>NC_136065.1:29842990-31042990 GCF_964261635.1 Lissotriton helveticus
AATGATGCATTTCAATAAAGATGGTTGTTTTTTGTTCATGAATGAAAAACCCAATAAAGAAATGTTCATATAACAAAATGACTAGAATTAATTAAAATGAATATAACTATAAAAAATGAGGTTACATTATGCTTTAAAAATAGGTTAGTAAACATTTTGTAGTTAAGAAATAGCTATGTAATATTTTTACATCTTTTAACAATAATTGTATGCGTTTATATTTATTAGTATTTTAGATAATTTATTTTATTTGAACATGTGGGGTTTTAATTTAAATCTCTACCTCTATTATTTTTTTATGGGAAGGTGTTTTAGTAGCTGTGGTTGACCATGTGCAGTGCAGGATTGCTACAAAAGTATAAAGTACTACAAAAGTCTAAGTTATAAAAGTTATTAAAAAAGTTCAGTTTCTGAATAGCACTTTCTTCAAATTTTTTCATTTCTGTTTATGACGGTTGCAAAAATAATTTTTACATTGTTTGCCTGCTGAAATCTACTCCTACCGCAATTCAGCCGAGCTAGGTGCTGGGAGGGGAGGAGACATCGCTACCCGGGAGATTGCCGGTGGAGCGAGACACCCTCTTGGGGGAAATCAAAGGGTAGCGGGCTAGTATCCTAATGCACAGGCCTTAAATGCTCACGAACGCGCAAAGGCAAGCCTGTCTGCGCCCGTCCGCGCCTGACCGTGCCCACCTGCCCAAAACGAGTTAAATAACTCTAATTCGACACGTATAACATACTCGGCTAAATCTTGTTTATGATAAGAACACACAAACAAGCTAAGTGCTTAGCTCATATGTGCTGTCCCTGGAAGTTCCCACATGTGCTGGAGGGACCAATAGCCTGCAGGCACTGTCTTTTTCGAAGAGATTTGACAATGCTCAGTTCATTGAATTCAAGGAAGTGTTTGGGCCGAGATAGTGTCGGTTTAAATTATTTATTGTGCAATGTAAGATCTCTAAGAAAATACCCCTTTGAAATGGTAAACAACCTTTACAGCGCAACTTTTACCACGCAGTGCCTTTACAACGCAACTTTACAACGCAAACCATTACAACGCATTGCGCTGGGGGGCGCTCTAGGCTAGGGAATAGGTTTAATGTACTATCCAACACCTTCCCTACTATCCACGGGGACTGGAGTTGGAATAGTAAATTAAACAATTCACTATCCAGTGCCTAAAAGAACTATGCGTTGTAATGGTATGCGTTATAAAAACCGCGTTGTAAAAGCATGCGATGTAAAAGCATGCGTTGTAATGTCATACATCCCTTTGAAATATGGGATCTGATCACCTCACACTCCCCAGAAATCTGTTTTCTTACAGAAACCTTGTTAAATCCCACAAACCACCCACTGATAAATTTAGCTATTCCAGATAGTTGTACATTTATACAAATGGATAGGGAAGGGAAAATGGGTGGTGGAATTGCCATAGCCTTCAAAAACCACCTTAATGTGAACTGGATCTCCACCTTAAGTAATGACAGCATGGAACTGGGAATCTTTAGGATTAATATATCACCTACAGATAGCTGGAACAGAGCACTGATCTATCGCCCCCCAGAATCCAAAGCCAAGTTTAAAGACCATCTGATAAATAGCTAAGCTTGTGCTCCCATCAAATACATTTCTTTTATTGGGTGACTTTAACTTTCATGGCGAAGACCACTCCAACCCTGAAGTCAAAGAACTCATTTCTAGCCTAGACTTAATTGGGCTTACTCAAAGAGTTAATGACCCAAGACATCAGGCTGGCTACTTGCTTCACCTAATTTTTTCTAACATAGATCATATGATCCGGACCCTCTTACATGGACAGACCACTCCATGATCATGTTTTCTACTCAATCACCGTGCCTATCGAGCTTAGTAGTGAACGCAGGTTGGAAAAAAGAGGTGCGTAGACCATGGCACGACCATTCTTTGGAAGCTTTTAAAGAGGATTTCCATTCTAAACCATAGAGTGTGACATGGAAGTATACAAGATGCTGGAAGGCTTTAGCTCTACCTTTGCGACAGCATTGGACATAGTTATCCCACAAACAACTATGGCTCTCTTCACCGGTGGCCGTCAGCTCCCTGGTATACATCTGAGCTAAAGTCTGAAAAATCTAAATGTAAGACATTGGAGAGATCTAGCAAAGACCCTCAAAACAGACTACTGTACTAACATTCTTTGTCTAGTTATCATCAGAATATAAAAACAGTCAGAAGTACTTTCATCGTGAATCAAATATAACATGCTAGCAACTCCTCCAAAGCCCTTTTCAATACAGTAAGGGACTTTGTGTCCCCACAAGTCTGAGGAAAACCTCCAGTAGAATCCCAAGAGTTCTGCAACGCATTAGCGATTTATTTTCAAGAAAAAATGTCTAACATCTATGCAAATTTCCCATCTACCGCTTCTTACAACCTTGAATCCTTCACTAGACTAGATGAATCAGGAAAGGCGGCGCACAGTACCCTAGACTGCTTTGAAACAGTAACGTTAGAGGAGGTTTCTAACTTGCTGTTCACTGCAAAATCTGGCTTGCCCCAAGATCTCTGTCCCCCAAAGACAATGGCTCTCCTAGCCTCTAGCTGTGCCCCAGTAATTCAAAATATTTTTAATCATTTAATACAAACGGTTATTATTCTCATAACATGGAAAGTATAGTAAACAGGTAGCTAAGTCTGTACCTCGAATCGAATAACATTCTGGATGCCTCGCAATCTGGGTTTCAACCGGGTTTTTGTACTGAGACCGCCATCCTGGCCATTACGGATTCCCTTAGGCAGGTAATAGATGCGGGAGGATCAGTGGTACTGATCATCTTAGATCTCTCTGTGGCGTTGGATAGCATCTCACACTCAAAGCTTGTATAGAGATTATATTCCTGCGGTATTCAAGGGACAGCCTTAAAATGACTATAGCACTTTATGCTAGGGCCTTACTTTTCAGAAAAAAATGCGTCTAGATAAGGGTGTACCTCAGGGTTATGGTCTAAGCCCGACATTGTTCAATATATATATGGGCCCTCTGCCAAAAATCATAGAACAACTAGGCTTTGAGATAATATCATATGCTGACGATACTCAGCTTATGTTACTATCGGCCCAAATCTAGAAGCTGAGAAAACTCGGTTCTCCGTCGGTATGCTCGCAATCTTCAACTGGATGACGGAGAACTGCTGTTATGTTATAAAGAAGGACCTCAGAAGCAGAAGTATGCAAGTAAAGACTTTATTCTGTCACCAACTCCCCAGGACTGCCAGAGTGATGCCAACATTCTAAGGCAAGCTCTGGCAGAACAAACCAAAGGGGGAGGGGGAAACACATGGCAGAACATACCAAGGTAAAAGAGGAAAGAGAAGAGCAAGATTACAACACATCTCCCTTCAGCCAACATAAAAGAAATAATGGAAGAGCGTGGGCGTAAACCGTCAACCTACAGAAAAAAAACTGTTTGTGAGAGGTAGAGCAAGCCAAAGGAACAGAAAGTAGGAAGGAAAAAAAATGAGAAATTTCCCCCAGGAGATACATGCAGGGTTAGGGAACATCCTGCAACACAATGTCACATTTCCTATAGCAAACAGAAAACATCAGCAAAAACATCTGCCAGTATTGATATAAATTAATGTGGAGAGGTACTGTGCGGATTGTTGTAAACCCTAGGATCTCCCCTCTAAGGGAAGAAAAAGGTGAGCTGTTCAATCCTTCAATGGGAGATGTGTGATAGGTCCAAACCCCATCTCTCATTGTTTTGTCTACATCCAGATTGTTGTCAAGAGTAAATAGCAAGTGATTAATAATTATCTGCGCAGAATTGGCAATTAGCTCACTGGTTACAGAAGTACAACTATCGGTTTCTTCATGTTTGATTCCCAAATTTCCTATGAACTTTTCCATTTCAAAAGAGGAGAACATTACATTTTTTCCTGTGACTAAGGTTTCAGGTACACCTTCACTAGTGAATGAATCTTTTAAAAATTCAATGAAGGCGCTGGTTGTAGCATCAGATACAAACTCGTGCTTGATCCACTTGGACATGAAGTCAATGAGTAAGAACACACATTTCTTTCTTGTTTCTAACTGACCTAAAGGACCAATTACTTCTAAAGCAAGTTTAGTCCACGGGATACTTGGTACAATGGTTGGGTGTTCTCGACACGCTTACCTTTTTACCCTCAGAAGAACCATTCCTCAATTCTTTCTCTGTTAAGGCAGAAACTAGATCTTGAGTATTTTTCTTTAGGCAGACCCGATCTTATTACTAGGGTCAAGCATGATCCCTAACTCCCTTTGATGGTGCCAACCTAAAAGGTTTGACCCTTCTATTACAATATAGACATTAACAATAGTAGATCTGTCCCTGAAATCAATACAAATCTCTACCATGCCTACCAGGTGTATAGACTCATTGGCATAACTCATGGGAGATATGTTGGGTTCTAACAGATTAAGATTAGGAAAACCAAATAGGTCATTCATATCCTTTTGATTAATCAATGTAAATGGAGAACATGAGTCAGCATATACTGTCAAAGGTTTTTGTTCAAGAAATTGGTACATTCAGGATACTTATGTTGTTTGGGATCACTCATAGAAGTATTATCCCCGGCATTCTTCACCTGAAATATGTACTCAGGAAAATGTTCTTCACCGCTGCTAACCATTTTTGCCAGATTATTCTCCCCCTCTCTGCACACCCTTGCAAAATGGCCCTTCTTATTGCACTTCCTGCATGTAGAATTGCGGGCAGTGCAATGAACACTGTTCGCAAGATGGATGCTGCTGCCACACCTGAAACATTTTAATCCTTCAGTTCCGCTAACAGGTTTTTCAGCCTTAACTTCTCTGGGCCAGATCTTAAGAATTTCAGTATCAGTGTTTTCATCAAAAGTACTTTTAGTATTGGATACACTACAGACTGGTTCTTTGGGTGAGTTCATTTCTAAAATACACTTAGCAGTGTGTTCAATGGATTGTGCTATACTAATGGCTTCTTTTAAGGAAGGGTTTTTGGAAAGAAGTTTTTCTTTAATAAGGGGGTTGTGGGTACACCTTACTAGCTGATCCCTGATGAGAGAAACATTAAGCTCGCCAAACTCACATAATTGAGTTAGGCCCCTAGTTGAACCCTGGAAAAACGGAAGTCATGCAAATGGGGAAAGCCTCAGCTATTTGGTTGGATAAATGGTGGCCCCTACAGCTGGGAATAGACCAGTTCCTAATCAGTGTGTAAAAAATCTAGGCCTAAAACTGGATCAGAAGTTAACAATGAAAGACCATTTTGTGGCCACTACCAGTTCTTGCTACTATAGCCTGCATTTATTGCGTAAGATTGTTCCTTATCTGCCCATGAATCACTGTAGAACTTTTGTTTAAGCCATGGTAATAAGCAGATAAGACTATGGTAAAGCTCTGATGGCTGGAGTAGGAGAGACCTTGCTTGCTAAATTACAGGTGATCTAGAACACGGCGGCAAAAATGATTCTGAATCACCCAGCAGGCTCTTCCTCTGATCCTCTACTGAGAGAGCTACACTAGCCACTCATGAGGAAGCGATCATACTTCAAAATCTGCTGTCTCACCTACAACGCCTTGAAAGGCAGAGGTCCTTGCTACCTGCAAAAGAAACTAAAGAAAATGTACCTAGTCGAAACCTAAGATCCAGCACACTAGCCCTCTTAAAGGTACCCCGTACACGTTTTAGTCGCACAGGGAGCAAAGCTTTTTCGTACATTGCCCCAAAATACTGGAATAAATCACCTATGGCTCTGCATGAAATTTCCATATATAGAACTTTTAGGAAACAACTAAAAGCTTAATTGTTTTAACTCCGCTGTCGGTTTGATTTCTGCTCTCAGAGATTATCTCTAAGCAAGCACCAAGATGCCCCCAGATGAGTCGTGCGCTATAAAAGTAGTTATAACATAATATAAAATGTTATGCATTCTAGTACTGCTGTAGTACCAAAGAACATACTACAATGTGCAGTTTGTGAATCAGGTCCCATAAATCCAGGGATCAAAAGGAACACCATCCATACGTGCTTTCTTTATTAGTTTAAAGTATTGAACTGGCTTTATCCTAAAATGATAATTTGTTCATAATTCATCTGAACAGCAAGAGGCATTTTCCAAATGACTTTCATTGCTATTGACAAACAACTCATTAAAGTGTCTGACTTACAAATGTCATTCAAAGCATGTGCTCTACAAGTGATCCCAAAAATCACAAACCATCCCAAGATATTCTTCCATATAACAGACGCAAACGCTTTTAATGGGACCTTGACAGGCACTGCATAGTTTGAGGTGGAATTACCTCTGTCAGATATAATGGTTTCTTCTCTAAGGCTCTCTTCGTACTCCAAAATTTTCTCTCTTTCTCTGTTTCCCTTTTTTCCCTTTTCCCACCTTTCTTTTCTGACATATTGCCCCTGTTTCTCCCGTCTCACTTCCTTTTGCTGCTGGTGAATTAGTCCTTTTTTAGGAACACTGTACCCTCTTTTCAAACACACATGGTTTAATTAATCCAAGGAGAGGGTCTACTTTAGGCCCCTCAGAAATGTAAAGTATGCTGGTGTAATTCAATTTTTTTCAGTAATTCCACTTTACGCTTGTTACACAGAATTCCTGAAATTAAGCCATAACACAACTATGTAACTATATGCCACTTGCGGTAAAATTGTACTGTAAATACATTATTTATGAATGGGAACAAGCGAAAGCAAGCTGCTGTTGTATGCAATGATTTTGTTCAAATCAATCCTCAGGCAAAGATTTCTGCTAAAATATAGAACCTAATGACACATTTGCATTTCATGTAATTACTTGTAAATATGCTCAATTTCACATAATTGTGTTTATTGCACATAAGCAAATTAGACACATTTCTCCTAGTCTAATACTCCCCGCCTCTTAGATGCCATTGTACTGTGTAGGTAGTGCTGTGTTTAAGCTGAACATATAGTTCCAGCCACCACAGTTAGAACTGTAGTTTGAAAATCTGTAGTGCTTGCTGCCAATCACCAGACCCCATTCAGGGGACCACAGGAGAGATAGAGGCTACTGGTTCCCAATTATAGTGTTGCGGTCAATTGCCTCTGGTGTTGTGGGGTCTGTCCATCTGTGGCTTTGCAGACTGGGTCAAGTACTATCCTTTCATTGGTTGTTGAGGGAAAACAGTCAAACGCTTCCCAGAGATGTGATATTGGGCAGAAATCATGGCCTCTCTTGTATGGTTCCCACTAATTAAATATTAAACTGTTCAATCGGAGTGCAAATAAAGAGTTGTAATCTATGTTATGATTCTCAATAAGGTACTACACATCCCACTTGGTATGATCTCTTGGGCTATTGGTGATATTTAAAAAGGAAAGTCCGCAGCATACTGTGAGCAAAGGTAAAGACTACGCACAGGTCCAGATTACTTCAAGTAACCCACCTAGTCAACTGAAAATGCAGATCAAAGCTTTTTGTGACTTTTGTTCACTCGGTCAAAAACATCAAATCTACATGTGTCTAGTCTCTTTTTCCAGCTGCCGACTAAGCCACTATTTCAGCTATTGGTTGGTGTTGTTGTTCTTGTGGTAAATCTGTTTCTGTGACGAGCTCTGGTATCAAGGCGTGCCTGTTCCCAACTGTACAAAACTATCAGTAACTAAATATATAAATAAATACCTAAATAAAATACATTTGCCACAGTGAATCTATGTGTCCTGTGTCTTTGTCTGGTCTGTGCTTTCTGTAGTGTCCACTCCTGTTTAGAGAAGGCGAGCATTTCTCCTCAACACCCTTGCTGCTCCTTGGATGGCTCATTTGTTGGAATAGGGAGAAAGAATGGGCCTATGGCACACTTATCAGGATGCTGAGAATATGTGTGGTTCTTATTCTTCCGCCCTACAGTCATCGCACATGAGTCTGTTTCGCGTACATTACTTCACAGAGGATCCCCTGCCACCTGTATCTGTTTGTTTATAAACAATGCATTTAGGTCTTGTTTTTCCTTCCATTCCCCTGAGCCCTTGCTCCCTAGGACACCAAGCAGCCTGCTCCTCCCAGTGAAGGCCTCGAATACCCTAAGGGAGGTAGTCTCCTGCCAACAAAAGCCAGTGCTGCTAAACCGTCACCTAACCCAGCAGAACCTGATGACAGTAAATCCTATACTGTCCTGATATAAATGTATTTTTTCCAAAAGAATTACCTGGCCACCAGTTTTGGAACTGCTAGTATATCGCATCACGTCATTGCATTTTACTTTCACAGTTGTATTAATTCAACTTAATTTCAAACATCCTTTCATTTTTTTAAGGCATGAAAAGAATACACATTTCATTCATTTATTCATTCCGCATGAATAAATATGAATAAACACATAAAAAACTGGACAATTTAAAAACTTAAACATGACAACAATCAATTCAAATCTAACAATTAATTCAAACAATTACACCAGTCGGTGATTCAAACAATGCCTGTAAGCGCTATGACATTAAGTATTGTTCAGTTCGTTGGGCGCTTCAAAATGAATCATACCTGCTGAAAATGATCAGACTCAAAACCTCATACTTACACAGTTTATTTACCCATGTTTAGGTGTCTAAGAGGATACTATTGGGAGATTGAATTTCAGCAAAGAAGATAAGGTGCCAGATAAACTTAGTGCCCATTTTACCTACTAATTGCAGAGAAAGAAAGGGTTATGCAGTGTGATATTTATGGGAAACATCCTTTACAACACAACTTTTACCACGCAGTGCCTGTACGACGCAACTTTTACAACGCAAACCATTACAACGCATTGCGCTGGGGGGCGCTCTAGGATAGGGAATAGGTTTAATTTACTATCCAACACCTTCCCTACTATCCACGGGGACTGGAGTTGGAATAGTAAATTAAACTATTCACTCTCCAGCGCCCAAAAGCACTATGCGTTGTAAAGGAATGAGTTGTAAAAACAGCGCGATGTAAAAGCATGTGTTGAAATGTCATACATCCGTTATTTATACATCTAATTATTTGTTAATTTAGATTACATCGTGGTCTAAGCTCCTATGATAATCCCCTGAGGCAGAGGGGGACTGGAAACGCGTCGGCACGCTAATATTTTGCCTGCGAGGGACCCGCATTAATTGAAGCTCTAGAGAGGGTGCCACTACATGAAATATACCCCGAGAGCAAATCACCTCCAGAGAAAGTTGTCCCCGCAGTATACCTGTTTGAAGCGCCCAACGAACTGAACAATACTTAATGTCATAGCGCTTATAGGCATTGTTTGAATCACCAACTGGTGCAATTGTTTGAATTAATCGTTAGATTTGAATTAATTGTCGTCATGTTTAAGTTTTTGAATTGTCCAGTTTTTTATGTGTTTATTAATCTTTATTCATGAGGAATGTATAAATGAATGAAATGTGTATTCTTTTCATTCCTTAAAAAAATGAAAGGATGTTTGAAATTAAGTTGAATTAATACATCTGTGAAAGTAAAATACAATGACGTGATGTCTTGTATTTCCAAATCTGCATTAGTAACTAGCAGTTCCAAAACTGGTGGCCAGGTAATTCTTTTTGAAAAAATATTGCACGTCCTACAGGGCCCCCGAAACGGACGTAACCCCTATAGTTTTAAAAACTGATATAAATGTAGTCAGCCTCTTTAGTACACAATTGCCTACGTCCCAGCAAGCCTATGCTACTATGTTGAGTGGCCCCCATAAGCCAGGCCTGCAATTGACTTTTTGTGCGTTTTCCAAGGGACTCAAACTGCTTGTTTTAGAGATTCTTGATCTCTTCTGGGCCAGTGAGAGTTGAGGTGCCATGAATTGCCAAACTAACTCCCAAGTTGGGCTTATCAATGGCTGCCGCAAACTGAGTTGGAAGAGTTAACAAGAGCTCATCGGGATCAGCAATGTGCCCTACAGATTACAGGTTACATACTCTAGATTACTTGTAAATTACTCTGTCACCCTGGTGGAGGGACAGCCAGACAGATTTATAAATGACAACCAAACTGGCAGTCATTTATAAAGCATTGCAAGAATTCGCCTTCACGGCGGTTCCTGTCAATGTATTTCACTGTTTGGAGCCCTCTACCATGGTGAGTGAGCATTTAGCAGTTTTTAGTGCCCATTGCAGCCAATGCTTTCCAGGCAGTATCTAGCAGTGACAACTAACCTCATTAAAATCAGGTGAGCTGTCATGTGGCGGCTTTCCGCCGTTCTGGGCGCCACAGGACACATGCAGGCATCGGGAATGGAATACTCACTTCCGCCCGGAAGTGGTGTCCCGGTCTAGTCCTCCGCCTCACTATCACTTCCGTGGGACTACGCTTAAATGTGTGAAGCACCGCCGGATCGGTGATTCTGATTCTGAAGTATAGTACGGAGCCCAGCAGACGTCAGAGGACTGTTCTTCTGCTCCTCAAGACTCCTGGAGGTTCCGCTGCACTATTGAGTCATGGTAACGCCTTCCCTGTGCCATTACGCGTTACGTGACTTTTCCTTGCCGCTTTTATTTCTTCTTCGACTTCGTGTTGTGCGCTGGCCATTTCTCCTCTGAGCCACTTATTCTCAGACAGCCGCGCGGGAGCGCTGCTACTTGCACCAATTGGCTGAGCGCTGAGAGCGCTGTGATTATTTTTGTTGGGACCAGGATTAACCCTTTCCTTGGCTGCCGCGCAGGAGCGCTGCTGCATTTCCTTACTTGTGTTGCCCCTTATTTGGCAGTGGCGCAGGAGCGCTGCTGCATTTTCTATCAGTAAGCGCAGGAGCGCTGTAACACTCTTTGCTTGTGTTGCTCTTTATTTTGGCAGTTGTGCAGGAGCGCTATTGCTAGTTACCTTGCACGTGAAGCGTAGGAGCACTGTTGAACTATTGCATGTGGCGCAGGAGCGTTGGACAAACATGCACTGGGCTGCGCTATAGCTCTTACCTTGGAGCCCTGGTATTGTACCCATATGCGCAGGAGCACCTTCTTCTTGTTTGTTTTGTACTTTGGTGGTTCTTGCGCAGGAGCGCTTTATTTCATTTCCTCTCCAAGGCACCAAGGCACCTGGACACTAAGTTGCTGACCTCTTCCTTGGTTCTGCACGAACAGTGTGTCTTGGTAAGTACTGGAGAAAGGGGCTCCTTCATGCATGTGTTTTGTGGGGTGTTATGCTGCAGGAGTAGTACCACATCCTAATTGGGTCTTTTCTTGTTCCCTCAGCTGTGCTAAGACCCTACCCTACGTCTCTTCCACCAAAGGCCACTCCTCTTGCTTATTTGGCCCCCATCCCTGGATCCATCTTATCCTTGTCGGGTGTTACTCCCCGCGGGGGTTAGTTGGGAACAAGGGCGGTGGTTCGTGTCGTCTCTGCAGAATCACTTCACAAGCCCAGGTGAGTCTTGTGGGGCGCCGGACTTGATCAGAGTTAGAGGTCTGCATATTGAAGACCTTATCACTGGGCTGTCGGAGGGTTTAATTTTTAGGGGAAAATAGAAATTGCTGAGCCTCAGATTCCATTTTAACATTACATTTTAAAAATATCTGCCTTAAAATATGATGGCGAGAAAGTGCAGTGCAGAACAAAGCTAAAATGCATGACGAAGATTCTGAATACCCATGTTCTAAAGGTTACACAATTTATCCTTAACTTTGGAGTTAAACCAATTCACTGTTAACAAGTTTTGAAGAATTAAATTCATGCATAATAATGTCCAAAAACAATGGATTCCCTACTCTAGGTTCTAAGACAGATATGCTGGGCTTCATGTAACCAGCAGGAGGGGGTTATCACCTCACAATTTTCTATGATTCAGTGTTTAACATCTAACTGTTGACTGATAATAATGGAAGCCTGCTTGAAAAGCTTTTAAGTTGAATATAAGTGAAGGAGCCCAGCGGTTTCTACTCAGAATAAATTGATTCAGAGCAAAAAATGAAATTCATATTTTCTTAACGTTGATTCAAATGACTCCACAGGATAAAACCCCTCAGTGAATTCAGCATACCCTTTATAAGTTGATATCCCCACTGGATCACACTAGTTAGACCTTGCACATGATTACTTGTTAACCCAGGTTCTCAACTTAGGGCAGGTACAGGGACAGATAAGTTGCATAGTTTACGTAAGATTCGGCCTTGCCTTTTCTCTAGGAAACCCCACTTTGCCAGGTTGATTGATTCTATGGCATGCAGTAAATTCAGGGGATTGTTACCCTATGTACTGATAGCAAATGTAAGAAATGCCTACAACCCACGTACAATAAGGCATTCGATGACAATGGGTAATGTGATCCTTCACGTTCGTACTGCCCAACATATTTTTCCCTAGATATGAATATGATTTTACTACCTCCAGCTTTTCTGAATTAAGGAACCAACAACAGTTAAAAAACTTCTAAACTTGCTACCTTTAAAAATCAAAACTTTGTTTTTCTAATCATTGATATAAAAAAAAAAGCAATGGGGAGTGATGAACTGCTGTTGTGAGGCCAGTTTTTAACTCAGACCCTAAGGAGTTATATCCAAAACAACAAAGTAATCAGCATACAACAAACTTGGGGAAGGGCAGCCCCCAATACAGGAAGAATCCCCCTTGCTGTTGGATAAGCTTAAGGGCTTATCTGAAATGCAAAGTGGAAAAAGAATTAGGGCCAACAGGCAACCTTGTTTCAAACCATTTTAGTTGGAATTATAGAGAGGCCCTGATTTCTGCCCGATAACACCAGGCACAAAGATGGAGAGTGGAGGGCAATAATTAGGGGCCGATTCCGATTCGGGTCGGAAGGGCTCCAAACCATGTTTGGAACCCTTCCGACCAAATCAGTGCCAGATGGATTCCTTTCCGACCGAGCCATTCCATTGGGCTCGGTCGGAAAGGAATCCGACTCGGATTTCCGGATGGCCTACGACGGGCTCAGACAGCCCGTCTGCCATCCAGAAATCCTCCAGTATTCCCCCGGTTGTCTCTTTACGACCTAGTGAGTACGATGGCAGTTTTTCACTGCCTTTTCATTCCGGTGTGTCCGGCACGAAAAAGCAGTCGGAAACTGTCTCTGGGGGCCCGCAGCAGGGGCCCCATGGGTGTGAGGCCACCAAATGGCGGCCTGGGGGCATCTATGGTGCACCTCCGTTGATCACTGCACCCGGTGGTAGGCACCTTGGGATGCCGGCCACAGGGTGCAGGGATGAGCCCCATGGGTGTGAGGCCACCGAATGGCGGCCTAGGTCCATCTATGGTGCCCCTCCGTTGATCTCTGCACCCGGTGGCAGACACCTTGAGGTGCCGGCCACAGGGTGCAGGGATGAACTGCAGCCCTGCAATTCACCTTTCAAGCATGCTTTCCGGTCGGAATGCATGCTTGCATTGTGAACAATACAAATGCGAACGAACAGGGTTCGGACTCATCGAACTAGCAGGGCCATACCCACCACAGCAGGCTGGTCAGTTACGGCTCCTGACCGATGTAGGACGGATCTGAGTCCGTCCGACTTCGGAATTGGCCCCTATATGTGAGAAGGAATTCCATTATGCCTAGTTTCTTACATTTTTTCCTACAGGGTTGGACAATCAACTCTACTGAATTCTGTGGAAAATGTAATGAATCCACGTTATACCTGGCGCAGCATTACGGTAAACAGGCATTTTCATTAATTGCGCCGGGCGCACCTTTAAACAGGTGCACCGGGTGCAGCATTGAAAATGTGCCCTATTACCATGAATACGCTGCCCCCCGGGCAGCCGTGAACTTGCGTCCTGTGAAAAAAAGAAGCAGCTGCTTTACAGCCACTCTGTGTTTTCACAGTACAGGCGGAAATCTGCCTACACTTTAGAAGGGGTTTAGAGATCACCCTTGCAGGTGGGTGCAACCAGTAACTGCACCTACCTGCAAGGGGATGTCTGGACAGTCCATGGGACCTCCCCCCCCCCCGGAGAGCTGCCATTAGGGGGCGCACGGGCAGTGCACCATCTTTTAGATGGCGCACTCTCAGTGCACCTCCTGGGGGATTCTTTGCCTCTGCTTGCGTGTCTGCAATATGGCGCTGGCGCAGAGGCAATAGCATTACCTCATTACCATTAGGTGCACCCCCATACAAATGAGGGAACCTCCTGCAAATAGCGCTGATGTTTCATGTGTACCAGCACTATCTGTATTCAGTCTGTAATACTAAAGTGCCTGGGGAGCGCAAAGCGGCGTAAACGCAGGTTGCACCCCAATAACATTTTAATAATACTGCCCATGGAGTCAACAAAGAGACACATACTTTTCCGCAATTAGTTTCTGCATAAAGATGTTATATAGCATACTGTAAGTCTTCCTAAACCCCTCTTGTCCTATAGAGAAAATCTTTTCCTCCTCAACCTACACTAAAAGATGATCAAGTATACTTTTGGCAATTATTTTTCCTACTGCATCAAGTCGGGCAATTTGACGGTAATTAGAGGGGAGGCATTGGGCCCCTATGTAGGTAAAGGAACAAAAACGCTCTCAGACTAGGAAGGGAGAATTACACTAAGGTGGTAACAGTGTATAAAAATAGGAGTGAGAAAAGTAGCCCACAGCATGGCAACCTAAGAGACTCTCAGTCTCCCAATAATAGCCTCAATTTCCTTTGTGGATGTGGGGCCAAATGCTGATTGCAGTGATAGGGAGGGAACCAGGGGGCACAATAGACAACTTTACACCATCATTGAATGCATAAAGATCACAAATGTAATTGCTCCATTCATCTTCTTTGATTGAAATCGGGAGAGATTTTACTCTACAAACACTGTCTCAAAATCATTTTGTTTCCTTTCGAGAGACTGCTTTTTTAGCTCAAACCATTAATCATCATACTCCTCCTTCTCAAGAGCAATTTTTAATCTCTGCCGTTATCTTGCCAGGAGATTAATTAAGGAAAAACACAAATTGACTACTCACTAGTCAATTTATCTCTATATTTTGGTGGACAAAAGGATTATAATGTGGTCTCCTTTGGGAAATCAGGTTGTTTGATTTTGGTTTTGCCACCAGGGACTTCATTAGGTTTTGCATTTGAATTGTGGCTGGGGATACAGAAAATGGGACTCCACAGTTAATGCAGTCAAAGTTTCTTTCAGTTAAGCAGTTAGCTTGCTTTTCCAATGGGCCCCACAATTTGATTTGCTAAACCTTACTGTTGTTTCTTTGAAGCTCCAAAACCCTACTCGTTTATTTTAACTAATTTGATCATAAAGAGAGTGCTTTATGATCACTGAGGGAATTATGATTGACTTTCATATCACAAATCATATTATAAGAAGCACAAAGGACAATCATTTGATGATTGAACAGCAAGCAGTATATTTAAGGGTAAAATTTGCGGGAGTATCATTCTCAATTTTCCCATCGCCTATTAGAAATTCTTTTCTTCTTAGACCTTACAAAAGAAGAACACCTCTTTTATAAGTTTTCCTATTGGGAGGGAAGATTGGAGGGGAAATATTTAATGCTACATCTGTTTCATTTGCAAATAACCTCATGGTATGGTTGCATACTTTGGCATTTAAAGTCACCTTCCGATATTATATATGTTCATTCCTCTCACTTCCTAACGCCAGAGATAGAACATTTTGGTTGCTTCCCATGCACTGAGTCTGTGTAGGTTATATATTTTCACCATCAAAGTGATTCATTAGTATCTTGATGTCCCTTCAAGTACATTTTTATGGCAAGAATTAAATTCAAATTATTGACGAAATGATTGCAAGTCAATTGCAATTATTGCTCAAAAGAATTGCTATGCCCTCCCTTCCATGCTCCCTCCTGGAGGGGGTTGCCGCACTGCTCAAATCAAAGTGCCCTTCTAGCACAAAACTTTGAGTGAACCTGATTTCCTAGATGTATATCAGCGGGCAGAATGTTCAGGAATATAATTTTATTACCATTAGTTAGCAGTCCACAAAAACACGTTTAGACCATTACTAGGTGAGTTTGTTGCTGTTAAAATCCATGGCAACCTTAAAATTAAGAACACCAACTACCCAGAGACAGCTCCCTAACTCATCTTCATGTATGCGGGGCATTCTGGACCCCTCCTTTCCTGGCAGATATGCACTCGTACCCTCTTTGACAGGGGTGTTGATACATTTTGCTCCGCCGGGGGATTTGGCCACTCCTCACTACATTTGTAACGTGGAGATCCACCCAAGTAGTTTCTTCTTACATGCAGCTCGCTAATGGTAAGTTGGTGAGTGTGAGCTAGATTCTGCATCCCCCGGTGTCATTTCCAGTTCCTAGGAGGACACCCAGCAAGATTTCTCCAACTTGGGCACTCGCAGGAGATCTCGACCGTTTGCGGTCAGAAAGTTGCTGCTCAAGTAGAAGATCTATTTCATCTGCAGCAAAAATCACCTCAAGAAGCAGCACACTCTGGGGCACCAAGTGCTGCCAATCGCGCAGATCTTTTCAGCATGTAACAGGCTTCTGGTGCTGAATCACAGCACGAGCAGCCCGACATGCCTATTTTTGCCAACTGCGTTTTTTTTGTAGCTCCGTGGAATTCCATGGAGTTCTAACCAGCCCATCTCATTGCCAGAGATACCAACAGATTCTCATTTGACATAGGTTTCAGTGACAGCGATAAGTAGGGTATGAAGGCCAAATCGTGTCACCCAGGGTTTATGGAGAGGAGACTCGCTAAATGACATCAATGCCTGGACTAACGTAGCATGCCACAATTTAGCAGGATTACATTTTATGCCACTTTTGAATTGAAAAATAATCTGCTCTGCTTATTGTCCATAAGTTCTCGATTTGCACAAGGCAAATATCACTACTTTGAACCATCCACAATTCATCAATATCAGAAAGGCAACCCAAGATTTCTTGGTCAAGATGGCATTAAATTCCAGTCAAAGAGGCACATTCTAAACATTAGTTCAAATATGAATTTCAATTGTCCCCCAAATTAAAGGAAAAAAACCAAGCCTGTGGATTTGGGGTGGAGGATCTCCTTTTGTAGAGGCCAGGATATTTCCAGCCTGTAACCATGATAAATGCTTGGTAGCCTATTGTGGGGAGCAAACAGTCACCCTTTCCAACGTTGGAACTTTGGAACAATGTTTTATTTATCCACTTCCACAACAGGAATGGCCTTCAAATTGAAGCAACGTTCTTTGCACATTTCATGCAGATACTTAAGTCCTCTATGGTTTTTGTTTGTTGCCCACTTTACTCTTCAGATTTTTCTTATCCCAGGGTTTTGGAGGAAATATTGGGGAGAGTTTACACATTTTTCATTACTAGGGAGGGAGGAGGGCACAGTTGCTGGTTCCATTGATGAAGGTTCAAAGACATTTTTCAGGGAGAAGATCTGCTTATTCTCTTTTTGAAATGGCAGGTGTGTTGTTTCTTTTCTGACAATGTGGAGAACCCATGGGTGGCCCAAGCTCCCTATTCGAGAATTAGACAGGGGTACCATATTTGAATCACCATGTTAGACAACCAGTTGTAGAGCGCCTTCTAAAAATCCCCTCCTTCATTCTATATTTGGGAATGAGGGGACAAGGTATAATTATCCGATGATACCATTTTATCCTGGCTCAAGGAATTTAATGTATTGAAGAAGGGTATGCAGTTCCTAAGGGTAAAAAGACGTACAAGGTCAGAGTTGTACTAGGTTCTATATGTAGGATCACTATGTGAGTCCTGTGATTCAAGATGAGAGTGGGAGACCCCTCTTTGGAACTAAAGCAGTCACACACCCAGCAAGCTATGTGTCATGCTTCATCATGTGGGCTTGCTCCTCGTCGGGCCAGCGCTGCAATGCCCGACGGGCTCCCATAAATGGGGCTCTTTATCGGAGATCTTTTTTCCCTGCCGTTTGGTGCAGTGGGGGTGAGGGGCCTAGTTGTGTAGATGTAGTGTGAGTGAGTTAAAACAGGTCAGTTATTTCTTGAATTAACTTTTATTCTGGAAGTTTAACTGCCTGATTAAAAATAATAAATGCAGTGGGGTCAAATTAGGAGCTGTGTATGTAGAAGTCTTCGTCCTACTCTCACTTCTTCCGAAGAGAGGTCTCCCCTCTCACTTTGAATCACAGGACTCACATATTGATCCTACATATAGAACCTAGTACAAGTCTGACCTTGTGTGTTTTTTTACCCTTCTTCAATACATTGTCTTGGGCACATATGCTAGACCTAGAGAAAAAAAGTTCCACTGTCCCTCCACTTGTTGATTACAATGAATTTAATATAATCTGGAGAGAGTCCAAAAACAAATCTGAATTGTTTATGGATTTCTGCGATAGAGCTGAAATAGAGGGCAGAATTCTCCCTAAACACTGCAGTGATTCAGAGTTCTGTACAAATAAATGTATATTTAACTCCAATGTTAGAGTAGCAGACCATCATGAAGTGGTAAACAGAGCTGCATCCTAGGTTGTGGGATCTGGCCAAAGCATTGCCAGTCCCAGCATGGGCAGTAATTGATATTTGATAATGCTGCTCATGGCCAATATCTTTGTCCAGGGGAGTAAAGACTTCTATAGGAGGTGCTTTTTCCACAACCTCAACGCTCCCAGAGTGCATGCACATGCCTTCCCCAGTGGATAGCTCTTTAGTAGAAAATATTTTTGAAGCTACACCAGGAGTTACCTCCATTGGAACCATTGTTTTGTCTAAAGCATTCAGTTTAGGAAAGAAAGTTGCAATTGAGTTAAAACCTTTTTTTATTTTTTTTATCAATGTTTTTATTGGCATTTCACAAAGAGACATCTAGCACATGTATTGGCAGAAGTCAATAACATCAGAAATACAGGCAGTATCAGACATATATATATATAGAGAATTTCGTTGTCGCGGTGTGTCTTTTCCACGTAGCAAACCTAATACCCCAGGATATCGTAAAGACCCTACACACAGATACACTGATAATTACACTCCTTTCTAGTACTCCTCCCATCCGTCCTGCTAGAAGTGTATTCGTCGTCCAGGCGACGGAGCGTCAGTGCAAGCTAGTACCCCGTAAAGTGTCTGTCACTAGACTGGTTTCGCCCTCTGTTTGATTGCCGTCGTCCTCATCATCTGCATTGTCCCGTGTCTGTCTCCTCTCTAAAAAACAGGACCAAAAGTTTTTGGGTCTATTACGAGGGGGTAGCAGCTCACTATAGAGTTCCATCTGTGTACAACAGTATGTCTTCTCCCTGGACCATTGTGCCAGAGTGGGGGCCTGCCCCCTCATCCATGTGAGTGCCACACACCTTTAAGCCACTAAAAAAGCCATATCCACTAATCTCCTGTGCGTCAGTCGTAGGAGCTTAGAGTAACCTACTATAGCCAATAAGGAGTCGGGAGTCAGTGTTAATTGTGTGTGTCATTAACCTCCTTGTATACTGCACACCAAAAAGCTTGTACTTCCTGGCAAGACCACGCTAAATGTAGGAAATCAGCAATTTGAGCCCCACACCTCTCACAGTTAGGACAGTCCCGAAGTCTATATCTATGCAATAGTTCAGGAGTATAATAAGGTGTATTCGGATATTTATAGTGCAGTAACCTATGCCGCCGATTAAGAGATATTCTTTTGGTACTGGTGCAGCAATACTGCCATATCTCCTCACTGAGGTCCGTTTGAAGATCGGTCTGCCACACTAGTCTCGGCTTGGCGTATTCCGCCGTTCTCTCTGAAAGGGCTATTCTATACAAGTTTGTTATTAATTTTGCAGGGGACTTAGCATTAACTACATAGTCAAAAGCCATGACCGTCTCTGGTTCCTCCATATCTTCCCCTAAAAGGGTTCTGAGTTCGTGTCTCACCCTATGGACCTGGAAACACAACATCAATGGGCTGCGTGTATCCTCCTTTTCTATATCTCCCCAAGTGCGGGCGGTGCCCTCTGTGAACAAATCACCCATCTCATGAATATTCAACGCTTTCAGTGCCATCAACACTGCTTTATCCAAGCATGGGGCCAGCCAGGTGCACCACTCTACAGCGGCTTTCGGGGCGTAACGTAAACTACACGCCTGTGTATCCATCATGTGGTGCCAAGCGTGCGTGACCGCATTAAAGGAATTTAAGATGCCCGTCCATCGGTCTCGAGGTTATTCCAGCAGTGCTGGTAGAGGCATCAGATCTGCTATAATCGTTTCGATGCGTATGTATGGGATGTCCATCGGTCCATGGATCCAGTAAAATGCCGGGGCGCACTGCGCCGCACGGTAGTATAGCTCCAAATCAGGGGCACCCAGGCCTTCTGCCGCATATGGGCGAATAAGAATGCTCGATGCCACTCTCGGCTGCTTCCCAGCCCATGCCAGTCTGACCATCAAAATGATACAAAAAGGGGTGGTGATGGACGGAGCATCTGAACCAATCAAACACTCACACCCAGTCAACAGATCTGGGTTTAATCCATCGCCGTTCTTTAGCCCACTCTGCCACGCCAGTTCAGACATGGCCGTATGCAAATCAGTCTGACCCTGTGCCTCATGGGAACCGTCCAGCCCGAACTGCCAAGCCATGCCTTCCCTGGACTGGAAACAAGCTTCCGAGGACCAGTTTCTGGCATTTCAGCTGTCTTCAGCCCGGCTTGCTTGAAACCAGCGGCAATGTGAGCATGGGGCTCACGTCTGAGCATACCCTGCCAACTTATGGCGAACAAAGTGGTAAAAAAGGGGTGGTGATGGACGGAGCATCTGAACCAATCAAACACTCACATCCAGTCAACAGATCTGGGTTTAATCCATCACCGTTCTTTGGCCCACTCTGCCACCCCAGTTCAGACATGGCCGTATGCAAATCAGTCTGACCCTGTCCCTCATGGGAATAGTCCAGCCCGAACTGCCAAGCCATGCCTTCCCTGGACCGGAAACAAGCTTCCGAGGATCGGTTTGGGTATGCTCAGACGTGAGTCCCATGCTCTCCACACCACTGGAGTCAAGCTATCCAGGCTATCGCCCCAAGTCAGACCATCATACCGGCCCTTGCACCTCTTAATTGTCTAAAAAAAGTAGTCGATAGCACCATGGGAATGTTGCTGAACAGGAACAAGAATCGTGGCAGCACAATCATTTTCATGAGTGCTATGCGACCTATGAGCGATAGCGGCAAGGTGATCCATTTGTCAATGTCCTCCTCCAATTTAGAGACTGCTGTCCCATAGATTTCTCTGAGAACTATCTCTGATTCCCAGATACCTCACCGCTTCCGTGGTCCACTGGACAGGGTATTCCGGGTCAAATTTCCTCGCAGATCGGGTAAGTGGGAACATGAGGGACTTGTTCCAGTTGACATGAATGTCCGAAAGAGAGCTAAATAAAACCACCTCAAGTAGTACTGCCGATAAATGGGTCTCCGGGTCTCTGACATATAGAAGAGTGTCATCCGCGTATGTGGAGATAATCAATTTGTACGTGGGATATCGGATACCCCTGTGGCTATGATATTCTCTCAGAGCGCAAGCAAGAGGATCTGCCACTAATACGTATAAAATTGGGGAGAGGGGGCATCCCTGCCTCGTACCTCTCCCTTTCTGTATTTGATCTGTGACCAGCGAGCCAATTCGAACACGGGCCACTGGGGAGGCATACAGCATAGTCAGGAGTTGCAGAAACAGATGTCCTACACCCATCCGACTCAGTACATGTCTTAGGATAGGCCACCACCGGAACCTCTGGCAAAGACTGTCCTAAGGTTATATGTGAGGTTACGTGCAGGTATAAAACCAGTCTGTTCCGGGGCCACTAACAAGACGATCATTGGACTGAGGCGGTTGGCAATCAGTTTGGCGAATATCTTCGCATTTACATTCAGTAAGGACAAGGGCCGGTATGATGCACAGTCCCCCAGATCCTTTCCCAGTTTGAGAATAGCGACCAGTATCGCCTCCCGCATTGTAGGCGGTATAGTGCCTGCCTCTGCTATATCTTCAAATAAGGTAAGCAGTGTAGGAAGCAGGAGGTCCGGGAATGCCTTGTAAAAGGCAACAGTAAGGCCATAGCTTCCCGGGGCTCCACCGGACCTCATTTCCGACAATGCCAACACTATTTCCTCTCGTTCTATTGATTCGCACTAAGAATTCACGGTAGACATTTGAAAGCCAGGGCAGTTCAATATGAGAAAGCTAGTCAAGAATGCGTTCATCTGATACGGGGCTGCGTGAGGCATACAAGGTAGAATAATACTCCTGGAATCTCTCTGCCACCTGAGCGTTCGAGAGCGGTTCGCCTGTTGTCACACACCTCATTTCGGGAATCCCTGTTTTGCTCCTCCCTCGCCTTACCATCTGCGTGAGCACTGCACCTGGGCGTTCTCCCTCACCATAAGCTCTAGCATTCGCATATTTTCCTAAGTGTTTGACTTCAGTGTCTGCCACCTCATGGTATTCCTTTAGTACTGTGGTCAGTTCTTGGGTGAGAGCTTCACTGTGGTCATGCAGACGCCTATTCTCCAGCTCTTTAATTTAGGTTTCTAAGGTCTGCAGCCTACCTCTGATTGATTTGAGGACTCTTGAGTATTTCAAGATGGCAATTCCTCTAACGTACAGTTTAAACGCCTCCCAGACACTCTGGAACGATATCACGGACCCTACGTTAGCGTCACAATATGTCTTAATAGCTGTCGCTAGTTCCTCCCTAAAGGAGGCATCCAGTAACGAATATGGGGGAAAGCGCCAAGCGAATGGCGGAACACGCATCGCCGGTGCGACAATCGATACCAATATTGGTGAGTGGTTCGAATAAGTGCGGGGAAGTATCTCACATCTTTGGATTGCAGAGGTTAAGTGTGGTGTGGCGAGCCAGTAATCTATCCTAGTGCGTATATTAAACTGAGCTGAATAATGTGTGTAGCCCCCTGCTGTGGGGTACCTGTGCCTCCATACATCACACAGGTCCAGTCGAATCATTTGCGTCTCAAGAACCCTTGCGGAGGCCGAAGGGCGGCGGTCAGGGCCATCCGACCTGTCAATGCATGGTTGTCTAGTCATATTAAAGTCGCCGCCCCAACGTATCTCCCCTCTCGAGTGAGTCATGATCTTGTCGGCTATCTCTGAATAAAACTCCGGGTGGTCATAATTTGGGCCATATGTATTAACTATGCTGAGCTCCAAGCCCTTACCTCGGCACCCCGTAATCTTATATCGTCCATCTCTGTCTGTCAACAGTGGTGTCATTGTCAATTGTGCCTTTGGATTAACCCACGTAAGGACTCCTCTTGCGTGTGTTGTGAACCCCGCTGCATGTATATTGCCCAAGAAGCCCATGTAGCGTAATATGTGACTTTCTGTGGGTAGGTGTGTCTCCTGTAAGCGTGCTATGTCCACCCTATACCTAACAAAGTATTGTAGGACCTTTCTAACCTTCCTATGGTCATTGAGACCTCATACGTTCCAGGTTATCAGTGTCAAAGTGTCGAATGTTTCCCCTGTCTGGGTCATCTCGGCCACCATTGTCCGTCAGCATATTCTGTCAGAGAAATCTGCACATACATCTTCCTAAAGTAACCAGTTACTGCCATGTGTGTGAACTTGCAAACAACAATACCACAATTAGAACATTCTACTCTAAGCCCCAACACGGCGCAATCGCGTCTTTCCATCCCCCCTCCCACACCCACCCACGCCTGCCCTTCCCCAACTATGCCCGCAAGCAACCCTCTTCCTCAGCAAACCCGCCCCGATCTCACCCTTCCAACAGAACGATAACCAAACCCATATCAAAAAGAAAAACAAAACCGAACCCGTAGTCCAGATTAATGGAATTCACACGTGGGTGAAGGTAGCAAACAGTACACGCACACTGTATGAAACGTATTCATATTGCCACCCGCCCCTTCCCCGTCTCAATAACCAAGTGTGATGTGTGGAACCATAGGCTGTATCCTAAGGCCCCTTCAAGTTGGCAATTACTGGCCTTCACTCCGACCGCGTACTATTAATTAACAGGTCAATCAAAAATACCACCCCCCCAAACAATAATACATGACATTTGGGTCCGACAGCGGCATATTAAAAGAGGGGTGACCCTCTCCTTGAGCAGTACTTTATAAAACAACATAATTGGAGCAATCCCCCACCTCGTGCCTGTATCAAACCTAGGCAGTCTTCTTACCAGTGGTGTCCCTGCCCACAGACCTCCCTCCTGATCACATCCAGCCACCCAATAGTAACAGGTGCCTCTTAATCTCTACATCTTGAGGAAAATTGAATTTTGCCTTGTTATATGTGCCTACGTGTTCCCCACCCTATGTTATATGTGCATGATCGATATGCATATATCCCCCTATGATCGATTAAAGACGCAATTATAGTTGTGTCCAACTCTAGTATGCCAGTATCCAGTTCTCGTGAAAGCAACGAGTATTAGGCCTATGTTACCACGTTTTACAGTGTGCACGTTAATTCACCGCATTGTCCCCGTTTCTAGGCCTCAAAGGGCCCGGACACCAGATTCAAGCTCCAGTCTCCTGAACCCACTCCGAGGAGCGAAGCAGCCCCCACCTGCATCCCTGACCCTTCACTTACTTCCTGCCGCGCAGCGCGGTGCCCGGCCTGGCTCTGCCTGCCTGTCTGCCAAGAATATGTTATGCTTCTAGTTATCAGTTCAGCTCTCCTTCTTCGCATTCCTAAGCTACTGAACCGCATAAACAGTTTCAGCTATAGTCTAGTCTTTCTGTCTCCATGCAAGAGAGTTACTGTATTAATATTCATGGAAGATTCATAGCACACGCAATACCTGTAGAATATATGCATGCACCGGCCTTAGTGTCAAGTAGCCTTTGCCCTGATAACTTTTAGATTCTATCAACATGTACTCCAAACACCAGATACCAGATATGCTATAGGTACATGTCGTCCTGACACCGCAGACTTTAGTCTCCTCTTCTAGTGCAGAAGTCATAGCCCCCAGTTCTCCCTGGTAACACGTCACTGCCCGTTTGCGCGCACCACTAGGTTAAAGGTCCCAGCTGCTCAGGTAGCCCCCTCCATGTTTCCGCCCATTCATGACACTTCTGTGACGTTCTCATCACATGTCTACGTGCACGCCCTGTGCACGCCTTCTTTTCACGCCCATGTCTTCTTATCTCACGCTTGTCACTAGTTACGCCTACTGTATGTAATGTAATTGTGAGGTTTTACTATATATACTTTGTACTGTTGATGAAACGTCGCAGCTGCCTCTCTATTTTATTTCAGGCTGTCCCGATCCTGTCCCCTCCCTTTTGCCTGAATAAAGCCCGTTCGACTCAGATTCCTCGGATCCTGCCTCTTATTTATTGAGCTATCTGTTATTGTTAATGTATTCAAAAATAGTACCGGTATTTAATTATTTATTTACCACATAAATGGCGCCCGAATAGGGACGAGCCCCTTCCCCACGCGCTGGCGATGTAACGCAGGCCCCCTGACCCTCTGCAGCCGTGACGGAACTCTACCGTGCACGTGCAGGTATTTCTGCTTCAAGTCTCCCTCAGGCCCAGGGAGGAGACGGAAACTGCGGTCCGGCATCCAGACGAGGCGGTGTGGAATGCGGTTCGTCCCGACCAGAGCCCAAGCCGAGAGAGCAAGGTCCGAGGTATCCGGAGGCCCACCTGTTTCTGAAGTCCGAAGTTCGTAGTCCGACGTCGTAGCAGTCCAGTCCAGTCCGAGGCCTTCCAGTTTCTGCTTCCCGGTGAGTACCGTTGCGGGGGAAGTATCTAGACAGGATCATTAGTTTGTTCCTGGTCCGATGGGTTTGGGTACACAGATCCAGTCCGAAGTATTCACCTAGGTGGATACAGTATGACGTGTCTCTTTATGGGACCGGAATGTTCTGTACTGTTCTAGCAGTGCATCCAGTAATTCTAGTAAGTCCGTTCTCGAGAAATTCAATTTATGTTTTCAGTGTATCAGGTAGTATTCTGTTCGAACTGTTATTACTGTATTTCTATGTCGTGGTATGAGTGATTTGTTTGCCATTTCATTACTGTGATTATTGTGTATTGTGTTCACAAGTAAAATTCCGAAATGCCTCTGTTCTCGAAATTACGTCAGATAAAAACCAGAAAAGGGTTACTCGAAGAAGCAGTTCCTGTCCCTCCTAGGGACAGTCCTGGACATTTTATGTATCACAAGCATGGCTTAGATGCCATATTATATCTAGACTTATGGGCGGATTATACTAAAGATCTTGAAGAGAAATATAGATGGCCTGTATCAGGTACATGGGATGCCGAGTGCATCATGAGAGTAGAAGAAGCATTATGGAAAAAGAAAGCCAGACAGTCCCAGAAAGATGCCATCGAGTTATGGCGCAAAGAATCTCATAAAAGAACCGAAAAAGAATTCAGAAAAACAGAATTAAGTAGGGAATCCTCAGAAAAAGCCCAAGAAAGGGAATTAATCGAAGAAGGTGAACGAGTTAGAGCAGAACAGTCAGACAGACAGAGGAATGCCCTTATTAAAGGCATGTATCCTCTTCTTGCCGAGGGCTTGCCAAAAGCAACCCCAGAAGCACCCTGTAATCTACCACCACCATTGGTCCCGATTAAGCTACGTCATAAACCGACCGCAGCTGAAATTTTTCTTTCGTCCTACTTGGACGACACAGTCCCAGAATATGCAAATCCTATTCCGCCTGCTCACCCACAGCCTCCTGTTAATAATGTAATTCCTGTTCCTCCAGCCACTGGTCCCGGGGGCCAAGTTAATGTGACAGTACCCCCGGACCAGCCCACAGTAAATGTACCCGCTTTGCCAGTCACTTTACCAGCACGTACAGTATTCACCAACGATTCTAGTTCAGGAGCAGCGGGGGGAGGCGCTCCTATCACCCCGCCTCAAGCAAGACGACTGACGCCGCGAGAAGCAGCGTTACAGCATACGCCAAAAGTGGCTACATACACAGATCTCAAGCGACTTCTTACTGACTGTATATATGATCCAGTTCCAGGCGAAGATCACATGGTATTATATTCGGTACGTTTAAGACGGGTTGCCAGCTTTTTGGTCACCCTGCCCGACATGAAGGAACATCTAGACAGAATATATCATTTCGTCCGTACAGGAGAGAATCCAGGAAGTATCCACGAAGCTATGGCACACAGGAAAGCCGAGATTCAACATATGATTTTAAAGTTCTTGATTAACTGTTTAATAGAGAGCAAGATTATCCAGATAAAGACCAAGACGAGATGAAAGTCCTGAGCAGGTGGAGTGACAATATAGCTGAGGGAAAACACAAGACACAAGGTAGTGTAGAGAGTATGTACAAGAAAATTCGTAGGGAAATCATAGGTATACACCAGAAGGAGGAAGCAAAAAGAGCAACCGAGAAAGAGAGTGACTCTTCAAGTGAAGAGGTAGACAGCGAGAATCCCTCCAAAATAGCGTATGTAGGTAGAACTAGACTTTCCGACCGACATTCACGCCTAGATTACAAGAAAGTTTTTCCTCCTCCAGCACCAGAACAGTGTTCTCTTGAGCAAGTATTCCAGGCCACCGATCAAATTCTGAAATCACGAATAGGTTATAGCGAGCTTAGTACAATGCATGAATAAGAACTAGCCCGATCAGCAGTCCGATGGACTAGTGATTCAACCACATTTCCAGATGAAATAGTGGCCCAAACGTTTCTGAAACTGCCCCCAGCCGAGCAACGTCTGGTGGGTACGTACATGATCCAGCACCTCATTATACTATATGAGGATCAGCATTCCGATCCAGGTCCTCTACATGATGTATTAAACGAGTTACTCCTAAACAGATGGAAAGGTCTAGGTACCGATTTAATTAGTGTCATATTAGAACAGCGCCACAAATACAGAACGTTTCTGAATCCACATTTTGTTCCCGTTCCACCCCCAGAAAGAAAATCATTCTACATAGACAGACAGAATCCGTTACGAGAAGTACATCCAGTTAAGGGAGAGGGGGGTGGTCTAGAACAAGTATTTGTCTACACCCCTATCACAAAAATAGAACTCTTGGAAATGAAAAAGTTAATTCCCTGTCACGACAAAGATCCAGCAGGGTTCCACCGTGAGTTAAAGGACATGCTCCGTATGGGAGAATACACGTATCCTGATATCATTAAAATGTTAAAGGTCCTGTTGCCTGCGGGCATATATGAAAAACTAAAAGAAAAAGAATGGGAGGTGGGAGAGAAAAAGATAGATTGGACCGCATTAGAAACTGAAGATAATACACGAGTACCAGGTACCGGTCTTGGGGATAAAGCTAAAGCATTGCCCGAATTATTGATACAAGTTTTGCCAAGATTACTAGCCACGAAAAAGGAAGATTGGGATGCCATCTCAGCCTGTAAACAGAAACAAGACGAAGATACTAGTGATTTCTATTCTAGATTTGAGAAATGTTTCATTATTAATAGTGGTCTGAAAACAAGTAGTGAATCGTATCCCCATCTTTTTGTTACCAAACTAGTCGAGAATTCAAGTCCACAAGTTAAGAATCGAGTACTGAAAGTCGAGAGTACCTGGCAAGCTAATACTCCGTCACAGATGCTCCAGATGTTATAATACCACCAGAACAGAATCAGGGAAGAGCAGGAACACGAAATGAGACGTATGAAGGACACGAAAATGAAAGTACCAGTTGCACAGTCTGTTCCGCAAGACAGTCAGAAGAGGGGTCCGAATCAAGCCAGTCACCCTACAGCTCCCGTTAAAGGGACATTCAATTACTGTAAACAGCCAGGTCATTATATAAACGAATGTGCAGTTCTGAAACACAACATAGCTACTGGTAAAACGAAAGAGAGACCACGTCCGCCTAGACAAGAACAAGTTTCACAGAATTCCCAGCCACCGCAGAACGCACAACAGACAGTTACAGTACCGCAGCCTATAGCTGCAACACAACACGTTACACAGCAGATGTACCAGTACGCACAGTCTGAGTACCCAGATTATCAGCCGTATTCATGAAACAGCCTAGAGAGGGAGGTTGGCTTGCCTCTCATCGAGATTCCTGTAGATCAAGAGGGTCCCTATGTACACAGTCAAGTATTAGGGAAAGATAGAAAGTTTCTGATTGATACAGGGGCAAGTAGGACTACCATCAGTCATGACGAGGTTCCAGGGGCTCCACTCTCAGGCTCTAGAAATGTTTCCCTTGGATTTTCAGGAAAGCCTATTGTTAATGAAATATCGAAACCAGTTACTCTAGAAGTTGGTCCATTGTCCCGAACTACAGATTTGTTACTCACGAAATCTTGTCCAGAAAATTTATTAGGCATTAAAACTCTGAAAGAATTAGGAGCCGTCATATGTTGCTCCCCAGAAGGGGTACGACTGTTTCTGAGAGACTTTAAAGGTCATTATGTATTACGTGATTTTGATCCAAGATTATTGAATGTACCACAGCATTTATGGGCGCAAGGTCCAACTGATGTAGGTTGTATGCACATCACACCCCATCGTGTCACTCTGAAGAAAGGTGTTGTATTACCACGAATCCGACAGTACAAATTGCCACCTGAGGCTGTAGCAGCCTTATCCAAAATTATTGACGAACTTATTGTTCAAGGAGTAGTTGTAGAAACTGACTCCAATGTATGTAATTCTCCTATCATTCCGATTCTGAAACGTACTGATCCAAATGCACCTCCAGTTTATCGATTAGTGATTGACCTTCGAGAACTTAATAAATGTATCATACCCCAGTACCCAGTGGTTCCAGATATTTCTTCCCTATTGACAGCCATTGATTCCGAAGCTACGTTCTTCACTGTTATCGATCTCAAGAACGCATTCTTTAGTGTCCCCATTCATCCAGACAGCCAGTTCCTTTTCGGATTCTGTTTAAATGGAAGAAGCTATAAATTCACACAAGCACCTCAAGGTTTCACAGAAAGTCCTAGCATTTACAGTCAAGCACTGAAAAGACAACTAGACAATATTCACATGCCAACTGACACTGCTCTGCTCCAGTATGTCGATGATCTATTGATCACAGCCCGTTCTGAACGTGATTGCGAACGAGCGTCACTTACAGTCTTGTATTTCCTGGCCGAAATGGGGCACAAGGTGTCCCCTTCCAAATTGCAATTCAGTGTCCAGCAAGTGGTCTACTTAGGACACTTACTGTCCAAGAGGGGTAGGCAGTTGACACCTGACCGCATCCAGTTAATAGCACATCTTCCACAGCCCAAGACTCAGAAGGAGGTACGAGCTTTTATCGGCCTCACTTCTTACTGCAGACAATGGATTCCTCAGTACGCATTTCTAGCCAAGCCACTGATACAGTTAACGACACAGGAGGCAGCCGTATCGACTGTCCTCCCTTGGACCCAAGAACATACACTTGTTTTCAATGAGTTAAAGAAAGCTTTATGCCAAGCACCTGTTCTAGCAACACCGAACTACAGTAAGCCTTTTACACTTTTTGTCACTGAACGTAATGGTACAGCATTATCTGTTCTCACACAAGATCAAGCAGGACAATACAAGCCCTGTGCTTATTTTTCTAGCACATTAGATCCGGTGGCCCAGGCTCTGCCTGCGTGCCTCAAGTCAGTTGCAGCCACAGCACTAGCTATCAGACAAAGTGATTCCATAGTGTTAGGACACTCCCTGGCAGTACAAGTTCCACACTCCGTGGAAGTTCTTTTGAACCGAACACAGACTCAGCACTTGACAATTGCACGTTTAACAGGTTATGAACTGACACTGTTTCAGCCACACATAGAAATCAGACGCTGCAACATTTTAAATCCAGCTACACTGTTACCGTCAGTTACTTCAAATCCTGCCACACATGTCTGTGTGGAAGTTGTTAACACCATGACAAAGCCAAGACAAGACTTGACAGACATTGCATTACCAGATCCCGACCTGACACTTTATGTGGATGGTTCATGTATGAGAACATGTACAGGAGAACTAGTAGCCGCGTATGCAGTGACTACTGAAACTGAAGTTATAGAAACGCATCGTATTGACACCCTGTCCGCTCAAGCAGCAGAGCTCGTCGCTCTGACCCAAGCCTGCATACGTGCCAAGAACCTGAAAGTAAACATATACACAGATTCACGTTATGCATTCGGAGTCGTACACGACTTTGGAGTGCTCTGGCAAGAAAGAGGTTTTATGACTTCTCATGGAACCAAGATTCAGCATGGCCCCCTCATTCAAGCTCTGTTAGATGCAATACATTTACCGACAGCTATCGCCATCATGAAGTGCAAGGCACATACGAAAGTCACGGACATCATTTCCCAGGGTAACGATCTAGCAGATCGAACAGCCAAGCTCACAGCTCAGACTCCAGACATTCCAGTTAACACGACACAGACACACATTCCAGATCAGACTACTTGTATGACAGTTAAGGACCCTACACAAGATGTAATAGATATACAGTTACATGCTACTCCCGATGAAATCAAGAAATGGTCTGAACAAGGAGGGGTCCAGACAGATCAAGGATGGTTGACGAAGGGAAAAGCCACATGGTTCCTCCCCGACTCTATGGTTCAAGTCATTATTAACACCGCACATAGTCCAGCACACTTAGGAGAAAAAGCTATGTTAGACAGTATTCAGAACCTCTGGTTCAACAAGCATTTACGAGCAGCAGCCAAACAGAAAGTGCGTACCTGCATGATCTGTTGTCAGTTCAATCCAGGTAAAGGTGTTCCGGTGGAACAAGGTGGATTCCATCCTCCTGACCACCCTTTTGAAGTCCTCCAGATGGATTACATTCAGATGGAAAGATGTCGAGGTTTCAAGTATGTCCTCGTAGTTGTATGCGCTTTGTCCAGATGGACAGAAGCATATCCAGTTCCAGATTACACAGCTGCGACCACTGCCAGGCAGTTGGTTCGTGAGTATTTTCCCCGCTATGGATTGCCTAGGGTCGTGTATTCAGACAACGGCCAGCCATTCTCATCCGAGCTCATGAAACAAGTATCCCTTCTGTTAGGGTACCAGTGGAAGTTCCATTGTGTACGACATCCTGAAGCAGCCGGTCTCGTAGAGAGACATAACCAGACCCTGAAAATCCGAATTGCCAAAGTATGTGCAGAGAAAGGTGTAGATTGGATGGTAGCACTGCCAGTCGCCCTTTTTTATATGAGAATGGTCGCTCATTCCCGTTCAGGTCTATCTCCTTATGAGGTAGTGTTCGGTCGCCCCCCAAATATGTGGGGTACACCTAGACCACGTACAATTACAGATGTTGACAGTAATATGCTGACAGATTACCTAGCCTCCTTGATGTCTGCACTACAATCTTGTCGTTCACAGGTTGCCGCTGCTTTTCCAGACAACACCGAAGTGAAACCGCATAAGGTCATACCAGGCGACCTGGTCCTCGTGAGGAATTTTGATCGTTCAAGTCCGCTGGAGCCCCGCTGGAAGGAGCCCCGCCTTGTACTACTTACAACCAGGACGGCCGTGAAGATCGAGGGAAAGAAGGGGTGGCTGCATTCCAGTCATATAAAGAGATTTCATGGACTCAAACGAAAGACTTTTCTCAAAGACTGCCCCGTTCTCAAGGACTGCCCAGACACTGAATCTAAACTCCCCCTGTTAGAGAAAACTCCGCAGCAGGAGTATAAAGATAAGCTCCGGTCTAGTAAGTCAGCCAGTTTAATTGTCTAAGTCCCTCTCGGGTGAAACGGTTAGACAGGTTCCTGACATGTATGAGATAGACCCACACAGTGAGAGAGTTAGTCAAAACTCTAAGAGAATACGTTATCAAAAGAATCTTCGAAGTAGATGTATCGTTACTCTGTTTTTTCTGATATTTCTGAGTCTTATGGTTACTTGCATAAGTTACGCTTTACATTTATGTTTTCCTATTACACATGTACATATGTTTTCTAGTGTTACAGTAGAGCACACATTTAGTGACCTGCCTCCTCACGAGTTATCCTATCGTCTTGCTATGCGTAATAATACTTTTATCCGAATGCTGCACTATTCACATCAGACCAGCAATGCCACTAATTGTTGGGTGTGTGGTCGACTCCCCCTTTCCAGGCAACAAAGGGAGTTCTGCCACTCTTTCCCTATCCGTTTTCGCACAATGGTTCGTGTGGAGCATGGTCCACGTTAACGTCATCCTCAAATGATATGTCCCTTCTGAATAGAACATGTTTCCCAGATAAGGAAGGACTTTCCCATAGAACAGGATTAGATCTAGAAAATGAAGTATATGATCTAGGTAATTATTCCTCGAATTTCATGGTTTTGAATGTTCAGTCCGAGACTACTCCAGATTTGCCTGCTATTTCAGTTCTACCCGTCCAAGGCGAATTATGTGTCAGAAAGAATGGTTCCACACATGTAGGTCATAGTGATTGTACTACTGTGGTCGAGTATAGTGACAGTGGGAAATCTATTTTCAAAGCCTCACGTCATTCTTATTTTGTTTGTGGTCAGACCGCATATGTTCGTCTGCCCCTCGATTGGGATGGAACATGTTATATTGCCTTCCTACTGCCACCAGTTTTTCTAGCCCCATCCGATTATCACAGAAACACACATCTAGTACACGTTAGACATAGAAGGGAGATCGAGTCCCCAATTGTCGATCAAACTGAAACTGCCTTAGAACAGTACCAAGACTTCAATAAAGGTTTCTTTTTTTTCATAGGTCCTGTCCAGAATAGTAAGTTAATACGTAGGCTAACCAGAACCCTTGAAGCAGTAGTGAATGAGACTACTTCCGCTCTAGGTAATTTAACTGAAGAGCAATCTGCTATGAGATTTGTCGTGCTCCAAAATCGTCTCATTCTTGACGTCATACTGGCCGATAGAGGAGGAGCTTGTAGAGTCATCGGATCTAGTTGCTGCATTTTCATTCCTAATAACGCACCGTCTGTTTATTCAGCTATAACCAGACTTCATAAAATTGCCCATCAGTTACACCAGAATCCAGGCACCTGGACATGGTCCGGTTGGCTCTGGAGTATCATATCTGCCTGGGGATGGAAGGTATTGTCATTCCTAGGTATAACAGTAATGTTCATATTCAGTTGCTGTCTCTGTTTACAATGTAGCCCTGCGATTTGCGGCTTGTGTGCTACCTCTTGTATTCCTAGTCCTAAGTCCCGTTCCAAGACAATTCGAGACGAGCAAATGATGCTATATGAACAGATAGATGGTATCATGAATATTGATGTTTCCTGATGGAAACGTAGGGCACAAGGAGGGAATGAGGAAAATTGAATTTTGCCTTGTTATATGTGCCTACGTGTTCCCCACCCTATGTTATATGTGCATGATCGATATGCATATATCCCCCTATGATCGATTAAAGACGCAATTATAGTTGTGTCCAACTCTAGTATGCCAGTATCCAGTTCTCGTGAAAGCAACAAGTATTAGGCCTATGTTGCCACGTTTTACAGTGTGCACGTTAATTCACCGCATTGTCCCCGTTTCTAGGCCTCAAAGGGCCCGGACACCAGATTCAAGCTCCAGTCTCCTGAACCCACTCCGAGGAGCGAAGCAGCCCCCACCTGCATCCCTGACCCTTCACTTACTTCCTGCCGCGCAGCGCGGTGCCCGGCCTGGCTCTGCCTGCCTGTCTGCCAAGAATATGTTATGCTTCTAGTTATCAGTTCAGCTCTCCTTCTTCGCATTCCTAAGCTACTGAACCGCATAAACAGTTTCAGCTATAGTCTAGTCTTTCTGTCTCCATGCAAGAGAGTTACTGTATTAATATTCATGGAAGATTCATAGCACACGCAATACCTGTAGAATATATGCATGCACCAGCCTTAGTGTCAAGTAGCCTTTGCCCTGATAACTTTTAGATTCTATCAACATGTACTCCAAACACCAGATACCAGATATGCTATAGGTACATGTCGTCCTGACACCGCAGACTTTAGTCTCCTCTTCTAGTGCAGAAGTCATAGCCCCCAGTTCTCCCTGGTAACACGTCACTGCCCGTTTCCGCGCACCACTAGGTTAAAGGTCCCAGCTGCTCAGGTAGCCCCCTCCATGTTTCCGCCCATTCATGACACTTCTGTGACGTTCTCATCACATGTCTACGTGCACGCCCTGTGCACGCCTTCTTTTCACGCCCATGTCTTCTTATCTCACGCTTGTCACTAGTTACGCCTACTGTATGTAATGTAATTGTGAGGTTTTACTATATATACTTTGTACTGTTGATGAAACGTCGCAGCTGCCTCTCTATTTTATTTCAGGCTGTCCCGATCCTGTCCCCTCCCTTTTGCCTGAATAAAGCCCGTTCGACTCAGATTCCTCGGATCCTGCCTCTTATTTATTGAGCTATCTGTTATTGTTAATGTATTAAAAAATAGTACCGGTATTTAATTATTTATTTACCACAATCTGACAAACCAGGATACCTCCCTCCACCAGTGTCATCATACACCAGAGGTGTAGACTCAGCAACTTATCTGCACAGCACGATATTAGTCCTGTTCGTCCATGGAGCTCCCTGCGGCGCCAGCTTCTGCACTCGGGTAGGGTCGGTCGTATTTTCGCCAGTCATTAAAGGCTCTCTGCAGTGCTTTAGGATCGGTGAAGATCAAAGATTTCCCTTGTCGGTTAATTCTGTGCTTCGCAGGATAGAGCAGAGCGTAATCCGCTCTCATTTCACGCAGCTGCCTTTTCATAGGTGCAAATTGTCTCCTCGACTCTTGCACTTTAACGGTAAAGACCGGAAACAGCGAAAGTGTCGATCCTTCAAATTGCAGAGGCTGTTTATCTCTTGCTAATTTCAGAGCAACATCCCAGTCTCTATAGTTGAGGAGCTTGGCAATTACCGGCCTCTGTGGCGCTCCTGGTTTTGGTTTTGGCCCTAAAGAGCGATGCGCTCTTTCCACCACAAACATAGAAGAGAAGGCAGAGTCACCAAGCAACTTCTTAAGCAAGTTTTCAGCGAAGACCTCCATATTTCCAGTCTGTGTGGTCTCGGACATGCCCATGATTTGCAGGTTGCACCACCGAGAGTGAGCCTCTAAATCTTCCGTCTTGTCCAGTAGTGTCTGCACAGCTCTATTCATCTGTTTGTTGTTTGTATCCAAGGTAGTCTGCGCTTCCTCCACTTCCGTAATGCGGCGCTCCGCCGTATCCATCCTCTCTACCTGTTTATCAAGTCTTTCCGCCATACGGTCCATTTGATAGGAAAGGGCATCCATCTTGGTACCTAACAAGGCTATGCCTCCTTGCAGGCTCTTTTCCATGGCTAGAAATAAGCCTTGGATATCCTGTTGTGAGGTGTCTTCCGATAGCTCGCGTTCCCCCACATCCTTCCCCGCTGTGGTGTCGCCCATCTTGGTTCCTTTCAGATCGAAAGATAGTTTAGGTTGTGACCTGTCCGTGCGCCCCATGGGCAGAGATCCAAGCGCACCTCCGTAGCAGAGTGGGACAGAACAGTCGCATGCCGAGATCAGTGGTAACCCCCAACGCCGGCGCAGTTACTGGGGGCTCGGGCTCTCCCCTTCCTCCGCCATCCGCACCCTGTCGCAGAAACTTCTACTATCTGTGGTGCAGTGTTCATTCACAAGGAATCCTCTCCTCACAGCGTATCCCCGGGGCCCAAGCGCAAGTCCAACCAATCCTTACGGGTCACTTCACCAACACCACAAGATGTCTTCTAACTCAGGCAGGGGGGAGAGGGGTAGTATGGCCCCTGCACGCCCTCTCAACTGTCTGGGGCAAGAATTAGGGTGTCAAAAGCCCCCCTACGAGATGCAAGTAAATTCCAGCGCCGTCTCGGGCCCAATATGGCGGTTGTTGCTCCTCAACTGACTTTCCCGCGCACCTCCGTCCTGGCCATTCCCCGCCGCTCAAGAGGGATGCGGCCTGCCAGTGGTCGCATCTGCCGACGGAGCCCCTCGCTGCCTCCAGCGCTGCACCACCTCGGCGCAGCCAGGACACCCGGGCACCCATATCAGCGTGGGACCTCCACCGGGCCCGGCACCTCGGCCGCTCCAGGCGTCTCACCTTCGTCCCCGGGCACACCGCCTACGCAGCAGCCCCGGGCCGGCAATCACTCCGGGGACCCAAGCCGAACGGACAGCCTCTTCCAAGGCTCCAGGGCAAGCTCTGCTCTCCAAGTTTGTGCAGCTCTGCATCCAATGTTGACGGGCAGAGAAACTTGGCGTTGCACACCGGGGGGGCCCGACTCCGCAACCCCCTCCGCAGTGACCCCCCACGTCCCGAGGGGCTAACGCTACCTGCAGCCGGCGTGAGCAGGGACCCTCTGAACACCTCCGCTCCCGATCCCCTCTCTGTCGTGCTAAAGCGGCTGGGATCTTACGGCGGCCGCCCCGCTGTTCTCTGGCGAGGCTGCTGCTTCCCTGGCGCCGCTCCCTGCACTAGGCCTCAGTGATCTCCACGATCTTAGCAGGCGGTTCCGGAGCTCGGATTTCCACCGAAACGCGCCTCCTGACATTCCGCTCTTCGATTCAGTATGTAGAGGGGACTTTAGGCCACCGCACATACAGGATAATTGCCGGATAGTTCGTTGAGACGGGGGAACTCATTTTGGTTACGAGCTAGCTCCACCCTCAATTGAGTTAAAACCTTTAAAAACATTTACATGCAAGGATTTATTTCTCAATATTTAATTTTCTTATATGTCATACATAGACTAACCTACAAGAATGGAGTTTCACAGCCACCATTACTTGTTTTTTGGACCAGACAAAAAAAAGCAGACAGATGGAAGGTGCACAGGACTGATACTGATCAATGATTCAAAGGGTTGAAAATGTCCAGGTGACCAAGTTCTCTTAATGCAAGGTTTCCAACCAGGTCAAACTGGAGTGAGCCAGATATGCCAAGAGGGCTTAACTGCTTTGACATCCTTACAAAAGAAGAGGTCAATGAGACGTCTAGATGTCGGTTCCCCAAATGCACTGTGGAGATGGAAGTGAACTGGGTCTCCAGAATTTGAATATACATCCTTAGCCTCAAAGAATGTTGACTCTAGGTCAAAGAGGAGCCAGGAAATCAGCAGTCAGGTTGCAACACAGCACACAAGGTCACTGTAAGTGCTTGAGAACAGTGCGTTTTCTACAAGCAGAGCCACAAGCCCCACTCGGGCCACCAACCAAACCACCTCCAATCAGCAAGCACACACCGCTACACCTCTCCTAGGTCTGTGCCCACCTCCACCAATACCAAAACCCAACCGACCCTCTACCCCTACCCAGACCCACCACTGCTGTGTCGCTGGGCTGAGTAGCACAATGGTGGGGACATGGTGGGGGTATCTGCTCTTATATTCTATGGGTTTGGATGTTCCAAACAGGACCAGTTAGGCACGGGCACCTAGGCTGCGTACACTGTCCCTGCAAAGACTGGTAAAGCAGTTGGCCTCTTGCATGTTCTACATGTACAGCTTGTACCAGGGCCAAAACTTCACACTGCCAAAATGGAGGTGACTAGAAACACAGAGCAGTGGTTGCAGCAAGGCCCTCCCTTGACCTCTTTTGTCAGCAAGGATGAGACTAAGTCACCGATGACCCCTACGGCCATCCTCGCTCCACATCTTCTGCAGCCTCTCCGCACCGCACGACTGTCTCTGCTTCCCAATATCGGCGCCTGCTCAAGTGATCATCAGATATTGCCTAAACAGTAAAAATTGATGTTAAAATGCCAAAATAAAATATTAAAAATACAGATGATTTGCCTTACAATACAATATAATACAATAAATTGTACAAAGCTCGCAGCTGATTTCCAGGAAGGGTCCCAGTAATGACAACAGAAAAACCCGAGAGACCAATACGCAAGGCTCTGCCCTGACAGTAGACTTTCAGCCTTCTCCTCAGGTATATAGGCCTGTAAAGTGTAAGGTTCTGTACGCATGAATTTGATGCGACAACTGATGGGCAGACACTGCGGTTGGCGTAGGGAGGCAGAACTGAAAGGCGTGCCGGCACCTTCAGTATGAGACATGCTACAGCATTTTGGATGATCTGCAGATGATGCAGCAGGTAAGATGTCAAGCCTAGGTACGAATAGCTCACATAATACAGTTTGGATGACACCAAAGCATGTGCAATAGTTTCTTTTCTTTTTTGCATCTTTTTATTTAAAGAAGAAAAAGCAAGAGGAAATATTACACATATCAGGAGTCACACAATAGGATACATTGCATCCGTACGTAGGTGAATAGGCCAACGTGATACAATCAATACAAGGGGTGTGGGGCGTCAACATGAGCATGTATACAAGAACGGACAATCAATATAATCAACAGCCCCATTATGCACGTACTAGCAAGGCCCGTCCACCCACGTTCACAGGATAAATAGGACCAGGGTAGACACCCAGACATGTGAAAAATAGACTCAGAATAAACATACCGCCTCTCGTAAAAGGGAAAGGAACGAAGAAAAGGCCATAGAACTAAATAAGGACAAAATAACCCCCCCTATTCCCCACGCCCTGCACCCCTGCAATGGCTACGGCCTAACCCCACTAGCAGCGTGCCTGTCGCCCAACAACTAAACCCTAAAAGAAGGAAATAAAAAGAGCGGAGGAGGAGATGTCATAGAGGCTCCCGGTCCCCTTTACTCCCCGCCAGAAGCAGACCCCCCTAGATATAGTCAGACAATGTGAGGCCGCAATTAGAAAACCAAACGGGGGGGGGGTACAAGATAACCGTCCGACTCCCGCATCATTGTAGTTACGAATCCTGTGTCAAATAAAGCCTTTGAATTCAGACCCAGACGATAACACTCAACCTTGGCCACTACGATTTTTCGTACGAGTTTTCACCATTTGGGCCGCCATCTCAGGAGGAAAGTCGAAGGGTTCAAAAGAGTCAAAGTCAGTATAGTGGGATCGAGACCAAAGAAATGATATTCGAAGACCCCGAATCAGATGGAAATGTTTCTCCAGCGGCAATAAAGTACAAAAGCATATTCGAACCAACTGGGGAGAAAAGAATGAGGAATCACTCCGGAAATCGCTGTGGTAATTGTCCTGGAGTATGAGGATGGCTGTGTCCATCTTGGGCAGCATCGGGATAGAGTATGGCGAGTTTTCGGTAGTTCCGGGCTCTCTGTGTGTTGTTCGGGGGCCGACAAAACACACCAGGTCTGGTTTCCGCATGAGGCCCTCTGCGTCAGGCATTTCCCACTTCACGGTTAAAACAACATGTTTCAAAGCCGTCGGGGGATCGGCGTCCGGTCTCAAAAAAATGGTTTCAGCTGTTATGACGAGTTTATGGATGGCGGCGGTGAACTGCGAGTGAAGCGCCCCGATGGCGGTCATTACGGTCTGCAGCGACGGCGCCTCTTCCTCTCGCTCCATCTCCTCTCACAAAGCGACAAGCAGATCTTTTTAACCCCGGAGGTTGACTTCTCCCATGTAGCAGGCACAAGCAGGGCCGACGTGAACAGTGGGCACTCGTCAATGTCGCGGTCTCAACACCATTGCCGCCAGCGAGGACCCAAGCCCGTCAGCCCCGGGGCCTAGCAGGGCCACCGGGCAACGGATCCCCGCCCACAACCGTGTCCGTGCAGGCAACCCGACCACCGCACCATCATCCAATCCGGTCGGGATATTCTTCCACTGCGGGCGACCGGACGCCGGCCTGGTCTCGCAGCCGATGTTGTTCAACTCCAGCCCGGATGAGTTAGAAAACGAGGCCCAGGCTTCCACAGTGGATTAGGCCGAGAATAAAAACACGGCATAAGTTCGTCTGTCGAGAAGATGGAAATCTGGGGATTGCATCTTTAATCTCAACAACTCATCAGCCGTACGGGAGTCTGGTCCAAATTCAGGATAAATATCCGGATTCATGAGCTCCTGGTGGAGATCGGTGGAGCCGGGAGCTCATGCGGCCATCTTGGTTGCAGCGTAGCTCCTCCCTCCTGCAATAGTTTCTTGATTAGTTTCCAGCACTAGATGAAGCATTTTCCTGAGTGAGAAGCAACTGTTAGACACACAGAGCACGTGATTCGAAGGACAGATTGGACTCAATATAAAAACCAAGGTCTCTTACATATGAAGAGGGTGAGGGGAAAGTGTTTGAAGGTTGAAGTATAAGGGACACCTGTGATCAGATTTCCCAGTATGATTTAAGCTAGACCCATGCCTGGCCTTTAAAATGTAACATTCCACAACTTGTTTAGGATGATTGAACGCCGACAATAGATCCAGTTAAACTACTATAGCCTTAGCATTCTGATCAGGTTGTCTTTAACAAATTCAGTAACTTCCAGGAAAACGGTTTCTGTGATATAGCCCGCTCGAAAGCCCAATTGTGTGTCGTGAAGGAGGTGGTTGAATTCCAAATACTGGTAGAGTTGATGGTTGACCATCTTCTCTAACATTTTGGCTACATCAGGAAGACGCAAAATAGGCCTAAAATTGCTCAGCACATTAGGGTCCCCATTAGGCTTCTTCAGTAGAGGAAGAAATAGGGCCTGCTTCCAAAAATGTGGCAGAACCTCAGACTCCAGGAGGTAGTTCACTAGCTTGTGCAAGGAGGGATTAACAAGAGGGGTGGCCCAATTCAAAATGCCTGGGAGGGTACACAGTCAAAATATCGAGTTTTTAATATCGATTTGCATTAATATCGATTAAAAAATATAGAATGGACACAATATCGAATGGATAGAATATAGACTACAAAAATATGAAATAGGATAGCATTAATATTGAATCAAAAATATAGAATGGACATAATATCGAATGGACAGAATATAGACAACAAAAATATAGAAAGGACAGAATATAGACTACAAAAATATCGAATTTGAGGTAAGGTAGTTAATATCAATTTTTAATGTGTTTTTTATGTTAGTATATGTTTGAAAAGTGTATATTAATTTTAATATTTATATTAAATAAGTATTTGTATGGTATTTAATTTTTGCGTAATATAATTAAGTAGCGGGTTGTGGGTTCATAGGTAAATAGGCTGGGAAGTTATTTAATTATAAATAATTAAATATGTTAATTTATGTAATTGGTAATTAATTAAAATATAATTGGTAATTGATTTCAAATAAATGATTAATTGATAATTATGTTAATTGTATTAATTTATTTTTTGTAGTGGTTTGTGGGTTTATAGGGGAATAGGGTGGGGAGTAATTTAGTTGTAAGTAATTCTATTTTTAAATGTATATTTTTTTTAATCAAATGTTTAATTATTTTTTAATTGTTAATTAATTTATTGTTAATTGGTAAATCATTTGTATTAGTAGGTAATTATTTTTATTAATTAATTTGTATTTGTATTTTTAATTGATTAATTAATATATTATATAAAAGTGTTAATTATTTTAATTAATTTGTAATTGGTGTTAATATGTTTTTTATTTTTATTTATATATGAAGTATTTACTTTCCCTACTGTTGCACTCACTGGAGTGGGAATAGTAATTGTTACCCTCCTGCTATCCAATGCGTTCCCTACTGTTGCACTCACTGGAGTGGGAATAGTAATTTTTACCCCCACGCTATCCAACGCTTTCCCTACTGTTGCACTCTCTGGAGTGGGAATAGTAATTTTTACAGCTACGCTATCCAACGCTTTTCCTACTGTTGCACTCTCTGGAGTGGGAATAGTAATTTTTACCCCTACGCTATCCAACGCTTTCCCTACTTTTGCACTCTCTGGAGTTGGAATAGTTATTTTTACCCCTAGGCTATCCAGCACTTTCCCTACTGTTGCACTCTCTGGAGTTGGAATAGTAATTTTTACCCCTACGCTATCCAACGCTTTCCCTACTGTTGCACTCTCTGGAGGGGGAATAGTAATTTTTACCCCTACGCTATCCAATGCTTTCCCTACTGTTTCACTCTCTGGAGTGGGAATAGTAATTTCTGCCCCTACGCTATCCAGCGCTTTCCCTACTGTTGCACCCTCTGGAGTTGGAATAATAATTTTTACCCCTACGCTATCCAACGCTTTCCCTACTATTACACTCTCTGGAGTGGGAATAGTAATTTTTACTCCTACGCTATCCAGCGCTTTCCCTACTGTTGCACTATCTGGAGTTGGAATAGTAATTTTTACCCATATGCTATCCAACGCTTTCCCTACTGTTGCACTCTCTGGAGTAGGAAAAGTAATTTTTACCCCTACACTATCCAGCGCTTTCCCTACTGTTGCACTCTCTGGAGTTGGAATAGTAATTTTTACCCCTACGCTATCCAACGCTTTCCCTACTGTTGCACTCTCTGGAGTGGGAATAGTAACTTTTACCCCTACGCTATCCAGCGCTTTCCCCACTGTTGCACTCTCTGGAGTGGGAATAGTAATTTTTGCCCCTACGCAATCTAGCGCTTTCCCTACTGCTGCACTCTCTGGCGTTGGAATAGTAATTTTTACCCCTACGCTATCCAACGCTTTCCCTACTGTTGCACTCTCTGGAGTGGGAATAGTAATTTTTACCCCTACGCTATCCAGCGCTTTCCCTACTGTTGCACTCTCTGGAGTGGGAATAGTAATTTTTACCCCTACGCTATCCAACGCTTTCCCTACTATTGCAATCTCTGGAGTGGGAATAGTCATTTTTACCCCTACGCTATCCAGCGCTTTCCCTACTGTTGCACTCTCTGGAGTTGGAATAGTAATTTTTACCCCTACGCTATCCAACGCTTTCCCTACTGTTGCACTCTCTGGAGTGGGAATAGTAATTTTTACCCCTACGCTATCCAGCGCTTTCCCTACTGTTGCACTCTCTGGAGCTGGAATAGTAATTTTTACCCCTACGCTATCCAACGCTTTCCCTACTGTTGCACTCTCTGGAGTGGGAATAGTAATTTTTACCCGTACGCTATCCAACGCTTTCCCTACTGTTGCACTCACTGGAGTGGTAATAGTAAATTTGACCCTTTCCGCTATCCTACGGTAAAAATATAGTAATTTTTTATTAATATTACTTTTATATATATGTATATGTATTAACAAATCAATGTGTATGTTTTTACTTACATTAAATATTTATTAATTTTAAGGTTATTTAAGTATTGTAAGTATGTTTAAGTTAATTATATTTATTATTTCATTACTTTTTAATTAATTTAACCCCTTCCATGCTTATGACGGAACGGTTCCGTCATCAGCGTCGGTGCTCCGGTGCTGATGACGGAACATTTCCGTCATGAGCCAATCTGCTTTTAAACCCTTCAGCACTGCAGCGAAATTCGAGCAGCACTGAAGGGGTTAAAGCATTTTAAAAAATTAGATATTTTGACTAATTATATTTTTTACATCGATATTTTTGTACTTATCTGTTTGGAGATAGGAGGTCGATATTTTGGTATTCTATATTTTTACCTCGATATTTTGGTAGGTCGATATTTTGGCATTCTATATTATGTCAGTGATCCCTTACACAGTAATGTTATGTTATAGGAGCTTTTAAAGCACACTTATTTCCAAAGGTGTCCTGGGGCTGAGCACTGACTCACAGAATCCAAACATAAAATGTCTATACCGATAATAGCCAAGTTTAAAAGAAAGGAGCTCCGGGGCATTCCTAAGATGCAGCATCAGACTGTTCCAGGCTTTCGCAGCACAAAAGGAAATGCTGCTGCCACCCCAGCTAACTTTTTTCACTCGGGGGACTGTTACTAGCTTTCTTTCTGAGGAGCGCAGCACTCTACCAGGAACATACCATTCAAAGCATCTGCTTAGAAATTCCAGACCACAACCCATCAGTGACTTGAAAATTATGCACAATGCTTTGAATTTTGCTCGTTTTAATACTGGCAGCCAATGCAGTTGCCGAAGTCCATCTCTAGCTGAGACAAACCATGGTACGCCTGTAAGCAGCATAGCCGCCTCATTTTACGCTAACTGGAGTCTGTACAGTTGTTTTTTTTTTTTACAGATTCAGGTACCGACAATTGCAATAATCCAGCCGTGAAAAAATGAGGGCTGAGATTGCTGCCGTAAAACCTTCATCTGGAAGGGAAAGTTTAATATTCCTCAGTATTCCAAGGAGGTAAAAGCACGTAGATATAACTCCGCTGACCTGGTCTCCAAAGTCAAGTTTGTGATCCATGTAATAGGCTGGAAGATGGCATATTCTCCAGAATCCTATGGGCAGAGAATTGATTACAAATCATTTTGATTTTGTTAAAAAAGAAGTTAGAAAGTCCTTCACATAGTCTAGCTGACGGGGTCAAGCCACTTTGGGAAGCCCTGGGAAATATAAACAAATTAACCACATTAAAAGGGTCTCAAGGTTTATTAGAAGTCGATGAAATCAAGGAGGAGATAAACTCCTCAGAAGCCCTACAAGAAGCTGCACGGAAATTTGTCAAGGCTCTCTTATTTGTAGTTTTCATCTACTGATCCACCTCTGCTCAAAGCATTTACAGAGTGACCTTTTCTCTTAAGGCAGGTGAGAACAAAGGTGGCGAAGACCTTGCTCTCCATCAATGTTACCTTTCTTTGTGGGGCAAGGAGACCAAGGGCAGAGGAAAGCCAGTTGTTAATCTCAGCAAGATCAGAACCCACTGAACCCGTCACTCAAGTGGAATAGGTAGGAGAGCCTCAGATAACTGCAGCTCTGAAATCTGGCACCAAGGATGAGCAACGTTCTGCAGAGTAGGCTCCTGGCACATAGACAGATTGATAATAATCTTAAAAGGAATCAAAAAGTTAACAGACCATGTAAGCTTGAGTTCAGAACTAGGGTGGACAATCAATGAATGCAAGAAAATGAGGTCTAAAATATGTCCCGCACTATGTGTGGGCTCATGCACATGTTGCTCAAGGTTGAAACCCTCTGAGGTGTTCAGAATTTGTTTGGCCAGCACACAGCTAAAGTCAACAATGTGCAGGTCAAAGTCTCCAAGCAGCAAAAAATTTGGATGCAGTATGGAGAATTGACATACCAAGTCGACAAATATGCTGAGCTACACATTTGTACTTCTCGGGAGTCTGTAAATCGCAGCCCAGCCAGCATGAAAGTCAGATCTATAACAATAGAGATGGAAAGACCTTCTATGGTCTCAATATTTTTACCAATTTAGAAATTGTGCAACAAAAAGTATCTTGAAACAATACCGCCACACCTTTGCCAGTTTTTTCACTACTAATAATGGCCTGTATAGGATTCTCCTCTGGAATGGCTACAGCAATGTCAGGCGCTGATGCTTGCTATAAAATATTGTTAACACTGTCACATTATTTAGTCATTCACTACTACATAATTCTAGTGGCACTGGATGTACTCTGACAAGTACCATTTCAGCATAAACTCTCAATTGTATGAGGTTCTAATTTACTGGGGGTCGATTCAAAGTTACATTCCTGTAAACTGAATTTCAGTCTATACTTTGTATCATCTTTGGGTCTCGTTTATTGGCTATGGGTAGCGTGAGGTAAAACTGCTCTCATGTGAACAGTGAATAAGACCTCCAACCCTCAGTCTAGGTCCACTCTCTCCCCGCAGCTCTGCTGTGCCGTCTCTTGCCTCTAGACCCCGACCTCCCCCTTGGGAGCTTCGAGGCTTCTGCCCGATCCTGTGCCTGCTGTCCACTCCAACTGGAACCAGACTGCCTGCAACCACTTAACCTTTCTTAATTTTTCCCTGTTGTGCCACTGTTATTGTACCCATCTGTGTCTTGCTCTAATATCACCACTGTTTTTATTTTCTCATGCCTGCCTGTGACTTTCGCCTTTCACTCCTGCTTCCTCTGCTGCCCCTCTCCCCCGGAAATCCCCCAGGAATTCCCCCTCTCCAATCTCCAAGCCTCTCCTCTCAACTTTTTGCACAATCGAAAGACCAAAAATCTACCTGCAGACTAAATAAGTAACAAGAAGTCCAGGTCTTGATTTTGTATAAACCCAGGTCCCGAGATGTGCACACGCAAATGACCAATAGTAAATGTCTGTGTTCGTCTCTCCCCCCGTCATTTCTTCTTTTTTGTAAAACTGTTTTAAACTGAATTGATATCTGTGGAAGTATAAATTGTATGTCAACATAGTTTGTTTTTTAAATACGATGATGATGTCTAAAAATATGTAATAGGTTGTTTCATGTAGAGACATTTTTGGTGTCGCTGATTTTAACATTTGTACATGTATTAAGATTTATATTGTCTGTTATTTTAAAATAAAAATTTATACCTGTCACCAAAATTACTATCTCCTGTGGATACACTCAAGTGTGAAGAACCCAGTAGCTCAGGTTGGGGTATTAAGAAAATCCCCATTCCAGCTATTACCAAGGGATAACCTCCTCTTTCTCCTCCTTTCCACCACCCCTACCTAATGGCGGCAGTTGTGGGGTCGGTGCAGCGGCCGCGCTAAAGGCAAGCCCCTTTCCGCCCCTCTGCGCCTGTCCGTGACCTTACCGCGGCCAGCGCCAGGAACCCTAGACCTCCCACTACCCATCGCTATGACACTACTACCCTCCTCGCACTCAGCCCTGGTAGACTTAGAGATTGTCAACAGGCCTCCCCGAACATGACCCATGACCAGTTCTGCCTCCACTGCTGCCAGACACTCACCGCCACCCCGGCATCCAACACCGCCAATGCCAGCACCGGCGACACCCTAAAATGCATCCTCCTCAACATATGCTCTGTACACAAACATGCCATGGACATCTGGAACCTACTTGACTCTCTCTCGCCCGACATAGCCTTCTTCACAGAGACCTGGACCAAGGCATCCTTCCCCCCGACATCAGCACCGCCGGCCCAGACGTATACAATATCCAGAGGAAATACCACCCCAACCAAACAGGAGGGGGCCTCACCATCGCCCAAAAGAGCACCCTCCGCCTCACCACCTCCAGGGAAACCTTCCTCTCCACCGAACACCTGTACTTCTAGATGCAGACCACCACCAAAGCCACACTCCGTAGAACCCTCATCTACAGATCCCCGGACCCCTAACACCCTTCCCCACCACCATCACTGACTTCAACGCACCCCACGCCATCACCTCAACAAACTACATACCGACTGGAGACCTGAACTTCCACCTGGACAACCCCAATGACCCCAACTCCACTATCTTTTGCGACAACCTCGCCAGCATTGGACTTAAACAACTCATCAACACACCGACCCACAGTGCAGGACACACCCACGACCCCATCTTCGCGGCAGGAAACAGCGTCCAATTCAGCCACACAACGCAGCAGCCATGGACCGACCACCACTGTGTACACTTCACCATCAACAAACTCAAGGCACGCAAATTAGCCCCACGCCCACCACAAAGGAACTGGAACAAGTTACCGACTAGCAACTTACCTTCACCATCACCCGAGACAACCACACCTGGGCACCCGATGCAAACAATGCAGCCAGAGAACTCCACACCTGGATTTCCATCTGCACAGACAAGCTCGCCCCGCTTTGCAATCCCGACAGACATCGCCCTAGGATATTCACCTAGTTCAACACCACTCTCCAAGAAGCCAGACACACCTACAGATGCCTGAAGAAGAACGGGAGAAACACCAAGACAACCGAAAACCACACCACCTACAAGGACGCCATGACGGACTACCACAACCAGATCAGAGCCACCAAAAGGTACTTCATCCACAACAAAATCCTGCCCAACAACACCAACACCAATGACATTTATAGTGTCATTCAAGAATTCACCAACCCAAGCAGCAAAGCCACAGACATCACCCCATCCCAAGAACTCTGCGAGAAGCATGGAACCTATTTCCACCTCAAGATCAAAAACCTCTACGACAACTTCATCGACCTTCCACCAGGTGCCACTGATGGCCCCCGCCCCCCAGAAACACCAGCCAGCCCACCATCTCCAACTGGACATCGATCACGGCCGAAGACACTGCCTTGGCCATAAAAAGCATCCACTCGTGGGGCCCCACCAACTCCTGCCCCCATCACATCTACCATAGAGCCATGGCTGCCATTGCACCCAAACTACAACGCACCATCAACACCACCTTCAAAACAGGTACCTTCCCAGATAACCGGAAGCATGCAGAAGTCAGGCCCCTGCTCAAGAAGCCCACAGCTGACCCCACCGACCTCAAGAACTATTGGCCCATCTCGCTCCTCCCCTTTGCAGCCAAAGTTGCAGAAAAAACTGTCAACAGGAAACTGAAACGATTAATTGAAGAGAACGCTGTCCTCGACCTGTCACAATCTGGATTCCGATGCAACCACAGCACAGAGACTGCCCTACTCACCACCACAGATGGCATTTGCACCCTCCTGGACCAAGGCCACTCCGCACCCCTCATCCTACTCGACCTATCAACAGCCTTCGACTCTGTCTCCCACCGCACACTAGTCGCCAGACAACACGACACAGGCATACAAGGAACAGCCCTGGAATGGATATGATCAGTCCTCACCGGAAGAAGCCAAAAGATCAGACTCCCTCCCTTCCTCTCCGACCCCATGAAAATCACCTGCGGAGTCCCACAGGGTTCATCACTGAGTCCAACCCTCTTCAACATCTACATGGTACCCCTTCCAGCCATCGTCCGACAACACAGACTCAACATCGTATCCTACCCCGATGACACCCAGCTCATCCTCACCCTTACCAAAGACCCCACCACTGCCAAACTCAACTTCCAGAAAGGAATGCAAGACGTTGCAGTTTGGATGACCAACAGCTGCCTGAAGCTCAACGCCAGAAGTCCTCATCCTCAGTACCACCCCTTCTGCATGGGACAGCACCTGGTGGCCGACCGCCCTCGGATGTCGGATCCCCACCTGCCCCCTCAGACCACACCAAGAACCTCAGCATCGTACTTGAATCATCACTCACCATGAACAGACAGGTCAATTTCTTCTTAATGCTTAAATAGCACCATCAATCTCCAGCAGACACACTTTGACTTTGAATGATCTATCTATTGCGGTACAGCATGAGTCTGGGACACAGCAACATTGGCAATATCTACTACAACAGCACCACTTGGAATTTTCTTAGGTGATACTTTCAATAGTCCATTGTTTTAATTTTCTGTTGGGGGGGCTCTGATCTATACTCCTGTGAAGTACATTTCAGTGTATAGTGTCTGTTGTACATGGCTCACTTTTACCTTTTGATGATGCAGAAGGGCGTTGCCAAATTATATAAGTGTGACTTCAGTGTATGCTCTTAGTTTTCATACCCAAAAGGGGACAGTGGGAGTGCTACTAATGTGAATGTTATTTTTGATATGTTTGAGTGTACTCACACCTTCATCATGTGCTAGATAAATTCCAACACACACTTAGTCTGATGTTTCTCTTCTTCCCTCAGGAGCATCAGCCTGTGAACTGGAGAAGGAAAGAGGTAAGTTAGATAATGTTGAATTAGAATCTTTTTGGGCCAAGATCGAGGCATAATTATATACTTTAAAAGTATATGGTTCACAGACTTCTTAGTTTATCAATTTAAAACAAAAGTATTGAAGTTGTAGCGTGCAGCAGGGTATTGCTCTCTAATCTCTGAAGTGTGAGTAGAAAATAGAACACGTAGCGTTCCCCTCACTGGGGAACGTCCCCTTGTTGCACTGCCAATGTTCCCAAAAGAGGGAGTATTCAGGTTGATCACCAGTTCAACACTGGTGATAAGCGTGAATACTCCCTCTTTTAGGAACATTGGTAGTTCAACAAAGGGACGTTCCCCAGTGAGCAGAGCGCTACATGTTATAATGATATAATTGTCAAGTCTAAGGACTAAAGTTCTAATATGCTTTCACATTGAAGGAAGGAGTATCTTTTAGAGGTGTCAGAAATTCATGTAATTTGCTTTTGTGTATGTATGTGAGATTTCAGAAGAATTTTGCAATATTTTGCAATAATAACATATACATATGACTGAGGGCACTTAATATTGACAATAAAGCAAGCAAACTTTGATCATGAGTCTCATTATATAAGTAAAGCATTAGCAAGAGTACATTTCAAAGCATGATAGGGAGCGCTGTGTACTGAGTATAACTGTTCGATGATAACCCAATTTAATTACAACCCCTAATCATTCACCCCTAGAGGCTGTTTGCAGCATACACTTTTACATTACCGCACTTTGAACATAGGCCCTAAAGATCATCACATTTGCAATAACTGCACATGAAATTACAGCTCTTCACCCCTAGAGAATGCTTACCGACATTAAACCTTATGTTGACCTCTTTTAGGCCACAAGGGTTGCAGCCATGGTCTTGGCCTTAGAGGACGCAGCACTTCCAGCTATCGAGCAAAAGATCCAACCTGGGGATGGTTTCGCTCGCCCCACACTTTTGCAACATTTTGATGGTGACTCTGTTCTCCTCGGGCCACCACAAAGCCAAAACAAGAGATGTTTGTCCCCAAATGTGGGTGAAATTGACAGGGCGTTATGGGGTGCACCTCGTACATGGTTTATGCATTTCTGAGCAGCAGCTCTCCTGCTGCTTCAGGGAGAGCCACGCTGCAGTTTTCCGTTATGTGGCCTTGTGCTCCAGCTTTGTTTTCGTCGAGGTGCCTAGTCCCATCCGGGCACCCTGCCTGTATCTTCCAACATTGGAGAGCAGCTCAGGAAACACTCCCCCGGCTGCTCCCGGCTGTCCTACACACTTGCACTTCTCTGTGTGGCAGCAGGAGCCATCACCCGCTCTTTCCCGCATCCCTGCCTGCTCTGCGGGCAGCAGGCATAATTGTGCATACTGCGGGGAGGGACTGCGCCTGCACTCCCTCTGTCCTCCTTGATCTTCTCAGGGCCCAGGGATGGGGTCCTGTGCCCATTCCCTCTTCAAATGGAAGAGCACAATGGTGCTCCCTTGTAGCGCTAGTCTTCTCGGGTGCCCAAGGAAGGGGTTGTAGGCCCCTTCCTGCTATGGCGGGGAAAACACATCAGTGCTTTCTGCTTATCTTCTCTCTGGGAGCAACCTCTAGGAGCCTGCCCCCCTCCCGGAGAACAACCATCAACTGGCAGTGAAGCTCCACTTGCTCCCACTGGTCGATAGCGGTCAAAGGTCACCAAAATTCACAAGGGCATATCTCTGGCCCTGGGCCAATTTGGATGGTCTTTGGCTCGTTTTGCTCCTGTTGGCAAGCCCTAATGACCTGGTCTCCTGGCCTCAAAGTGGATGAACTTTGCAGGGAGATGGCTTCCTGTGCCAGCCTTTCATTTTCCTTCCCCTTTGGCTTCCCTCCTTCTGTGTGCAGCTGACCAATCATTCCCCCAACTGGCCCTCAAGGGGTCTAAGGGGACCAACCTCCTGGTCCAGGGGAGTGCTCCACTGGCCCTGCAGTCAATCTGAGTCAGAGCACTGAGGCCATATGGCAGTCAGGGGGTTCTTACTTCCAATTGTCCATGGAGTCAGCATGGACAATTCCTGGCACAGGCCCTTTTCCTGGCACAGGTTGGCATCTGGCTGAATGATGCAGAGCAATCCACCCACCATGTCCTTCTGAGGAGCTGACCTAATATGGGTTAATTGCTCCCTTTGTGGGGGGACGCCTTTGTTCCTACTGCTGAAGAGAAGAGTAATTAACTCCACCCAGCATGGTGACAAGGGGCCTGGGCTCTGATCCTGAGAAACATTACATTTATGGATGATCCATAAGCCGTACAGATATGACTTTGGACTTTACTGTATTGTTTTTTTCAGACAGGTTACACTGTACATTGGTATGACCCGGTGTCTCAAGCCCAAGGGGAAGCAGAGCTGCTATCTAGGGAAGCCTTACCGTAGGGTACAATGGAGTGTTTATGCCTACAAGCAGTGAAGCACAATGACTTTCCTATCTGTGTACAGCAACAATATGAGGCCTATCCAATGTCAATACCCAATCCTGCTGAGCCCCTCCTGCTCCAGACTGCCTGCACACATGTTCCTGGACTGTGCACAACAGAAGTCTACTACGCGCAGGCCTCACATGTTTGCACATGCATGTGCATATGTTCCCACATGTAACCCGACCAGTGCCCCTCACCTGCCTGCGATGCAGTGGCCTTATCATAAAAGGTAGGCCCTGGCAATTTTACCATGAGTTTACTGTGGGTGAGTCACAGGTATGAAGCGCTCCCACGGTAAGAGGTCAAAAATCAGATGATCATAAGCGAAAAATGCAGGTGAATTTGATGGTCAGAACCACCTTATCACACACGCTGGGGCCGGCTGATTATTCCAAAGTAGAATTGGCCAGTATTCTTTACATACTGAGCTATTACAAGTGGCAAGGGTTTCTGAAAGGACACCCAACCTGCTAGTTGTCCACAACCCCAGATACCTTACGCTGGTCGTTGGCTGCTAAGATCACCTACCTCCCCAAGTCTTGAGGCCTCCTCTCCCTACAGGGATCCAAGACTGCACTTTGAACCCTCTTGGTTCTAGGTTCATTGCTGCTAAGTCAATACTTGTCTACATAAAGTGAGCAGCACTAGGCCTACCTTTGTTATGGGTCATGCAACATTATGCCTCCTGCTCTTTTGGACGTGGGTAACATGCCTCAGATCTGATACCTTCACACTGGATATGTCTAGGACCTATCACCTGCATCACTGTCTGGTCCCCTTCTGTAAATTATTCCACCCAGTACCTTCTTTCTGGGTCCCCACATTCTGAAAACATAGCCTTGTTTGACCCTCACCTACAGCATGCTGCTGGAGTCTATAGCTTCCACCATCCATTTGGGATGACTGTCTTCCCTAAAGAAAGAACAGCTCATGCATTCCTTTTGATCATCCAGTAGGGGGTTTCTTGGCAGAAAACACATTGATACTCTAGACATGCTGGTTGGGGTTAGCATCGTAGGAGTATGCTAGATTGTTATAACATTGTGTATGTATGCATATAAAAGTTGTCTCAACAAGATGGTGTTTTATTCACTATTTTGGCACTCATAACTTTTGTCTGCTTCTATTGATCATTACAGCACATATGTTCTATACAAGAATCACTTGGGTTCAATAAATATTGAAAATGTGTCTTTGTTTATTCATTGTATATTTCACTTGGAGAGATAGAAAGCACAAGTGTCTGGGCTAAAGGTTTTCGGTCTAGAAAGGTTCCTGAGGGAACAGTTTTCATGTTCAGTAGTTGCCAGAACTGTTTGCTCCCTGTCTAGGTTAGGGGGGCTCATGGTGGCACTGTGATCTAGCTGGTGTAAGGGACAACATCCTGTGGGGATGCATGAAATCAGTCTGGCGCCATCGTAAGTTTATGTCATCCACAAACACGCACTTCCTGCAGATCAGTGGAAACTACACTGCATGGCACCACCAACGTTGGTTGGTTTCTTATTTTGTATGGATAAAATGAGTATATCTATCATGCTTTCTCACAGACCCCTACACGTCTTTTAAAACCAGATATATCCGCGATGGTAGTGAAAATAATCCTCAGCTGAGTAGGTGTGAGAGGCTGGCTCTCTATATAATGTACACTGGTGTAAGTGGACACCTTGCACTAATCCAGACAACCCTTATGGGGAATTTAGTGGTCTCAGATAACCTTAGAAAGCTCTCTAACTGGAAGCTATAGAGAGCAGCCTCCAGGCTTTGTCCAGAAGGAGTGTAAAGCAGCTTGTTGTACCAGAACATAATCTTATAGGTATAGGTTAAGTGAAAAAAACACAGTGCATTTGTAAAAATATGTATTTATTATAAGACACTCACAAACACATACAGGTATCTCCTAGCCAGAGATAATCACAATGCACACAATACTAATGGTAGTAACAGGTAAGTGGCACAGCATACACAGTGGTCACCACGGAGCGACCAAACCATATGCTAAAACAGTTGTATGCATACCATGACTCGAGACAAGACTATACCCAGAAGACATAGAAGTGCTGGGGACCCAAGTAAACCACCCAAGGTAAGTAACCAGGAGCCCCACTGAGGTGTGTGCAGAGTGACAACATGACCGCTGGATCAATGCAAGTCAACAGATAAGTCACGGTTGCAATTTTAAAAAAAGATGACCCTTCCCAGTGGACACTGAAGAAACCCAGTGGAAGAGAAGAGGTTGGAAGAACACAACACCCGTGGATACCTTAGGAACCAGGATACCTGCATCAGGAAAGCCAAGACCATAGGTGTGAAGTGGCATCGGAAACCGTTGTTGAACTCAATTGGAGACTTCAGGATGATGCTGCTGCTGGAAAAGGTAAAAGTGTCCAGTGGAACCCAAAGGTGGATTAAAGAAGTAAAGAACCGGCAAGCAGAGGGGACACAGTCTATGCCACTCATGAGTGACCAGGAGGCATGGAAGACGAAGGCAAACCAATGTCGATGTTTTAGGAGAGATGATGGTGACCTTGAAACTGCAGCTGTGTGGACCAGGCGATGCTGTGGAAGACCAGGAGCTGTACCCAAGCTATCCCACATTGGATGTCGTGAGTTGAGGGGACAGTGTTCTGCGGGAGCACCAATAAGCCTTGGCAACTGCCACCTACGAAGCAGAAGCAGAAGCAGAAGCAAAAGAGTCAGGACAGGCTCCAAGCAATCAGGGGAGCCCAAAGAATCCAAAATGTGACCCTCGACAGGACCCACAGGCCAGAGGCACTGGAGTTGCAAGCGAACCTCGAGTGGCTACCAAAGAAGCAGGCCCACGGTGCAAGCAATGCGGTGTGGTGCAGAATTCTGATAACTGGAAATGCTTGATGTTGGAGTACTTGGAGCCCGAAGGTCTTGGAGGAAGGAGGCCAAAAATCCTCTGCAATTACAAGTCAATGCGGTGTACAGGGGTACAATTCCTGCGGCTCTGACGAGGTATACTGGCCTCCAAATTGGTGAGAGGACAGGGCGGGCATTTAGGGATGTGAAGAGCTATGACCCATGTTGCTGAGCCTTTTGGAGTCCGTAGGAGCACATGATCAGAAGACCAGTCAGCTTAGTTGCGGTCCCTTCAAGGGAGATTACTTCAGGTGTCTTGCATTTCCACAGGTCCTGGATGGGTTTCCTGTATGAAGCACAGGCACATACGTTGCAGCAGACAAGCAGGGAAAAGAGATCAGGAGCAGCAGGCGTCGTCCCGGTTGCAACCTTGATGCCCAGAGCAAAGTCTAGCAAAGTTCGGAATGCCCACACAGTCGAAGTTTAAGTGGTGCCTGTAATGTATTGTGTCATACGACAAATCTCGGGACCCACCCACAGGTAAGCCATTAAATACCCTAATGAAAGGGTAGGAATGATACAGAGGTCCTCCCCTAAGGATGGGCTGGACAAGGGGGAGGATACTCCCCTGTAATTTGTCCAGTGTCATGCCAGAGCGAGAGCCAATGGCTCCCTGAACTGGTTTGAGCTGGACTATGCATTGAGGGCATCAAATGTGCCCTGCAAGCAGACTATGTGGCGCTGGCAAGCGCTACCACCCTGCCCCAATACACTAAATCCTATCTGGGAGAAATACCTTGAGGTCTTCTAGACTGAGTTGCAGTCTGTGTCTTGGGAGAGGAATTTGGCACCAATGGGGATTCAGATCAAGGAACAAACTCGTGTTTGGTCCCACCTTGCTCTTTCGCTGCTCTGCAGATCCACCATCTTTAAGATGGTCTCTTTACCTCGGTTATTATACGAGCTTCAAAAGTATCCCTACTTGATCTCGCCAAGCTGGTTCACACAGCTCAATGCTCCCCTTTGCCACTTTCTTTGGGGGGGGTCTTCCCGGGTTGCCTTGAGGACCTGTTTCCAGTTAACCTACTGTGGCGGATGGCAACGCCGGACATTGAAGCCTGTTATGCAGCCTCACACTTACTTATCTTAAATGATTGGTAATATGGAGATAGGTCGGAGCCCGCGTATACCGTTGAATGCTGGTACTCAGCCACTACATTCTGTCTTGTATGCGGGCGTGGTCCAGAGGGCTCCGCCCCCGCCGACTGCCAAGGTTTTTGGCTTCTGGCGGCGTACCCTTCGGCAACTGGGTTGGTGGGGTAGAGTAACGAAGGAGGCCCCCCTTTGGGGCAACGGCCACCTGCTGCTACTGACTGGTCTTCCTGGCTTTTTTGGGAAGGGATAGATTAGGTATCTCTACTATTGGGGATGTTTTTCATGGGCAGACGCTGAAATCCTTTCAGAAGTTTCAACAAGAATACGTGATGCCTAGATCGTAGTTCCATAAATACTTGCAGTTCTGTCACGCCTTTGCACCTTACTTAGCATTACAGGAGTCCATCCCTGAATTTAGCCCCATTGAGGCTAAGATTTGTATGGGGGACCTGGGGGAACACAAGATTGCGAAAATCTATAGCATAATAGTTACCAATAGCCACACAACACTGCCCCACACAAGGGAGGCTTGGCAGATATATCTGGGCCCACTAGCTGATGAAGATTGGACCAAGGTGCTGGAGTCCCTGCGTGGTGCTGCCATTGCAGCGTGCCTGAGATACATACATGTTAAATACATGAACAGAGTGTACTACACTACGCACCGGCTGTGGTGGGCGGGACTTATCACTTCCCCGCTCTGTTTGAGGTGCGGGCAATTGACTGCACTTTTTTTTCACACCGGTTGGTCTTGTACATCCCTTTAGAAATTTTGGTATGGTGTTCTTTCCTGTTTAAGGTACAGGAACGACCTCACTGGGACGTTAAAGAAAGCCCTCACTCACCACCTAGTGATGACATGCTTCATCATCGGGCTCCACCAAAGAGACAGAGTGTCTCTTTGGTGTGCTACAACGCCAGATCTACTGCGGAGCAGGATAATGAGTTCAGGACATGTTGTGCAAAGATAAACTAATGAGTGGTGAGGGTATTAAAATAGTCAGTAGTGTATCAAAAAGTAATTTTTATTCTATGGTCACTAAAGACAGTATTTACAATTTTATGTGTATGGAAACAGTCCACATTAAGTTGAGTGGTAGATTCCTATGTATCAGTCGACATGTTTCTTGCCATAGAAACGGTGTAATTTTACCCGACAATTCTTCAGGACTATAAGTGTTCTATACCCTGGCGGTATGGACGCGCTAAGGCCCACCCTTACCTAGGGGCGTGAAAGTGAAAATGAACAAAAAAGTGAAAAAGTGCAAGAAATTAGGAAGAATAAATGTCTTCCTAATAACTCCTGGTTTAGGAGGCTTCAACTTTGTGGTTTCTGCACTTTTCTGGTATTTAAATAAATCACCATGGGTCTCAGGAGGGGGGTGGGAGCGTATTCGGCACACCGCCCTTGACGCTCGGCACCCTCAGTCTACCTGTATCGCCCTCGCACTGGACCCTGAGGTGACACTCTGTCTCTTTGGTGGAGCCCGATGATGAAGCATGTCATCACTAGGTGGTGAGTGAGGGCTTTCTTTAACGTCCCAGTGAGGTCGTTCCTGTACCTTAAGTTTGTTGCTCCCTACTGTGGTCAAGCCTACTCCTTAAGACACTCTTATTTTGTTTATTGATGAATAATCGGGGAATAAGAGTGTCATACTACTCTCCCTACCTCTCTTCTTGTTGAAGTGTTCTTTCCTGTTTGTCATGGGTAGTGGGGTGTGATGTCCCTAATACAGCCAGATTGTCCCTCCTGCATATCAGGTATGAAATAGGGGGAAATATATAGAAACAGCATTTGATGCTACTGGGGTCACAATTGCAAAGTGTGCTATTGCGAAACAATGGAAAACACCCCCCACCTTCTTTAGGGGTCTGGAAAAAGGGCCTGGATATCTGCATGAGGCATGAGGTACCTGTCTTCGCTGCCTGGGGCTGTCCACGGAAACATCCCAAGATATGGAAGAGATGGGCAGACTATCTGGGGATTTACCTGGAGCCTATTTCTGACTCACTGGTGGAATGATTTGAATTTACAGATAATTGTGATGTAGATTCTTTGGTATTAGACGGATTTTCTGTGCTTTATATTTATTGTAGTTGGGTGACACTATAATTACTTGGTTTCATAACCAGTTCTCATGTACTGAATCTTTCATTGCGTATTTCAATGCAAAATCCGTGATTTGTATCCAGCTATGTTTTTGTGCAACACCATGTCGGGCGTCCTCTTGCTGTTGACTATAAAATTTTGTTGTGAAAAAAAAGATCCTGTCTGGGAGGTGGTCACATCTCCCTGTTACAGGATGCCTATTGTTCTGCCTTCCCCTGCTCGAGCTTTGCAGCAGGAGGGCAGAATGGTGTCTCTGGTCGGCAGCAGCCATGTTGTGCTGTCCGGGTCAGGAAGACTGGTACCGGGAGCACTGAGGGCCTAACGGAGTGCCTTTACAGTGCCTGTATTCATACCTTGCACACCATTTATTGTGTGGGGGTATGATTCCAACATGTTTGATACCAAACACTGCAGGGTTTGTTACAGACAGTTTTGAGAAGGTCATCACGTAATTACACGGCGCCCTTCTAAATGTTATAAAGCTGTCTCACTTACAACCCGGGAGAATGGACCCCAAAGGCTGTAGGGGTGCCCTGCTCTTGCAGAGGCACCCTCACACTTAGAACCAAGCACCCTGCCTTCAGGATTGAAAAGGCCTGTTATAGGGTGACTTATATGTTTTAAATGCAGTGACCTAAGAAATAGGGAAAACTTAATGTGTCATAAGTGGTGCCAGCACCAGCTTACCCAGGCTGCAATGGCAGGCCTGTAGAGATAGTTTGAACGGTCTCCCATAGGTGGCATAATACATGCATCAGCCCATGGAGGATAGCTGGGGTAACTATACTTTGGATACCTTAGAACTATATACTAGGTATTTATAAGGGTACCCCCAGTATTCAATCTGGGATGTACTTAAGTACTTACCATAACAATTTAGGGGAGAAATCAGAGAGATTGGGGTCCTGATTAGCAGGATCCCAGTCAGACTACTCAGAAAAAAGCCTTACATCAGGAAAAAAGGTGGGGTAACCATAGAAGCCGATCTACTTTCCTAAAGTAGGTATACCCTATGTATTGGCTATTGGCACTTTCAATCTTGAAAGGATCTAATTCCCAATGTTAGACTAATTCTGTAATTCAACTCTTACTGATCATGACACAGAACATTTCTGAAAACTACAGCTCGGCAGTTACTGAAAGATTCCGACATCCTGGTCTCACACTAGATGGCGTGGAAGTTACCTTTGTGGTAGAAGCAGATGAGGCAGATAAAACAGCGGTATTTCACTTCTGGGTTACATTCCCTGCTGCAGATGATGCTACACAGATATTTCACGAATATGACGTAGGTGAAACACCGAATGCGTACACTACATATAAGGAAATAGACGTTCCTCTCACTTACCAAGAACATGCTAATTGGTTTAAAGGCATCCTTTCCCATAGTATACAAATATTTGAGTCTGGACCCACTCAGCAATGAGGGGGCGACATGGCCAGTCCTAGCCGGTTACACTCTGCATCCTGGTATCAACATCTTGACTGCAGGTCAGCTGTGGGGATTATATAATAAGCTAGTAACAATTTACAGAAGCTTCACACAATGTATGAAGTGAACATTAACTCTTACACCACGTGGACTGTTTAAGCGGTAACACCACAGTTAGCTACACCAGTCATTAGCCCACAAACAATGAATGCAGTAATGGGAAAAGTTCCCACCAAAAGGGAAGACATTCCGTTTTGGATCACACAGAAAACAAACCAGTTTGAAACAGTATTTACCCATACAGGCCTGCAAGACGAACCCAGGATACTGACAATTTGCTAGCCAACGTGGATGGCTCCCCCGGTAAAGACAAGACAAGGCAACTTGATGTAATATACTTAAAAATAACTATGGCAAGGTTGAGGGATTTTTGAAATGATTACAATGAATGTGAATGTGATAGGTCAGTCTAAAATGCATAAGGTATCAATGACTATGTGAAACTAAATATCTTATGAATATGACATTTCATACATTTTCCAAAAAGTAGTTGGAACATTTGCAAAAACCTTCCAGATAGCCATTACTACCCTTTCTGACTTGTCCTTTATCTGGTTACTTTCACCATTAGGCAATGTACAAATAAACTGCACGTACGCAAAGCAGGATTAACCTTTTCTTCTCTATATTTTCTCCGATAGCTGATTTAATTAAAGCAAGAGGTTTGTTTTTAAATTAAGCAATGATAACTGGATATTATATACAAAGAATCCAATTGTTTTTTGTGCACGCAGACAATCTTCAAAAAGAAAAAGGTGAGTGCTATGGTTTACCTTTTAATATAGAAGCATTCGATGCATCATGATTTTTTCTAGTGGTATTTTGTTGCCACTGTACACAGTAGATAATCTATTTCAGTTCAAGCCTGGAAACTGTTTTTGTGGCATTGTAATTAGGAACTTTACTGGCTTCTTGGCTAAAGCTCTCCGGGGCATATTACCAACAACTAGCGATAATTATCGCTATGTTGGCTTAGCGGCAATATTTTTATCGCCGAGCTGCAGCGATTTTTATCGCTTAGGAACCTTGCTATTATCAAGGTTTATCTCCTAAGCGATAAAAATCGTCCGAAATGCATGAATATCGCTGAAAAGTCAGCGATATTCATGCATTACCGAGCTAATGCTCTTAGCCATGTTATCCACCTACCATTGGATAACATGGCTAAGAACTGCTCAGGAGCAGGTGTTAGCTTTTGGAGATATTCGCGTTTAGCGCGAATATCTCCAAAAGTTGGTAATAGGAGATAGAGATGTTAGCGACTGTTTCCAGTCGCTAACATCTTGACACGCCCACTTTGCATGTCATTAGTTATAAATATCACTGACATGCAAAGCGGGGCCCAAGATGGTCGCTATCTCCTACTAGCTGTCGCTAACTGGTGTTAGCGACAGCTAGGTAATAGGGAGATCACCTTATCTCCGCTTTCTTGGCTTTTAAAGCCAAAAAAGCGGAGATAAACCCCCTTGATAATATGCCCCATAATGTTTTAAACCCTTCTTGCTAGATACTCTGACTCTGAAATATTGTCTAGAAATACAATAACAGTTTAGGAAATGAGAAGAACTGAATTTTAAAAATGGGTTATGAGAGCTAGAAGAATACAAAAACAAATTTTCTCTTTTCTTGCTCAACATCATAATAAAAGTAAAGGGCACCAATTGTATTTTGTTTACCTCTCCAGCCTTTACATCATTGCTATGAATTGCTCTACAACTTTCTTGTGAAAACCTCCAAACCAGCCTTTTTCCCTGTCTGTCTTAGAAATGCATGCCTTATGGACAGTTACTTTTAATTAACAAACTTTACCTTTTGGCGATGTTTATTTAAATTCTAAAATTCTCATGAGCAGGTTAAATAAATTAATTACCTGAAGAATTAGGATGTTGTTTTCAATTAGGAACAGTAGCCACCCACCAGTGATGCCCAGGCCATTGTAATCGAAGAGTTATGAGGCTTTTATGCCACATATCAACCCAATGAATTAGGAGATGCATAGAGAGTGTTGTAAGTACTTAATTCTTCAGATGTCTGCACCGAAAGGATAATAACCAACATTGAGCATTGATGGCCATTGCAGAGTTGTCAATGACTCGTCCAGTAATTAAAAATACACAAGGATAGTCGTACATTGCTTTGTGTGTGTGCTGTATGGAGACATAGAACTTATATCTAGAAGTAACAATCTGTCAGCAGTGCCAAAGCTCAAGCTCTGTAATGTTCGAATCATCAAATTACAACTTTATCTATAGGACTGTAAACATGCGCAGTGTGAGAACCCATCATGACAAACAAGTAGAACATACACTCCTCTAAGATGCAAGGAATGAGTTTGGCCAAGCACAGCCCAAGAGGTAAAGATTACTGCTCCAGAATCCCTTTCCAACTTTGAAAACTCTACAGACATCCTGCAGTGATAGCTTATAGGTCCATCAGGAGCTGCCCAGTGGCTTAAAGTTGTTAGAGGATGTATCAAGAACACTATGACAATTCACGCTCAGAATTTTCTATTTTAAATCATTTTGTCCTTTCAGGCTCTAGGAATTCATGTTTTGGGCATTTTCTAATCGTTGCTATTTATTTTATAGAATGTGTGATGTTATAAAGCTTTTTAGGAATACTAGAAATGTCAGCACCGTATGTACCTGCTATCTAGGAATGTTTATGAATGTTAACTATATTATATCTCTATGATAAATAAGTTCGCACATTTTCTGCCATTCTTCTCTGTTCAATTCATCAATCAATCAATCAATCAGATCATTTGTATAGCGCACTACTCACCCGGCGGGTCTCAAGGCGCTTTGGGAGGGGGGGTCCGCTACTGCTCGAACAGCCAGGTCTTGAGCTGCTTCCTGAAAGTGAGGTGGTCTTGGGTCAGGCGGAGGTGGGTCGGGAGGGAGTTCCAGGTCTTGTCGGCCAGGTAGGAGAAGGACCTTCCTCCTGTTGTGGCTCTTCGGATGCGGGGGACGGCGGCGAGGGCGTGGCTGGTTCATCGGAGCTGGCGTGTGGGAGCGTAGAAGTTGAGGCAGCTGTTGAGGTATCTCGGGCCTTGGTTGTGTAGGGCTTTGTGTGCGTGGGTGAGGAGCCGGAAGGAGATTCTCTTGTTGACCGGGAACCAGTACAGGTCTCTCAGGTGTCCTGAGATGTGGCTGTGTTGGGGGATGTCGCTGAGGCATTCTGGATTCGCTGAAGTCTCTTCTGGAGCTTGGCGGTGGTTCTGGCGTAGAGGGCGTTGCCGTAGTCCAGTCGGCTGGTGACGAGGGCCTGGGTGACCGTCTTCCTGGTCTCGGTGGGGATCCACCGGAAGATGTTATGTAGCATGCGCAGGATATTGAAGCAGGACGAGGAGACGGCGTTGACTTGTCTGGTCATGGAGAGGGAGGAGTCCAGGATGAAGCCCAGGTTGCTGCGTGGTCTGTCGGTTTGGGTGCGGTGCCCAGGGCGGGGGGCCACCAGGAGTCGTCCCAGGCGGAGGGCGAGGAGCCCAGGATGAGGACTTCCGTCTTGTCTGAGTTCATGCTCTAATATCTTAAAATCCTGTAATTGCTTACAAAATAAAAAGTAGGATAAGATAACAATTGCAAGTAGTATACAATAGAATATCAGATATCAGATCATATATAGAGAGAGCCTTACAGGCATAGCTATAGAGGCAAATGTTAATCTCCTGTGTAGCTCAATCCTCAGTTGGAGATGACCCAGGGGGGAAATACATTACAGCTGGTCAGAGTTCATGTTCCATTCTCCTACATGCTTCTTATTCATTACAGGAACTAGCTAACTTGCTATTTTATAAATGAATTATAAGCATGTTGGGTGAATCAGCCTAGAATCTCAAGCACAAGTTACTATTTACTGCTTAAGCAAAGAAGGTATAAATCTTAATAAAGCATAAGGCAGTTAGGATGATGAAGGCACAATAAAAATATTACAATTTTTCTTGCTGTTGTTCGCTGACCATGAATTGCATCGTTGTGTTTCTTTTGATAGTCTGTTTTAGTACCATTTATATTTTTTGTTCTAGGTTAGTAGTTTATTAAAACAATATTTGACAATATACTTCCTTCTTAGCGGCTTTGAATGTGATATTCAAAAATGAATAAGGTGTTAGAATTCCCCTGTGTCCCTGACCTCATCTTGTGGGATTTATTATTTCCCGAAAGTACTTATTATGACGAATTGCTCAGTGTTTTAAATATGAATTGCAGTCCAAAGGGACTTCTAATTCATGCTGGCACTTTGACTGAGTTCTTGCACCTGGAGGTGAGACATGAGAAGGACGTGACTGTATGGCAGTGGAGAGGCCATGGTGAATGCTGCATCTCCGTAGACTGAGTGACATTTATAATGATTTAGCCCTCACATACCTCTAGGATGGTATAATTTGAAACCCTAATCTGGCTTCTTCCTTTGTGTATTGCATAATGCTGCTGTGTTTATTAGCTGACTTGATGCCAAGTATTTCAGGATTTACATTTCAATCCAACTTTAAGTATAGCATTTCCTTCCTGCTCAAGTCAGCTCAAAAGCATCTTATAATGCCCAGATATATCAAACTTTTCCACTGGTTTTGCTTCATGCAATTGATGAAAAGCATCAACATTATTTTTCCATTATTTATTTCCTGTTAATATGAATGTACTTTTTATGCACCAATGCAAAGCTTTTACACAGCTAAAGAGTTGGTCACACAGTTGTTTATCATGTAATGTTCCAAATGCAGATTCAATTGTTCTGTTTAATTCAAATTGTCAAATGATGATTGTGTTGTGACATTTTCATCCTCATCATTTTTAACATTGTACTTATATTTTTGTGAATTGCTTGAATTTAGAGCATTACACTCTAGCACAGTTGTCAAAATATTCAAATGTGGAACATCTCTTGAATGGTTGCCTTTAAAAATTGGCAACAGTCTGTATTGAATCTCCACAAGTAACACATTTGTCGTTGCTATTTCAGACACTCTCCAGGTGGAAAAAGGTATGTGAAATCGCATTAAAACAAGGGTAAGGGCAAGCACACATCCAGTCAAGGTAGAGTACTTCTGTTACACATCTTGTCTGAAGATTTTTACTTCCTGTCTTGCATCATTTGCTTTTCATGATGTTGGGAATTATATTGTGCTCTACAGAGGGGCTATGTTTTAGACTATGTCTCCTTTATACTAAAACAGAAGTGCACTACACAGTAAGAAAGCCAATTCCAAATACACACAGCTGTAGAAAACACCAAAATTGTCACCAAGTGATTTCACTGCAATTAGACACTTCTACTCCATTTTCAAAATCTCCGGAAATGCTCATTATGAAATTCATAATCTATTATAGGCTATCTGAGCCGACATATCAAAAGAATGAATTTCCAAACAATTATTTGGTTTTAAACAAAATAGTTTTGAGGATTGATAGATTTTGGGTGAATCCGCCTAGAATCTCAGGCACAATTTATGATTTACTGCTTAAGCAAAGATAGTATAAATCTCAATAAAGCATAAAGCAGTTAGGATGATAAAGACACAATAAAAATGTTAGACTTTCTCTTGCAGTTTTCGATGTGCATAAGTTGCATCTTTGTATTTATTTTTAGATTCTGTTTTAGTACCATTCATATTTTATGATCTAGATTAGAAGTTTATCTATACTAAAATAATAAAGAGAGAGCCCAAACATTTGAGGCGGGTAATCTCAGGAAAAACAGCACCAATCACAACTCCCAATACAGCGTTGGAAAAGGCAGTTGCAGCAGAAGGACATAGGCTATGCAGACGCCCACCATATACATTTAAAAGGTAAAAGAACCGTGCCAGCAAAGTAGTCCCTTGTGGGCGTGTCTGCGTTGTGCTGTGGTCGGGTCCTGGGGGCGTGACAAACGCTGAGGGCATGTGGTACGTTCCACCCTTCATGCCAAGTCTCATATCGTGTGCTGTGGGCTTGTGCTGGGGGCGTGGGCATGTGCGGGGCGCAGGATTACGGAAAAAAAACAAGCGCTGTGCCCAATATTTCATTGTTTTTTTCTTCCCAGGTTCTGTACATTCCAGCTCCGGGTGTCCACCCTGCTCCCATTAAATACCCCTGCACTCCATAATCATAACCCACCCTTACTCCTTAAAATACCCCAACACCCTTAAACACTAACCCCTCTTAACCCTATTAATATACCCTGTACCTCAAAACCCAAACCTATCGCTAAACCCTAAAAATACCCCTGTACCCCAAAAACCAAACCTAGCCCTGAACCCTATAAATACCCCTGTACCTCAAAACTCAAACCTTGCCCTGAACCCTAAAAATACCCCTGTACCCCAAAACCCAAACCTACCCCTGAACCCTAAAATACCCCTGTACCCCAAAACCCAAACCTAGCCCTGAACCCTTAAAATACCCCTGTACCCCAAAACCCAAACCTACCCCTGAACCACAAAAATACCCCTGTACCTCAAAACCCAAACTTTGCCCTGAACCATAAAAATAACACTGTACCGGAAAAAAAAACTACCCTTGAACCCTAAAATACCCCTGCACCCCGAAACCCAAATCTTGCCCTGAACCCTAAAAATACTCCTGTACCCCAAAACCCAAACCTACCCATGAAACCTAAAAAAAACTCTGTACTCCAAAACTCAAACCTAGCCCTGAACCCTAAAAATACCCCTTTACCCCAAAACACATACCTATCCCTAAACCCTAAAACTACCCCTGTACCCCATAACCCAAAACTATATCCGAACCCTTAAAATACCCAAACACCCCAAAACATATACCTCCGTAGCCCAAAACATATACCCCTATACCCATACTTACCTTATCCAAACATTAAAAAAAACATGTTTTTACCATTCATACATTTACAAAGAATTTCGTTGTAAATGTATGCGTGTTAAAAGCATATAAAATGTAATGCTATGCGTTATAATGGCATTGCGGAGTCATGGTACTTTCGTTATGAAAGTATGCGGAGTGATGGTATGCGGAAAGAAAGTTGCGGAATATTGTGTGTTTACCCTCCCCCGGTAAGTACATTGGTGGCACGGCGACCCACATCTCCAGCAACATACTCATATTTTTTCACCACCGATTTGAAAAATGCACAGGTCTCTCTCCTTGATGGCCAGCACTGACATACACTTTTAGACACACCTCCCGCCACAAGTTCTAGAATTGCGAACTTTAGAGCTGGGGAGCTACGTTCGAATCTCGGCATCAGCTCAACGTCCTGTGATTCCAGGCAAATCGCTTTGTCTCCCCGTGCCTACCACAAATGAATGTGTTCTTCTGTAATGTAAATTGTGCTCATGCCATGTTGTCGAGTTCGCGCTATATAATATTGCAAGGAAAATTAAAGTAGGGAAACTCGAGTTCACATACTACTGAACACGCAGTCTTATCTGCATCAGCAGTGTACTGTGAATCAGAGCGTTTCACAGGCCTGTCACAGATAAGAAATGCTATGAAAACGAAATCCTACAAAACAACATACTACTGGCCGGCAGCAATTCATACCCGGACAACGTTGGGACGAGCTGCTAGTTTTAAATATTTTAAAATATATTTCCTATTCTTAGGGGCTTTCAATGTGATACTCATAACTTAATCGGGTATTAGAGTTCCACTGTGTCCCTGACCTCATCTTGTGGGATTTATTATTCAGAGAAAGTACTTATTATGAAGAATTAGTCAGCGTTTTATATATGAATTGCATTCCAAAGGGATTTCTAATTCATGCTGGCACTTTGACTGAGTTCTTGTACCTGGAGGTGAGACATGAGAAGGATGTGACTTTATAGCAGAGAAGAGGCCATGGAGAATGCTGCATCTCTGGAGACTGAGTGACATATGTAAGGATTTGGCCCTCACATACCTCTAGGATGGTATAATTTGAAGCCCTAATCTGGCTTCTTCCTTTGGGTATTGCATAATGCTGCTGTGTTTCTTAGCTGACTTGATGGCAAGTATTTTAGGATTTACATTTCAATCCAACTTTAAGTATAGCACTTCCTTCATGCTCAAGTCAGCTCAATAGCATCTTATGCCCAGATTTATCAAACTTTTTGTTAGAAACGGGACCCCCGGCCGGCCAATGCTCACGCCAAGGTCAGTCAGGGATCGCCATTTCTAAGTCAGGGCAAGGGAGTTACACACCAAGATAACCCCTGCTCACCCTCTAGGTAACGTGACGCGAGCAGCAAGGCTAATCTCGGAGGAGATGTGTAAAGCGTTTGCGCGCGCACCCCAGCGACAACACCCTAGGCCCACCACAAAGGAAGCTCCACACAAGGTTATATCAAAAATAGCCTTTGTATTATAATAATAAAAACACATTAGATAAGACACACACTTTACAATGTGCCAACAGGCACGGGCAAGATTTACAAGGGATTATGTACAGGACAGGGCCACCTGGACCACTGTCAGGGGTATGCACTTTTTAGAAATAATACTTGTAGGTATAACACTTAGCACATAAACATATGATGACTGTAGCACAAATATAGTATATGTAGCACACAACCAGGACTTCCTGGTAAAGGGTAAATACCTCCTACGCAACCCTAAACACTGTAGGAAAATCACGCAGGGAACTAGGACCTTATCATCAGGACCTATGGAAGGAAAACCATCACCTAAGCAAGTCACTTTTAGCAAAGGTAATAACATAAACAATCCTCTAAGCAGGTCACTTTTAGAAAAGGGGATAAAACATAAAGAACATGGCACATGAGGTATTAAAACACATTCAGAGGTGCAGGTAGAATATTTGCGCAGGAATCAAATAAGCAGTAAATTATAAATTGCGCAGGATGCATGTAGCACAATACTAGAACTGTCCCCCAGGCCAACTGGCCTTGCAAGGGTTGAAATGCCCTGAGTCTCAATGTCAGGGAGGCTGCGCAGGCAGCACAGAACACAAGCCTAAACGTAGCAACTGTCCACTAAGTGCTGGACAGTTGTAAATACAGATGGGCAACGTTGGAGCCTCTGGGGCTCAAGAACACAATGGGGCAAAACACAGAGTGGGAGCCACGGGGCTCTGACCACACTCGTGTCCCCGAAGAGCCTCTCTGGGCTCGCAAAGAAAATAGGCACTAAAGAGCTTCAGTGCTCTAAACAATAATGAAATGCCCCCAGAGCCTCTCTGGACTCTTAAAGTAACTGGGGCCCAAGAGCCTTTCAGGGCTCGAAGAATAATGGCGCCTTGATGAGCCTCTGTGGCTTTAAACAACAACTGTCCCTCAAGAGCCCCTCTCAGGACTCTACGAACAACTGCGGGCGTGGGGAGCCTCGGGGCTCTAAAATGGGAATGCCTGGAGCCTCTCAGGCTCGTAAATACTACTGCCCAAGTACCGTAGGAGCCCTGCTCGGGCTCGACACAAAGATATGCCTCTCGAGCCTCTTGGCTCCAACAAAGAAATGCCGCAAACGTTGGAGCGGCCCTCTGTCAACTGGGGCTGCTCGAAGGATCAGGAGAACCCGCCCCCGCACTCGCCGGGGCTTCACTGGTGCTGCGGGGGGCGGGGAAACACTGCTGGCTCACCTCTTTGGCAGCGCGGGGCTCCTCTCCTCACGGGAGCCTCGGGGACACGGCCGGCTGCTTCTCTCTTCGCTGCTCGGCTGCGGGGGCGGGACTTCCAGTTCGCCTCTCCCGGGCCGCGCTGCAATTGGCCGGTCGGCCCAGCACTTCCGGGTCGCACTAGGCAGCGGCCCGGCAACAGTTGTCGGTGCCCCTGGGCTGCGGCGGTGATCACGGGCAACGTCGGGTGGGCACCGGCTTCCAATTAAAATATAAAGCGAGGTGGGCACTCGCTCGAGCAGGCAAAGCGCTAGTAAGCGCTCGGGGGCAGAATCATCAGCGCGCCCAGTGCTATAATCAAAATAAAGTGCTCCTAGCGCTGGGGACAAGGATAGAGTGCTTCCAGGCGCTCCAAGCAAAAAGTCAAGCTCCAGCAGGGTCTGGAGGCAGGCAGGGGGGCAAGGCTGGGCCCAGAGCCAGCTCACTGGGTCTCCAGGCAGGGAGACAGTCCAAGTGGCGGTCCTCCTGGCCCCAGCAGCAACAACAGCCCCCTCTGGCAGGATCAGAAAAGAGAACAATTTCTGTGGGGACACAGCCCCATTTTTATACAGAGAAATCCTTTGTTTGGAGGTGCAGGGTGGGGGAAACCAGTTGCAGCTGGTTTGGGAGTACCCTTGATGGCCCAACCACCCATTTCTTTCACTGGGGAGGCTAGGGTCGTTAGACACACCACAGGGGGGTGGAGCCAGCATTGTGTGGGGAAAAACCCAGCCCATCCAGGACCCAGGTGCACTCCTACCACACATCACTCATGCTGATCTCACACTCACCACCGGGCAGACCCATCCAGACTTCCTGGAGCCTGGCGTGCCAGCCAGCTCCAGCCAATCATGCTCCAGCACCCTCACTGCACATATACATCAATGTCCAGAAGTAGCACTTCCGTTCTAGACACACACAAGCCGCACATACCATCGTGCAGCATTCATTCTCACGAGTTCACACATACCAAACTCGAGCCTGCCCTCCCCACACATCAGGAACTGACATGGACACCCACATTCCCCATGCATTCCTATGGGAGGGCAGGCCAGCCATACTACACGCACGCACTTTCACTCTGGGACACAGGGAAAAAGTGCGCCAAGACCCAAAAATCACTAACACTGGGTCACAAATAAAAGCAAAAAGATTCGGGGTGAACCTGCCCTAAGGCCCAAGTCCAACACTTTTCCACTGTTTTTGCTTCATGAAAATGATGCAAAGCATCAAAATTATATTTCCGTTATCTATTCCTGTTAATATGAAGATAATTTTTAGGCACCAATACAAAGTTTTTACACAGCTGAAGAGTTGGTCACACAGTTGTTTTTCATGTAATGTTCCAAATGCAGATTCAATTGTTCTGTTTAATTCAAATTGTCAGATGATGATTGTGTTGTGACATTTTCAACCTCATAATTAATAACATTGTTCTTATATTTTTGTGAATTGCTTGAATTTAGAGCATTGCACTCTAGCACAGTTGGAATAACATTTAAACGTGAAACATCTCTTGAATGGTTGCCTTTGAAATTTGGCAACAGTCTGTATTGAATCTCCACAAGTAACACATTTGTCGTTGCTATTTCAGACGCTCTCCAGAAGGAAAAAGGTATGTGAAATCGCATTAAAACAAGGGTAAGGGCAAGCACAAATCCAGTCAAGGTAGAGAACTTCAGTTACACATCTTGTCTAAAGATTGTTACTTCCTGTCTTGCATCATTTGCTTTTCATGATATTGGGAACTCTATTTTGCTCTACAGAGGGGCTATGTTCTAGACTATGTCTCCTTTAGACTAAAACAGAAGTGCACTACACAGTAAGAAAGGCAATTCCCAATCCACACAGCAGTAGAAAACACCAAGAGTGTCACCAAGTGATTTCACTGCAATTAGACACTTCTACTCCATTTTCAAGATCTCCAGAAATGCTGATTATGAAATTCATAATCTATTTTAGGCTATCTGAGCAGACATATCAAAAGAATGAATTTCCAAATAATTCTTTGGTTTTAAACAAAATAGTTTTGAGGTTTGAAAGATTTCAACATATTGTATATTAGATATTTTTTAAGACATTTATAATCTGCAATAAACGTATTACTTTTCAAAGACCCCTGACCAGAATAGTGCGAGGCAACTTGATATCATATACTTTTAAAAGTTATCGAAATGATTGAGGGATATTTTTTTTAACGTATAATGATTGTGAATGTGATGGGTCAGTTTGAAATGCATAAACTATCTTTGACTATGCGAAACAATATATAATATGGATATATGATATTTCAGACAGTTTCCAAAAAGTAGTTGGTACACTTGGAAACACATTCCAGTTAGTTAGTACTACCCTCTGTCTGTTGTCCTTAATCTGGTTACTTTCACCATCAGACAATGTAGAAATAAATTGCACCTACTCAAAACAATATTAACCTTTACTTCTCTATATTTATCTGATAGGTGATTTAATTCAAGCAAGAGGTATGTATTTAAATTGAGCAATAATAAATTAATTTTATAAAAAGCTAAATCTAGTGAGTTCATAATGAATGTTTTTGTGTACACAGACAATCTCCAAAAAGAAAAAGGTGAGTGCTATAATTTACCTTTTATTATAGAAGCATTGGATGAATTATGATCTCTTCCAGTGGCATTTTACTGCCACTGTACAGAGTAAATCCTCCATCCCAGTTCAAGCCTGGAAACTTTTTTGTGGCATTGTAATCAGGAACTTTACTGGTTTGTTGTCTAAAGTTCTCAAAGTTTGAAATACTTCTTCCTTGATTCTCTGACTCTAGAATATTGCCTAGAAATATATTAACAGTTTATGAAATCAGAACTGAAATTTAAGATTTGTTTTTGAGAGTTCAAAGAATACAAAATATATTTTTATTGTTTTCTTGCTTAAGATCATACCAAAAGAAAAGCGCACCAATGTTATATTGTTTTCCCCTCCAGTCTTTACAAAATTGAGATGTATTGACCTCACTTTATGTGTTCCACAGTTTTCTTGTGAAAGCTTCCAATCCCTTCTTTTGATTATGTAAGACACTTCCTCTTTGTGAATATATTTTTCTTTTGCAATCTGAATTGGTCTGAGCCCTGTCTGTCTTAGAAATGCAGTGCCTATATATCTAAAATAAGCATTTCAATAACCTAGTAAACTTGGCATTTATCAGGCTTGTTGTACAAGACCTTCTTCCTAGTCACCTAAAGCATATACGAGGAGAACACAAGGAGCTGTAATTTACAGTGTGGAGATAATGGAAATTAATAAAAGTGATTATAAACTGCCAAATGCTCCACCCTGTCAATCTTGTCCTACCCTCTGATTTAGAAGTGATTCCCATAGTTGAAAACCTTGGTCTAGTGCATGCCTGTCATTGGGCCATCCTGTCATAGTTAGCCATATTTAGAGAGTAACTGCATTTAGAAAATGTTTCTTCTCAGAAGATTCATGCGAGACATCACAGTCCACAAAACGTAAATCCACTCATAGCTCAGTACATAGAGTAACAACTCCATAATTCTTATAGACAGTTATTTTTATTTAACAAACTTCACCTTCTGGAGGTATTTATTTAAATCATAACATTCTCATGAGCAGGTTAAATAAATTAATTACCTCTCTGTAGAGTACTCTATCGTCAGTTTAACAATCACTCAGGAGATGCACTGAAGAATTAGGATGTTTTTCCAATTAGGAACAGTAGCCATCCACCAGGGAAGCCAAGGCCATTTCAATTGATGAGTTATGAGGCTTTTATGCCACATATCAACCCAATAAATTAAGAGATGCATAGACAGTGTTTTAAGTATTTAATTCTTTAAATGTCCAAACAGAAAGAATAATAACCAACATTGAGCATTGATGGCCATTGCAGAGTTGTCAATGACACTCCCAGTAATTAAAAATACACAAGGATAGTCGTACATTGCTTCGTGTGTGTGCTGTATGGAGACAAGGAACATATATCTAGAAGTAACAATCTGTCGGCACTGCCAAAGCTCAAGCTCTGTAATGTTCAAATCATAAAAGTACAACCTTATCCATAGGACTGTAAACATGCGCAGTGTGAGAACCCATCATGACAAACAAGTAGAACCAACTCTCTTCTAAGGTGCAAGGAATGAGTTTGTTTGGCCAAACACAGCCGAAGAGGTAAAGGTTACTGCTCCTGAATCCCTTTCTAACTTTGAAAACACTTTTTATTTACCTACAGGCTTCCTGCATTGATAGCTAAGAGGTCCATAAGGAGCTGCCCAGTGGCTTAAAGGTGTTAGCGGATGTGTCAGGAACACTATGACAATTCACGTTCAGACTTTTCTATTTTAAATCATTTTGTCCTTTCAGACTCTAGGAATTCAACTTTTGGGCATTTTCCAATCTTTGCTATTTCTTTTATAGAATGTGTGATGTTATAAAGCTGTTTAGGAATACTAGAAATGTCAGCACCATAAGTACCTGCTATCCAGGAATGTCTATGAATGTTAACTATATTCATTCCCTTATTTTTTTTATAAGTTTTTATTGTTGTTGCAAGAGAAAGTTTAAACACAAACATTACAAATGCATTGCGAAAATAATTATAGATCGTTCCGCCATAACTAAAACAGAGGAAAACAGTACATAATTAAAAAAAATAAAAATAAAAGACAGAGCATTTGAAAAGACAAATGTAAACTAAACTGGTCTAAAAAATTACATGAGTCCAATCAGATAAACATTCCCCAAATCTTTTCGCTTCTTAGCAATGACCTACATCCTCTTAAATTGTCTATTGCAATTTCCATTGTGTGAATTTCACTGACCAAAGCCCACCATTCCATAACATGTGGAGGCTGAGCAGCGATCCAAGACCTATCTACAACCAGCCTTCCACAGGCGTATAGTATAGTTATCGAATCTTTGTGTAGGCTGGTGGTGTCCTGTATATCTAGTAGAATCAAATGAGCGGAAAGCGGCGGGGATACAATTTGTTTCGTCCTTAAAGCCTTGGTAATTCCTTCCCAAAATAGAGCAAGTGCAGGACAAAAAAAAAGCATATGCTCTATGCCAGCCGCTTCCAAATTACATTTAGGGCACTTAGTACGCTCATTAGCTTGATTACCTAGTAAACAGCTGGAGATTCTTTGGGGAGTGTAGTACAATTGGCAGATGGTTCTATATAATTGTAGCCTTAAGTTTGAGGAATGGACTACCCTATTAATTTGACAAAGAGACGCAGAGATCTGATTAGCACTAATGTTGATTCCCAATCTGTTAGACCATTTAGCTGCCATTTTGCCACAATCCTCACTCTTGCCTAGAATTAAATAACTATAGCTCTCACTTATGAGTGATTTAGTACGATCTGAATACAAACATTTTAATAAGTCTGAGTCCCTGACTACAGCAATGTTCATTTTCCGAACTAGGAAATCCCTTATTTGAATATATTTGAAGTACATACCATCATGTAAATTATACAAGAGCTTCAATGTGGTAAATCCTAATAAACCATCAGACCCATAAAGATCTCCGAGAGTGTTAATGCCGTGGCCTGCCCAAAGATTCCCCGCTCCATCTGAAAAAATTCCAGGCAATCCTGGATTTCCCCATATTTGTAATTCAGAATTAAAGAAAGATATCTTATCCAAAATCATGATTTGATTCCAGATCTATATAATGTGTTTTGCAGTCTTGAACTTTACTCATTTAAAGTAATTCGGATCACGGACACGCAGCAGAAATTGCTTACAATCTAATCCCAACATAAATTGATGAAAGAATAGCGGGCTTTCATTTTTAATAAGACTACGTATTCTACGGAAGAAAGTTGCAAAAAAATATAATCTGAAATCTGGAAAATTTAAACCTCCTTTTTCAATAGGCACTTTCAAAAGCTTAATCGATCTACGTGCCTTTTTATAGCCCCCTAGAAATCTACCACAAATACCTTCTAATCTAAAAAAAAAAAGAATTTCAGGTTGCAATGGAATAGCTCTAAATAAATAGAGAAATTTAGGCACAATTTTCATTTTGATCAGATTAATGCGCCCTGTCAAGCTAAGTTGTATCTTATGCCAGTTTTTTAAGTATAACGTTACTTCCTTTAACAACGAGTTGTAATTCAGTGTTAGAATTTCCTCAATGTTCGCAGTCAGTTTTATTCCTAAATAAACAGCATTTGAGCATAAACCAAGAACAGGCACCACCGGTTTGTAATTGGCAATTACTTGAGTTTTGCTTGGATTTAGTTTATAGCCTGAAATGTTCCCGAATTGTTTTGCTTCCTCAATAATCACAGGAATAGCCTTAGCTACATCAGTGGTAAAAATTGCAATATCATCCGCAAAGGCGGTTATTTTTAGACTATTCCCGCCATGTTGTATAGGGATGATATAATTTTGAGCCACCAATGCGTTTAGAAAGGGCTCCATAAAGAGGACGAACAGCAAGGGTGACAGAGGACACCCTTGCCTTGTTCCCCTCTCTATCGGAAAGTTAGAAGAATCAGTACCTACATAGCTAATCTTAGCCATTGGTTGATCATAAAGTGAACAAATCCATCCCAAATATTGCCCATGCATACCATAAGCCCTTAGTACTGCCCATAAATATTCCCACCCCACCCGGTCAAATGTTTTTTCAGCGTCGAGCATGACCATTCCGAGTGGGGTAAGATTAGTTGAAGCTACATCAAACCCAGTAATAGCCATGTTGATGTGGGCAGTAGTGTCTCTCCCTATTACAAACCCATGCTGTTGACTACTAACCAATTAGGGCATAAGAGGACCTTGCCTATTGGCCAAAAAGTTTTGCAAAGGCTTTTGCGTCTGAGTTTATCAGCAAAATTGGTCTGTAAGACCCACATTCTTAAGGCGGTTTATTTTTTTTAAGAAAAAATATAATTTTCGCAGTTTTCCATGACATAGGGGCCTTTCCTGTTTCTCCAATAAAATCTATTACTAACTTAAAAAGGGGCAATAATTCCTGGAAAAATGTCTTATAAAGTTCTATGGGTAACAAATCATCCCCAGCCGCCTTACCCGAGGGCAGGGAGAGAATAGCAGTTTTTATTTCAATGAGTGTTATCTTTGAATTCAATTGTCTAATTGCTTCATTATCCTGTTGGTTAGGCAAATGTGAATTAAGGTACTGAAAGATATTCTCCTTAGTGGGGTTATTTTCTGAAGTATATAAATTGTGGTAGTATTTAACAAATTGATCTAATATCTGATCAGCCTTATTATACATGAGAAGGTCAGATCCCTGGATTGTTTTAATATTGGTTCTATCTTTCTTGTCGGCCACTTTATAAGCTAACACTTTGCCTATTCTGTCTCCCCCTTCATATTGTGACAGTTGGTATTTATGAATTTTTGCACTATATCTCTCCCTTAACGTCCTCTTAGCTTCCGATTGCAACTTTACTAGCTCAAATCTTAGTTCCTCTATATTTGATTTTCCTTGTGTAAGAGCCTCTATTAATTGCTGCTCCACCAATAAAATATTAGAAGTTAATAGCTTTGTTTCTTTCCTACTCTCTGACTTCTTTTTTAGTACATATTGTTGGGCCAAACCTCTTATGCTGCATTTACAGGCATCCCAAACGGAAATTATTGAAGCGGAGTTTAAGTTAATTTCAATGAATTCTTTGAAGTGTTCTTTTAATTGCTAAATAAACGATGCATCTGTAAATAAATATCTAGGAAATGTAAATTGCCTGACCATTTGTTTCTTATGAGAGATGTTAAATTCTAACATAATGGGGTTGTGGTTCAATGTTATTCTCGGGCAAAGTTCTATATTACATTTTCCCAAAATTTGATTTGATGCCCAGATCATATCTATCCTTGAGCATACTTTGTGGGATGCTGAATAGTACATGAAACCTGCTATATTAGGATGTTTGGAAGCCAGACTTCCTTCAAACTATGGAGCCGACTTAGTTCTAATATAGCGGCCCTAACTTTGCGCATCCTTAACGATGTACCTTGCGTAGGGGATTCTGTCTTATAATTCATTACGCAGTTGAAATCCCCCACGATTAGCAATTCACCCTCCCATTCCAATAATTCTGTGTTTAGCTGGTCGTACATCATGGGATCGTCAATATTAGGCCTGTATAATAAACAAAATACATAATTCTTATGTTCGAGTTTAACTTGAATAATATCCCATCTACCCCTTTGGTCCACCGCAGTTCTAATGATTTCCATCGCTAAATGTTTCTGTTGCAGTATTGCCACCCCCCGAATAGAAGCACTGAGAGTCGAACAAACAATAGGCTCATAACCTAATTGTCCAAGGAGTTTTCTGTCCTGAAACCTAATATGAGTTTCTGAAATTAACGCTAAATGAGGTTTAGACATATTTAATTCTTCCTGCACAAGTCTCCTTTTATGTTTGCTATTGAGACCAGCCACATTCCAAACTAAACATCGAAACATCTCTTGTGATTAGTACATTTAGCTCTCCTCTGTGTACAGAACCTAAAAAAAGAATACTTCATTTTATTTCTACTAGCAATCTCTTCATCTTGCAACAAGTTTCCCCCCCTTAGATTCCCACCCAGCACAAACAACCCCACCCCTAACTCAATCCACCCACCATCTAGTCCCTGTGGAGAGAACACCCCTCTATACCTTGCTGCCGTCACTATATTCATTCTCAATAATAAATAAGTTGGCACATTTCCTGCCATTCTTGTCTTGTTCAATTCTTGCTTTAAAATCTTAAAATCCTGTAATTTCTTACAAAATAAAAAGTAGGATAACATAAACAATGCAAGTAGTATACAATAGAATATCAGATATCAAATCATAGATAGAGAGAGCCTTCCAGATATAGCTATAGAGGCAAATGTTAATCCTGTGTGTAGCCCAATCCTCAGTTGGAGGCGACAGAGCGGGGAAATACTTTACAGCTGGTCAGTGTTTATGTTCCTTTCTCCTACATGCTTCTTATTCATGACAGGAAATAGCTAACTTTCTACTGTATAAATAAATCATAAGCATGTTGGGGGAATCAGCCTAGAATCTCATGCGCAACTTGATGTCATATACTGTAAAAAGTTATCGAAATGATTAAGGGATATTTTTTTAACGTATAATGAATGTGAATGTGATAGGTCAGTTTGAAATGCATAAACTATCTTTGACTATGCGAAACTATATATCTTATGGATATATGATATTTCAGTCATTTTCCAAAAAGTAGTTGGAACACTTGGAAACACCTTCCAGATAGCTAGTACTAGCCACTGTCTGTAGTCCTTAATCTGGTTACTTTCACCATCAGGCAATATAGAAATAAATTGCACGTACTCAAAACAATATTAACCTGTACTTCTCTATATTTATCTGATAGGTGATTTAATTAAAGCAAGAGGTATGTATTTAAATTGAGCAATAATAAATAAATTTTATGAAAAATAAAATTCAGTGAGTTCATAATACATGTTTTTGTGTACACAGACAATCTCCAAATAGAAAAAGGTGAGTGCTATAAATTACCTTCTAATATAGACGCATTGGATGAATTATGATCTCTTCCAGTGGCATTTTGCTGCCAATGTACAGAGTAAATCCTCTATCCCAGTTTAAGCCTGGACACGGTTTTTGTGGCATTGTAATCAGGAACTTTACTGGTTTGTTGTCTAAAGTTCTCAAAGTTTGAAATACTTCTTCCTTGATACTCTGACTCTGGAATATTGCCTAGAAATATATTAACAGTTTAAGAAATCAGAACTGAAATTTAAGATTTGGTTATGAGAGCTCAAAGAATACACAATACATTTTTATTGTTTTCTTGCTTAAGATCATAGCAAAAGAAAAGGGTACCAATATTATATTGTTTTCCTCTCCAGTCTTTACAACATTGAGATGTATTGACCTCACTTTATGTGTTCTACAGTTTTCTTATGAAAGCTTCAAATCCCGTCTTTTGATTATGTAAGACACTTCCTCTTTGTGAATATATTTTCCATTTTCCGTCTGAATTGGTCTGAGGACTGTCTGTCTTAAATATGCATTGCCTATATATATATAACATAAGCATTTCCATAACCTAGTAAACTTGGCATTCATGAGGCTTGTTGTACAAGACTTTCTTCCTGGTCACCTACAGTATGTACGAGGAAAACACCGGGAGCTGTAATTTACAATGTGGAGATAATGGAAACTATTAAAAATTATTATAAACTGGCAAATGCACCACCCTGTCAATTGTGTCCTACCCTCTGACTTAGAAGTGATTCCCATGGTTGAGTACCTTTGTCTAGTGCCTGCCTGTCTTTGGGCCATCCTGTCATAGTTAGCCATATTTAGAGAATAGCTGCATTTAGAAAATGTTTTTTCTCAGAAGATTCATGCGAGACATCACAGTCCGCAAAATGTAAATCCAGTCATAGCTCAGTACATAGAGTAACAACTCCATATGTCTTACAGTTATTTTTATTTTACATACTTCAACTTCTGGAGGTATTTATTTAAATCCTAAAATTCTCATGAGCAGGTTAAATAAATAATTACCTCTCTGTAGAATACTCTATCTTCAGTTTAACAATCAGTCAGGAGATGCACTGAAGAATTAGGATGTTTTTCAAATTAGGAACAGTAGCCATCCACCAGGGAAGCCAAGGCCATTGCAATTGATGAGTTATGAGGCTTTTATGCCACATATCAACCCAATAAAATAAGAGATAGATAGAGATTGTTTTAAGTATTTAATTCTTTAAATGTCGAAACCGAAAGGATAATAACCAACATTGAGCATTGATGACCATTACAGAGTTGTCAATGACACTTCCATTAATTAAAAATACACAAGTATAGTCGTACATTGCTTCGCGTGTGTGTTGTATGGAGACAAGTAACCTATATCTAGAAGGAACAATGTGTCAGCAGTGCCAAAGCTCAAGCTCTGTAATGTTCAAATTATCAAAGTACAACTTTATCTATAGGACTGTAAACATGCGAAGTGTGAGAATCCATCATGACAAACAAGTAGAACCCACCCTCTTCTAAGGTGCAAGGAATGAGTTTGTCTGGCCAAGCACAGCCCAAGAGGTAAAAGTCACTGCTCCAGAATCCGGTTCCAACTTTGAAAACTCTTTTTCTTTACCTCCAGGCTTCCTGCAGTGATAGCTAATAGGTCCATCAGGTGCTGCCCAGTGGCTTAAAGGTGTTAGAGGATGTGTCAGGAACACTATGACTATTCACGTTCAGACGTTTCTATTTTAAATCATTTCGTGCATTTAGACTCTAGGAATTCAACTTTTGGGCATTTTCCAATCTTTGCTATTTCCTTTATAGAGTCTGTGATGTTATAGAGCTGTTGTTTAGGAATACTAGAAATGTCAGCATCATAGGTACCTGCTATCCAGGAATGTCTATGATTGTTGACTGTATTCTATCTCTATGATAAATGAGTTGGCACATTTCCTGCCATTCTTGTCTTGTTCAATTCTTGCTTTCAAATCTTAAAATCCTGTAATTGCTTACAAAATAAAAAGTAGGATAAGATAAAAAATGCAAGTAGTATGCAATAGAATATCGGATATCATATCATAAATAGAGAGAGCCTTCCAGACATAGCTATAGAGGCAAATGTTAATCCAGTGTGAAGCCCAATCCTCAGTTGGAGGCGACAGAGGGGGAAATACATTACAGCAGGTCAGTGTTTATGTTCCTTTCTCCTGCATGCTTCTAATTCATGACAGGAAATAGCTAACTTGCTATTTTATAAATAAATCATAAGCATGCTGGGTGAATCAGCTTAGAATCTCAGGCACAATTTACTATCTACTGCTTAAGCAAAGATAGTATAAATCTCAAAAAAGCATAAGGCAGTTATTATTATAGGCACTTGTTAAGCGCGCAGCTACCCCAACGGTGTGTTCCGGCGCTGTAGCAGACACTGAAGAGATCAGGAGCATCAGGCTGGTCTAGTTCGGACGGCTAAATAGCCAGGTTTTAAGGGCTTTAGGAAACAGAGGTTCCATCTGAATATGCCGTAGGTGCGTGGGGAGTTTGTTCCAGCATTTAGTGGCACCCACCTCAAAGGATTTTCCACTGGATCTTGCTTTTTTAAATCTGGGTGTGATCAATTGGAATTGGGTGTTAGACCGTAGCGATCTGGACTGAGCATAGGGGCGGAGTCTTCTTCTGAGATAGGCGGGCCCCAGCCCCTTGCCCACCCGAAACGCCAGTTTTAAAACCTTGAATTCAAATCGCTTAGCGATGGGAAGCCAATGAAGTTGGCTCAGAGGGAGAAATATGTTGTCTGAGTGGGGTACCACAGATTAAACGGGCAGCAGCGTTTTGTACTATCTGTAGTCTGCGCATCAATCCTAGGGAGAGGGCGAGATATAACCCACTTGTGTAGTCCAAATGGGAAGTTATTAAAGCATGGACTTCTGTATAGCGTGTGGCATCCGGCAGGTAGTTGATACATTTCCTGATGGTTTTTATTTTCCCAAAACAAGTTGCTCCAACAGATTGGAACTGGGCTCCGAAGCATAGCTGACTGTCCCAGGATGATAAAGACATAATACAAATGTTAGAATTTTTCTTGCTGTTTTTGATGTGCATAAATTGCATCTTTGCATTTATTTTTAGATTCTGTTTCAGTACCATTCATATTTTATGATCTAGCTTAGAAGTTTATTATGAATATTTTAAAATATATTTCCTATGCTTAGTGGCTTTGAATGTGATATTGATAAGTGAATCACATGTTAGAGTTCCACTGTGTCCCTGACCTCATCTTGTGGGATTTAATATTCCCAGAAAGTACTTATGAAGAATTGGTGTTTTATATATGAATTGCATTCAGAAGGGATTTCTAATTCATGCTGGCACTTTGACTGAGTTCTTGCACTTGGAGGTGAGACATGAGAAGGATGTGACCCTATGGCAGAGGAGAGGCCATTGAGAATGCTGCATCTCTGGAGACTGAGTGACTTGTGTAATGATTTGGCCCTCATACACGTCTAGGATGGTATAATTTGAAACCCTAATCTGGCTTCTTCCTTTGTGTATTGCATAATGCTGCTGTGTTTATTAGCTGACTTGATGCCAAGTATTTCATGATTTACATTTCAATCCAACTTTAAGTATAGCATTTCCTTCCTCCTCAAGTCAGCTCATTAGCATCTTAGGCCCAGATTTATCAAACTTTTCGACTGTTTTTTCTTCACGAAAATGATGCAAAGCATCAAAATTATATTTCCGTTATTTATTCTTGTTAATATGAAGATCATTTTTATGCACCAATGCAAAGTTTTGACACAGCTGAAGAGCTGGCCACATGGTTGTTTTTCATATAATGTTCCAAATGCAGATTTAATTGTTCTGTTTAATTCAAATTGTCAGATAATGATTGTGTTGTGACATTTTCATCCTCATAATTTTTAACATTGTTCTTATATTTTTGTGAATTGCTTGAATTTAAAGCATTACACTCTAGCACAGTTGTCAAACTATTCAAACGTGGAACATCTCTTGAATGGTTGCCTTTAAAAATTGGCAAACGTCTGTATTGAATCTCCACAAGTAACACATTTATCGTGTCATGTATTCCTATAGGTTCTGAATCGATCCCCCTATTCCTGACCCTATTCTGGTTAAACTAACTATCAAGTTAACTAACAGTCAGCCCATGAGGCAAGAACAGCCCCCATGATGCAGATACCGTTATCTGACGCAGTCACACTACGGCACAGGAACGTGTTATCTGATTAGGTCATAACGCTTGAGATCTAATTAGACAAGCAACATTCCTCCAGCCCCTGATAAGGCATACGACGTTCTCATAACAAATCAAACCTATGACAACCTGGAAAATCCGTGCGGCCATTGTTTTGATTTCACAGAGAACTTTAGTAAAGAATGTGCTAACGAGCAAGTCGTATGACATCTTTATTGACGTATCTATGTCCATCCTTACGTCAATCTCGGCACCTTTAAGGTATAAATATTGCCGATCTTGCCCTATGCAAACACACGCGTGGTGACAAGACGGAGCAGCCATCCTTGCCGAAGCCGAGAGCAGAAGCAGACCCCGCTGGCAGCAGCCCCGCCTTCCTGACGCGCTGAGAGACGCGCTGCTATCTCAAGCCGAGAGACCCAGCACCGGCGCTTCTGGGCAGCCCTCGCAGGCAGCCTGGAATATCGAGAGCAGAGAAAGAGATACCATTCCTCATTCATCCTAACTTCCAGGTACAGAACTGAATAACCCCTCACAGAGAATTCTTTAGTTATTCACTTGGCAAAAACAAACTTAACTTAAACTGTAACTTTCTATTCCCGCCCACGCATTAGACTTAGGTCAGGTACACGGGGTAGGCGTATTTAGAAACACCAGTTGAGTACGTTTAGTCAAATGTATATGTGTATGTAAATATATTTTAATCATTTTAAACATCATATGGCTCAGAAACCATATCAATGTTTTTACAGTATTATTTTATACTATTGCTTTTAATGTATGCACTTTCTATAAGTATTGCAATAATATCGATCCATTTCTCTTGTACGAGAAAAGAGACTGATCAATAAATAACACCTTTTTATTGAACACGCCCGTCTCTTCCTTTTCTCTACAATCTGATGAGACTAAGAATGCACGTACTGACTGAGTAAAATAATTGCCTTGTGCTCACACGACTCTCGAGATTGACTCTTGATTAGGGGAGAGCAAAGTTGTCATGTTCTATGGTTGTCAGAAACTAAATCCCTTCTTGTCTAATCAGGGAAGTTAATTCCTCCTTGAACATTCGAGAAAGTTTCTAGCGAACTCTGAGCTACGCTGGCAAACCCAAAACTTAAGTCTAGTATCGACAGTAGTAGACCTAGTTAACGTCTGGCCTAGGCCTTTACTGCTGTAGGTATTATTCCAATGCGCAGAGCCTATTGGGAAAATAGGAGCTACACTACAATCGTTGCTATTTCAGACACTCTCCAGAAGGAAAAAGGTATGTGAAATCGAATTAAAACAAGGGTAAGGGCAAGCACAAATCCAGTCAAGGTAGAGTACTTCAGTTACACATTTTGTCTGAAAATTGTTACTTCCTGTCTTGCATCATTTGCTTTTCATGATGTTGGGAACTATATTTTGCTCTACAGAGGGGCTATGTTCTAGACTAGGCTCCTTTATACTAAACCAGAAGTGCACTACACAGTAACAAAGTCAATTCCCAATCTACACAGCAGTAGAAAACACCAAGATTGTCACCAAGTGATTTCACTGCAATTAGACACTTCTACTCCATTTTCAAAATCTCCAGAAATGCTCATTATGAAATTCATAATCTATTATAGGCTATCTGAGCAGACATATCAAAAGAATGAATTTCCAAATAATTATTTGGTTTTAAACAAAATAGTTTTTAGGTTTGAAAGATTGCAACATATTGTATATTAGATATTTTTTAAGACATTTATAATCTGCAATAAACGTGTTACTTTTCAAAGACCCCTAACCAGCATAGTGCTAGGCAACTTGATTTCATACACTTTTAAAAAGTTATTGAAATGATTGAGGGATAGTTGTTTTAACGTATAATGAATGTGAATGTTATAGGTCAGTTTGAAATGCATAAACTATCTTTGACTATGCGAAACAATATATCTTATGGATATATGATATTTCAGACATTTTCCAAAAAGTAGTTGGAACACTTGGAAACACCATCCAGATAGCTAGTACTAGCCACTGTCTGTTGTCCTTAATCTGGTTACTTTCACCATCAGGCAATGTAGAAATAAATTGCACGTACTCAAAACAATATTAACATTTACTTCTCTATATTTATCTGATAGGTGATTTAATTAAAGCAAGAGGTATGTATTTAAATTGAGTAATAATAAATACATTTTATGAAAAATAAAATTCAATGAGTTCATAATACATGTTTTTGGGTACACAGACAATCTCCAAAAAGAAAAAGGTGAGTGCTATAAATTACCTTCTAATATAGACGCATTGCATGAATTATGATCTCTTCCAGTGGCATTTTGCTGCCAATGTACATAGTAAATCCTCTATCCCAGTTTAAGCCTGGAAACTGTTTTTGTGGCATTGTAATCAGGAACTTTACTGGTTTGTTGTCTAAAGTTGTCATAGTTTGAAATACTTCTTCCTTGATACTATGACTCTGGAATATTGCCTAGAAATATATTAACAGTTTAAGAAATACGAACTGAAAGTTAAGATTCGGTTATGAGAGTTCAAAGAATACAAAATACATTTTTATTGTTTTCTTGCTTAAGATCATAGCAAAAGAAAATGGTACCAATATTATGTTGTTTTCCTCTATAGTCTTTACAACATTGAGATGTATTGACCTCACTTTATGTGTTCTACAGTTTTCTTATGAAACCTTCCAATCCCGTCTTTTGATTATGTAAGACACTTCCTCTTTGTGAATATATTTTACATTTTCCATCTGAATTGGTCTGAGGACTCTGTGTCTTAAATATGCATTGCCTATATATATAAAATAAGCATTTCCATAACCTAGTAAACTTGGCATTCGTGAGGCTTGTTGTACAAGACTTTCTTCCTGGTCACCTACAGTATTTACGAGGAAAACACCGGGAGCTGTAATTTACAATGTGGAGATAATGGAAACTATTTAAAATTATTATAAACTGGCACCACCCTGTCAATCGTGTCCTACCCTCTGACTTAAAAGTGATTCCCATGGTTGAGAACCTTAGTCTGGTGCCTGCCTGTCTTTGGGCCATCCTGTCATAGTTAGCCACATTTAGAGAATAGCTGCATTTAGACAATGTTTCTTCTCAGAAAATTTATGCGATACATCACAGTCCACAAAACGTAAATCCACTCATAGCTGAGTACATATAGTAACAACTCCATATGTCTTACAGACAGTTATTTTTATTTTATAAACTTCAACTTCTGTAGGTATTTATTTAAATCCTAAAATTCTTATGAACAGGTTAAATAAATAAATACCTCTCTGTAGAGTACTCTATCTTCAGTTTAACAATCAGTCAGGAGGTGCACTGAAGAATTAGGATGTTTTTCAAATTAGGAACAGTAGCCATCCACCAGGGAAGCCATGGCCATTGCAATTGATGAGTTATGAGGCTTTTATGCCACATATCAACCCAATAAAATAAGAGATGCATAGAGATTGTTTAAAGTATTTAATTCTTTAAATGTCCAAACCGAAAGGATAATAACCAACATTGAGCATTGATGACCATTACAGAGTTGTCAATGACACTTCCAGTAAATAAAAATACACAAGTATAGTCGTACATTGCTTCGCGTGTGTGCTGTATGGAGACAAGGAACCTATATTGAGAAGTAGCAATGTGTCAGCAGTGCCAAAGCTCAAGCTCTGTAATGTTCAAATTATCAAAGTACAACTATATCTATAGGACTGTTAACATGCGAAGTGTGAGAATCCATCATGACAAACAAGTAGAACCCACCCTCTTCTAAGGTGCAAGGAATGAGTTTGTCTGGCCAACCACAGCCCAAGAGGTAAAAGCCACTGCTCCAGAATCCGGTTCCAACTTTGAAAACTCTTTTTCTTTACCTCCAGGCTTCCTGCAGTGATAGCTAATAGGTCCATCAGGTGCTGCCCAGTGGCTTAAAGGTGTTAGAGGATGTGCCAGGAACACTATGACTATTCACGTTCAGACGTTTCTATTTGAAATCATTTTGTCCTTTCAGACTCTAGGAATTCAACTTTTGGGCATTTTCCAATCTTTGCTATTTCCTTTATAGAGTCTGTGATGTTATAAAGCTGTTGTTTAGGAATACTAGAAATGTCAGCACCATAGGTACCTGCTATCCAGGAATGTCTATGATAGTTGACTGTATTCTATCTCTATGATAAATGAGTTGGCAAATTTTCTGCCATTCTTGTCATATCATAAATAGAGAGAGCCTTCCAGACATAGCTATAGAGGCAAATGTTAATCCAGTGAGTAGCCCAATCCTCAGTTGGAGGCGACAGAGGGGGAAATACATTACAGCTGGTCAGTGTTTATGTTCCTTTCTCCTACATGCTTCTAATTCATGACAGGAAATAGCTAACTTGCTATTTTATAAATAAATCATAAGCATGTTGGGTGAATCAGCTTAGAATCTCAGGCACAATTTACTATCTACTGCGTAAGCAAAGATAGTATAAATCTCAATAAAGCATAAGGCAGTTATTATTATAGGCACTTGTTAAGTGCGCAGCTACCCCAACGGGGTGTCCCGGCGCTGTAGCAGACAGTGAGGAGATCAGGAGCATCAGGCTGGTCTAGTCCGGCTAAATAGCCAGGTTTTAAGGGCTTTAGGAAACAGAGGTTCCGTCTGAATATGCCGTAGGTGCGTGGGGAGTTTGTTCCAGCATTTAGTGGCACCCACCTCAGAGGATTTTCCACCGGATATTGCTTTTTTAAATCTGGGTGTGATCAATTGGCATTGGGTTTTAGACCGTAGAGATCTGGACTGAGCGTAGGGGCGGAGTCTTCTTCTGAGATAGGCGGGCCCCAGCCCCTTGCCCGCCCACAACGCCAGTGTTAGAACCTTGAATTCAAATCGCTTAGCGATGGGAAGCCAATGAAGTTGGCTCAGAGAGGGAGAAATATGTTGTCTGAGTGGGGTACCACAGATTAAGCGAGCAGCAGCGTTATGTACTATCTGTAGTTTGCAAATCAATCCTAGGGAGAGGGCGAGATATAACCCACTTGTGAAGTCCAAATGGGAAGTTATTTAAGCATGGACTACTGTATAGCGTGTGGCATATGGCAGGCAGTTGATACATTTCCTGATGTTTTTTATTTTCCCAAAACAAGTTGCTGCAACAGATTGGACCTGGGCTCCGAAGCATAGCTGACTGTCTCAGGATGATAAAGGCACAATACAAATGTTAGAATTTTTCTTGCTGTTTTTGATGTGCATAAATTGCATCTTTGCATTTATTTTTGGATTCTGTTTCAGTACCATTCATATTTTATGATCTAGCTTAGAAGTTTATTATAAATATTTTAAAATATATTTCCTATTCTTAGTGGCTTTGAATGTGATATTCATAAGTGAATCAAATGTTAGAGTTCCACTGTGTCCCTGACCTCATCTTGTGGGATTTAAAATTCCCAGAAAGTCCTTATGAAGAATTAGTGTTTTATATATGAATTGCATTCCAAAGGGATTTCTAATTCATGCTGGCACTTTGACTGAGTTCTTGCACCTGGAGGTGAGACATGAGAAGGATGTGACCCTATGGCAGAGGAGAGGCCATTGAGAAGGCTGTATCTCCGGAGACTGAGTGACTGGTGTAATGATTTGGCCATCATACACCTCTAGTATGGTATAATTTGAAACCCTAATCTGGCTTCTTCCTTTGGGTATTGCATAATGATGCTGTGTTTATTAGCTGACTTGATGCCAAGTATTTCAGGATTTACATTTTAATCCAACTTTAAGTATAGCATTTCTTTCCTCCTCAAGTCAGCTCATTAGCATCTTAGGCCCCGATTTATCAAACTTTTCGACTGTTTTGCTTCACGAAAATGATGCATAACATCAAAATTATATTTCAGTTATTTATTCTTGTTAATATGAAGATCATTTTTATGCACCAATGCAAACTTTTTACACAGATGAAGAGCTGGCCACACAGTTGTTTTTCATATAATGTTCCAAATGCAGATTTAATTGTTCTGTTTAATTCAAATTGTCAGATGATTATTGTGTTGTGACATTTTCATCCTCATAATTTTTAACATTGTTCTTATATTTTTGTGAATTGCTTGAATTTAGAGCATTACACTCTAGCACAGTTGTCAAAATATTCAAACGTGGAACATCTGTTGAATGGTTGCCTTTAAAAATTGGCAACAGTCTGTATTGAATCTCCACAAGTAACACATTTATCGTTGCTATTTCAGACACACTCCAGAAGGAAAAAGGTATGTGAAATCGCATTAAACCAAGGGTAAGGGCAAGCACAAATCCAGTCAAGGTAGAGTACTTCAGTTACACATTTTGTCTGAAAATTGTTACTTCCTGTCTTGCATCATTTGCTTTTCATGATGTTGGGAACCATATTTTGCTCTACAGAGGGACTCTGTTCTAGACTATGTCTCCTTTATACTAAAACAGAAGTGCACTACACAGTAAGAAAGTCAATTCCCAATCCACACAGCAGTAGAAAACACCAAGATTGTCACCAAGTGATTTCACTGCAATTAGACACTTCTACTCCATTTTCAAAATCTCCAGAAATGCTCATTGTGAAATTCATAATCTATTATAGGCTATCTGAGCAGACATATCAAAAGAATGAATTTCCAAATAATATTTGGTTTTAAACAAAACAGTTTTTAGGTTTGAAAGATTGCAACATATTGTATATCAGATATTTTTTAAGACATTCATAATCTGCAATAAACGTATTACTTTTCAAAGACCCCTAACCAGCATAGTGCTAGGCAACTTGATTTCATATACTTTTAAAAAGTTATTGAAACGATTGAGGGATAGTTGTTTTAACGTATAATGAATGTGAATGTGATAGGTCAGTTTGAAATGCATAAGCTATCTTTGACTATGCGAAACAATATATTTTATGGATATATGATATTTCAGACATTTTCCAAAAAGTAGGTGGAACACTTGGAAACACCATCCAGATAGCTAGTACTAGCCACTGTCTGTTGTCCTTAATCTGGTTACTTTCACCATCAGGCAATGTAGAAATAAATTGCACGTACTCAAAACAATATTAACCTTTACTTCTCTATATTTATCTGATAGGTGATTTAATTAAAGCAAGAGGTATGTATTTAAATTGATCAATAATAAATACATTTTATGAAAAATAAAATTCAGTGAGTTCATAATACATGTTTTTGTGTACACAGACAATCTCCAAAAAGAAAAAGGTGAGTGTTATCAATTACCTTCTAATATAGACGCATTGGATGAATTATGATCTCTTCGAGTGGCATTTTGCTGCCAATGTACAGAGTAAATACGCTATCCCAGTTTAAGTCTGGAAACTTTTGTGTGGCATTCTAATCAGGAACTTTACTGGTTTGTTGTCTAAAGTCCTCAAAGTTTGAAATACTTCTTCCTTGATACTCTGACTCTGGAATATTACCTTGAAATATATTAACAGTTCAAGAAATCAGAACTGAAATGTAAGATTCGGTTATGAGAGTTCAAAGAATACAAAATGCATTTTTATTGTTTTCTTGCTTAAGATCATACCAAAAGAAAAAAGCACCAATGTTATATTGTTTTCCTCTCCAGTCTTTACAACATTGAGATGTATTGACCTCACTTCATGTGTTCTACAGTTTTCTTGTGAAAGCTTCCAATCCAGTCTTTTGATTATGTAAGACACTTCCTCTTTGTGAATATATTTTCCATTTTCCATCTGAATTGGTCTGAGGACTGTCTGTCTTAAATATGCATTGCCTATATATATAAAATAAGCATTTCCATAACCTAGTAAACTTGGCATTCATGAGCCTTGTTGTACAAGACTTTCTTACTGGTTTGTTGTCTAAAGTTGTCAAAGTTTGAAATACTTCTTCCTTGATACTCTGACTCTGGAATATTGCCTTGAAATATATTAAGAGTTTAAGAAATCCGAACTGAAATTTAAGATTCGGTTATGAGAGTTCAAAGAATACAAAATACATTTTTATTGTTTTCTTGCTTAGGATCATTGCAAAAGAAAAGGGTACCAATATTATATTGTTTTCCTCTCCAGTCTTTACAACATTGAGATGTATTGACCTCACTTTATGTGTTCTACAGTTTTCTTATGAAACCTTCCAATCCCGTCTTTTGATTATGTAAGACACTTCCTCTTTGTAAATATATTTTCCATTTACCATCTGAATTGGTCTGAGGACTGTCTGTCTTAAATATGCATTGCCTATATATATATAACATAAGCATTTCCATAACCTAGTAAACTTGGCATTCATGAGGCTTGTTGTACAAGACTTTTTTCCTGGTCACCTACAGTATGTACGAGAAAAACACCGGGAGCTGTAATTTACAAAGTAGAGCTAATGGAAACTATTACAAATTATTATAAACTGGCAAATGCACCACCCTGTCAATCGTGTCCTACCCTCTGACTTAAAAGTGATTCCCATGGTTGAGAACCTTAGTCTGATGCCTGCCTGTCTTTGGGCCATCCTGTCATAGTTAGCCATATTTAGAGAATAGCTGCATCTAGAAAATGTTTCTTCTCAGAAGATTCATGCGAGACATCACAGTCCGCAAAACGTAAATCCACTCATAGCTGAGTACATAGAGTAACAACTCCATATGTCTTACAGACAGTTATTTTTATTTTACAAACTTCAACTTCTGGAGGTATTTATTTAAATCCTAAAATTCTTATGAGCAGGTTAAATAAATAATTACCTCTCTGTAGAGTACTCTATCTTCAATTTAACAATCAGTCAGGAGATGCACTGAAGAATTAGGATGTTTTTCAAATTAGGAACAGTAGCCATCCACCAGGGAAGCCAAGGCCATTGCAATTGATGAGTTATGAGGCTTTTATGCCACATATCAACCCAATAAAATAAGAGATGCATAGAGATTGTTTTAAGTATTTAATTCTTTAAATGTCCAAACCAAAAGGATAATAACCAACATTGAGCATTGATGACCATTGCAGAGTTGTCAATGACACTTCCAGTAATTAAAAATACACAAGTATAGTTGTACATTGCTTCGCGTGGGTGCTGTATGGAGACAAGGAACCTATATCTAGAAGTAACAATGTGTCAGCAGTGCCAAAGCTCAAGCTCTGTAATGTTCAAATTATCAAAGTACAACTTTATCTATAAGACTGTAAACATGCGCAGTGTGAGAATCCATCATGACAAACAAGTAGAACCCACCCTCTTCTAAGGTGCAAGGAATGAGTTTGTCTGGCCAAGCACAGCCCAAGAGGTAAAAGTCACTGCTCTAGAATCCGGTTCCAACTTTGAAAACTCTTTTTCTTTACCTCCAGGCATCCTGGAGTGATAGCTAATAGGTCCATCAGGTGCTGCCCAGTGGCTTAAAGGTGTTAGAGGATGTGTCAGGAACACTATGACTATTCACGTTCAGACGTTTCTATTTTGAATCATTTTGTCCTTTCAGACTCTAGGAATTCAACTTTTGGGCATTTTCCAATCTTTGCTATTTCCTTTATAGAGTGTGTGATGTTATAAAGCTGTTGTTTAGGAATACTAGAAATGTCAGCAACATAGGTACCTGCTATCCAGGAATGTCCATGATTGTTGACTCTTTTCTATCTCTATGATAAATGAGTTGGCACATTTCCTGCCATTCTTGTCTCTTTCAATTCTTGCTTTAAAATCTTAAAATCGTGTAATTGCTTACAAAATAAAAAGTAGGATAAGTTAAAAAATGCAAGTAGTATTTAATAGAATATCAGATATCATATCATAAATAGAGAGAGCCTTCCAGACATAGCTATAGAGGCAAATGTTAATCCAGTGAGTAGCCCAATCCTCAGTTGGAGGCGACAGAGGGGGAAATACATTACAGGTGGTCAGTGTTTATGTTCCTTTCTCCTACATGCTTCTAATTCATGACAGGAAATAGCTAACTTGCTATTTTATAAATAAATCATAATCATGTTGGGTGAATCAGCTTAGAATCTCAGGCACAATTTACTATCTACTGCGTAAGCAAAGATAGTATAAATCTCAATAAAGCATAAGGCAGTTATTATTATAGGCACTTGTTGAGCACGCAGCTACCCCAACGGGGTGTCCCGGCGCTGTAGCAGACAGTGAGGAGATCAGGAGCATCAGGCTGGTCTAGTCCGGCTAAATAGCCAGGTTTTAAGGGCTTTAGGAAACAGAGGTTCCGTCTGAATATGCCGTAGGTGCGTGGGGAGTTTGTTCCAGCATTTAGTGGCACCCACCTCATGGATTTTCCACCGGATCTTGCTTTTTTAAATCTGGGTGTGATCAATTGGCATTGAGTGTTAGACCGTAGCGATCTGGACTGAGCTTAGGGGCGGAGTCTTCTTCTGAGATAGGCGGACCCCAGCCCCTTGCCCGCCCGAAACGCCAGTGTTAGAACCTTGAATTCAAATCGCTTAGCAATGGGAAGCCAATGAAGTTGGCTCAGAGAGGGAGAAATATGTTGTCTGAGTGGGGTACCACAGATTAAACGGGCAGCAGAGTTTTGTACTATCTGTAGTCTGCGAATCAATCCTAGGGAGAGGGCGAGATATAACCCACTTGTGAAGTCCAAATGGGAAGTTATTAAAGCATGGACTACTGTATAGCGTGTGGCATATGGCAGGCAGTTGATACATTTCCTGATGGTTTTTATTTTCCCAAAACAAGTTGCTGCAACAGATTGGACCTGGGCTCCGAAGCATAGCTGACTGTCCCAGGATGATAAAGGCACAATACAAATGTTAGAATTTTTCTTGCTGTTTTTGATGTGCATAAATTGCATTGTTGCATTTATTTTTAGATTCTGTTTCAGTACCATTCATATTTTATGATCTAGCTTAGAAGTTTATTATAAATATTTTAAAATATATTTCCTATTCTTAGTGGCTTTGAATGTGATATTCATAAGTGAATCACATGTTAGAGTTCCACTGTGTCCCTGACCTCATCTTGTGGGATTTAATATTTCCAGAAAGTCCTTATGAAGAATTAGTGTTTTATATATAAATTGCATTCCAAAGGGATTTCTAATTCATGCTGGCACTTTGACTGAGTTCTTGCACCTGGAGGTGAGACATGAGAAGGATGTGACTCTATGGCAGAGGAGAGGCCATTGAGAATGCTGTATCTCCAGAGACTGAGTGACTGGTGTAATGATTTGGCCCTCATACACCTCTAGTGTGGTATAATTTGAAACCCTAATCTGGCTTCTTCCTTTGGGTATTGCATAATGCTGCTGTGTTTATTAGCTGACTTGATGCCAAGTATTTCAGGATTTACATTTCAATCCAATTTTCAGTATAGCATTTCTTTCCTCCTCAAGTCAGCTCACTAGCATCTTAGGCCCAGATTTATCAAACTTTTCGACTGTTTTTGCTTCACGAAAATGATGCATAGCATCAAAATTATATTTCCGTTATTTATTCTTGTTAATATGAAGATCATTTTTATGCACCAATGCAAACTTTTTACACAGCTGAAGAGCTGGCCACACAGTTGTTTTTCATATAATGTTCCATATGCAGATTTAATTGTTCTGTTTAATTCAAATTGTCAGATGATGATTGTGTTGTGACATTTTCATCCTCATAATTTTTAACATTGTTCTTATATTTTTGTGAATTGCTTGAATTTAGAGCATTACACTCTAGCACAGTTGTCAAAATATTCAAACGTGGAACATCTCTTGAATGGTTGCCTTTAAAAATTGGCAACAGTCTGTATTGAATCTCCAGAAGTAACACTTTTATCGTTGCTATTTCAGACACTCTCCAGAAGCAAAACGGTATGTGAAATCGCATTAAAACAAGGGTAAGGGCAAGCACAAATCCAGTCAGGGTAGAGTACTTCAGTTACACATTTTGTCTGAAAATTGTTACTTCCTGTCTTGCATCATTTGCTTTTTATGACGTTGGGAACTATATTTTGCTCTACAGAGGGGCTATGTTTTGGACTATGTCTCCTTTATACTAAAACAGAAGTGCACTACACAGTAAGAAAGTCAATTCCCAATCCACACAGCAGTAGAAAACACCAAGATTGTCACCAAGTGATTTCACTGCAATTAGACACTTCTACTCCATTTTCAAAATCTCCAGAAATGCTCATTATAAAATTCGTAATCTATTATAGGCTATCTGAGCAGACATATCAAAAGAATGAATTTCCAAATAATTATTTGGTTTTAAACAAAACAGTTTTTAGGTTTGAAAGATTGCAACATATTGTATATTAGATATTTTTTAAGACATTTATAATCTGCAATAAACGTATTACTTTTCAAAGACCCCTAACCAGCATAGTGCTAGGCAACTTGATTTCATATACTTTTAAAAAGTTATTGAAATGATTGAGGGATAGTTGTTTTAACGTATAATGAATGTGAATGTGATAGGTCAGTTTGAAATGCATAAACTATCTTTGACTATGCAAAGCAATATATCTTATGGATATATGATATTTCAGACATTTTCCAAAAAGTAGGTGGAACACTTGGAAACACTATCCAGATAGCTAGTACTAGCCACTGTCAGTTGTGCTAAATCTGGTTACTTTCACCATCAAGCAATGTAGAAATAAATTGCACGTACTCAAAACAATATTAACCTTTACTTCTCTATATTTATCTGATAGGTGATTTAATTAAAGCAAGAGGTATGTATTTAAATTGATCAATAATAAATACATTTTATGGAAAATAAAATTCAGTGAGTTCATAATACATATTTTTGTGTACACAGACAATCTCCAAAAAGAAAAAGGTGAGTGCTATCAATTACCTTCTAATATAGACGCATTGGATGAATTATGATCTCTTCCAGTGGCATTTTGCTGCCAATGTACAGAGTAAATCCGCTATCCCAGTTTAAGCCTGGAAACTTTTGTGGTGGCATTCTAATCAGGAACTTTACTGGTTTGTTGTCTAAAGTCCTCAAAGTTTGAAATACTTCTTCCTTGATACTCTGACTCTGGAATATTACCTTGAAATATATTAACAGTTTAAGAAATCAGAGCTGAAATTTAAGATTCGGTTATGAGAGTTCAAAGAATACAAAATGCATTTTTATTGTTTTCTTGCTTAAGATCATACCAAAAGAAAAAAGCACCAATGTAATATTGTTTTCCTCTCCAGTCTTTACAACATTGAGATGTATTGACCTCACTTCATGTGTTCTACAATGTTCTTGTGAAAGCTTCCAATCCCGTCTTTTGATTATGTAAGACACTTCCTCTTTGTGAATATATTTTCCATTTTCCATCTGAATTGGTCCGAGGACTGTCTGTCTTAAATATGCATTGCCTATATATATAACATAAGCATTTCCATAACCTAGTAAACTTGGCATTCATGAGGCTTGTTGTACAAGACTTTCTTCCTGGTCACCTACAGTATGTACGAGGAAAACACCTGGAGCTGTAATTTACAATGTAGAGATAATGGAAACTATTAAAAATTATTATAAACTGGCAAATGCACCACCCTGTCAATCGTGTCCTACCCTCTGACTTAAAAGTGATTCCCATGGTTGAGAACCTTAGTCTGATGCCTGCCTGTCTTTGGGCCATCCTGTCATAGTTAGCCATATTTAGAGAATAGCTGCATCTAGAAAATGTTTCTTCTCAGAAGATTCATGCGAGACATCACAGTCCACAAAACGTAAATCCACTCATAGCTGAGTACATAGAGTAACAACTTCATATGTTTTATAGACAGTTATTTTTATTTTAAAAATTCAACTTCTGGAGGTATTTATTTAAATCCTAAAATTCTCATGAGCAGGTTAAATAAATTATTTACCTCTCTGTAAGGTACTCTATCTTCAGTTTAACAATCACTCAGGATATGCACTGAAGAATTAGGATGTTTTTCAAATTAGGAACAGTAGCCATCCACCAGGGAAGCCAAGGCCATTGCAATTGATGAGTTATGAGGCTTTTATGCCACATATCAACCCAATAAAATAAGAGATGCATAGAGATGGCAGAGGAGAGGCCATTGAGAATGCTGTATCTCCAGAGACTGAGTGACTGGTGTAATGATTTGGCCCTCATACACCTCTAGTGTGGTATAATTTGAAACCCTAATCTGGCTTCTTCCTTTGGGTATTGCATAATGCTGCTGTGTTTATTAGCTGACTTGATGCCAAGTATTTCAGGATTTACATTTCAATCCAATTTTCAGTATAGCATTTCTTTCCTCCTCAAGTCAGCTCACTAGCATCTTAGGCCCAGATTTATCAAACTTTTCGACTGTTTTTGCTTCACGAAAATGATGCATAGCATCAAAATTATATTTCCGTTATTTATTCTTGTTAATATGAAGATCATTTTTATGCACCAATGCAAACTTTTTACACAGCTGAAGAGCTGGCCACACAGTTGTTTTTCATATAATGTTCCACATGCAGATTTAATTGTTCTGTTTAATTCAAATTGTCAGATGATGATTGTGTTGTGACATTTTCATCCTCATAATTTTTAACATTGTTCTTATATTTTTGTGAATTGCTTGAATTTAGAGCATTACACTCTAGCACAGTTGTCAAAATATTCAAACGTGGAACATCTCTTGAATGGTTGCCTTTAAAAATTGGCAACAGTCTGTATTGAATCTCCAGAAGTAACACTTTTATCGTTGCTATTTCAGACACTCTCCAGAAGCAAAACGGTATGTGAAATCGCATTAAAACAAGGGTAAGGGCAAGCACAAATCCAGTCAGGGTAGAGTACTTCAGTTACACATTTTGTCTGAAAATTGTTACTTCCTGTCTTGCATCATTTGCTTTTTATGACGTTGGGAACTATATTTTGCTCTACAGAGGGGCTATGTTTTGGACTATGTCTCCTTTATACTAAAACAGAAGTGCACTACACAGTAAGAAAGTCAATTCCCAATCCACACAGCAGTAGAAAACACCAAGATTGTCACCAAGTGATTTCACTGCAATTAGACACTTCTACTCCATTTTCAAAATCTCCAGAAATGCTCATTATAAAATTCGTAATCTATTATAGGCTATCTGAGCAGACATATCAAAAGAATGAATTTCCAAATAATTATTTGGTTTTAAACAAAACAGTTTTTAGGTTTGAAAGATTGCAACATATTGTATATTAGATATTTTTTAAGACATTTATAATCTGCAATAAACGTATTACTTTTCAAAGACCCCTAACCAGCATAGTGCTAGGCAACTTGATTTCATATACTTTTAAAAAGTTATTGAAATGATTGAGGGATAGTTGTTTTAACGTATAATGAATGTGAATGTGATAGGTCAGTTTGAAATGCATAAACTATCTTTGACTATGCAAAGCAATATATCTTATGGATATATGATATTTCAGACATTTTCCAAAAAGTAGGTGGAACACTTGGAAACACTATCCAGATAGCTAGTACTAGCCACTGTCAGTTGTGCTAAATCTGGTTACTTTCACCATCAAGCAATGTAGAAATAAATTGCACGTACTCAAAACAATATTAACCTTTACTTCTCTATATTTATCTGATAGGTGATTTAATTAAAGCAAGAGGTATGTATTTAAATTGATCAATAATAAATACATTTTATGGAAAATAAAATTCAGTGAGTTCATAATACATATTTTTGTGTACACAGACAATCTCCAAAAAGAAAAAGGTGAGTGCTATCAATTACCTTCTAATATAGACGCATTGGATGAATTATGATCTCTTCCAGTGGCATTTTGCTGCCAATGTACAGAGTAAATCCGCTATCCCAGTTTAAGCCTGGAAACTTTTGTGGTGGCATTCTAATCAGGAACTTTACTGGTTTGTTGTCTAAAGTCCTCAAAGTTTGAAATACTTCTTCCTTGATACTCTGACTCTGGAATATTACCTTGAAATATATTAACAGTTTAAGAAATCAGAGCTGAAATTTAAGATTCGGTTATGAGAGTTCAAAGAATACAAAATGCATTTTTATTGTTTTCTTGCTTAAGATCATACCAAAAGAAAAAAGCACCAATGTAATATTGTTTTCCTCTCCAGTCTTTACAACATTGAGATGTATTGACCTCACTTCATGTGTTCTACAATGTTCTTGTGAAAGCTTCCAATCCCGTCTTTTGATTATGTAAGACACTTCCTCTTTGTGAATATATTTTCCATTTTCCATCTGAATTGGTCCGAGGACTGTCTGTCTTAAATATGCATTGCCTATATATATAACATAAGCATTTCCATAACCTAGTAAACTTGGCATTCATGAGGCTTGTTGTACAAGACTTTCTTCCTGGTCACCTACAGTATGTACGAGGAAAACACCTGGAGCTGTAATTTACAATGTAGAGATAATGGAAACTATTAAAAATTATTATAAACTGGCAAATGCACCACCCTGTCAATCGTGTCCTACCCTCTGACTTAAAAGTGATTCCCATGGTTGAGAACCTTAGTCTGATGCCTGCCTGTCTTTGGGCCATCCTGTCATAGTTAGCCATATTTAGAGAATAGCTGCATCTAGAAAATGTTTCTTCTCAGAAGATTCATGCGAGACATCACAGTCCACAAAACGTAAATCCACTCATAGCTGAGTACATAGAGTAACAACTTCATATGTTTTATAGACAGTTATTTTTATTTTAAAAATTCAACTTCTGGAGGTATTTATTTAAATCCTAAAATTCTCATGAGCAGGTTAAATAAATTATTTACCTCTCTGTAAGGTACTCTATCTTCAGTTTAACAATCACTCAGGATATGCACTGAAGAATTAGGATGTTTTTCAAATTAGGAACAGTAGCCATCCACCAGGGAAGCCAAGGCCATTGCAATTGATGAGTTATGAGGCTTTTATGCCACATATCAACCCAATAAAATAAGAGATGCATAGAGATTGTTTTAAGTATTTAGTTCCTTAAATGTTCAAACCAAAAGGATAATAACCAACATTGAGCATTGATGGCCATTGTAGAGTTGTCAATGACACTCCAAGTAAATAAAAATACGCAAGGACAGTCGTACATTGCTTCGCGTGGGTGCTGTATGGAGACAAGGAACCTATATCTAGAAGTAACAATCTGTCAGCAGTGCCAAAGCTTTTAAATCATTTTGTCCTTTCAGACTCTAGGAATTCGACTTTTGTTCATTTTCCAATCTTTGCTATTTCTTTTATAGAATGTGTGATGTTATAAAGCCGTTTAGGAATACTATAAATGTCTGCTCCATAGGTACATGCTATCCAGGAATGTCTATGAATGTTAACTATATTCTATCTCTATAATAAATTACTTGGCACATTTCCTGCCATTCTTGTCTTGTTCAATTCTTGCTTTAAAATCTTAAAATGCTGTAATTGCTTACAAAATAAAAAGTAGGATAATATAAAAAATGCAAGTAGTATACAATAGAATATCAGATTTCAGATCATAGATAGAGAGAGCCTTCCAGACATAGCTATAGAGCTTCATGAAAATGATGCAAAGCATCAAAATTATATTTCCGTTATTTATTCCTGTTAATATGAAGATAATTTTTAGGCACCAATGCAAAGTTTTTACACAGCTGAAGAGTTGGTCACACAGTTGTTTTTCATGTAATGTTCCAAATGCAGATTCAATTGTTCTGTTTAATTCAAATTGTCAGATGATGATTGTGTTGTGACATTTTCATCCTCATAAGTTTTAACAATGTAGTTATATTTTTGTGAATTGCTTGAATTTAGAGCATTACACTGTAGCACAGTTGTCAAAATATTCAAATGTGGAACATCTCTTGAATGGTTGCCTTTAAAATTTGGCAACAGTCTGCATTGAATCTCCACAAGTAACACATTTGTCATTGCTATTTCAGACACTCTCCAGAAGGAAAAAGGTAAGTGAAATCGCAATAAAACAAGGGTAAGGGCAAGCACAAATCCAGTCAAGGTAGAGTACTTCAGTTACACATCTTGTCTGAAGATTGTTACTTCCTGTCTTGCATCATTTGCTTTTCATGATGTTGGGAACTCTATTTTGCTCTACAGAGGGGCTATGTTGTAGACTGTGTCTCCTTTATATTAAAACAGAAGTGCACTACACTGTAAGAAAGACAGTTCCCAATCCACACAGCAGTAGAAAACACCAAGATTGTCACCAAGTGATTTCTCTGCAATTAGACACTTCTACTCCATTTTCAAAATCTCCATAAATGGTCATTATGAAATTCATAATCTATTATAGGCTATCTGAGCAGACATATCAAAAACATGAATTTCCCCCAAAATTTTTGGTTTTAAACAAAATAGTTTTGACCTTTGAAAGATTTCAACATATTGTATATTAGATATTTTTTAAGACATTTATCATCTGCAATAAACTTATTTCTTTTCAAAGACACCTAACAGAATAGTGCTAGGCAACTTGATGTCATATACCTTAAATAAATTATTAAAATGATTGAGGGATAATATTTTTATTGTATAATGAATGTGAATGTGATAGGTCAGTTTAAAATGCATAAACTATGTGAAACAATATATCTTATGGATATATGATATTTCAGACATTTTCCAAAAAGTAGTTGGAACACTTGGAAACACCTTCCCTATAGCTAGTACTACCCTCTGTCTGTTGTCCTTAATCTGGTTAATTTCACCATCAGGCAATGTAGAAATAAATTGCACATACTCAAAACAATATTAACCTTTACTTCTCTATATTTATCTGATAGGTGATTTAATTAAAGCAAGAGGTATGTATATAAACTGAGCAATAATAAATGAATTTTATAAAAAATCAAATTTAGTGAGTTCATAATACATGTTTTTGTGTACACAGACAATCTCCAAAAAGAAAAAGGTGGGTGCTATAATTTACCTTCTCATATAGATGCATTGGATGAATTATGATCTCTTCCCGTGGCATTTTGCTGCCAATGTACAGAGTAAATCCGCTATCCCAGTTTAAGCCTGGAAACTTTTGTTGTGGCATTCTAATCAGGAACTTTACTGGTTTGTTGTCTAAAGTCCTCAAAGTTTGAAATACTTCTTCCTTGATACTCTGACTCTGGAATAGTACCTTGAAATATATTAACAGTTCAAGAAATCAGAACTGAAATGTAAGATTCGGTTATGAGAGTTCAAAGAATACAAAATGCATTTTTATTGTTTTCTTGCTTAAGATCATACCAAAAGAAAAAAGCACCAATGTTATATTGTTTTCCTCTCCAGTCTTTACAACATTGAGATGTATTGACCTCACTTCATGTGTTCTACAGTTTTCTTGTGAAAGCTTCCAATCAAGTCTTTTGATTATGTAAGACACTACCTCTTTGTAAATATATTTTCCATTTTCCATCTGAATTGGTCTGAGGACTGTCTGTCTTAAATATGCATTGCCTATATATATAAAATAAGCATTTCCATAACCTAGTAAACTTGGCATTCATGAGGCTTGTTGTACAAGACTTTCTTACTGGTTTGTTGTCTAAAGTTGTCAAAGTTTGAAATACTTCTTCCTTGATACTCTGACTCTGGAATATTGCCTTGAAATATATTAAGAGTTTAAGAAATCCGAACTGAAATTTAAGATTCGGTTATGAGAGATCGAAGAATACAAAATACATTTTTATTGTTTTCTTGCTTAGGATCATTGCAAAAGAAAAGGGTACCAATATTATATTGTTTTCCTCTCCAGTCTTTACAACATTGAGATGTATTGACCTCACTTTATGTGTTCTACAGTTTTCTTATGAAACCTTCCAATCCCGTCTTTTGATTATGTAAGACACTTCCTCTTTGTAAATATATTTTCCATTTACCATCTGAATTGGTCTGAGGACTGTCTGTCTTAAATATGCATTGCCTATATATATATAACATAAGCATTTCCATAACCTAGTAAACTTGGCATTCATGAGGCTTGTTGTACAAGACTTTTTTCCTGGTCACCTACAGTATGTACGAGGAAAACACCGGGAGCTGTAATTTACAAAGTAGAGCTAATGGAAACTATTACAAATTATTATAAACTGGCAAATGCACCACCCTGTCAATCGTGTCCTACCCTCTGACTTAAAAGTGATTCCCATGGTTGAGAACCTTAGTCTGATGCCTGCCTGTCTTTGGGCCATCCTGTCATAGTTAGCCATATTTAGAGAATAGCTGCATCTAGAAAATGTTTCTTCTCAGAAGATTCATGCGAGACATCACAGTCCGCAAAACGTAAATCCACTCATAGCTGAGTACATAGAGTAACAACTCCATATGTCTTACAGACAGTTATTTTTATTTTACAAACTTCAACTTCTGGAGGTATTTATTTAAATCCTAAAATTCTTATGAGCAGGTTAAATAAATAATTACCTCTCTGTAGAGTACTCTATCTTCAATTTAACAATCAGTCAGGAGATGCACTGAAGAATTAGGATGTTTTTCAAATTAGGAACAGTAGCCATCCACCAGGGAAGCCAAGGCCATTGCAATTGATGAGTTATGAGGCTTTTATGCCACATATCAACCCAATAAAATAAGAGATGCATAGAGATTGTTTTAAGTATTTAATTCTTTAAATGTCCAAACCAAAAGGATAATAACCAACATTGAGCATTGATGACCATTGCAGAGTTGTCAATGACACTTCCAGTAATTAAAAATACACAAGTATAGTTGTACATTGCTTCGCGTTGGTGCTGTATGGAGACAAGGAACCTATATCTAGAAGTAACAATGTGTCAGCAGTGCCAAAGCTCAAGCTCTGTAATGTTCAAATTATCAAAGTACAACTTTATCTATAAGACTGTAAACATGCGCAGTGTGAGAATCCATCATGACAAACAAGTAGAACCCACCCTCTTCTAAGGTGCAAGGAATGAGTTTGTCTGGCCAAGCACAGCCCAAGAGGTAAAAGTCACTGCTCTAGAATCCGGTTCCAACTTTGAAAACTCTTTTTCTTTACCTCCAGGCATCCTGGAGTGATAGCTAATAGGTCCATCAGGTGCTGCCCAGTGGCTTAAAGGTGTTAGAGGATGTGTCAGGAACACTATGACTATTCACGTTCAGACGTTTCTATTTTGAATCATTTTGTCCTTTCAGACTCTAGGAATTCAACTTTTGGGCATTTTCCAATCTTTGCTATTTCCTTTATAGAGTGTGTGATGTTATAAAGCTGTTGTTTAGGAATACTAGAAATGTCAGCAACATAGGTACCTGCTATCCAGGAATGTCCATGATTGTTGACTCTTTTCTATCTCTATGATAAATGAGTTGGCATATTTCCTGCCATTCTTGTCTTGTTCAATTCTTGCTTTAAAATCTTAAAATCGTGTAATTGCTTACAAAATAAAAAGTAGGATAAGTTAAAAAATGCAAGTAGTATTTAATAGAATATCAGATATCATATCATAAATAGAGAGAGCCTTCCAGACATAGCTATAGAGGCAAATGTTAATCCAGTGAGTAGCCCAATCATCAGTTGGAGGCGACAGAGGGGGAAATACATTACAGCTGGTCAGTGTTTATGTTCCTTTCTCCTACATGCTTCTAATTCATGACAGGAAATAGCTAACTTGCTATTTTATAAATAAATCATAATCATGTTGGGTGAATCAGCTTAGAATCTCAGGCACAATTTACTATCTACTGCGTAAGCAAAGATAGTATAAATCTCACTAAAGCATAAGGCAGTTATTATTATAGGCACTTGTTGAGCACGCAGCTACCCCAACGGGGTGTCCCGGCGCTGTAGCAGACAGTGAGGAGATCAGGAGCATCAGGCTGGTCTAGTCCGGCTAAATAGCCAGGTTTTAAGGGCTTTAGGAAACAGAGGTTCCGTCTGAATATGCCGTAGGTGCGTGGGGAGTTTGTTCCAGCATTTAGTGGCACCCACCTCAGAGGATTTTCCACCGGATCTTGCTTTTTTAAATCTGGGTGTGATCAATTGGCATTGAGTGTTAGACCGTAGCGATCTGGACTGAGCTTAGGGGCGGAGTCTTCTTCTGAGATAGGCGGACCCCAGCCCCTTGCCCGCCCGAAACGCCAGTGTTAGAACCTTGAATTCAAATCGCTTAGCAATGGGAAGCCAATGAAGTTGGCTCAGAGAGGGAGAAATATGTTGTCTGAGTGGGGTACCACAGATTAAACGGGCAGCAGAGTTTTGTACTATCTGTAGTCTGCGAATCAATCCTAGGGAGAGGGCGAGATATAACCCACTTGTGAAGTCCAAATGGGAAGTTATTAAAGCATGGACTACTGTATAGCGTGTGGCATATGGCAGGCAGTTGATACATTTCCTGATGGTTTTTTTTTTCCCAAAACAAGTTGCTGCAAAAGATTGGACCTGGGCTCCGAAGCATAGCTGACTGTCCCAGGATGATAAAGGCACAATACAAATGTTAGAATTTTTCTTGCTGTTTTTGATGTGCATAAATTGCATTGTTGCATTTATTTTTAGATTCTGTTTCAGTACCATTCATATTTTATGATCTAGCTTAGAAGTTTATTATAAATATTTTAAAATATATTTCCTATTCTTAGTGGCTTTGAATGTGATATTCATAAGTGAATCACATGTTAGAGTTCCACTGTGTCCCTGACCTCATCTTGTGGGATTTAATATTTCCAGAAAATCCTTATGAAGAATTAGTGTTTTATATATAAATTGCATTCCAAAGGGATTTCTAATTCATGCTGGCACTTTGACTGAGATCTTGCACCTGGAGGTGAGACATGAGAAGGATGTGACTCTATGGCAGAGGAGAGGCCATTGAGAATGCTGTATCTCCAGAGACTGAGTGACTGGTGTAATGATTTGGCCCTCATACACCTCTAGTGTGGTATAATTTGAAACCCTAATCTGGCTTCTTCCTTTGGGTATTGCATAATGCTGCTGTGTTTATTAGCTGACTTGATGCCAAGTATTTCAGGATTTACATTTCAATCCAATTTTCAGTATAGCATTTCTTTCCTCCTCAAGTCAGCTCACTAGCATCTTAGGCCCAGATTTATCAAACTTTTCGACTGTTTTTGCTTCACGAAAATGATGCATAGCATCAAAATTATATTTCCGTTATTTATTCTTGTTAATATGAAGATCATTTTTATGCACCAATGCAAACTTTTTACACAGCTGAAGAGCTGGCCACACAGTTGTTTTTCATATAATGTTCCATATGCAGATTTAATTGTTCTGTTTAATTCAAATTGTCAGATGATGATTGTGTTGTGACATTTTCATCCTCATAATTTTTAACATTGTTCTTATATTTTTGTGAATTGCTTGAATTTAGAGCATTACACTCTAGCACAGTTGTCAAAATATTCAAACGTGGAACATCTCTTGAATGGTTGCCTTTAAAAATTGGCAACAGTCTGTATTGAATCTCCAGAAGTAACACTTTTATCGTTGCTATTTCAGACACTCTCCAGAAGCAAAACGGTATGTGAAATCGCATTAAAACAAGGGTAAGGGCAAGCACAAATCCAGTCAGGGTAGAGTACTTCAGTTACACATTTTGTCTGAAAATTGTTACTTCCTGTCTTGCATCATTTGCTTTTTATGACGTTGGGAACTATATTTTGCTCTACAGAGGGGCTATGTTTTAGACTATGTCTCCTTTATACTAAAACAGAAGTGCACTACACAGTAAGAAAGTCAATTCCCAATCCACACAGCAGTAGAAAACACCAAGATTGTCACCAAGTGATTTCACTGCAATTAGACACTTCTACTCCATTTTCAAAATCTCCAGAAATGCTCATTATAAAATTCGTAATCTATTATAGGCTATCTGAGCAGACATATCAAAAGAATGAATTTCCAAATAATTATTTGGTTTTAAACAAAACAGTTTTTAGGTTTGAAAGATTGCAACATATTGTATATTAGATATTTTTTAAGACATTTATAATCTGCAATAAACGTATTACTTTTCAAAGACCCCTAACCAGCATAGTGCTAGGCAACTTGATTTCATATACTTTTAAAAAGTTATTGAAATGATTGAGGGATAGTTGTTTTAACGTATAATGAATGTGAATGTGATAGGTCAGTTTGAAATGCATAAACTATCTTTGACTATGCAAAGCAATATATCTTATGGATATATGATATTTCAGACATTTTCCAAAAAGTAGGTGGAACACTTGGAAACACTATCCAGATAGCTAGTACTAGCCACTGTCAGTTGTGCTAAATCTGGTTACTTTCACCATCAAGCAATGTAGAAATAAATTGCACGTACTCAAAACAATATTAACCTTTACTTCTCTATATTTATCTGATAGGTGATTTAATTAAAGCAAGAGGTATGTATTTAAATTGATCAATAATAAATACATTTTATGGAAAATAAAATTCAGTGAGTTCATAATACATATTTTTGTGTACACAGACAATCTCCAAAAAGAAAAAGGTGAGTGCTATCAATTACCTTCTAATATAGACGCATTGGATGACTTATGATCTCTTCCAGTGGCATTTTGCTGCCAATGTACAGAGTAAATCCGCTATCCCAGTTTAAGCCTGGAAACTTTTGTGGTGGCATTCTAATCAGGAACTTTACTGGTTTGTTGTCTAAAGTCCTCAAAGTTTGAAATACTTCTTCCTTGATACTCTGACTCTGGAATATTACCTTGAAATATATTAACAGTTTAAGAAATCAGAGCTGAAATTTAAGATTCGGTTATGAGAGTTCAAAGAATACAAAATGCATTTTTATTGTTTTCTTGCTTAAGATCATACCAAAAGAAAAAAGCACCAATGTAATATTGTTTTCCTCTCCAGTCTTTACAACATTGAGATGTATTGACCTCACTTCATGTGTTCTACAATGTTCTTGTGAAAGCTTCCAATCCCGTCTTTTGATTATGTAAGACACTTCCTCTTTGTGAATATATTTTCCATTTTCCATCTGAATTGGTCCGAGGACTGTCTGTCTTAAATATGCATTGCCTATATATATAACATAAGCATTTCCATAACCTAGTAAACTTGGCATTTATGAGGCTTGTTGTACAAGACTTTCTTCCTGGTCACCTACAGTATGTACGAGGAAAACACCTGGAGCTGTAATTTACAATGTAGAGATAATGGAAACTATTAAAAATTATTATAAACTGGCAAATGCACCACCCTGTCAATCGTGTCCTACCCTCTGACTTAAAAGTGATTCCCATGGTTGAGAACCTTAGTCTGATGCCTGCCTGTCTTTGGGCCATCCTGTCATAGTTAGCCATATTTAGAGAATAGCTGCATCTAGAAAATGTTTCTTCTCAGAAGATTCATGCGAGACATCACAGTCCACAAAACGTAAATCCACTCATAGCTGAGTACATAGAGTAACAACTTCATATGTTTTATAGACAGTTATTTTTATTTTAAAAATTCAACTTCTGGAGGTATTTATTTAAATCCTAAAATTCTCATGAGCAGGTTAAATAAATTATTTACCTCTCTGTAAGGTACTCTATCTTCAGTTTAACAATCACTCAGGATATGCACTGAAGAATTAGAATGTTTTTCAAATTAGGAACAGTAGCCATCCACCAGGGAAGCCAAGGCCATTGCAATTGATGAGTTATGAGGCTTTTATGCCACATATCAACCCAATAAAATAAGAGATGCATAGAGATTGTTTTAAGTATTTAGTTCTTTAAATGTTCAAACCAAAAGGATAATAACCAACATTGAGCGCCATTGTAGAGTTGTCAATGACACTCCAAGTAAATAAAAATACGCAAGGACAGTCGTACATTGCTTCGCGTGGGTGCTGTATGGAGACAAGGAACCTATTTCTAGAAGTAACAATCTGTCAGCAGTGCCAAAGCTTTTAAATCATTTTGTCCTTTCAGACTCTAGGAATTCGACTTTTGTTCATTTTCCAATCTTTGCTATTTCTTTTATAGAATGTGTGATGTTATAAAGCTGTTTAGGAATACTATAAATGTCTACTCCATAGGTACATGCTATCCAGGAATGTCTATGAATGTTAACTATATTCTATCTCTATAATAAATTACTTGGCACATTTCCTGCCATTCTTGTCTTGTTCAAATCTTGCTTTAAAATCTTAAAATGCTGTAATTGCTTACAAAATAAAAAGTAGGATAATATAAAAAATGCAAGTAGTATACAATAGAATATCAGATTTCAGATCATAGATAGAGAGAGCCTTCCAGACATAGCTATAGAGCTTCATGAAAATGATGCAAAGCATCAAAATTATATTTCCGTTATTTATTCCTGTTAATATGAAGATAATTTTTAGGCACCAATGCAAAGTTTTTACACAACTGAAGAGTTGGTCACACAGTTGTTTTTCATGTAATGTTCCAAATGCAGATTCAATTGTTCTGTTTAATTCAAATTGTCAGATGATGATTGTGTTGTGACATTTTCATCCTCATAAGTTTTAACAATGTAGTTATATTTTTGTGAATTGCTTGAATTTAGAGCATTACACTGTAGCACAGTTGTCAAAATATTCAAATGTGGAACATCTCTTGAATGCTTGCCTTTAAAATTTGGCAACAGTCTGCATTGAATCTCCACAAGTAACACATTTGTCATTGCTATTTCAGACACTCTCCAGAAGGAAAAAGGTAAGTGAAATCGCAATAAAACAAGGGTAAGGGCAAGCACAAATCCAGTCAAGGTAGAGTACTTCAGTTACACATCTTGTCTGAAGATTGTTACTTCCTGTCTTGCATCATTTGCTTTTCATGATGTTGGGAACTATATTTTGCTCTACAGAGGGGCTATGTTGTAGACTGTGTCTCCTTTATATTAAAACAGAAGTGCACTACACTGTAAGACAGGCAGTTCCCAATCCACACAGCAGTAGAAAACACCAAGATTGTCACCAAGTGATTTCTCTGCAATTAGACACTTCTACTCCATTTTCAAAATCTCCAGAAATGGTCATTATGAAATTCATAATCTATTATAGGCTATCTGAGCAGACATATCAAAAACATGAATTTCCCAAAAATTTTTTGGTTTTAAACAAAATAGTTTTGACCTTTGAAAGATTTCAACATATTGTATATTAGATATTTTTTAAGACATTTATCATCTGCAATAAACTTATTTCTTTTCAAAGACACCTAACAGAATAGTGCTAGGCAACTTGATGTCATATACCTTAAATAAAATATTAAAATGATTGAGGGATAATATTTTTATTGTATAATGAATGTGAATGTGATAGGTCAGTTTAAAATGCATAAACTATGTGAAACAATATATCTTATGGATATATGATATTTCAGACATTTTCCAAAAAGTAGTTGGAACACTTGGAAACACATTCCCTATAGCTAGTACTACCCTCTGTCTGTTGTCCTTAATCTGGTTAATTTCACCATCAGGCAATGTAGAAATAAATTGCACATACTCAAAACAATATTAACCTTTACTTCTCTATATTTATCTGATAGGTGATTTAATTAAAGCAAGAGGTATGTATATAAACTGAGCAATAATAAATGAATTTTATAAAAAATCAAATTTAGTGACTTCATAATACATGTTTTTGTGTACACAGACAATCTCCAAAAAGAAAAAGGTGGGTGCTATAATTTACCTTCTCATATAGATGCATTGGATGAATTATGATCTCTTCCAGTGGCATTTTGCTGCCAATGTACAGAGTAAATCCGCTATCCCAGTTTAAGCCTGGAAACTTTTGTTGTGGCATTCTAATCAGGAACTTTACTGGTTTGTTGTCTAAAGTCCTCAAAGTTTGAAATACTTCTTCCTTGATACTCTGACTCTGGAATATTACCTTGAAATATATTAACAGTTCAAGAAATCAGAGCTGAAATTTAAGATTCGGTTATGAGAGTTCAAAGAATACAAAATGCATTGTTATTGTTTTCTTGCTTAAGATCATACCAAAAGAAAAGGGCACCAATGTTATATTGTTTTCCTCTTCAGTCTTTACAACATTGAGATGTATTGACCTCACTTCATGTGTTCTACAGTTTTCTTGTGAAAGCTTCCAATCCCGTCTTTTGATTATGTAAGACACTTCCTCTTTGTGAATATTTTTTCCATTTGCCATCTGAATTGGTCTAAGCCTTGTCTGTCTTAGAAATGCATTGCCTATATATCTAAAATAGGCATTTCCATAACCTAGTAAACTTGACATTTATCAGGCTTGTTGTACAAGACCTTCTTCCTGGTCACCTACAGCACATACGATTAGAACACAGGGAGCTGTAATTTATAGTGTGGAGATAATGGAAACCATTAAAAATTATCATAAACTGGGAAATGCTCCACCCTGTCAATCTTGTCCTACCCTCTGACTCAGAAGTTATTCCCATGGCTGAAATCCTTGGTCTAGTGCCTGCCTGTCATTGGGCCATCCTGTTATAGTTAGCCATATTTAGAGAATAGCTGCATTTAGAAAATGTTTCTTCTCAGAAGATTAATGCGAGACATCACAGTCCACAAAACGTAAATCCACTCATATCTCATTACATAGAGTAACAACTCCATATGTCTTACAGACAGTTATTTTTATTTTACAAACTACAACTTCTGGAGGTATTTATTTAAATCCTAAAATTCTTATGAGCAGGTTAAATAAATAATTACCTCTCTGTAGAGTACTCTATCTTCAGTTTAACAATCAGTCAGGAGATGCACCGAAGAATTAGGATGTTTTTCAATTTAGGAACAGTAGTCATCCACCAGGGAAGCCAAGCCAATTGCAATTGATGAGTTATGAGGCTTTTATGCCACAAATCAACCCAATAAAATAAGAGATGCATAGAGATTGTTTTAAGTATTTAATTCCTTAAATGTCCAAACCGAAAGGATAATAACCAACATTGAGCATTGTTGACCATTGCAGAGTTGTCAATGACACTTCCACTAATTAGAAATACACAAGTATAGTCGTACATTGCTTCGCGTGTGTGCTGTATGGAGACAATGAACCTATATCTAGAAGTACCAATGTGTCAGCAGTGCCAAAGCTCAAGCTCTGTAATGTTCAAATTATCAAAGTACAACTTTATCTATAGGACTGTAAACATGCGCAGTGTGAGAATCCATCATGACAAACAAGTAGAACCCACCCTCTTCTAAGGTGCAAGGAATGAGTTTGTCTGGCCAAGCACAGCCCAAGAGGCAAAAGTCGCTGCTCCAGAATCCGGTTTCTACTTTGAAAACTCTTTTTATTTACCTCCAAGCTTCCTGCAGTGATAGCTAAAAGGTCCATCAGGTGCTGCCCAGTGGCTTAAAGTGTTAGAGGATGTGTCAGGAACACTATGACTATTCACGTTCAGACGTTTCTATTTTAAATCATTTTGTCCTTTCATACTCTAGGAATTCAACTTTTGGGCATTTTCCAATCTTTGCGATTTCCTTTAAAGAGTGTGTGATGTTATAAAGCTGTTGTTTAGGAATACTAGAATGTCAGCACCATAGGCACCTGCTGTCCAGGAATGTCTATGATTATTGACTGTATTCTATCTCTATGATAAATGAGTTGGCACATTTCCTGCCATTCTTGTCTTGTTCAATTCTTGCTTTAAAATCTTAAAATCCTGTAATTGCTTACAAAATAAAAAGTGGGATAGGATACAAAATGCAAGTAGTATACAATAGAATATCAGATATCATATCATAAATAGAGAGAGTCTTCCAGACATAGCTATAGAGGCAAATGTTAATCCAGTGTGTAGCCCAATCCTCAGTTGGAGGCGACAGAGGGGGGAAATACATTACAGCTGGTCAGTATTTATGTTCCTTCCTCTTACAAGCTTCTAATTCATGACAGGAAATAGCTAACTTGCTATTTTATAAATAAATCAGAAGCATGTTGGGTGAATCAGCTTAGAATCTCAGGCACAATTTACTATTTATTGCTTAAGCAAAGATAGTATAAATCTCAATAAAGCATAAGGCAGTTATTATAGGCACTTGTTAAGCGCACAGCTACCCTAACGGGGTATCCCGGCGCTGTAGCCGACAGTGAGGAGATCAGGAGCATCAGGCTGGTCTAGTCCGTCCGGCTAAATAGCCAGGTTTTAAGGGCTTTAGGAAATAGAGGTTCCATCTGAATATGCCGTAGGTGCGTGGGGAATTTGTACCAGCATTTAGTGACACCCACCTCAAAGGATTTTCCACCGAATCTTGCTTTTTTAAATCTGGGTGTGATCAATTGGAATTGGGTGTTAGACCGTAGTGAACTGGACTGACCATAGGGGCGGAGTCTTCTTCTGAGATAGGCGGGCCCCAGCCCCTTGCCTGTCCGAAACGCCAGTGTTAGAACCTTGAATTCAATTCGCTTAGCGATGGGAAGCCAATGAAGTTGGCTCAGAGAAGGAGAAATAAGTTGTCTGAGTGGGGTACCACAGAATAAACGGGCTGCAGCGTTTTGTACTATCTGTAGTCTGCGAATCAATCCCAGGGAGAGGGCGAGATATAACCCACTTATGTAGTCCAAATGGGAAGTTATTAAGGCATAGACTACTGTTTTGCGTGTGGCATCCGGCAGGTAGTTGATACATTTCCTGATGGTTTTTATTTTCCCAAAACAAGTTGGTGCAACAGATTGGACCTGGGCTCCGAAGCACAGCTGACTGTCCCAGGATGATAAAGGCACAATACAAATGTTAGAATTTTTCTTGCTGTTTTTGATGTGCATAAATTGCATCTTTGCATTTATTTTTAGATTCTGTTTCAGTACCATTCATATTTTATGATCTAGCTTAGAAGTTTATTATAAATATTTTAAAATATATTTCCTATTCTTAGTGGCTTTGAATGTGATATTCATAAGTGAATCACATGTTAGTGTTCTACTGTGTCCCTGACCTCATCTTGTGGGATTTATTATTCCCAGAAAGTACTTATGAAGAATTAGTGTTTTATATATGAATTGCATTCCAAAGGTATTTCTAATTCATGCTGGCACATTGACTGAGCTCTTGCACCTGAATGTGACACATGAGAAGGATGTGACCCTATCGTAGAGTAGAGGCCATGGAGAATGCTGCATCTCCGGAGACAGAGTGACTTGTGTAATGATTTGGCACACACACACCTCTAGGATGGTAAATTTGAAACCCTAATCTGGCTTCTTCCTTTGGCTATTGCATAATGCTGCTGTGTTTATTAGCTGACTTGATGCCAAGTATTTCAGGATTTACATTTCAATTCAACTTTAAGTATAGCATTTCCTTCCTCCTCAAGTCAGCTCAATAGCATCTTAGGCCCAGATTTATCAAACTTTTCCACTGTTTTTGATTCACAAAAATGATGCAAAGCATCAAAGTTATATTTCCGTTATTTATTCTTGTTAATATGAAGATCATTTTTATGCACCATTGCAAAGTTTTTACACAGCTGAAGAGTTGGTCACACAGTTGTTTTTCATGAAATGTTCCAAATGCAGATTTAATTGTTCTGTTTATTTCAAATTGTCAGATGATGATTGTGTTGTGACATTTTCATCCTCATCATGTTTAACATTGTACTTATATTTTTGTGAATTGCTTGAATTTAGAGCATTACACTCTAGCACAGTTGTTAAAATATTCAAATGTGGAACATCTCTTGAATGGTTGTATTGAATCTCCACAAGTAACACATTTGTCATTGCTATTTCAGACACTCTCCAGAAGGAAAAAGGTATGTGAAATCACATTAAAACAAGGGTAAGGGCAAACACAAATCCAGTCAAGGTAGAGTACTTCTGTTGCACATCTTGTCTGAAGATTGTTACTTCCTGTCTTGCATAATTTGCTTTTCATGATGTTGGGAACTATATTTTGCTCTACAGAGGGGTTATGTTCGAGACTATGTCTCCTTTATACTAAAACAGAAGTACAGTACACAGTAAGAAAGTCAATTCCCAATCCACACAGCAGTAGAAAACACCAAGATTGTCACCAAGTAATTTCACTGCAATTAGACACTTCTACTCCATTTTCAAAATCTCCAGAAATGCTCATTATGAAATTCATAATCTATTATAGGCTATTGGAGCAGACATATCAAAATAATGAATTTCCAAATAATTCTTTGGTTTTAAACAAAAAAGTTTTGAGGTTTGAAAGATTTCAACATATTGTATATTAGATATTTTTTAAGACATTTATAACCTGCAATAAATGTATTTCTTTTCAAAGACCCCTAACCAGAATAGTGCTAGGCAACTTGATGTCATATACTTATTGTTATTGAAATGATTGAGGGATATTTTCTTTCACGTATAATGAATGTGAATGTGATAGGTCAGTTTGCAATATATAAATCTTTGACTATGCGAAACTATATATCTTATGAATATATGATATTTCAGACATTTTCCAAAAAGTAGTTGGGTCACTTGGAAGCACCTTCCAGATAGCTAGTACTAGCCACTGTCTGTAGTCCTTAATCTGGTTACTTTCACCATCAGGCAATGTAGAAATAAATTGTGCGTACTCAAAACAATTTTAACCTTTACTACTCTATATTTATCTGATAGGTGATTTAATTAAAGCAAGAGGTATGTATTTAAATTGAGCAATAATAAATGAATTATATGAAAAATAAAATTCAGTGAGTTCATAATACATGTTTTTGTGTGCACAGACAATCTCCAAGAAGAAAAAGGTTAGTGCTATAATTTACCTTCTAAAATAGACACATTGGATGAATTATGATCTCTTCCAGTGGCATTGTGCTGCCAATGTATAGAGAAAATCCTCTATCCCAGTTTAACCCTGGAAACTGTTTTTGTGGCATTGTAATCAGGAACTTTACTGGTTTGTTGTCTAAGATCATACCAAAAGAAAAAGGCACCAATGTTATATTGTTTTTCTCACTAGTCTTTACAACATTGAGATGTATTGACCTCACTTTATTTGTTCTACAGTTTTCTTGTGAAAGCTTCCAATACCGTCATTTGATTATGTAAGACACTTCCTCTTTGTGAATATATTTTCCATTTGACATCTGAATTGGTCTGAGCCCTATCTGTCTTAGAAATGCATTGCCTGTATATCTAAAATAAGCATTTCCATAACCTAATAAACTTGGCATTTATCAGGCTTGTTGTACAAGACCGTCTTCCTGGTCACCTACAGCATATACGAGGAGAACACAAGGGACTGTAATTTGCAGTGTGGAGATAATGGAAACTATAAAAAATATTATAAACTGGCAAATGCTCCACCCTGTCAATAGTGTCCTACCCTCTGACTTAGAAGTGATTCCCATAGTTGAAAACCTTGGTCTAGTGCATGCCTGTCATTGGGCCATCCTGTCATAGTTAGCCATATTTAGAGAGTAGCTGCATTTAGATAATGTTTCTTCTCAGAAGATTCATGCGAGACATCACAGTCCACAAAACGTAAATCCACTCATAGCTCAGTACATAGAGTAACAACTCCATATGTTTTATAGACAGTTATTTTTATTTAAAAACTTCAACTTCTGGAGGTATTTATTTAAATCCTAAAATTCTCATGAGCAGTTTAATAAATTATTTACCTCTCTGCAGAGTACTCTATCTTCAGTTTAACAATCACTAAGGAGGAGCACTGATTAATTAGGATGTTTTCCCAATTAGGAACAGTAGCCATCCACCAGGGAAGCCAAGGCCATTTCAAGTGATGAGTTATGAGGCTTTTATGCCACATATGAACCCAATAAATTAAGAGATGCATATAGAGTGTTCTAAGTATTTAATTCTTTAAATGTTCAAACCGAAATGATAATAACCAACATTGAGCATTGATGGCCATTGGAGAGTTGTCAATGAAATTCCCAGTAATTAAAAATACACAAGGATAGTGGTACATTGCTTAGTGTGTGTGCTGTATAGAGACAAGGAACCTATATCTAGAAGTAACAATCTGTCAGCAGTGCCAAAGCTCAAGTTCTGTAAGGTTCGAATCATCAAAGTACAACTTTATCCATAGGACTGTAAACATGCACAGTGTGAGAACTCATCATGACAACCAAGTAGAACCCACCCTCTTCTAAGGTGCAAGGAATGAGTTTGTCTGACCAAGCACAGCCCAAGAGGTAAAAGTCACTGCTCCAGAATCCCTTTACAACTTTGAAAACCCTTTTTATTTACCTACAGGGTTCCTGCAGTGATAGCTAATAGGTCCATCAAGAGCTGCCCAGTGGCTTAAAGGTGTAAGAGGATGTGTCAGGAACACTATGACAGTTCACGTTCAGACTTTTCTATTTTAAATCATTTTGTCCTTTCAGACTCTAGGAATTCAACTTTTGGGCATTTTCCAATCTTTGCTATTTCTTTTATAGAATGTGTGATGTTATAAAGCTGTTTATGAATACTAGAAATGTCAGCACCATAGGTACCTGCTATCCAGGAATGTTTATGAATGTTTACTATATTCTATCTCTATAATAAATTAGTTGGCACATTTTCTGCCATTCTTGTCTTGTTCAATTCTTGCTTTAAAATCTTAAAATCCTGTAATTGCTTACAAAATAAAAAGTAGGATAATATAAAAAATGCAAGTAGTATACAATAGAATATCAAATCATAGATAGAAAGAGCCTTCCAGAAATAGCTATAGAGGCAAATGTTAATCCCGTGTGTAGCCCAATCCTCAGTTGGAGGCGACAGAGGGGGGAAATACATTACAGCTGGTCAGTGTTTATGTTCCTTCCTCTTACATGCTTCTTATTCATGACAGGAAATAGCTAACTTGCTATTTTATAAATAAATCAGAAGCATGTTGGGTGAATCAGCTTAGAATCTCAGGCACAATTTACTATTTACTGCTTTAGCAAAGATAGTATAAATAATAATAAAGCATAAAGCAGTTAGGATGATAAAGACACAATAAAAATGTTAGACTTTTTCCTGCTGTTTTCGATGTGCATAAATTGCATCTTTGTATGTATTTTTAGATTCTGTTTTAGTACCATTCATATTTTATGATCTATGTTAGAATTTTTTTAATATTTTAAAATATATTTCCTATTCTTAGTGGCTTTGAATGTGATATTCATAAATGAATCAGGTATTAGAGTACCACTGTGTCCCTGACCTCATCTTGTGGGATGTATTAATCCCAGAAAGTACTTATTATGAAGAATTAGTCCGTTTTTTATTTATGAATTGCATTCCAAAGGGATTTCTAATTCATGCTGGCACTTTGACTGAGTTCTTGCACCTGGAGGTGAGACATGAGAAGGATTTGACTCTATGGCAGAGGAGAGGCCATGGAGAATTCTGCTTCTCCGGAGACTGAGTGACATTTGTAATGATGTGGCACTCACCCACCTCTAGGATGGTATAATTTGAAACCCTAATCTGCTTCTTCCTTTGGGTATTGCATAATGCTGCTGTGTTTATTAGCTGACTTGATGCCAAGTATTTCAGGATTTACATTTAAATACACTTTAAGTATAGCACTTCCTTCATGCTCAAGTCAGCTCAATAGTATCTTAGGCTCAGATCTATCAAACCTTTCCACTGTTCTTGCTTCATGAAAATGATGCAAAGCATCAAAATTATATTTCCGTTATTTATTCCTGTTAATATGAAGATAATTTTTATGCACCAATGCAAAGTTTTTACACAGCTGAAGAGTTGGTGACACAGTTGTTTTTCATGTAATGTTCCAAATGCAGATTCAATTGTTCTGTTTAATTCAAATTGTCAGATGATGATTGTGTTGTGACATTTTTATCCTCATAAGTTTTAACATTGTAGTTATATTTTTGTGAATTGCTTGAATTTAGAGCATTACAATCTAGCACAGTTGTCAAAATATTCAAATGCCAAGTTTACTAGGTTATGGAAATGCGTTGTTCAAGACCTTCTTCCTGGTTACCTATAGCATATAGGAGGAGAACACAGGGAGCTGTAATATACAGTGTGGAGATAATGGAAACTATTGAAAATTATTATAAACTGGCAAATGTTCCACCCTGTCAATCTTGTCACACCCTCTGACTTAGAAGTGATTCCCATGGTTGAAAACCTTGGTCTAGTGCCTGCCTGTCTTTGGGCCATCCTGTCATAGTTAGCTATATTTAGAAATAGCCACATTTAGAAAATGTTTCTTCTCAGAAGATTCATGCGAGACATCACAGTCCACAAAACGTAAATCCACTCGTCGATCAGTACATAGAGTACCAACTCCATATGTCTTATAGACAGTTATTTTTATTTAGCAAACTTCAACACTGGAGGTATTTATTTAAATCCTAAAATTCTCATTAGCAGGTTAAATAAATTAATTACCTCTCTGTAGAGTACTCTATCTTCAGTTTAACATTCACTCAGGAGATGCACTGAAGAATTAGGATGTTTTTTCAATTAGAAACAGTAACTACCCACCAGGGAAGCCAAGGCCATTGCAATTAATGAGTTATGAGGCTTTCATGCCACATATCAACCCAATAAATTAAGAGATGCATAGTAAGTATTTGATTCTTTAAATGTCCAAACTGAAAGGATAACCAACATTGAGCATTGATGGCCCTTGCAGAGTTGTCGATGACACTCCCAGTAATAAAAAATTCACAAGAATAGTCACACATTGCTTTGTGAGTGTGCTGTATGGAGACAAGGAACTTATATCTAGAAGTAACAATCTGTCAGCAGTGCCAAAAGCTCGAGCTCTGTAATGTTTGAGTGGGACTGTAAACATGCGCAGTATGAGAACACATCATGACAAACAAGTAGAACCCACCCTCTTCTAAGGTGCAAGGAATGTGCTTGTCTGACCAAGCACAGCCCAAGAGGAAAAAGTTACTGCTCCACAATCCCTTTCCAACTTTGAAAACTCTTTTTATTTATCTACAGGCATCCTGCAGTGGTAGCTAATAGGTCTATCAGGAGCTGCCCAATGCCTTAAAATTGTTTAAATATGTGTCAAGAACACAATAACAATTTTTGCTTGATCAGAATTTTCTATTTCCATTGTTTTGTCCTCGGTGGATATAATGGGCCACGTCCTTGACATCCCCGGATGTCACGTTCATTTTTGATTCCTCATTGCAGACGCAGGAGCTTTAGCAGTATGAATTTGTTCATCCTGCTCCTCTGACTATGCGAGGATTTCCGTTGTATCATTTACACTGATGGGAGCGCACAAGCTGCTATGGGTTGAAAGCAAGCATATTCTTCGGCCTGCGCAATTGTGGTTGGTACTATGGTGGATGGTGAATTCAAGTCTGATATCGTGCATACACAGACATTAGGGGACTGTACCGCCCAATTGGCAGAGCTTCGTTCTCTGATGCTTGCTTTGGAGTACGTAGATCCCAGTCTGACTACTCTTCTTGTTAGTGACTCTTACTACTGTGTTCAATCATACAATGACAATCTAACCTTTTGGACTCAAAATGATTATCGTGACTCCAAGGGTCGCACAATAAAACATAAAATGATTTGGGTTCGAGTGGCTGAGCTTCAAAGAGGCTGCCTCTTGTCTTTGTAATTCATACTCTGGGTCAACACCGTGTTGGGGTTCATGCTGTTGGCAACTGTCTTGCAGATGAGGCTGTGAGGACAGCAGTTACAACATACACAGTAGCGGCGGTTACACGTTCTAAAAGTAATATTGATGACGACATTTTAGCAGCTATTGCCACAACAGAGAAGGGAGGTAATTACCCGAAAGAATTTCCTTCGAAATACTCTTATCATTTAAGCCCTGATAAAGTTCCTTATGTGAGAATTAACAACGTTGGTGACAGGTTAATTCCGAACGCAGACAGACTTTGATTGCAGTAGCCCATGCTAGGAATTTTTGCGTGTGGCACCTTCCATTCGGACCACGGTCTAGCGTTTGCCTCTAAGGCATACAAGGATGCCATGAGTTCTTTGGGGGCCGAAGTCAAATTTTCGTCTCCATACAGGCCTGAGGGTACTTCAGTTGTGAAGCAGATGAACCGTGACTTAAAGCAGTCCTTGACAGCAACCTTGATGGTCTAGACATGGCGGCGGCAGCCGCATCCTTTAACGTAGATGAACATTCTAATGTTTTGCAGAACCTACAAAAGACCAGAGACAGTCTTGCAAAGGAACATTTGCCCTCCACATCTGATGCTGCGTTGCAGATTCCGGTAGCCGGCTGGCTACCCCAAGTTGGAGAACTGGTCCGAGAGAAGATCGACAACAAGGAGTTCGTCCCTCCTATCGAGCTCCAGTTCCCGTGCTTGGCGTGCAGGGTACAAGAACAGTCATTTTACCTCCTCTTCCTGGTCGAAAGGGGAACAGGGGAACAGGTACATCTCCATTGACAATGTCAAACTACACAGGGTGGCCGATTCTTAATAGTATGACACCTGCGGTTTTGTGTCCAGCAATGGTGCGACACTCTGTTTTGGTCCAGGATCCAGCCATTGGGCCTGATGTTGGCATTGAGATGAATACAGTTGTGAATGCTTTATTGAATGCACCTGCTGGTGATCCTCTTGCTGATACTGAATATACTTCAGGAAAAACTAAATGTTGGCAATGAGTAAAGTGGGGCAGTGGTATGATTGGGCCCACTCCAGTGAACAACGTACCTCCTGAACTTTGGGTGGAATACTACCACTCCCAATTCGCTTCCTTGCCGAGCACTGTAATTGTTTATCCTGAGGTCATTACTGAGGCAGTTTTTACATTTGATAAAGGGGAGATAGAAAGGGTCCTAGAAGGGGTTCCAGCGGGGAGGGCTCCGGGCCCGGACTCTATCCCGGCTGATATCTTTAAAGAAGATAAGAGGATCTGGACCGAGTATATTTTTATCATTATAAATGCCATTGCCAAGGATGCACAGTTACCTGATACCTGGCGTGGGGCTGAAATTATTCCCATATATAAGAAAGGTGACCATGCCAATCCTAGCAACTATAGGCCAATAAGCCTAATTGACACCATGCAGAAAATAGTTGCTAAACTTGTGCTAGGTAGAACTAACAAATGGATAGTGGAGCAGGATGTATTGTCTACCTATCAAGTGGGTTTTCAACCCCACGTCAGTACTATTGACCAAGTCTTAAGGCTCATGCTGATATATTGGAGTACAGTGATTCTTGTGGGGGGGAACTCTCTACGCAGCATTTGTTGACTTAAAATCACATTTGACTTGGTCCCCCGCCATAAGCTGTGGGACGCACTAAAGGAGGCTGGGATGCCCCCTGAAATCTTAAGCTTTGTGATTCAACTGGATGAGGCAAATTATGCCCCCGTTAGGTGGGAACAGCAGGGTGAATTGATAGATAGTTTCCCAGTAAATAAGGGTGTGCGGCAAGGATGTGTGCTTGCCCCTACCCTATTCTCCTTGTTTATAAATAAGGGTATCTCATATTACACCAACTTTCCTACATATGCGTCAACTCTTGCCGGATCAAGGGTCCCACTTTTAATGTTTGCAGATGACACTCTAATTTTATCTAAAACTCAATCTGGTCTGCAACAGGCCCTTGACAGGTTTACAGAGTTCTGCAAGACCTGTCCTCAAAGATTAAATTGGTGCCGAAGCTCAAGAGTAATTAATTTCATTTGGTGCTCCGCCACTTGTGGGAAGATCCAATAAGGAATTCATTTCCAGTAAAAATTTGTATAACGAACTCTATTGGGTTATGATTACTAGGGAGACCCTGTCGCCGATCAGCAGTAGTTCGCTCACAGGCATTTTCCTAGAGCACAAGCTTGTGACGGAAGCAGAAGCCTACTGGAACTTGATTACAAACCCTGGTGATAGAAAACTATTCCACCAATTTAGAGTAGGCACTCTACTGTTAAGATCTTTTACTGCAAAATGGAATAAGGCTTTAGATCACAATTGCATTTTGTGCCCATTACATGTAGAGACGTTAACCCATGTACTCTTTGTGTGTCCCGGTTACAAGGGCCCTCGTTGCAGGTGGCTTAAGCCACTGTGTTCCAATCTTGGTAGCAGATAGTGTATGACAGCCTTGCATATTCTAGGATCGAACACCCGTACAGACATTGTTATCACCATGGTGAAATTTCTTAGTTGGACTTGGGCATTGAGAAGGAAAAACTTGGAGGCTGGTTCGGGAATTGCATGTGTTGCATGATTATGCCTCTGGCAAAGAAGGCTCCCCTGGCTGTATTTTATGAAATGGTTTTAAGGGTGTATAATACATTATATTTATGTGTATAGTTCATAATTGCTAAGAACATTTGATGATGTTGATATTAAATTTGCATGTATTGCATGATTTTAGGATGATATATTTTTATAAGACACTTTTATGTTCTATTGTGTCTTTTATGATTGGAATTATCAAATAAAGACTAATTGAACTGAACTAAATATACTTACCCCACTGACTTGTTTATGCCTGATTTGGAGACCTGTGTGGCTAATCAATCCCGTTTTTCATTTGACACTGGCTCGACCACATCCAAGTCCCCTTCAAAGGTTTCGATTTTTGCTACTTGGTTTAAAAAAACATTTTTTGATTCCCTTTTGGACTTACATTTGGCTGGTGCTTTTTTCCATTTTTTTATTCATGCCCATCAGATTTGTGTTGTATTTTTTTCGTTTTGTGAATGGACACTAGGTTCAAGAAAGAACTTCAATTAGACTAATTGATGGAACTTTGGCTCCCCACTCCTTTTCGCACATCATGAAGAGGGACCAGACATTTGTGAATATAACTGCTTGACCCGTTTTAGATGGGATTGTATGGAACGATGTTAAGTTCCAAATTCATGGGCCCACGGAGGTTATTAATGTTCCCAATTTACTCTGTGTTTCTATGGGGGATGTGGTTAAACAAAATATTCGCTCTCATGATTGGGACGTCCAGGCCGTAGAGGCTTTATTTTCGGATTTGAAGTATTTTGCTGCTTTAGATGCTGAAGATTTATATTTAGAATCTGCAAACCATGGTGATTTGTACTGTTACCAGCATGTTGGCAATCACTTTCTGCATAAGACAAATCCTTTTAGAAATGCGGTTAACTACACACAGTGAGAACACTGTCTCGTACCAGTGGAAGGCAGTTGGGGGCTATGAGCTGTAAAAAAGATACTGTTGATCTTAAATCTGTTTGGGGTTCTAAAAGTTGGCAAGTACAAGGCACCGAGGCGTTGCATCGTGCTAGTCTCATCCCGAACCATACGTTGTTTCTGAATACCACTATTTCACAAACCACCTGCTTTGGATTGGCTACTTCTGAAAAATTAAATGCTCCTGCGTTTCCTGATTTGGGTGCATTTCCCCATTGGTATAATTACACCAACACTTCCATAAGTGAATTACAAGCCCTGTTGAGTAATTCCTATTTTAATGTTTCCAGCATTAATCCCGAAGGCTGGTTGCTATGGCTAAAAAGTCTGGATTCCTACCAGCACCGTTTTCTGGGTCTGACCCCTGGCTATTCAGAGGTTAGAGTAGATCCCCATTTTCAGAGTCAACATTCCGGTCACCACCTATTTTGTAGGCAAATTGTGTCAGAGTTGGCTCAAACACTCGACCTTAGTGTCAGTTAAACTGCATTTGTCCAAACGTACTGACACCGTTGATTTAAATGATTTTGTAAAAGGGCCTGCAGCAGGCAGAACAAAAAGATGGATATATGCTGTTTACAACGAAGTTTGGAAACTGTCCCAGATTGAAGCTGCTTCTAGGCTTAGAGCTTTTGATCAGGCTAATTTATTTTAAGTGCTTGCCATTGTAGATAATAGCATTAACACCCTTTCTTCCTGTATTTACACATTAGATAATATTGTTTCATCTGTTGTTGATATTGTACAAGAAGATGTTGCAGTGGGACCCTTGACCTTGCTGGTAGGTCGCTCCCCCACCACACAGCTCTGCCTGTGTGTCCCCCTCGCTGCCCCTGTTTGTGCTCATTTTTCTTGCCTCTGCCCCTGATTGTGATCGTTTTTCCTGACTCTGCCCCCTGATTGTGCCCGTTTATCTTGCCTCTTCCCCCCTGATTTTGCCTGTTTTTCTTGCCTTCTGCCCCTGATTGTGATCGTTTTTCTTGCCTCTGCCACAGATTGTGCTAGTTTTTCTTGCCTCTGCCCCCTGAATGTGCTTGTTTTTCTTGCCTTGTGCCCCCTGATTGTGCTAGTTTTTCATGCCTTCTTCCCCCTGATTGTACCCATTTTTCTTGCCTCTGCCCCCTGATTGTGCCCGTTTTCTTGCCTCTGCCCCCTGATTGTGATAAATTTTTCTTGCCTCTGCCCAGCTGATTGTGCTCATTTTCTTTTCTTTTGTTCCCCCTCGCTGCCCCTGATTGTGCCCGGCTGCCTTGGTGCCCTTGCCGCTCCCGTTCCCGCCGCTGTGTCCCCTAAGGCCCCGCCCCCTCACTGCCCATTCGCTTCCCCCGCTTCCCGCCTCCCAGCTCCTCCTCCCTCCCACCTCCCAATATAGGCCGGCTGCTGCGCGGTGAGGAGGGCGACTCTTGACCTGATTGTGCTAGTTTTTCGTGCCTTCTGCCCCCTGATTGTGCTCGGTTTTCTTGCCATCTGCCCCCTGATTGTGCTCGGTTTTCTTGCCTTCTGCATCCCCTCGCTGCCCCTGATTTATGCCCATTTTCTTGCCTTCTGCTCCCCCTCGCTGCCCCTGATTTGTGCCTGTTTTCTTGCCTTCTGCTCCCCTGATTGTGCTCGTTTTTCTTGCCTCCTGTTACCCTGATTGTGCTAGTTTTCTTGTCTTCTGCTCCCCTAATTGTGCTTGTTTGCCTTCTGTCCCCCTCACTGTCCCTGATTTTTCCCTCGCCCCCTGTGCCCACTGCTCACCTCCTGCCGCTGCTTCCCCTGTGGCCCCGCTCCCCCGCGCCCATTCGCCATCCCCTGTCATCCACCTCCCGCCTCCCAGCTGCTCCTCCCTCCCAGCTCCCCTCCAAATGGCAGGAGCTGGGGGCCGCGCCGCTGGCATGCCGAAGGAGCACCTAAGGCAAGCTGTCTGCGCCCGTCCGTGCCTGGACCGCACTTAGCGCCACAACCCCTGGACCCCGCAAACGCCACGACACCAGACTCCACTGCGATGCCAGCAGCCTTCACACACTCAACACCGGCCGAAACCACACCTGCTTCCAGGCCACCCCAAAGCGGACCCACGGACCTTTCTCCTGCCGCACATGCAGCTTCACCCACGACAGAACCATCAAACCTCCAAGGACTGGACCCCACAACCTCTACTGCATACTCCTCAACACCCGCTCCGCATGCAAACTCGCCATCGAGCTCTGGGATCTGCTCGACACCTCCGCCCCAGACTTGGCCTTCCTAACCGAGACCTGGTGGAATGACTCCTCGGCGCCCGACATCACCATAGCCATCCCAGACGGCTACAAGATCACCTGCAGGGACTGCGCCAATGGAACCAGAGGAGGAATAGCCATCATCCACAAGTCCACCCTCAAGGTCACCACCAACGCAGACGACACCCTCCACACCGCCGAACACCTGCACTTCCGGATCCACACCTACCCCAACAACACCCTCAGAGGAACACTCATCTACAGACCCCCCAGAACCCCGGGCTCAGTTCAGTGACTCCATCCCTGACCTCGCCAGCACCCACGCACTCGCCTCCACGGACTACATCCTCCTTGGGGACCTGAACTTCCACCTCGAGAACAACAACAACGCCAACTCCGCCACCCTGATCGCCAACCTCGCCAACCTCGGCCTCAAACAACTTGTCACCGCACCCACCTACGCCGCCGGCCACAAGCTGGACCCCGTCTTCTCCATAGGCACCCATGTCGCCTTCGACCACACCACGAACTCCACTGGACCGATCACTGCTGCATTATTTTCACCTTCAAGAAACCAACCACAGCACCCAACAGCTGCCTCGCCGCTGCTGGAGCAAAGTCACCGAAGACCAGCTGATCACCACCCTTGACCGGAACCCACCCACCAATCGCACCAATCCAGACACCGTGGCCCGCAACCTCAGACATTGGATCGACGACTGTGCCAACACCCTCGCCCCGCTCAAGAAACCTTCCAACAGCCATACCAGCAAGAGAGCCACCTGGTTCACCGACGAGCTCCAGACCTCCAAACGCGCATACCAGAAACTGGAGAAAATATGGTTCCACAAACGCACACCGGACAACCACGTAGCCCACAAGGATGCCACCCGCAAACATAACCACCTCATCAAATTATCCAAGAAATCCTCCTTCAAAGACTGCTTGGACAACAACGCACATGACAGCAAAGAGCTCTTCAGCATCGTAAAGGAGCTCTCCAACCCCAGCTCCAACACCAACTACATCCCGCCCTCACAAGAACTGTGTGACTCACTAGCCATCTTCTTCCACCGCAAGATTGCTGACATCCACGACAGCTTCAACACCACAACCACTCCAACTACACCAGACTCCACCTCCCATGAGAACACCACCAGCACCATCCGCCTGACCTCCTGGCTCAACGTCAACGACGACGAGACACGCATGGTGATGAACTCCATCCACTCAGGATCTCCGTCAGACCCGTGCCCACACCATCGCACCCCCACTACGGAAGGTCATCAACATCTCCTTCAAAACAGCAACATTCCCGGAAAGCTGCAAGCACGCCGAAATCAACCCCCTCCTCAGGAAGCCCAAGGCAGACCCCAAGGACCTCAAATACTTCTGGCCCATCTCCCTGCTCCCCTTCCCGGCAAAGGTCATCGAGAAAATTGTCAACAGGTAAGTGGCCCGCACATAGAAGACAACAACATCTTGGATCCATCCCAGTTTGGATTCAGACGAAACCACAGCACCGAGACAGCTCTCATCGCCGCCACAGACATCATCAGGCGCCAACTAGACAACGGCGAAGCATCAGCCCTCATCCTCCTGGACCTGTTGGCCGCCTTCGACACGGTCTGCCATCGCACTCTAAAGACACGTCTCCTAGAAGCCGGAATCCAAAGGAAGGCCATTAACTGGACTACGTCCTTCCTCTCCGGCAGCACCCAGAGCGTCCGTCTCCCACCCTTCCAATCCGAACCCACCGACATCATCTGCGGCGTCTCCCAGGGCTCAGCCCGACACTGTTCAACATCTACATGACCCCCCTCACACCAGTGGCCCGCCAGCACAACCTCAACATCAACTCCTATGCCGACGACACCCAGTTCATCCTCTCCCTCACCAAGGACCCACACACCGCCAAAACCAACCTCCACGAGGGAATGAAGGCCGTCGCCGACTGGATGAGGAGCAACCGTCTGAAGCTGAACTCGGACTAGATGGAGGTACACATCCTCGGACCCACCCCCTCAGCCTGGGACGACTCCTGGTGGCCGACCACACTGGGAACAGCACCAACACCCACCGACCATTCACGCAACCTAGGATTCATCCTCGACTCCTCCCTCTCCATGGCCAAGCAGGTCAATGCCGTCTCCTCCTCCTGCTACATCACCCTCCGCATGCTCCTCAAGATCTACAAGTAGATCCCGACTGAAACAAGAAGAATGGTGACACAGGCCCTCGTCAGCAGCCGACTGGACTACGGCAACGCACTCTACGCAGGAATCCGAGTCAAACACCTACAACGACTACAACGCATCCAAAACGCCTCCGCCCGACTAATCGTCAATGTCCCCTGCCGCAGCCACATCACCCCCTACCTGAGAGACCTACACTGGCTCCCCGTCGACAAAAGGATCACCTTCAAGCTCCTCACCCACGCACACAAAGCACTCCACAACGCCGGACCAGCCTACCTTAACAGCAGACTCAGCTTCTACACCCCCACGCGCCAGCTCCGCTCCACCAGCCTCGCCCTCGCCGCTGTCCCCCGCATCCAACAATTGACCTCCGGTGGCAGATCCTTCTCATACTTCGCCGCTAAGACCTGGAACACCCTCCCTACCCACATACAGCAGAACCAAGACCTACTCACCTTCAGAAGACTCCTCAAGACCTGGCTCTTTGAGCAGCAGCAGCAACCCCTCCCCTCAGCGCCTTTAGACCCTCACGGGTAAGTAGTGTGCTCTACAAGTACTCTGTGATAGATTTATTGATTGATTGCTGTATCATGGACAGAATCAATTGCATTCTATTATGCAGTTTGCATGGACTCTTCAAACCTTGAAATCTGTGCGGGTGCCTTGGGATTACATGAACATGACAACGTTGTTATTGCCTTTTAATTTGACAATTTATGTCAAAGAAAGATGCCACATTTTCACTGCTGCATATTGAAAAACTGGAATCATTACCATTTTTAGTGGCTGAATCGAATTCGGCAGTTTGGCTTATCCATGGGTTAATAACTCTACCTTTTCTTTTGTTTAAATTTGAATCTTGCATGAAACACTATGCCATAGGCAGATTTGAACCCTTAGGTAGCACCTTTTTACATGAAGTGTGGAATCTCCTGTTTACATATAGGTGCTTGAGGGAAGGAAAAATGGTTTATTTAAAAGGTGAAGATTTTACTTCGACACCAGATCACTCTCTTGTCTGTAGAAATCTGCAATTGCACTTTCCGGTAATATTACAGCGCCTAATCTTGCATGTGTTTTTAAAGGCACTCCCACCCCGGCTATTACACCAACTTTCACGTTGTTAGCAAACGGTAGTTATTTGTTATTGAATAATGAAGATTGCTGTGGTATTCTTGCTGGTATTCCGTATATCGTTACAGTTTCCCAGCGTGTAGTTTGCTGTAAGAATGTCCTGTTTTCACCGCCACATGGGATGCTTGATGTTTCCATCTGACCTTCTATTCTGACCTTAAAAGCAGAGTTCAACAAGATGAGTCAAATAAGAGCTCTATTGTCCCAGAAAGAGGTCACTCTTACATCTGCGCGTGAAACATTAGTCCTTCACGTTGCAAACACTCGTACTGAGGTACATGCCTTATTAAATACTGACCTGCCCCTGCATTTTGGTGCTTTGATTCACACAATCTTTAATGCCTCATCAACCACGGGCCTGGCGCACTTTTTTAAACTAGTAAGTTCTGGCCTTGTGACCTCATTCCAAACTATATTTGGTGTGATCCCTGCATTTTTTCATTTGATTTTTTCAAGTTTCTTCTGAGGTTTCCTGTTAATTCTCACTTTGGGAGCAGGTGTGCTGCTGTTAATTTGTTTAATCCAAAATGGATGCACATTCTGTGCCCCACAACGATCTGCCCCGGCTGCTCCAGCTAAGTAAGCGGATGCTACAATACTATGGATCGCTACCTCTGGCGACTGGTTTGTCTTTCCGGCTCTCATACTTTACTTGCATGCAGCCTATTTTCCATTGCCTGGATTGTGGATTTGAATGGGCCCTGGATTTGTGTCTCTGCAACACGGTGTCTCCTGACCTTGATTTTAATCTACTAATGAGTCCCTTAGTTGCTCATGAAATAGATTGTTCTGGTTTCAGGATTATGGCCTGCGCATCGGCTCATGGGGTCATGGGCAACTGGAACATATAGGCTGCGGATAATGACTTTCTGGCACGCAGTTATCTTGAAGAAAGCCCAAGTTGCCCTCTGATTCTGCTAGAGGCTCTGGCTATTGAAGAACATGTATGTTCATTTCCATTACTTAATTGGATGGCTGAAATGTTCATGGATGATGAAAATGACTTTCTGTTGGAAGCAGTTGCAACATACGGTGCCTATACATTGTTGGATTGAGGCGTGGCATTTTTTTGCACTCGTGAAAAAAAATATTTCTCTAATGCCTTCATGTTTTTGTTAATTTTTTGAGGTCTTATGCACACCATGGCCACTCGTGAATGTTTCTACTGACTTGGTTGCTTTTTAATTCGGATTTTCACTCCCAATTATAAAGTTTGGCAAAATTCCTGAACTTGGTTCTGTCTCATTCGAACTTGAACTTTGCGTTCTATGAATCTTGCCCCCTTTCTTGTGCGTTCCCAGATCAAGGGAGGGTGTAGTATGGCCTCAGGCCTTCTTTGCGCGCACGTTATGCAGCATGGCTTAATAGAAGTTTAAACACAATTTTACCTTTTACTGCTTTTTCACACAACACTGCATAGCTGTTTTTGTAAGTTAGCCTTCACGAAGGTCTACACATGTGAAAAGGTTTTGTTTTAAACATCTCTAGACTTACATCGTGCCCCTGGTGTGCACAGTGATTGCTAAAGCCGTCAAGGTGATCAAAACATGTTAGCTGTGTTTTGGCATATTCGAGTAACGCTTTCTAGACATAATAATTTGGCAGCTGCGAGCCAACTAAAATTCTGGCGCCCCTATTACACACACACTCGCCATGATTTCACACACGTGGAAGATTTCCGTTTCCAGGGATGCAGAGAGCCTATGCTGATCCATATGTAATTTACTCCTACTGAGCGGAAAGATAATAGGGTCCCCCACACAAGCCTAAGAGACCTTCTATAGTTTATAATACATAGTTCCTATATAGGGAGGGTATTAAAATTGGGCGCTATAGGACCCGTTTTCACCATCATTGTAATATGATTTCTCCTTTTGTATTTTATGGAATTGTAACCATGCTGACCATATTATTTTTAATCATACGTCTGCTTATGTTGGCTAAGGTACTGCACATGAGATCACATTGTTAAAATAAATATTTTAACCTTGCAGTGTTTCCAATTTACTCCTGTTGTGGACTGGTATGAGCGTATAACAAAAAAGTGTTCTCACTTCCCCCCTGAGATGGTCCTAAGCCGCTTGTTCTAGGTTGTCTAATCATTGGTTACTTTGCTATAGGACGAAGAGCTAATGTGACACTGATGCTAGCTGGTTGGGGTTCTCTAGGTACTGAGGTGAGTTTCTGGCACACCACAATTCACTGATGTCCTGGGTCTCTGCACAGTTCTGTGTATGAGCAGGATCCTTGCAACAGTGGCTTTGAATGTGGTATTCATAAATGAAACAGGTGTTAGACTTCCATTGTGTCACAGAACGCATCTTGTGAGATTTATTTTTTCCAGCATGTACTTATTATAAAGAATTGCTTAGTGTGTTATATATGAATTGGAGTCCAAAGGGATTTCTCATTCATACTGGCACTTTGGCTGAGTTCTTGCACCTGGAGGTGAGAAAGGAGACCCATGTGACTCTATAGCAAAGGAGATACAATGGAGAATGCTGAATTCCCAGAGAATGAATCACATTTGTAATGCATTGGCACTCACCCACCTCTAGGATGGTATAATTAAATACTTAATCTGGCTTCTTCCCTTGGGAACTGGATAATGCTGCTGTGTTCATGAGCTGGCTTGTTCCCAAGTATCCCAGAATGTACATTTCAATACAACCTTAAGTATAGCATTTCCTTTCAGTCCAAGTCAGCTCAATAGCATCTTAGTTCCAGATGTACAAACATTTTGAACCGTGTTTGCTTCACAAAAGTGATGCAAAGCACCACAATTTTTAGGATGTATGACATTACAACGCATGCTTTTACCACGCATGCTATTACAACACAGCTTTTACAACGCCTGCTGTTACAACGCATAGCGCTTTGGGGTGCTGGATAGTGAATAGTTTAATTTACTATTCCAACTCCTGTCCCGTGGATAGTAGGGAAGGTGTTGGATAGTAAATTAAAACTATTCCCTATCCTAGAGCGCCCCCCAGTGCAATGCGTTGTAATGGTTTTCGTTGTAAAACCTGCGTTGTAAAAGCACTGCGTTGTAAAAGTTTCGTTGTAAAGGATGTTTCCCCAATTTTTAATATGAAGTTAAGTTTACGCACTGATACGAAGTTTTTACACAGCTGAAGAATTGGTGCACCCAGTTGCTGTTCGTGTAGTGTTCCAAACGCAGATTTATTTTTTTGTGTTTAATTCAAAATGTCAAGTGCTGATTGTGTTGTGACATTTTCTATCTCATCATTTTTAACACTGTTTCCGTCATTTTTGTGAATTGCTTTAGTTACACTCTAGCACAGTTGTCATAATATTCAAACGTGGAATATCATTTGAATGTTTGCCTTTGAAATTTGGCACCTTTGTGTATTAAATCTCCACAAGTAACATATCTGTCGTTGAAATTTCAGACACTCTCCAGAAGGAAAAAGGTATGTGAAATTGCATTAAAACAAAGGTAAGGGCAAGCACAAATCTAGTCAAGGAGACTACTTCTGTTAAACAACTTGCCTGGAGATTGTTCATTGCCTGTCTTGCATTATTTCCTTGTCATGATGTTGGGAGCTATATTTTGCTCTATAGAGGAACTATACTGCACGATGTCTCCTTTATACTAAGACAGAAGTCCCCTACACAGTAAGAAAGGCAATATCCAAACCGCAGAGTAGCAGAAAACACCAAGATGCTCACCAACTGATTGCACTCCAATTAGACGCTTCTACTCCTTTTTCAAAATCTTCAGAAATGCTCATTATGAAATGTGTGTTCTACTATAGGTTATCTGAGTAGACATATCAAAAGATGAATTTCCAAATGACTCTAGGTTTAAAGAAAATGATTATGAGGTTCAAAAAAGTTCAACATATTGTTTGGTACTTATTTATGAAGCCTATTTATGTTCTGCAATGAATGTATTACTTTTCAAAGACTCCAAACCAGTATAGTGCAAGGCAACTTGATGTCATATACTTAAAGAAATATGGCCACGATTGAGTGATTTTTTTAAAAGTATAATGAGTGTGAATGTGATAGGTCAGTTTGAAATGCATAGGCTATCTATGACTATGTGAAACAAAATATCTTAAAAATATGACATTTCTGACATTTTCCCAAAATTAATTAAACACTGTCCAAATAGCTAGTGCTACCCTTTCTGATTTCCCTTAATCTGGTTACTTTCACTATTAGGAAATGTAGAAATAAATTGCACATTCTCAAAACAAGAATAACCTTTTCATTTCTATATTTCATCTGATAGGTGATTTAATCAAATTAAGCGGTATGTTTTTAAATTGAGCAGTGATAAATAGATTATATATTTTTTTAAACTAGTGAGCTCATAATAAATAGATTTTTGTGTACACAGACAATTTCCAAAAAGAAAAAGGGGAGTGCTATGGTTATTCTTTAATACAGAAGCATTAGTTGAATTATGATCCCTTCTAGTGGTATTTTGCTGCTACTTTACAGAGTAGATCATGTATCGTAGCCTAAGCATAGAAACCGTTTTTTGTGGAATTAAAATCAGGAACTTTACTTGCTTCTTGCTTAAAGCTCTCAAAGTTTGAAATCCTTCTTTCGTGATACTCTGAATCTGGTAAATTGTCTGGAAATAGAACAACAGTTTACGAAATAAGAACAGAAATTTAATTTTCTGTTTTCTTGCTTAATATCATACTAAAAGTAAAGGGCACCCATTTTATATTGTTATCCTCCCCAGTCTTTACATCATTGAGATGAATTGTACTCACATGGGGGTCCATTATGATATCGGGCGGATTGCCAGATTTCCCCCCGCCATATTAGGATGGCGGTGGGGACCACGGCGGAAGGAAAGACTGTCCGCCATTTTTCCGCTCCGGTCGCCTTGCGACCGGGGCGGAAAAGGAATAATATGGTGGCGGTGTCTAACAGACACCGCCAGCCATATTATGATGTCTGGTTTTCAGTGCCTTTCCGCGGCGGCGATGCCGCCACGGAAAGGCATGCGGTCTTCAGTAAAGATGGGGGGTGCACATGGGAGGTACCTGAGGTACCCCCCTTCATTGTCATTTACAAAGCGGCAGGCACCGCGCGGTGCCTGCCGCTTTGTAAATGACAATGTGAAAGTGCATTTTCAGCAACAATGCTGAAAATACAGGATGTGCCCGCCACTGTGACGGGCACATCCTAATAGCACCCCCAGGACCCCCACCCTTATGGCGGGCGGTCCCGATTTACGATGGGATGACGGGCGGGCAAAGTCCGCCCGTCATCCTAATGAGGCCCTTGATGCACTCTACAGTTTAATTGTGAAGGCTTCAAATGCCACCTTTAATTATGTCAGACACTTCCTCTTTGTGAATTTATTTTCCAATTGCCAGCTGACAGGGTCTGTGACCTGTCTGTCTTAGAAATGCATTGCATATATATATATATATTTAAAAATATGCATTTCCATAACATAGCACACTTGGCATTTTCAGGCTTGTTGTGCAAGACCATCTTCCTGGTCCCCTTCAGCATATAGAAGGAAAACTCAGGGAGGTGTAATTAACAGTATGGAAATAATGAAGCTTATTATAAACGGGCAAATGCTCCACCCTGTCACTCTTGTAATATCCTCATTCTTAGGGGGTTTTTTCATGGATGGAAACCTTGGCCTATTGCCTGCTTGTCATTGGGCTACCTGGTGATAGTTAGCCATATTCAGAGAATAGCTACATTTCCAAACTAATTCTCCTCAGAAGATTCATTCGAAATGTAAATCCATACATGGCTCCATACATAGGGTCAAACTCCATATGCCTTATAGACAGTTATTTTTAATTAGCAAACTTCAACTTTTGCAGGTGTTTATTTAAATCCTAAAATTCTCATGAGCAGGTTATTTAAATTTGTTAAGTACCTCTCGTTAGAGTACTCTAGCCTCAGTTTAATAATCACTCAAGAGAAGCACGGAAGAATTAGAATGTTTTTTCCAATTAGGAACAGTAGCCATCCACCAGGGAAACCCAGGCCATAGCAATTGATGAGTTATGAGGCTGTTTTATGCCACACATCAACCCAATAAGTTAAGAGATGCATAGAGAGCGTAATAAGTATTTAATTCTTCAGATGCCTGAACCAAAATGATAATAACCAACATTGGGCATTGATGGCCATTGCAGAGTTGTTAATAACACTCCCAGTTATTAAAAAGTACACAAGGCTTGTCATTCATTGCTTTGTGTGTGTGTGTTGTATGGAGACAAGGAACTTATATCTATAATACCAATCTGTCTGCAGTGCCAAAGCTCAAGCTCTGTAATATTTGAATATTTGAATCGTCAAAGTACAACTTCATCCACAGGACTGTAAACATGAGCAGTGTTTGAACCCATCATGAGAAACAAGTAGAATCCACCCTCTTCTTAGGTACAAGGAATGAGTTTGTCTGGCCAAGAACAGCCTAAGAGGTAAATGTTGCTGCTCCAGAAACCCTTTACATCTTGGAAAACTATTTGTATTTACCTACAGTCATCCTGCAGTGATAGTTAGTAGGTCCACCAGGAGCTGCCCAGTGCCTTAAAGTTGTTAAAATATGTGTCAAGAATACTATGACAATTCTCGTTCAGACTTTTCAATTTCTATCATTTTGTCCTTTGAGACTCTAGGAATTCAATTTTGAGCATTTTCCAACCTTTGCTATTTCTTTTTATAGAATGTGTGATGTTATAGAGCTGTTTAAAATAGTAGAAAGGCCTGCACCTTGTGTACCCGCTATCCAGGAATGTTAATGAATGTTAACTAAATACTATCTCTATGATAAATGATTTGGCACAATTCCTGCCATTCTTGTCTTGTCCTATTCTTGCTTTTTGCTTTAATATCTGAAAATCCTGTAATTGCTTACAAAATAAAAAGTAGAAAAAGATAAAAATTGGAAATTGTATACATTAAAATTTCAGATAACGGATCATACATAGAGACAATGTTCCAGACATAGTTATATAGGCAAAAGCTTTGCCGGTTTTTAGCCCGAACCTCAATTAGAGGCGATAGTGGGGGAAATACCTTACAGCTGGTCACTGTTTATGATTCATTCTCGTACATGCTTCTTAGTCGTGACAGGAAATAGCTAACTTACTATTTTATAACTAAATCATAAGCATGTTGGGTGAATCAGCCGAGAATCTCAGGCACAATTTACTATTTACTGCTTAAGCAAAGATAGTATAAATCTCAATGTTAGGTGGACCAACCTAGAATTTCATGTACAATGTTGCTATTTACAACTTAAGGAAAGATAATATAACATCTCAAAAAAGCATAAGGCAGACAATAATGACACAATAAAAATGTTAGATTATTTCTTGCTGTTGTCGCTAACTATGAAATGCATCTTTGTATTTATTTTTATAGTCTGTTTTAGTACCATTTATTTTTTATGTTCTAAATAAGTAGTTTATAATACATCTTTTTAAATACATTTCCTATAGCTTAGTGGCTTTGAATGTGGTATTCATAATTGATACAGGTGTTAGAGTTCCACTGTGCCCCTTAACTCATCTTGTGGGATTTATTATTCCCAGAGAATACTTATTATGAAGAATTGCTCGGTGTTTTATATATAAATAGCGGTCCAGAGGGAGTTCTACTTCATACTGGCACTTTGAAATCTAGCACCGGGTGGTGAGAAATGAGACCCCTGTGACTCTATGGGAGAGGAGATTATGGGAGAGGAGATACCATGGAGAATTCTATCTCCCCAGAGAATGAATCACATTTGGAATGATTTGGTATTCAGCCACCTCTAGGATAGATGTTATAATTAGAAACCCTAATCTGGCTTCTTCCTTTGGGTATTGGATAATGCTGCTGTGTTTATTAGCTAACTTGATTCCAAGTATCTCAAGGCTTACATTTCAATCCAACTTTAAGTATATCATTCATTTTCAGTTCAAGTCAGCGTAATAGCATTTTAGGAACATATTACAGGGCCTTTATGCCAAATATAATCCCAATAAATTAAGTGATACATAAAGAGTGTAACAAGTATTTAATTATTTGGATGTCCAACGCGAAAGGATACTAACTTACATTGGGCATTGATGGCATTTTCGCTAGTGTTGGAAAGTGGATTATTAGTAGTGGTAAATATATATCTACTACTGGCAATAAGGCCACTAACACAGACTAGGGCTCAGAATTGGTCTCATGACATTATTCCCATGCTCAACCCTGGGCAGCTTGGCTGCGATCAGGCTTAATTTCAGAAACATGTTGGTAAAGCATTCAAAAACATCAATTCAGTAAATGATTAAGACACAAAAGACAATAGAAATCCAACTCCAATTTATGAAAATAGGAAGAAAATTATCTTTGAAATGGCAGCAAAGAAAAAAAAATCCAAAGTAAGAATCTGTAGATATGAATTTTTAAAGATTTAGCACTATATAGTACATAGAAACCTATTGCACTTATAGTACATCTACTCTCCGCTAGCCTGGCACAAAGCAAAAGTTTCAGGCCGACAGCGATGGAGCTCTGTGCAGCTTCCTCTTGCGGCAGACCTCAGTCACAGTTTTTACCTTCTGACTTATAAACTTTCCTGGAGCTTTTACTCTCTGGGTCCTTCAATGCTGTCTACCAGTCCATTCTTGACTTTAGTCGAGCTCCCGCTCAAACTATGATAGTCGGACCTCCAGAGCTTTTCAGTAGGACAAACCAAGGATCCAGGCCAACTCGCAGTTGAAGGTGGGCACCTTAACTCACGCGGTTGGTGACGTTCAAGTCTTTTACCTTTGGACTTAAAACTTTTACATAGCTATTTCTGCTTTTGTCCCTCGATGTTCTTCACTAGACTGGGTTTGGTCAGGATTTTCCGGTCTACATTCCAGGGAGTTTCTGGTCAAACTCTGGAAGTCGGACCTTCATTGCTTTTCAGTGGGATGAACCAGCATGGCAGGCCAGCTCGTGGCTGAAGGTTGCTGGCTTGTCTGGTTAAGTCGAGTCGGTCCACTTATGGAGCTTTTTCCAAAGTTGCTCCAAACTTCTGTAAACTTCTTGGACTTTTTACTGAAGTTAATTTTGGGGTTCCAAAGTGTCTAAAACACAATCCAAGGGTCTGGAATTTCTGGAAGTTCTGTTTTCTTGCTTAATATCATACTAAAAGTAAAGGGCACCCATTTTATATTGTTATCCTCCCCAGTCTTTACATCATTGAGATGAATTGTACTCACATGGGGGTCCATTATGATATCGGGCGGATTGCCAGATTTCCCCCCGCCATATTAGGATGGCGGTGGGGACCACGGCGGACGGAAAGACTGTCCGCCATTTTTCCGCACCGGTCGCCTTGCGACCGGGGCGGAAAAGGAATAATATGGTGGCGGTGTCTAACAGACACCGCCAGCCATATTATGATGTCTGGTTTTCAGTGCCTTTCCGCGGCGGCGATGCCGCCACGGAAAGGCATGCGGTCTTCAGTAAAGATGGGGGGTGCACATGGGAGGTACCTGAGGTACCCCCCTTCATTGTCATTTACAAAGCGGCAGGCACCGCGCGGTGCCTGCCGCTTTGTAAATGACAATGTGAAAGTGCATTTTCAGCAACAATGCTGAAAATACAGGATGTGCCCGCCACTGTGACGGGCACATCCTAATAGCACCCCCTGGACCCCCACCCTTATGGCGGGCGGTCCCGATTTACGATGGGATGACGGGCGGGCAAAGTCCGCCCGTCATCCTAATGAGGCCCTTGATGCACTCTACAGTTTAATTGTGAAGGCTTCAAATGCCACCTTTAATTATGTCAGACACTTCCTCTTTGTGAATTTATTTTCCAATTGCCAGCTGACAGGGTCTGTGACCTGTCTGTCTTAGAAATGCATTGCATATATATATATATTTAAAAATATGCATTTCCATAACATAGCACACTTGGCATTTTCAGGCTTGTTGTGCAAGACCATCTTCCTGGTCCCCTTCAGCATATAGAAGGAAAACTCAGGGAGGTGTAATTAACAGTATGGAAATAATGAAGCTTATTATAAACGGGCAAATGCTCCACCCTGTCACTCTTGTAATATCCTCATTCTTAGTGGTTTTTTTCATGGATGGAAACCTTGGCCTATTGCCTGCTTGTCATTGGGCTACCTGGTGATAGTTAGCCATATTCAGAGAATAGCTGCATTTCCAAACTAATTCTCCTCAGAAGATTCATTCGAAATGTAAATCCATACATGGCTCCATACATAGGGTCAAACTCCATATGCCTTATAGACAGTTATTTTTAATTAGCAAACTTCAACTTTTGCAGGTGTTTATTTAAATCCTAAAATTCTCATGAGCAGGTTATTTAAATTTGTTAAGTACCTCTCGTTAGAGTACTCTAGCCTCAGTTTAATAATCACTCAAGAGAAGCACGGAAGAATTAGAATGTTTTTTCCAATTAGGAACAGTAGCCATCCACCAGGGAAACCCAGGCCATAGCAATTGATGAGTTATGAGGCTGTTTTATGCCACACATCAACCCAATAAGTTAAGAGATGCATAGAGAGCGTAATAAGTATTTAATTCTTCAGATGCCTGAACCAAAATGATAATAACCAACATTGGGCATTGATGGCCATTGCGGAGTTGTTAATAACACTCCCAGTTATTAAAAAGTACACAAGGCTAGTCATTCATTGCTTTGTGTGTGTGTGTTGTATGGAGACAAGGAACTTATATCTATAATACCAATCTGTCTGCAGTGCCAAAGCTCAAGCTCTGTAATATTTGAATATTTGAATCGTCAAAGTACAACTTCATCCATAGGACTGTAAACATGAGCAGTGTTTGAACCCATCATGAGAAACAAGTAGAATCCACCCTCTTCTTAGGTACAAGGAATGAGTTTGTCTGGCCAAGAACAGCCTAAGAGGTAAATGTTGCTGCTCCAGAAACCCTTTACATCTTGGAAAACTATTTTTATTTACCTACAGTCATCCTGCAGTGATAGTTAGTAGGTCCACCAGGAGCTGCCCAGTGCCTTAAAGTTGTTAAAATATGTGTCAAGAATACTATGACAATTCTCGTTCAGACTTTTCAATTTCCATCATTTTGTCCTTTGAGACTCTAGGAATTCAATTTTGAGCATTTTCCAACCTTTGCTATTTCTTTTTATAGAATGTGTGATGTTATAGAGCTGTTTAAAATAGTAGAAAGGCCTGCACCTTGTGTACCCGCTATCCAGGAATGTTAATGAATGTTAACTAAATACTATCTCTATGATAAATGATTTGTCACAATTCCTGCCATTCTTGTCTTGTCCTATTCTTGCTTTTTGCTTTAATATCTGAAAATCCTGTAATTGCTTACAAAATAAAAAGCAGAAAAAGATAAAAATTGGAAATTGTATACATTAAAATTTCAGATAACGGATCATACATAGAGACAACGTTCCAGACATAGTTATATAGGCAAAAGCTTTGCCGGTTTTTAGCCCAAACCTCAATTAGAGGCGATAGTGGGGGAAATACCTTACAGCTGGTCACTGTATATGATTCATTCTCGTACATGCTTCTTAGTCGTGACAGGAAATAGCTAACTTACTATTTTATAACTAAATCATAAGCATGTTGGGTGAATCAGCCGAGAATCTCAGGCACAATTTACTATTTACTGCTTAAGCAAAGATAATATAAATCTCAATGTTAGGTGGACCAACCTAGAATTTCATGTACAATGTTGCTATTTACAACTTAAGGAAAGATAATATAACATCTCAAAAAAGCATAAGGCAGACAATAATGACACAATAAAAATGTTAGATTATTTCTTGCTGTTGTCGCTAACTATGAAATGCATCTTTGTATTTATTTTTATAGTCTGTTTTAGTACCATTTATTTTTTATGTTCTAAATAAGTAGTTTATAATACATCTTTTTAAATACATTTCCTATAGCTTAGTGGCTTTGAATGTGGTATTCATAATTGATACAGGTGTTAGAGTTCCACTGTGCCCCTTAACTCATCTTGTGGGATTTATTATTCCCAGAGAGTACTTATTATGAAGAATTGCTCGGTGTTTTATATATAAATAGCGGTCTAGAGGGAGTTCTACTTCATACTGGCACTTTGAAATCTAGCACCGGGTGGTGAGAAATGAGACCCCTGTGACTCTATGGGAGAGGAGATTATGGGAGAGGAGATACCATGGAGAATTCTATCTCCCCAGAGAATGAATCACATTTGGAATGATTTGGTATTCAGCCACCTCTAGGATAGATGTTATAATTAGAAACCCTAATCTGGCTTCTTCCTTTGGGTATTGGATAATGCTGCTGTGTTTATTAGCTAACTTGATTCCAAGTATCTCAAGGCTTACATTTCAATCCAACTTTAAGTATATCATTCATTTTCAGTTCAAGTCAGCGTAATAGCATTTTAGGAACATATTACAGGGCCTTTATGCCAAATATAATCCCAATAAATTAAGTGATACATAAAGAGTGTAACAAGTATTTAATTATTTGGATGTCCAAAGCGAAAGGATACTAACTTACATTGGGCATTGATGGCATTTTCGCTAGTGTTGGAAAGTGGATTATTAGTAGTGGTAAATATATATCTACTACTGGCAATAAGGCCACTAACACAGACTAGGGCTCAGAATTGGTTTCATGACATTATTCCCATGCTCAACCCTGGGCAGCTTGGCTGCGATCAGGCTTAATTTCAGAAACATGTTGGTAAAGCATTCAAAAACATCAATTCAGTAAATGATTAAGACACAAAAGACAATAAAAATCCAACTCCAATTTATGAAAATAGGAAGAAAATTATCTTTGAAATGGCAGCAAAGGAAAAAAAATCCAAAGTAAGAATCTGTAGATATGAATTTTTAAAGATTTAGCACTATATAGTACATAGAAACCTATTGCACTTATAGTACATCTACTCTCCGCTAGCCTGGCACAAAGCAAAAGTTTCAGGCCGACAGCGATGGAGCTCTGTGCAGCTTCCTCTTGCGGCAGACCTCAGTCACAGTTTTTACCTTCTGACTTATAAACTTTCCTGGAGCTTTTACTCTCTGGGTCCTTCAATGCTGTCTACCAGTCCATTCTTGACTTTAGTCGAGCTCCCGCTCAAACTATGATAGTCGGACCTCCAAGCTTTTCAGTAGGACAAACCAAGGATCCAGGCCAACTCGCAGTTGAAGGTGGGCACCTTAACTCACGCGGTTGGTGACGTTCAAGTCTTTTACCTTTGGACTTAAAACTTTTACATAGCTATTTCTGCTTTTGTCCCTCGATGTTCTTCACTAGACTGGGTTTGGTCAGGATTTTCCGGTCTGCATTACAGGGAGTTTCTGGTCAAACTCTGGAAGTCGGACCTTCATTGCTTTTCAGTGGGATGAACCAGCATGGCAGGCCAGCTCGTGGCTGAAGGTTGCTGGCTTGTCTGGTTAAGTCGAGTCGGTCCACTTATGGCGCTTTTTCCAAAGTTGCTCCAAACTTCTGTAAACTTCTTGGCTTTTTCCTGAAGTTAATTTTGGGGTTCCAAAGTGTCTAAAACACAATCCAAGGGTCTGGAATCCTCATGATGGTCCTTGAAAATTTGGAACTTCAGTTCCCGCAATCTACTTGGGATTCGTGGTGGTGATGATGCAGGTGAACTCTGTTAACCTGCAGCTTATAGGGACAGCACTCTTTATTTCTCTTGAAGCAAGTTAGTCCCCCAGGGCTGTAGTTACAAATTGTGCACCAGAGGCAGTCAGTCAGAGTGTAGGGCCTGGTTTGTCCAAATAAAACTTCCAACATGTACCCTTCTTCTTCTCTTGTTTCAAGCAGCCGCTCTGAGAAGCTCTGCCCCTCTCAGATAATTGTTCAGTGTTCAATCAGGAGGGCACTGCTGTGCAATGCGGTGCAGAGCAACATCCCAGGGCATGACCCTTTCCTCCTTACTGTGCCACAATGGTGTAGGAAAGTAGGATCTGCTTCTTTTGGCCACCCCACTTTTTGCTTGATGTTATACTGTTTTTGACTAGTGTGCCTGGGATCCTGCTACTCAGGACCCTAGACTAACTGCTTTCTCCCTAAAATGTTATGCCATGTACTTAGGTACACTCCAAATTGTATGCTGGGGTACCCTTGTCAGAACCCTAGTATATGGTACACATGTACCCAGGGCATAGGTACCCCAGAGGCATCCCATGGGCTGAAGCATGTATTATGCCACTCTTGGAGGCCATATTAAACAGAACTACAGTTCTTCCACTGCAGTGTGTTTAAGCTCTTGTTGTATTGCGTTTTAGGATCCGAGTGAATTTGCCAATATATAGGTACAATTCACATTGCCCTAATATAGGCATACAAATCATTCCCTTATTTAGACATAGCGAATGCAGACCAAATACAGGCATGGCTACTTCCACCCGTATCAAAACGTCACAACGATTTCTTGGAAAATCGGCTTAAGCAGTCAGGGAACTTCCCTTGCCTGAATTTTGATTTGTCCAAGAACTCATGTACTTTACAAAGAACTACTGTTCCCTTGGGGTTCTTTCCTGATGTTATTATGTCCGACTTTACGTCAAACTAGACCCCATCAAGGTATAAATATGCCTTCACTTGCTCTAGCAAGACACGGTGGTTCGGAGCAGTTCGACTAGCTACTTGCACGACGCAGCTCGCTACAGCAAGTGCCGAAGGAAGTCGACCCTCCAGCTGACACACTGATCGAAAGGCTGCATTTCTCTCAGCGAGAATCCAGATCCAGTGTTTTCCAAGCTCCCTTTGTGGGGTGTTGGGAAATCGAGTCCCGAGACTGAGATACCAGACCTTCTTCATTCTAAAATAAGGTATAGAGTTGATTAGAACCTAGAGAAACCTTGGATAGATTCTTGACAAAGAAAACTAAACCTAGGCTACACCACACTTACTCCTTCCTACGTACTAGGCTTAGGTTAGGTACATTAGGCTAGGCGTATTTTAGAAGCACCAGTTGAGTACTTTTAGCCCTTGTTATTTATGTATGTATTTAACCTTTTCAGCGCGACCGCGTTTCCCCCTCCGGTGCTGGGCCGTAATAAAAACGGGCGTGGTCATGACGGAACGGTTCCGTCATGAGCACAGCTCAACCGTAGCTCATGACGGAACCGTTCCGTCATGAGCATGGAAGGGGTTAAATATGGTTTAGAAACCATACAATGCTCTTACAGTATTGTTTTATAATATTGTTCTTGCTGTACGCATTATACTTTGCAGTCTGCATTACGATTGTAGCAGTTCACTTTACTTGCATGAGAAAGAAGACTGTTCAATAAAACCTTTTATTGAAAACGCCTGTCTCTCTATTTCTCTGCACCTCTGTAGAAATGAAGCATGCACGAGTGACTGAGTGAAATACTTATCTATTGTTTCCGCGAATCTAGAAATACTTTTCTTATTCTTGGGAAACAAGGTTGTCATGTTAATGCAGTTGTCAGTAACTAATCCCTTCTTGTGAATTTGAGGAAGTTTCTAGTGACCTCTCAGCTAGCTGGCATTCACTATTAAGTTTAATATATTCAATAGAGACCTAGTTGATCTCAGTCCTACGTCTAATCTATAGGATATATTATTCCAATGCGCAGAGCCTATAGGGAATATAGGAACTACACTACATGGTGCCCGACGTTTGGTAAGGCACTAATTTAACCCCAGATACTAAAGTAACTCAGTCGTGCTTTTCTCAAAGACCCCTTTTTTCCCGTAAAAATACTCCAATAGACGTCTGGAATGGGTAAAAGGATAAAATATCCGCCATAACTGACTAGGACGAAAATCCTATGTATTAGTTTTTGGGTTTTTTCAACGTTGAAGGATTCAGTGTTCCAAAATATTGTGCATCTTATCTTTGTTTCCTTGAACCTTGCTCTGCAACTTTCATTATACAATGACCGGAGACGACAATAACGCAACCGGTGGAGCTGCATCCCTACCCGGATGAGACGTTACAGGGTCCGACAAGATGACTTGGATGCTATAATCATCCCAAAAAATTTAAGGAAAGCCATCACTATAAAACTTATAACAATTGGCCTATCATCAAGAGGTGGTAGGGTAATTTTTGTGATAGAGGCACATGAATATCGGCAGACATAGGTATTCTATTCATGACTTATCTTCCCTGAAGCAAACTCAGTAACACATGTGTTTCACTTCTATAAAGTAGAGTAACATCCAACGGAATACGTTCCTTTCGATGATATTGAAATTCCACTTACTTACCAAGAGCATGCACTCTGGTTTAAAGGCGCCCTACACCATCAAAATCACATTACCAGGCTCGGTTCACTAGGGAGCAACATGGCCGTTACTAGCCAGCTATACACCACATCCTGACATTGAAGAAATGTCAGGTGAATAACTATTAGTTCAACTAAAACAACTAATAAAAATACATAGACAATTAGTTCAATATGTCATGCGGACTCTAACAGTCCAACCTCCTATAAGGATTCCGCAACACACCCCTTACCAGGGGATTACAAATAAAATCATACCACAGACTATACAATCAGTCATTGGTAAATTACCTGCAAAAAGGGAACAAATTCCATTCTAGATACCTCAAAAAATTACTCAAAACGAGGCAGGATTTCCTGATGCCACCCCTCATGAGAACACACAGAATTTATCAATCTGTTTACAAATGGGGATCGCACCACACCTGGAAGACTGCGACACTTGGGGTACAGTCTTTCTGCAATCTACCCAAAAACACATGGTGTTCCGTCTATGGCGGTAATACCAGACGTCCTGAAACAGATTCAAAATGAATACGGGGCAGAGCCTGCTTTAAATCTAGGTATGAAATTACTGAAAGATTTCAAACAGGTCTCAACAATGATAATAGCTAATATTAAAGGTAAAGCAGCATCTGTGGCGATCCACCAAAAGTTAAGTAAATTTGATGTAACCGAGCAACTTCCAAAACTAGCCAGAATAATTTAAAAATCCTATGAAGAACTAGGTAGAGACAGTTTGGGTGGTAAACCAGCAAAACAGAACACTAAACAGACTTCTAAAGAGAATCATTCTCAATCCCGAGGTACGTCTCCTCAAAAGGAGCCCTCTGAAAGGAGGTATAACCTCAGGAATAGGGGTAATTTGAGAAAACCTGATAGATATCAAGATAATGATACACGTTCCTCTCGTACCTTTCAGACTTCATCACAGAAATCGGAAAGTAGAGGACGGTCAGAACAAAAGGAAGAACGTGTGAAGTCCAAAGACGTTCCAAAAAATAAGAAAACTCAATTCACCAAAAAGAAGGTAGCAGGTCTAAAAATCAGACATGCCGAGGATCTTGAGGACACAACTCAAGAACCGGGAGTAAGCTCAGACAATGTTAGACAGCGCAGCAGAAGTAACCGTAGCTCGCTAGATCTTGAAGGATCCTCTGGAGACAGTGGACTTGAATGAGTACATCCAAGTTGAAACTGCTGATAGCAGGGTTAGTGTCCCGCACAAGTTATATGAAATAACACTCCGGATGGAGGGGGACATTACTAGAAAAATAAGAGCCCTCTTTTGGGAGAAGCTCTCTAAGGGTTATGACATTTTTCTAGCTGAAAACTGATATGTTATCTCCGTGCACTCCGTGTTTGTGATTGGTACTCCTATAGTTCGTGTTGGCGCGGGCCTTGTCACGCTGTGTCTGGCAGCGCCTTTATACAATTGAAAGTATGTTGTGATAATATTAACACTAAGGTCGCGCTCCTTATAACATAAAACGTAATGTTTCTTCACAGGTTAAAATTTCTTGATTGATTCAATGAATATTTTATGCTTTTTTCACATTATTTCTTTATTTGACGCTTACATTTTCTTTAAATCAGTAATTTCCGACAATTCATTTTAATCATGAACAAGAATAGCGTTTCGTTGTGCCCAATGCATTTCGGGTTATCACATTAACCCTTCATCAGGTAATCTTTAAAAGAATCATCGACAATGTATTTTTAATTTGGAAAGGAAACAAAGAACAACTAGCAAAAAACATAGTGAATTTGAATAATGTGAACCCAAGAATCAAGTTTACGTATTCAATTGAAAAAGAATCTATCTCCTTTCTAGATGTACATATCACAATGATGAATCATCAAATACAGACAAAGGTTTTCAAGAAAGCAACAGACGGTAATTCTAGTTTACTTTTCCAAAGCTTTCATCCTGAAGCTTTAAAAAAACATTTGCTAAACTTCACAATTTATTCGCATAAAAAGAATCACCTCTGATGTTAATATTCTCAAAACATCTCTAAAGGAGCAACAACAACAATATACTGCAAGAGGATACCCAAAAGAAATACTAGATGAATCTTTAAAAAAACTGAGAAGTTAACCAGAGAAAGTTTGCTTAAAACTTTTAGTCATCCAGCAACACAAAAAACTGCATGTGTTTTGAAATATTCTACAGCAGCACAGAAAATCAAAAAAGCCATTAATCGTCATTGGGATCTAATCAAAACTGAACCAGACCTAAAAGAACTGTACAATGAACAAGTTACCTTTGCTTTCCAAAGATCCAAAAACCTCAAAGAAATTCTATCCATCAAAGAAGAAATTAAACCACCGTTCAAAGGTATGATGAAATGTCTAAATTGCATTCATTGCAACAATGTGATACCCGGAAATATCTTGATGCATCCGACAAAAGGCTATAAAGTAGACTTACGATACTCAGGTACATGTGATAGTACCAATGTCATGTACGCTATCAAATACCCGTGCGGCAAGATATATGTCGGTCAGACAGAAAGAAAAATCAAAGTCGGAGTCTCAGAACAAAAGAGTAATATCCAAACTATGAACACGAAATCCACTATCGCCATGCATTGGCTTGAAGCTCATCGCCAAATCTCACAGTTAAGATTCACCATACTTGAGATACTGCCACAGCGCTGCGACATGGATCCTGTCAAACAACGATTGAAATCTGAATTCTTGTGGATCAAAAAACTTAATTCCCTACAACCCATAGGGATGAATGATCGCATAGAGTTAGCATGCTTCTTATGATACCATATGATAGAAATCGACAGCTCTAATTCAAACTCTTCTTTACCCACCTTAAGCATCATCAGACAATTGCTTGTACTTATCATTTGAACTGATAACTGGCAAATTTGAACTGTCCTTTATGTTTTCACAATGTTCTCATACTGCTGTAGAATACTAATGCAGCTCAGCATCAATATTGATACTAATTGTAGTACTGATGCAGTTTTACTGCTGATGTCTGTTTTATTATTGGTTTCTCATATTTAAACACTTGATCCTTACATTTGTATTAATGTTTTCTATTATTTATATAATTATATTATATGTATAAGCCCCACAGCTAACGCTTATCAAAACACGCAGTTCACATTGAAACATCCAAACGCTAGAATCTTTATTGTTCCTCATTGTTTCTTACCGAGAGATCGTCATCACGTGATCGGAACTTTATCCAATCCAAATGCGATTCTAGTATTTGCCGCATTGCAGCTGATTTTTAATATTACATCTATCGGCCCACAGACGAAATGCATCCTGCAGTATTGCGCTACTCATAAAACTCGTCCAGAATAGCTTTTTGTTTACATCCCTTTAACGTTCTTGAAAATATACTGCAGATAGCACACAGACGGAACTTCGTTCCTATCAGAGCTTGTCTCTCACATACGCTGCACTACAGCAGCCTATCAAAATGCTTGATAGTTCTGACAAAATGAGTACGATAAATGTAACCGCGAAACCCGCACTGGTGAACACGTGACTATGTACGCGGCCTATAAGATTTACTTTTATTGGCTACTCACGGAACTGACATTCTCAGAACTCTGGAAATCGTTCACGCGTCCCGACAAGTAAGTTTGTCCCTTTAGTTTAAAATTGACGGTCATTTTTACCGCCCAAGATCTCACACGGGGATGTTAAGCCCAGAATTATAGTGCAGATCTCGGCTGTTGACTTTAAACTTTAAACGTTGTGACTCACGTTAATTAGTTGTAGAAATTCATTTATCTTTAAACACTGTATGTGATTACAGGAAGACCTCTTTATCATGTAGGTGACACACATTTACACATCGAAGTTAATTCTCTTATGATTCAGAGCAGTTTAAATCAATACACTTGAAGATAAATTTGTTGGATTCCCGGTTTTTCATTATTTTACTGCACAGTACTAAGCATGACATATGATGAACATGTATGTTTACATTAATAATTTATATTGTTATGAACTGAATGCTAAGATCCTGTATGTCTCTTTACAGACCCCTGATGAAGGGTTAATGTGATAACCCAAAATGCATTGGGCACAATGAAACAATATTCTTATTCATGATTCTTCTAGCTGAAGAAGACTGGCCACTTGAATTTGTCAGGGAATGCCCACATGGTGGAAGACATTATTATGCCAGCCTTCTCCAACCATATTCCGATTCATAAAAAATACACATATGCCAGAAAATGGGCAGTCGCCCAGGCACCTTCATTATATAAAAATTCATTTGGGATGGGATCAGGATTCTCATCAACATAAAATCCAGTTAAAAACTCAACCAACTACACAAAGGCAGTATCCGGTTAAGCAAGAAGCTAAAAAACAGCTCAGGGAGATTTTAGATCAACTTGAATACCAAGGGGTGATTGAAACATGCACCTGGTCAATGAACAGTCCTTTGTTTCCTGTATCCAAACCAGACAATACATATCGTCTAGCTTTGGATTACAGACATCTAAACTCTTGTTGCAAAACATTTGCAGTACAGAATGCACACACTGCAGCACTAATGAATAACATTGCGTGTGAGAAATATAAAACAACATTAGATATTTCTAACGGTTTCTTCTGTCAAAATATTGCACCAGAAAGCAGGTATTTGACCGCGTTCTCAATCTTGGGGAAACAGGGTTTGTTCTGTCGTCTCCCCCAGGGATTCAAGAATAGTCCCGGGTTATTTTCAGCCAGAGTAACTGAGTCACTACAAACGTATGATGATGAAGCATTATCGTATGTCAATGACATCTACTTAAAAGATGATGACTTGGAAAGGCACTTGAACAGGGTGAACACCATAATACTTGGCTTTGCCTCTAAAGGGTACAAATTCAATTAAAAAAATAATTAATTGCCCACCTCAATGTCCTGTTTCTAGGATATGAATTATCAAGTGAAGGCAAAACCCTGGCAGCAAACTTCCTAGAGAAATGTGCACTGCTCCAACCTCCAAAAACGCTGAAAAACTTACAGTCAATTCTAGGTGTGAAGGCGTGTGGCTCAATGGTTAGAGCGGCAGACCCTTATGCAGAGTTCTGGCCAGGGACCAGGGTTCGATTCCCGCCTCGGCGGGGTCTCGGGCTCAATTTCCTCGGACCTGTTAATTCTCGCCTCTGTGCCTATTCTAATCACGGGCCCCACGCTGCAACTCTGGGCAATAGCTTGCTTAGCCTCCACACCGGCCCCAACAGCGCTAAGGATGCCTGGCTTCACCCTGGGGGTGCCCAGGAGTGGACACTTCACAGGGAAAGCCAGGAGGGGTTCCACAGCGGTATGAGTATCAGCGCCAGGAAGCCGCATAGGCGACACCGCAAAGTGACCGTCTGGTGACACTGCGCTTTATAAGTACCATGACATTTACATTTACATTTAGGTTTCCTAAATTTTTGAAGAACTTACATTCTAAATTACGCAGAAAGGGTTAACCTCACTATGAATTAATCAAATTGGATTTCAAACAAATCAATTGGACTCAAACACACACAGAAATTTTGCGTTCAGTACAAACAGACATGTTAGCAACCACACATTTACAAACACGAGTAAATATACGCAATTTAGTAATCTGAATCATTCCAGGAAGATGCGGACTCACGTACTCAACCTTTAATGTAGGGTAAAAAGTACCAACTGCTTATAAGTCCCACTTGTACACACAAGCAGAAATGAAGTTCACTTCTACACAAACTGCAGTAGCAAAAGAGAGAGCCCTTGCAGAAGGAAAACGCATAATGGTCGTTACTCCTGTACCTGCTTGAGAAGCAGTAGCAAAAGCGAGCTTTCCAAATGCAAAGGCTTTACATCCTAGATGGATACAATGGGTTAATTCTCTTGCTGCAACAGACGTTGAATACGTTTTTGACCCCTACTTGAAAACACAAGAATTTCTACAATATGAACAAGAATGTCCTCTGCCTATTGAGATTCTGCCTCTAGAACAGTACGGTTGTATAATTTATACAGACGGATCAGCACAACCGGAAATTCGGGGTAAACAAGCTTATAGTGCTGCATGTGCGATAGTTAAAGGTCGCTGGCACGATGGTAAACTCCAAACTGTGGTCACAAAAACACAATCTCTCGGAGATTGTACAGCTCAGAGAGTTGAACTACAGGCTTTCAAGATGGCGCTCGAAAATACAGATTGCGAATTCCACACACTCATAAGTGTGATTCCTATTATTGCGTTCAATCTTATAATGAATACTTGCAGAACTGGATTGAAAACGATTTCAAAGATGTAAAAGGTGGCACAATCAAGCATAAATTGCTCTGAGAACAAGTAGTTCAGTTACAAAAAGAACTATAAAAAGCTCACGTGATCCATGATGGCATTCACGTTGCAGGGTATTCATTGGCTGACGAAGCCGCGAAGGCAGGTGTGCAAATGTTCAAAAACGAAAATAGACAAAATAATGGTAGCTTTCAATGCAACAAGCAAAGGCAGGGGTGCAGCGTTACCTCAAAATTATCCACTCAAATATTCATACATAATTGATGCAAACTCTGTTCCTTTTGCTCTAATTCCTGGAGTGGGGGATAGAGTAATTCCAAACAGGAAATATAGAGTAGCTTTGATACACAAAGCACATTTGGGAGAGGGACTGATACATCAGGGGAGCTCTAAATCTATACTAGAATTAAAAGAGAAGTACTTGTGGCCAGGGATGAATGGTCACATTCACACATTTGCAATTAATTGCCATGACTGCAACAGAGATGTCATCAGAGAACGCCGCCAGATGCCTGACTACAGTGTAGTCAGCCCTGTACAGACACCATTGTTAGACAGCATTAGACTATCTACATACAGACGTCCCTATGGACAAATGCGGTCCCACAAATATTAAGACGAGATTCATTTGGATGTGGCCCCAGCGCTCGGCTGATGCCCGAACTGTTATAAAAGATTTGCGAGTCCTTATCGGCACATACGCAGTCGGCATGCAACATTCTGACCAGGGTCCTGTGTTCAGCTCAAAAGCTTACAAAGAGGCCATGGCCAATCTGGTTTTTGCATTGCGCTATTCTAGTCCATTCCATCCTGAGGGAAATTCGGTTGTGGAGAGAAAAAACGGGACATAAAGCAATCTATAACAGATAGGAGACAGAGCCCAAAGCGACCATCTGCCACTAGAAGTTAAACTAGGTCTGTCTTGCGAGAACGAAGCAGTGGGAAAAAGATACATTGGCACAGAATACACCGCCAACTATAGACGAATAAGGTGCAAGACTACTGAGTCCGAGGAATTATCAACCAGTGCAAAAACAATCATGCACCAGACACCTAGCTCAAACATATATCCACTAGACGCCTGGGTAGACTTTGCAACGGAACTGGGAGCCACACATGCTACTGAGCTAAAGACTCAAAAAGGGAACATTCCACGGTTTACACACAGAAAAGTAACAACATTAGAGTTAAAAAACATAAAAGGAGAAATAAAAAAGACCCTCAAACAGCTCCGAAAAGAAGCAAACAACAAAGTCCCTCAAAAGGAGCTCCGCATCTTAAAAGCAAAGCTAAAAAAGAAGACCTGGGAAAGGAAAAGGCAACTGAATGAAGATCTCTGGATTGTCCACAATTCCAAATAAAAGAATAGCTCCAGTTTCTGGAAAACAATCCACAATCTCCAACAGCCAGGCCACAAAGGCATTAACTCTAATATACCAGAATCCGACTGCGCTAACTACCTATCAGCTCACTTCAATACAGTTGATCCAAAAGTGGAGAAGTCTAGCGGGGGAGACTGGTTAGATGGCGTGCACCAGAGCCTTAACAAGACCAGCACACTTAACAACGAAGCGATCAAAGTCCAGATAAGGAAATCATCCCTGTCCTACATCCCAACCACGAACGAAGATCCATCAAACACTCTCGATCCAACTGCAGAGAGGAAAATCCACAACTAGAAACAGCAGACAGGATTAGAACACAAATTTCAAAAGGCAAACTTGAGGGGGCCCCCGGCCCCAATGGGATCCCACCAATATTATATAAACATGATGCTGTCTTTTGGAGTAACATCTTGGCAACAGTCTTTCACGAAATAAGCGAAACAACAACAACACCAACATCCTGGAGAGGGTCGATAATTAGCCTGATTTATAAAAAGGGCGCCAGGAACGACCCAAGCAGCTATCGCCTCATAGCCCTAATCGATACTGAGGCAAAGTATTACGCTGGCCTCATCTAACATCTTGGGCAACTGAAAAGAACATCATCCCAGCAACCCAAACCGGATTCCGCAGCGGCCAGTGTACTACGACAAACATCATGGCGCTAACTCTTTTGGCAGACGCGGCAAAAGCCACCGCCAGCCATATTAGGATGGCGTAAAATGTATGCTTTTCCCTGGCGGCTTTTCCGTGGCGGCTTTTCCGCCGTGGAAAAGCATACGGACCTTCACTTCAGGGGCCCGTTGCCGGCCCCCTGGGTGAAGGGGGGGTGGGGTGCACATGGGGGGTACCTATGGTACCACCCCGCATTTGCGTGAACAAAGCATCAGGCACCGCATGGTGCCTGCCGCTTTGTGCACGCAAATGCAATGCATGGATTTTTAACATTGCGGTGGGTTCAGCATGAAGCTGCACCCGCCGCAAAGTTAAATATAGAGGATGTGACCGCCACCCTGGCGGTCACATCCTAATCTGAACGGAGGGAACGCCGCAGCCCATGCGGACGTTCCCTCCTCCTCTGGGGTCGCGGACGGACTCAAGTCCGTCCGCGATCCTAATCTACCCCTTACTCCTTCCCGCGTACTAGGCTTAGGTTAGGTACATTGGGGTAAGCGTATTTTAGAAGCACCAGTTGAGAATTTTTAGCCCTTGTTATTAATGTATGTATTTATATATGGTTTAAAAACCATACAATGCTCTTACAGTATTATTTTATAATATTGTTCTCGCTGTACGCATTATACTTTGCAGTCTGCATTACCATTGTAGCAGTTCAATTTACTTGCATGAGAAAGAAGAATGTTCAATAAAACCTTTTATTGAAAACGCCCGTCTCTCTATTTCTCTGCACCTCTGTGGAAAAGAAGCATGCACTAGTGACTGAGTGAAATACTTATCTATTGTTTCCGCGACTCTAGAGATACTTTTCCTATTCTTGGGAAACAAAGTTGTCCTGTCTATATTCGATAGAGACCCAGACGACCTCAGTCCTACTCCTAATCTATAGGATATATTATACCAATGTGCAGAGCCTAGTGGGAATATAGGAACTACACTACACTGGTGCTTGCACCACTTACAAAAGATATGGGTACTCTATATTAAGTATGGGCGTATTTTGCGGATCTGCGATCCGCAAATTCGCGCGAAATCAGCAAAAAAATTGGCAAGTTTGCTAAAAATTCACGAGCTCCCGGATTTGCCCAAAAGATTGTTTCCCACTGTCCACAGTGGCTAATCAGTGAGTGCTACCTCATTGGGTAAATGTATTGTGCTTTTCCTACACTACAGCTGTGTGAAGTGCCAGAAGAGTTATCTCCAGTGACCATGTGTGTTTTACTATGACATCGCGCTGAAGGGCGGAGGGGGCTCTTGAGTGAGCTGTCCATCATAGTGGGTAAATGGCGGGAAGACGGTGCACACAGCTAGTGTGTGGGCGGGGCCAAACGGGTGGGCTTCTATGCGAGTTCACATGCCTCTTGGGTGTAAAAAAGGTCAGAGACCGATCAGAGCAGCAGATGAGGAGAAAGAAGCTCCTTGACACAGGAACTGCACGGGGATTGCGCTCGTGAAAGTGAAGGATGCACTTTGTATCAGAAACCGTTGTCGTCCTCAATGGGAGTCTTCAAAGAAATTCCACTGCTGGAAAAGAGAAAAGTGTCCGGTGGAACCCACAGGTGGATTCTTGATAGAAGGAACCTGAAAGCAGAGGGGACAGAGTCTGGGTCACTCAGGAGTGACCAGGGCTCGGTAGATGAATGCCATAAGCATGTTCAGTTTATCTATTGTTTCTGCGACTCTAGAGATACTTTTCTTATTCTGGGAAATAAAGTTGTCCTGTCTATATTCGATAGAGCCTTCTATGCAAGTTCACATGATTCTTGTGTGTAAAAAAGGTCAGAGACCGATCAGAGCAGCAGATGAAGAGAAAGAAGCTCCTGGACACAGGAACTGCACGGGGATTGCGCTCATGAAAGTCAAGGATGCAGAGGCCTCTATCCAGCATCACAGCTAATTTTAGAGGCTGGAGAAGTGGGCATCCCTCTTTCAGGGAAGCCATTGACTCTAAGCACAGCAAGGACCAGATGAACAGGAATGAACAGGAAGTGTGTAATGAAAGTTACTGATTAGTATTCATGTTTTATAACTTAATTTAATGTGAAAGTGTGTGGAACCGATTCATAGAACTAACTTCAGACAAAATCCTAAACTTACTACTTTTGATATTCACAGAAGTTAGGATTTTGTCTTAAGTTTGTCTTAAGACAGACTTAAGACAGACTTAAAACAAAATCCTAACTTAAGTCTGTCTTAAATCTGTTTTAAGACAAATTTAAGAAAAAATCCTAACTTCTGTGAATATCAAAAGTAGTAAGTTTAGGATTTTGTGTTAAGTTAGTTCTGTGAATCAGGCTCTGTGAGAGTAAAATAAGGTTGTCTGATTAGTATTCTCCTCTTTCTCTTGTTTTCAGAAATCATACAGTCAAACAGAGTTGAATGTGATAGTGAGGGATTATTGTAGGAGTACCTGCTTTATTATTATACACAAGTGACATTTTATTTTCTCTATTAGTTCTGTGAATCAGGCCCTGTGAGAGTAAAATAAGGTTGTCTGATTAGTATTCTCCTCTTTCTCTTGTTTTCAGAAATCATACAGTCAAACAGAGTTGAATGTAATAGTGAGGGATTATTGTAGGAGTACCTGATTTATTATTATGCATAAGTGACATTTTATTTTCTCTATTTTAGTCATCCTGCAGCAATATAGAGGTGAGTATGACAGTGTGTTGGGTTAATATATATTGATTGAATTATGTTCTGTTTTAATTACATGGCACTTTTGTTTGCTTTTAGATGCCCCAGAGGACAAAAAAAGTAATTGTATTGATAAAGTATTTCTATTTTAGCATTACATGTATCACCTTTCTACAATCGTCCAAGTAAAAACAAGACAAGTTGGAGATTTACATTTTTTCTTGTTCTGTATTTATAACCAAATCAGTCAGCAGTAAGCTGATCACCAAATTTAAGTATGAAAACATATTGGATGGGTCTTTGTCAATAAAACATAGGTTAACACTAGTCTTTTTGGTTTCTGCTTAGTTCTTCTGTTTGTATACAAGATTATTTTATAATCTATATGTTAGTAATGCATATGTAAACTGTTGGTACATATTGTTGCGTGTGAGAAACTGTACAGTTAAGTGTGTATGTTTTTACAATTAACATATTGTTTTTTGTTCCCAACATATCTTTATATATTAACATGATTTAGCACATTGGTGAATGTAAACTAAAAATACTGTAGTGTGTGTAGATGACATTGCTTCCATTTGTAGGCATATGCAATACTATCTTCACCATTGATACATTGTTATATATAGGTTCACATGCACAATATTACAATTTGCATGCTTTCCTTGCTGTTTGCATTTATGGGCCTAAGCAGCCTTTTTTAAATAAGTAAATACTTTAAATATATATATCTTTTTTAAAGTATGTATGAACAAAATAAATAAAGCCATCAGGCCCTTTCTAAAGTCAATGCTGTCATATACATTCATCATCGGAGCTAACACCAGTGAAGAATACAACCCCCAGGCCCTGAGTTTGCGAGGTAGCCAAGCTTCTCACCACATATTCCTCCCCCTCAACTGTCTAGTCTATAAAGGACCAGTGCTTTTCAGAGGGGGGCCTGTTCCACTTTACAAGATATCAGAGTTGCATGGCTTGGTTATGCCGATTGAGCAGAGGGAGCCCTAAGCTGCCTTCATCCTTAGGACAGGCAAGTTTGTTAAATTGGAGATGTGGCCTCTTCGCGCGCCAAGATAAATGTATTGATAGTGAGTTGTAAAGAGCGTAGTGCTGAGTGGAGAGGTCAATGGTAATGTCTGAAAGATGTAAAGAATATGTGGGAGTACAGTCATTTTTACAGCCGCGATGTGCCCCGACCAAGCCAACCACTGACGACTAGACGAGGACAGCAATTTATTTGTCTGGTCAAGGAGGGCCCTGTCGTTTGTCACCAGTGTCTTTGCTACAGTGGGAGCAAGCTGTAGGCCCAGATATGGAATGGCCTCCATCGTCCTTGCCACTGGGAAATGGATGCAAAGAGCCATCTCATGGGGGGTGAACAATAGGTTTAATATCTAAGAATTTTTAGGGTTAACTTTAAACCCAATTTGTCCAGTGGGGATGGCAAGGATGTCATCGGGTCCACAAGTGAGAGATTGATATCATCGGCATACAAATTGATAGTATGAGTGTCACTGCCGAACCGGATGCCTGAAATCTGCGGGTTATCTCTAATGCGCTGCGTCATGGGCTCCATACAGAGCACAAAGAGGAGTGGGGATAGAGGAGGCCCCTGGTGGGTGCCACGCGTTATGAGGAATATAGCTGATGAGATTCCATTAATCCAGACAGAATCTCTGGGGTTGGTATAAATACAGCCTATCCATCTAATTAATGTGTGTCCCCAAGTTGCATAGTGTTTCAAACAATGGAGAGGAAAAGAGCCTCTGTTCGGGACCGCCGAGTGATTTCAAGGAGGTATAAAATACTTTTGGTATTGTCCCCGCCTTGTCTTGTACGGATAAACCAGCTTGGTCATGGTCAACCAAACCCAACACGACCGGATTCAGACAAGAGGCCAGGACACCGGCAAAGATCTTGGTGTCAATGCTGAAAAGGGAAATGGGTTTCATTGACCACAAGTATCACAGATATAGATGCCTCCATTATCGAGTCTGTTAGTGCACCCGAGTCAAGGAAGGAACTAAAAAGTTGAGTAAGGATGAGAGCTAGCCCTGGCAAAAGGATTTATAAAATTGGGGTGTGAAGCATCCTGTCCCGGTGCCTTTGCGGGCGTAAGACGCACGATTGCTGAAACTGCCTCCTCAATCCATATTGGCTGATCCAATTGAGACGTGAGCACTGCTGGCAAGCGAGTCAGGGGAATCCCCCTCAAGTAGGGTCTCGGGCCACCTTGGGAGCTGTCCAAGCCGGAATGCAGAGCATGGTAACATTTTTCAAAGGTTGCAGTGATTTCCTCATCCATGTGCACCTCCTCCCCTGAATCCTGCCTACTTGAACTGATGGAATCTCAGAAAGTCTCAGTGCGGAGCCCATGAGCTAGACTGCACCCTCAACAGTCCCCACTCTGGTAAAATTTGTGCCCGAGCAGGGCATATTCCACCTGATCCGGGTCCAGACGATTCAAGGGAAGCCTTTTATGCTCCATGTCTCACCAGACCCTGGGAGCCCCCCATATGTTTATGAATGGCCCCCATCCCAGTGACTGCCTGCTCCACTGCCAGCGCTTCTCTTTTCGCACCCGTTTTTTTTCCACTGATATAGTGATACATTTGTCCATGCTTCCCACACCGACGATAGGGGAGTGGCCTCCACATCATTGGTTCAGAGATAATCCACAAGCACAGTGCGCACTGCTGACATTGTGGTAGGGGACTGCGGCAATACGTTGCATAGTCACCAGCGGAAGGGGCGGGGTGGAGAGTCCTCTGTCCTTAGCATCAATGAGATCATGGCATGGTCCGAAAGAGAGCGTGGCTCTATGTTTGTGTTCCCAACCATAACCATGAGTGTGGGGGATGTATGAAAATGGTCAATGTGTGCATGTAGCTTGTGCACTGCAGAATAAAAGGTGTAATCCCTTAAAGAATGGTGCAGGCGGTGCCAGACATCTCAGAGCCCCCCCTTCACCACCCAACGAAGGCTGCCAGAGGTGAAGGCCCCTGCTTGCATGGAGCGCTGGTTGGACTGATGGAGAGTTGGGTCCATGACCAGATTGAAATCCTCCCCACTAATACTGCTAAATCATTAGTTTTAAGTACTGCTGAAAGCGCATTAAGGAGCCCCATGTTATGCTAAGTGCTAGAAGACACCCCTTTATTTCAACTATCATAGAAATTAGCTTGCCATTAAAATTCAAAGCCAAAAGGATAGCTATCCCATTCTTCTTCGTGGGTCCAATGACCATAGCTGTTGGGGAAACCAGCAGGAGCGCATGTGGGCGGTGTTCTTGGGGATCAGGTGTGTCTCTTGAAGTAAACATATGTCCACCCCAAATGCTCGAAGAGAGACAGGAGTGCAGCACGCTTTACTGGATTATTTAGCCCCCGGACATTGAGACTGAGTATCTTTAGTTCCCTAGGCATCGCTCAGAGAGAAAGCATGTTGTGCATTGCGCTTTAGATGTTTGGCATAGTGGGAATTGTGAGGAGACTAAGCAGCAGGAAATTGTGAGAGCGCTTCTGCATTGGCACCCCATGAAGAACTGGTGCGGAGGAGTAAAAAAAATACAGAAAACCCCCAAATAAACACAAATCAGCAACAAGCAATAGAACAAAATGTGACATAGGTTCATGACGGTAATAGAACTGCAGGAAGTTGGCCAGTCAGGACTTTGATATGCGAATTAAACTCCCTCACAGCGGGATCCCATCTCAGAGATTGAGAAGCTGGGAAGGAGCATCTGTGTGGTAGTAATTCCTCTCTGACACCGTCATCCCGAAGCCATTCTTGCAGAAATTCAGGGAGTTCTTTAGATAAAGTAGTGAGCACTGTCTGCCGTTCCTTTGCCATGGTGGCTATGTCTGGTTTGTGACTCCCAGAGGTTTTCTCTGCCTTGCTCTGTTTGCGTTGCTTGTCGTCTGGGGAATCCGGCCTTATCTCTACTACTGTCTCTTCCTTAAGGTCCATGACTCTAGGCCTTCTCTAAGGGATCTCAATTGCCGCAGCCTGCCATCGTGTCAGAAGATGAGACAGAAGGGATGCCCCCAAGAGTATGATATCCCTTTCTCCCTTAGGTATGTCTTGACTGGGTAAAATTCTCTATGCTTGTGGAGGGTGAGCACTAACAAATCTTGATACACTGTTGGTGTGTGGCATCTGAACTGGACCGCGTGGGCCTCACTTGCCCGACAAACGATGGATTCCTTTATACAAAAGTCATTCATACACGCTAGTATGTTAACAGGAAGTTCGTTTCCAGCTCTGGGCAAGCCGACTCTATAGACTTGGTCAATTTAAATATACGTTTTTTGGGCGTACCCCAAGATGTGATGAAACAAGTCCCCCACATGGCCCCTCATGTCTTCTTTCTATGCTTGGCCGGCACCCCTCGGATATGGATGTTATTCTGGCAGGATCATTTTTCTCCACATGTGCCTGAAGCTCTACTTGCTGCTCCTTCAACTGGAGGATCTCTTGTTGCATCATCTCCAATTTTTCGTGCCTTCCAGTTTTGCAGCCCTCCAGCATGGCCACTTGGTCTCCCACCTCCCTCAAGTCCCGACGCACCACTTGCAAGTCTGCAGAGAGGTGTATCTGCATATCTTGTGACTCGTCTTGAAGGGATGAGAAAAGAGAAGCAATGAAAGCTTTCGTGTTCAGTCTGTCCATCTTTTCTGCGCCCACCAGGTGGTCTATGTCAGACGAGGGGAGCTTAGAGGGTGCCTGGCAGCTGCTGGCTTAGTAAGTACAGATCCTTCTTGGAGCGCACGGAGGACATGATATGGGTCACCAGTCAGCCCGGTAGCCCCAGGTGCAACTTGGCCTGTGCAGTGCCGACTTCAAAACTACTCCAAATGCCAAAACGTTCCTGCTGATAGAGCCTCTCTCTCGGGGTGCAGTTCAATGCAATCGCTGAGTCTAGACTAGCAAGTCGTGGTACCACTTAAGGCCGCTAGAAGGCAAGTCAAGATCGCTTAGGGTGCCGCTCCGCAGCCTGGAAGCCAATCCATCCATCCGCCCTACCGCAGCTATCCAGGGCCCCCAACAGACATCCAGGGGGGGGCCTTCCTCACCAGTGCCTCGGTCTCCATTCTTGCTGTATCATGGAGCGACCCGGGAGTGCTCCACATCCCAGGGACCCGGCTTCACGAGTGCCTGGGGCCCATTCAAGTCTAGTACCGGAGCCAGTCTCTGCATACACTCTATAGGGACCAAGAGCAGGTTACTAAACCTCGACGCGCTGTACAAGACAGAACAGCTACAAGCCAGGCGCCGAGTACTTGGTGGGGGACCACTGCCCCCAGTAGCCTCAGTGAGTCTTGGGGCCCGACAGGGCGCCCTCTTTCTTCAGTCAGACCTAATCCTCTCCACACTTGAGTGGCTGGCAGTCCCACTAGGTGCTCCAGTCCTTTACCAGGTCAGACGCCCCTGGCTTTCAAGTGATACCAGTGGGCTGGGGAGCTTAGATCCCCCTCAAAATGTCCCACGGGCCCCCTCTGGTTAGCCCTCATGTTGGAGCTGCTTGCCGTTGCCCCCTGCTGCAGCTGCTGCTGCTTGGGTTTAGGTCAGTGCTGGGCAGGAACCTCTAACCCGGGGTTTCCACTGAATCAGGGTTGGTTGCAGGCACTCTGGGAATGGGGGGATGCACTGCCTCTCAGTACTCCCCCCTCTGCTGTACTGGCACTGCAGTGGTGTGGCCTACCTAAGTTAATTACACTTCTGAGGCCGAGGACAGCCTGCCTTCTCTCCTCCACCACCACTCCTGTGGCCGCTTCAACACACGCCTACCACAGGGCCCCGTTGCAGGCTGTCCTCAACGTAAACCCTGTGCAGCCTCCGGCCCTCTTTAGCACTGCCACCACACAGCTCCCCCACTGGCTGGCCCCAGCTGCAGGAATCACCGACAGTTGACTCTGCTGCAACAGGGCCCTAGTCACAGGAGGGGGGACCCTCTCCACCTCTGGGGTTGCTCGTTGGGTCATTGGCAAGTTGGCACACTACCTCTCAGCCGGCTGGGCCACCCTCTCCTACTCACCAACCGAGCAGCTGCCACGCTTCCTCCCTCCAGGTGACTGCCGCTCCTTCCTGCGACTGTTGCTGACCAACCACGAGCCATGGAGGTCTCAACCTTGAGACCAACTGCCAGACTTCCTAGCTGCTGGCAGGCTCTCACCATTAAGGGGGGACTCCCTTAATCTCCTGTGCTCCTCTCTGCTGGAGCGCTGGTAGCAGCAAATGCTTGGAAGATTCGGAGAGACACAAATGCACGCCTTCTTGGCCACACCCCTAGCTGTAAACCAATAAAATTCGTATTTGATTTTGTAAATATATATATATATATATATATATATATATTTATATATATATATATATATATATATATATAAAAAAATTTAGGCATGCGATAATTGATGCACAGGAAAGATTTGAGAGCAGGGGGTACAATAGTAACATTCTCAAACAAGCCAGGGTTAAAGCCTCTGGGGTTAATAGGAGGGATCTCCTTACTCCCAAATTGAAAATAGAGGCACCTGATGAGGTACGAATGATAACTGAATTCAACACCAAATCAGGTGAAATAGTAAACATCTTCCAGAAACACTGGCACATACTCACTGCTGATAAAGTCCTTAAAAAGAATCTGCCAAAAAGACCGTTAATCACTCATAAAAGATGTCCATCTTTGGCAGACCACCTGGTCCATAGCCATTTTAAGACATCGGTCCAACCCATCAAAATATCAAATGCAGTTGGCTTTTTTCCTTGTCTTAAATGTAAGGCATGCAGATTTAGTGGCAAAATGTTGGAATACCCCAATCGCACAGGCGAAAAAAAAACCAATATAGAAATAAAACAGTTGCTCAACTGTAATTCGGAGTATACTGTGTACTGCCTCACCTGTCCTTGCAAGCTGCGATACATCGGCAGCACTATAAAACCAGCAAAACTAAGAATCCTCGAACATATGCGGGCGATTACAAATAAAGATAAATCCTATCCTGTCGCCCGCCACTTTGCCGAACACCATCAGAGCAAGTGGGAAAAACTCAGTTTTTACTGCATTGATCAGGTACCCAAATTAGAACGGGGAGGTGACAGGGAGAAGTCCCTTCACGTCTTGGAGTCAAAGCACATCATCAGTTTAAAAACCATGACTCCGTGGGGGCTTAATAATAATGAGGAACTGTGGGTTCATCTATAGGTCCTGCGCAATCACCAATAGGGGGTAACAATAGGATGAATATGTCTTACAACTGAAACAACATGCCCTAAATATTTTTTTCAATGATCTGCTAGTCCTTAACAGAATAATTTGCACTGTTTGCAAAATCGCCCATTCAGGGCTGAATAACTAACATCTTGCATATTGAGAAATAATTTTGTGTAAACAATCCAATGGCGGATGAAATAATTTTTGCTGTGTTTAACAAATATGTTTAATATATACATAAATAATAGTTACGTTATATGTTTCTAATGAGCAATATGCACTTTCACGTCAGTCGCCATTCTTTAGCCTGTGACTCTAATGTAATTTACACACTGCAAGATGGCCGCTGAATTTCTGTATAATAGATGTCCTTCTTTCATGTTTATGAAATGCATGACTGGCCAATGGCTTTAAATGGCGACACTAACTATGCACTAACGTTACACTGACGAAGCCTGCTAAGGCGAAACGCGTCTGTAAGGGGTGAGGGGGGTTTGGTGTCAATAAATTTACAAACCGGATACCAGCGTGCCAGCCAATCTTTTTTCTGAAACCTATATTAGGACACAGAAACGTGCAACAATATATATATATATATATATATATATATATATATATATATATATATATATATATATATATATATATATATATATATATATATATATATATATATATATATATATATATATATAATTAGGATTTTTTCTCTATGGGATTTTTGAAAATTCTATGTCTAATAACTTTGGCGTTTGTGGACGGAATTGGCTGAAATTTTCAGGAAAATGGCACATTTTGTTTCTGAGCAGCCCTTGAAAATTTGGGGGGGGTTCGTCAAGGGGGGGCCGAGAAAAAAGGGGGGTCCCAAAACATGTTTTTAACATTGAGTTTTCCATAGGGCGGTTGGCCTCACTTTTAGCCCGAACGGCTGAATGGATTTGCACGAAACTTGGCAAAATTGTAGGGACTGGTAGCCCGATGTGCCTTTGCTAGGTCTCAATATATGTGCTTCAGTGGATTTTGAGAAATTAACGTTCAAAAAAAGATATATATCTGTAACAGCGGACCGGGCAGCGCTCCGGTTCGCGGACTTTTCGCGGTACGGAGCTTTGTGAAGCGAAGCTGATTGGTTCTCCGGCGTCTGTGAACATTCCAAACAGTCCGTAGCGGCCGCCATCTTGTCTCTCGGTAGGATCGAGAGACAAGAGGAGGCCAAAGCGAAGGGGCAAATGACCATAAGGGGGCATAGTAGATCCTCGCTGACCCCCTAGGTTTGATGTGGAGGTTTTCAAAGGGCCCAGCGGGGCAAAAAAAATAAATAATAATAATAATCGAACGGCTGAATGGATTCGCACGAAACTTGGTAAAATATTAGGGACTGGTAGCCCGATGTGCCTTTGCTAGGTCTCAATATATGTGCTCCAGTGGATTTTGAGAAATTAACGTTCAAAAAAAGATATATATCTGTAACAGCGCTCCGCTTCGCGTACTTTTCGCGTTACGGAGCTTTGCGAAGCTGATTGGTTCTCCGGCGTCTGTAAACATTGCAAACAGTCCGTAGCGGCCGCCATCTTGTCTCTCGGTAGGATCGAGAGACAAGAGGAGGCCAAAGCGAAGGGGCAAATGACCATAAGGGGGCATAGTAGATCCTCCTTGACCTCTTAGGTTTGATGTGGAGGTTTTAAAAGGGTCCCGCGGGGCAAAAAAAAAAATAATAATAATCGAACGGCTGAATGGATTTGCACGAAACTTGGCAAAATTGTAGGGACTGGTAGCTCGATGTGCCTTTGCTAGTTCTCAATATATGTGCTTCAGTGCATTTTGAGAAATTAACGTTCAAAAACAAGATATATATCTGTAACAGCGCTCCGCTTCGCGGAGATAAAATTATCTCTGTATTACCTAGCTGTTGCTAACACCAGTTAGCGACCGCTAGTAGGAGATAGCGACCATCTTGGGCCCCACTTTGCATGTGAGTGATATTTATCACTAATGACATGCAAAGTGGGCATGCCAAGATGTTAGCGACTGGAAACAGTCGCTAACATCGCTATCTCCTATTACCAACTTTTGGAAATATTCGCGATAAGCGCGAATATCTCCAAAAGCTACCACCTGCCCTGAGCAGTTCTTAGCCATGTTATCCAATGGGAGGTGGATAACATGGCTAAGAGCATTAGCTTGGTAATGCATGAATATCGCTGAGTTTTCAGCGATATTAATGCATTGCGGTTGTTTGCGGACCGGGCAGCGCTCCGGTTCGCGGACTTTTCGCGGTACGGAGCTTTGTGAAGCGAAGCTGATTGGTTCTCCGGCGTCTGTGAACATTCCAAACAGTCCGTAGCGGCCGCCATCTTGTCTCTCGGTAGGATCGAGAGACAAGAGGAGGCCAAAGCGAAGGGGCAAATGACCATAAGGGGGCATAGTAGATCCTCGCTGACCCCCTAGGTTTGATGTGGAGGTTTTAAAAGGGCCCCGCGGGGCAAAAAAAATAAATAATAATAATAATCGAACGGCTGAATGGATTTGCACGAAACTTGGTAAAATATTAGGGACTGGTAGCCCGATGTGCCTTTGCTAGGTCTCAATATATGTGCTCCAGTGGATTTTGAGAAATTAACGTTCAAAAAAACGATATATATCTGTAACAGCGCTCCGCTTCGCGTACTTTTCGCGTTACGGAGCTTTGCGAAGCTGATTGGTTCTCCGGCGTCTGTAAACATTGCAAACAGTCCGTAGCGGTCGCCATCTTGTCTCTCGGTAGGATCGAGAGACAAGAGGAGGCCAAAGCGAAGGGGCAAATGACCATAAGGGGGCATAGTAGATCCTCCTTGACCTCTTAGGTTTGATGTGAAGGTTTTAAAAGGGCCCCGCGGGGCAAAAAAAAAAATAATAATAATCGAACGGCTGAATGGATTTGCACGAAACTTGGCAAAATTGTAGGGACTGGTAGCTCGATGTGCCTTTGCTAGTTCTCAATATATGTGCTTCAGTGGATTTTGAGAAATTAACATTCAAAAACAAGATATATATCTGTAACAGCGCTCCGCTTCGCGGAGATAAAATTATCTCTGTATTACCTAGCTGTTGCTAACACCAGTTAGCGACCGCTATTAGGAGATAGCGACCATCTTGGGCCCCACTTTGCATGTGAGTGATATTTATCACTAATGACATGCAAAGTGGGCATGCCAAGATGTTAGCGACTGGAAACAGTCGCTAACATCGCTATCTCCTATTACCAACTTTTGGAAATATTCGCGATAAGCGCGAATATCTCCAAAAGCTACCACCTGCCCTGAGCAGTTCTTAGCCATGTTATCCAATGGGAGGTGGATAACATGGCTAAGAGCATTAGCTCGGTAATGCATGAATATCGCTGAGTTTTCAGAGATATTAATGCATTGCGGTCGTTTTTTATCGTATTTGCGATAAACCTTGATAATAGCAAGGTTTATCTGCGATAATTTCTGACGATGCTTAGCGGTAAAAAATTTGTTGCTAAGCATCGTTAGGGATAAATATCGCTTAACTTTGGTAATATGCCCCAACGTCTGTTAACGTTCGATTCGAAGGAAATCAGGAAGTGTTGATAAACATTGTCTGCGCCATCTTGCCTTTTTTCAAATGCCACACTTTTGTCGTGCACGGCAGTCATTTTAGATGCCTTGACCAGACCCACTCTCTGCACGCTGTCGATTCTTAGCATGGCTCCCCACCCTCGCAAGCATCTCCCCCAGGCAGTGGTCACCCCCGCTCTCTGTCTTATGCATGGGTAATAAACCACCCCCCATCTGCGCTGCTCTTCCCTGAGAATCACACCCTGTGCCCGCCCGACACCTCCCTTTCGCCCTATTCACTACCGCACCCTCTGACACTCCTTTTCCTCTGTGTCCGATTGTCCAGGCCGGTCCTAGGGTATCAGCTAGCCCTGCAGATGTAGTTTATGGCCCCAGCTGTAAAGAATCACCCCTCTTCAAAGGAGTTATAGTAGATCAAGGCCCACACTCGATGAGATCCGTCACAGCAGACGCGTTCCTATTATCTGAAAACCATCCTGTATTGTGATTGGGGAGGGGACCGAGCCTGAAGCGGAAGATTCCAGGGATGACTCTTTGTACATCAAAGTTTTTATAATTATGTGTCACATTAAAAATATATAGCACTCCAACAAAGTAGTAAGATTATAAAACTTTAATAACTTATAAATATATACAAGAAAACAAAAACAGTAATAACATATAAACATTTTTTGGGAAAAACAACGAAGTAGCGGTCGGCTGTGCGAATAGTCCCAACGCAGCACAACGTCCAGATTTCTGGCCTGGGGCGTCGCGGGGGGTGGGTCATCAGTAGCAAACTGTTGTGCGAATAGTTCCAAGGCAGCAGAACGATGGCACGAAGGTGATGTCCAGTAAGTTGCCGCACTGGTTTTGGTATCCTACAATGCTGCTCCGAATAACGGCGTGGGGCGCCCCGGGGGAGGCGGCGTGAACGGGCCTCTCCAGGTGGAGTCTCGTCTGTTGTAGTGGGGCGCCCCTTTACCGTTTCAGTTGCCATTCCGTCCGCTTTTGGTCCACTGTGTCAAAAGCCGCAATTCAGCTGAGTTGCGCCCACTCTTGCGGTGCAGCGATAGGCGGCTGTCACAGGACTCTCAAAATGGCGGCAGGCTGTTTCCTTTTTGGGCCTGGTCCACTGAAATGGCCCTGGGACACCTTGGAAATCGGACGCTTGTCTGCTAGGTCTTGGACCCCATTCTCGAAAGCGTCCCCTCCGCCTTGAGGATTCATCAAAAGTTTTGGGGGCCCCCGACTCCTGCAGGCTTCTGGTGGGGAGCGGCTGCCATGATTGCTCGCGGAATGACCACGACGGAGCTACGAGATGGTGGTGCTCTCATGCTGACGCCAGCTTCAGTCTGAAACATCCAGAAACAAGGTGGGGCTTTCATCGTTTGGGAAAAAAAAAAAGTTTTCATCCAATGAAAAGTGTTGTTTTTAGGTCATATGATCAAGCCTTCCATCATTAGGAAACCAAAAGTAAAATGAACCAATGAAAAGTTTTATAAACAAGTCACATGACCTGTTATGCGGCATAGGGTATAAAATGCGGAGAAAATACTTTGGCACGTGAGGCGGCGTCAGTAGCGGACCGATGTGCGAATAGGCCGAAGGCAACACAACGCGCCAAGATCCGGATGGCACCGAGGTGGTGTCCAGCAAGTTGCAGCACTGGTGTGGCCATCCTACAATGCTGAAAGTCGGCGTGGGGCACCCCGTTGGCCTGTGAGTTCGCGTCAGTAGCGGACCGATGTGCGAATAGGCCGAAGGCAGCACAACGCGCCAAGATCCGGATGGCACCGAGGTGGTGTCTAGTAAGTTGCCCCACTGGTGTGGCCATCCTACAATGTTGAAAGTCGGCGTGGGGCGCCCCGTTGGCCTGTGAGATGGCGTCAGTAGCGGACCGATGTGCGAATGGGGCCAAAGGCAGCGCAACAATATTTTCTGAATAGAAGACACCACAAGGCGCTGAGATGCCAAGATTCGGATGGCACCGAGGTGGTGTCTAGCAAGTTGTGGCACTGGTGTGGCCATCCTACAATGGTAAAAGTCGGCGTGGGGCGCCCTGTTGGCCTGTGAGATGGTGTCAGTAGCGGACCGATGTGCGAATGGGGCCAAAGGCAGCGCAACAATATTTTCTGTATGGAAGATACCACTAGGCGTTGAGATGCCAAGATCCGGATGGCACCGAGGTGATGTCTAGCAAGTTGCTGTACTGGTGTGGTCATCCTACAATGCTGAAACTCAGCGTGGGGCGCCCCATTAGCCTGTGAGATGGCGTCAGTAGCGGACCGATGTGCGAATGGGGCAAAGGTAGCGCAAGAATATTTTCTGAAGAGAAGACACCACAAGGCGCTGAGATTCGGTTACCACCGAGGTGATGTCTAGCAAGTTGCCGCACTGGTGTGGCCATCCTACAATACTGCTCCGAATAACGGCGTGGGGTGCCCGATGGGGGGGGGGGGAGGCGGCGTGAACGGGCCTTCCTAGGTGGAGGCTCGTCTGCTGTAGTGGGGCGCCCCTTTACCGTTTCAGTTGCCATTCAGCTGAGTTTCGGCTGCTCTTGATGCTACAGCGACAGGCGGCTGCAACAGGACTCTCAAAATGGCGGCCTGTTCTTTGGATTTGGGCCTGGTCCACTAAAATGGCCCTGGGACACCTTAGAACTCGGACGCTCGATTTTTTTTTCCTTTCCTGTACATGCAAAAAAAGGTAAATGCCCGGTACGTTACACGCTTCATCTGCCACGATGAACTCTCCAGAGGAACCGAAAAAAAATATAGTTATGGTAACTATACCATGCATCGTCATATGGAGAGGTGGCACCAATTAATTATAGTGCTGCATAAAAGAGAGATTTGGAGGAGAACCCCTGACCTGCCAGTACATTCATCAAAGAAGTGGCACTGACAGCATCAGAGGCAAGGGAAACGGTCCCAAATATTTAGAAGAACTTTGGAAAGATTAAAATGACATGTTTAGATTGTGGCAAATTAATTTCATGTGGACAGATGAGTGTTACTCTAATAAATACAGCATATGAACATCATCATAGTCGATGGTTGGTAGAGACATTTTGACTATATCCTGGACCTGCCCGTCCTCGCCCAAAATGGCGCCGGAATAAATGGGACTCGTAACTCCTTGTTGTGTACTGGTTGCAGAACCTTGAAATCACGAGATACGTATGCAGTTTTGAAGCACATGGCGGGCGCGGACGAGAATTGATTGAATATTTCGACATCCCTATTGATATTAAGTTCTGATGTGTTATTGATTACTGTACTATTGAAAGTTCGAATTAACGTCAACCATGGTACTTGCCCGCAAATGTATATCTAGATAATTTTATTGTAACTGGCCCTGTCGTATTTTAATTATAAAATGTACGTCCACCGATTCCGCAACTGTTAGACACCTTAGTTCTTGCAACCTAATGGCGCGCCCGTTAGGTTCCTCTACAGTGTAAATGTCTACTCATCATATACGATTACAGTTTGCTCCATGGCCGGCCCACGTGGTTATAGGCTCGTATTTGTATAATGAGAGGTTTTTAAAAGAAAACATGGTAGTAGTATATACATTGGTAAAGTTTTTAATAATAGTCACTGTTTTAGAATCATTAAAAGGCAAGTGAAATAAAGCAGACCAATTACATGAAGGGTAAAAGGTATAATACGCAGGAACGCAGTAAAGATAAATGGTCAAGGGCTGTTGTGTTTTCTACTCCTGCAACATAAAGTGATCGATAAGAATCTCATATTCAGGCGTATCGGCGACTAAGACAGCAGGTCGACCCTCTTTTGCTCAACGGCTCCGTCATGGGACGAAGAAACGCTCTTTTTCTCGAAAAAATAATATATTTTACTTGCAGGACAGTTGTAAATTTTCCGGAAAAGTACATTAGCCTGGAACATTATAACATATATTTAAGAAAAAATAATGTTCGGAAGTAATAAAAAGCGTAATTTTTAGGTCATATGACCAAGCCTTTCATCATTAGAATAAGAAAAGTAAAATGAACCAATGAAAAGTTTTATTAACAAGTCACATGACTTGTTATGCTTACGTTACGCGCTGCGCGTCGCGCCCCGGATGACTTCCGGATGCGCTAACGCGGCGCGTCATATGACGCATTACGCGACAACGCAGGTCCAGAATATAGTCAAAATGTCTCCACCAACCAGCGGTCGGAACACAACCCCTTTCAGCAGGCTAAATAGTTCTGTTAAATGACAACAGAAGGGACAGGCAACAAGAACCATCAGTCAAAGAGGGGAGGGCTAGTTCTTCTCTACCGGGTTACATTGGGGCGCTACCGGAACTGATCGAATTGGTAGTCTACAGTGTTTCTGGATGTTTCAGACTGAAGCTGGGGTTAGCATGAGAGCACCACCATTTCGTAGTTCCGTCGTGGCCATTCCGCAACCAATCATGGCAGCCGCTCTTTATCGTTATTTTGGGCGGGGTGGGTGGCGGAGCCGAGCTGTTTTGCAGCCATCATTGTGTGGAGTTCAGTTCATCTCACTAGTTTTGTATTTGTCATGAGGGGTTGTTCCTAATGTTTCTATTTTAGCGAGGTCAAAAAGAGATCCCATTAGTGGCCTACTGATTTTGCTCGATTCCTTTTCTTTTTTTTTACACGATTTTTCGTTATCTGCAAAGACTAAACAGAGTATTGCGACTCTGTGTTTGTTTGTAAATAGAGAATGAACCAAAGAGAACCAATTCTAAAACAGTAAATGCTTGGATAACAATCAATCAAATGGAGAGAGAAGCAGGTACGACGTATTACAACGGGGGCAAAGGCCTGCGTTAACTACCTTTCACTATCTGCAAAGAGAGAGTACTCCTAATAGAAATGAGGGGGGGGGCACCATTCAAAGCAGATCAGTGTGCATAAACACGAAAATGTTTTCACTTACCACGTACTTGACATTCGACAGCTTATGATATTTGCTATTAAAAAACCATTGAAATTCACTGAAAAAACCATAGGTTATAGACCATATATAGTTAGGAATTAGCATTTACAAAACCTTGAAAATTCACTGAAAAAACCATAGGTTATACACTATATATAGTTAGGAATTAGCATTTACAAAACCTTGAAAATTCACTGAAAAAACCATAGGTTATTATAGACCATATATAGTTAGGAATTAGCATTTAAAAAACCTTATTTTACTCACACAAAACCATTGAAATTCCATATATAGTTAGTTGCACTAACTATATATCGCGCACCCGCAATCCACTGCTGATGATGTCACATATTACATCATTCATGACATGGTCAGTGACATCACTGATGACATCACTGATGACATCTCAAATGACATCACTGATGACATCTCATTTGACATCAATGACCATATCACTGATGATATCATTCATGTGACAATACAATGCATCTCCTCACATTTTAATATAACCTTTGTTACACCCAGTGTTAAATACAGAGTATAATTTTTGAAACCATTCACACACCAATACTAGTTACTACATACGCACTCACTGATTCCTACGTCTACACACACATTCACTTATTCACCCATACAATCATTCATACATACAATCACTCATCTTTACAACACTATCATATGCACTCATACACCTATACAGATACTCACACTCTGCCACTCATCCATGGAGTTACTCACACACCTAGTCAGTCCTGTAAAGAATCAATCACACTTCCATTTTTTAATCTATACAGTTAAACATAGAGCACCTTACATTTTCAAACATATACTAACACATACTTACTCTCTTATACAATCATTGATACAAGTACACATTGATCTGCACAGAGTCACACACCTCCCAGCCAGCCACACACACACTCAGTCTCCCATACAAATACTTGAGCAATCAATCAATAACCCATATAGTTACTCATATAGCTACTGATCAACACATGCAGCAGTTTACAGAACAACAGACATAATGATGCACAAATTATTACATCATTCATGACATGGTCAGTGACATCACTGATGACATCACTGATGACATCTCAAATGACATCACTGATGACATCACTGATGACATCATCCAGTGACTGTGTGTTTCTGTAAAGTTTAAATATGTTTTACATATTGAAGAATGAGTAGATGTAGAAGTGTCTGGATGAAGGATTTAGTAGGTGCGTGACTGACTGTATGAGTGAGTGATTAAATGTGTCTCACTGAGTGCATGGGTTAGTGACTAAACTGTCTTATGAGATGTCATCAGTGATGTCATTTGAGATGTCATCAGTGATGTCATCAGTGATGTCACTGACCATGTCATGAATGATGTAATATGTGACATCATCAGCAGTGGATTGCGGGTGCGCGATATATAGTTAGTGCAACTAACTATATATGGAATTTCAATGGTTTTGTGTGAGTAAAATAAGGTTTTTTAAATGCTAATTCCTAACTATATATGGTCTATAACCTATGGTTTTTTCAGTGAATATATATATATATATATATATATATATATTTATATATTTCACGCTCCACGTCTTTCTCTGTTCTTCAAAAAGACACAGCACTCACGGGGGAGAGTCGTAGATTTTATTTTGACTCTTCAGACGCGTTTCGGCATACGCCTTCCTCGGTGGTACGAGGAGGCACAACACCATCTATTTTTTAAATACCCATCACATGATCAGCTGCTCACAGAGCATCAACATAAATGTAGGACTAATGTATTTACATGAATTTTCAGCGCCATCTTGGAATAATGTTAAACAAAGTATATACAAATGTACCAATACATGCTGCTTAAACATTTCCTTTTTCCGATACTCTCCAATCCATTTATATGCATGGTTAATCAATCACTTCGGGATACTTATCCACATTATGCCCTGAATGGGCCTTTCCTGCGCATTTCCATTCTACATAGTGCCATGAATTGGCTATCTTAAATACCAGTCCTACTACAAAAGAAAGAAAATGTGCACCAAACCCCAATACTAACATAAAACCATAATAATAAACAATAATAAAAATGAAATACAATTACTAAAATAAAATCACTACATCTACTTCGTCATAATCAGATCACATTCCTTGCCTAGAATTGAAATTGATTAAAGTATTTACATCGTAGTTCTCACATTTTTATTACACACTGAAATATTTACTGCTCTCGCTGCTCATCATCAAGTACATACATCTACGTAGGTTAAGGGGCCCCTTATCCTAAGTGCACTGCCATTTCCTCATTTCTATTCATGCCTCCAGGTATTTTTGTACAGAGATCTATAATGTAATGAGACTCTAGTCTTCCTAATCTCATAAGTCTGTCCCCCCCTCTCACATTTGTGGGGACATGATCTATAGCAAAGAATGTTAGCAGGTTACTGTTGCAATCGTGATGTTTCTGAAAATGCCTGGCCACCGGGTATGTTACATCACTTTTATTGATGGCCCGCATCTGTTCTAAAATACGGATTTTCGTTTGATGGATTGTGCTCCCTATATACCGTAGTCCACATGGACATGTTAAACAATATACGGTATAAGGTGTAGTGCAAGTCAGGAATTTCCTTATCCACCTTGTCGTCTCTGCCACCTTATAAGGTGTAAATCTCTTACTGGTCTTGCAGGCTTTGCATCTCCCACACGGGTAAAAACCGTTAAGTGGCTCACCAAACGGTTTTGGTAGTGGTTGAGAAAAGTGACTTTTTGTGAGTGAGTCTCTTAGGGCTCTCGCCCATCTAAAGATCACCATAGGACGCGTAGGTAAATCCATCCCAATAATGGGATCTGTCCTCAACAAATTCCAGTTCTTTGTTAGGATCTTACGCAAATTGCCTGCCCCATTAGAATAGGTCTTAATCATTCTAAAAGGATTACTCTCTCCTGACTTGGATTTCTGTATGAAAAGATCTTTTCTTGGTTTAGCCTGTACTCTACTGAGTGTGTCTTCCAGCGAGTTACTATCATAGCCTCTAGCCTTAAATCTCTAAATACTCGCTTCAGCATAGAACCTAAAGTCATCCTCCGTAGTGCAGTTTCTTTTGATCCTGAGTAATTCCCCATAGGGGATACTCCGGATCAGTTTTGGAGGATGACTACTGGATGAGTGCAAAATCCAGTTCCCCGCCGTAGATTTGCGGTAAAGTGTCATATTTAATTTCCCATCCCTTACTACTATCTCTAGGTCAAGAAAGCTAAGATTGGTATAGCTGATTTCTGCAGTAAACCTCAAATTGTACTCATTCTCATTCAGTGTGTTAACATATTGGGCAGCTGATTCCTCTGACCCCCTCCATATGAGGAAGAGGTCATCAATATACCTGTACCAGGCCACAATGTGCTGAGTCCACTCACTATTCTGAGCAGCCCAGGCCACCCGCTCCTCCCATCAGCCTACGAAAAGATTAGCAAAACTGGGTGAGAAGCAGGCGCCCATCGCCACTCCAATAAGTTGCCTGTAGTGTTGGTCCTGGTACATAAAGATGTTATTCTGTAAGCTAAAAGACAAAAATTCTAACAGCATGGTGTTGTGTTCAGAGAACTTTGCTGGTTTCGTCCCCAAGAAACTTTCTCTTGCTTTTAGGCCCTCCTCATGCCCCATGTTCGTATAAAGGCTGGCGATATCCATTGCCACCATACAATCACCTTCTCGCCATACAAGTTTCTCAATTTTTTCAAGAAATTCCTTAGTGTCCCTGATATGGCTGCGAAGCGTTTTTACAAAATCAGTTAAAAAATAGTCAATATACACCAATAAATACTCCAACAAACTACCTTGTGCACTCACCATTGGTCTTCCAGGGGGCTTGAGACTGTCCTTATGTACTTTGGGTAAGTGGTAGAAGCTTGGAGTGAAAGGATTCATACATCTCAGATATAGATATTCATCTGTTTCTAATTGTCCTTTGTCATACCACTATCGAAGCATTTGATGGCAGTCTGTAATACTTTTCAGATACTCTTGTTTCCCGCGTATGGAAATACATACAATTACGAGCAGGAGCTGCATGCTGATTGGCTGTTAATACTCCAAACCAGGAAGTGTTGGCAGCCATGTTGTTTGTCGGGAGAGCAGAGTCACAAGAAAACAGTAAAACAAAATTGAGAAATAAGGAAACGGGGCAGGGTAGAAACATTCTGAGCCTATAGTCTTAGTCAGGGGGTGGTACATAGATCTTTAGGCTCAATTTTTATTTTTTTAAGATTAAAAAATTGCGGGGTACACATGCAGTACTTGTACACGGTGGAAAAGGTGAAAAAAAAGTAGAAGTCCGTTTTATTCATTAAGTCCCGGGGGCAAATTACGGGGGCAATTTTTCTGCATAATGGGGGCTTGAAACATGCCCCGAGCACTGGGGAACGGAACTCCTCTGGTTTTATTTTAAAGTATGGGGGGTTACGGTCCTACTCCCCGCAGTCTCGGTGAGCGACACCACTCTGGTCTTTTTAAAAAAAAAATATTTTTTGAGGTCTCTCTCTCTCTACACGTCGCGGGGAACGCCACATTTTGGGGGCAGTGATATGTAAAATGACCTTCCAGTTCTGGGTACCTGCATTGCCTGGAGTTTTTTTATTAATGTTGGGAGGGTGGGCTTGATAATACGTCCTTGTTAATTGCCATAGAAGCCTATGTTCTGGTGTTAATATGGGTTTCTATGGGAAATAACAAGGCCGTATTATCATGGTCATTATCGCCATTTTATCAGCAGTTTCTTGTCAATAAAACAGCGATAATTATAACACCGGTCCTTGATAATATGCACCTAAGTTTAAAGGTCAAAAAAAGAGCAATGAGCGATATTATCAACAAAAGGCTATACATTATCGTCGCTTTTATCGGCAGGAAACTGCCGATGAAGCGTAGATAATGGGCTTGATAATATGCCCCTGTGAATAACCATAGGGGCCCAGGTTAACACCAGATCCTGGGCTGCTATGGGAAGTTACAAGGGCCTATTATCAAGCGCATAATCGACGCTTTATCGGCAGCTTCCTGTCGATAAAAGCGGCGATAATGTATCGCCTTTTGTTGATAACATGTTCCTTCATTTCTATGATATTATGTAAAGCTTTCCTTTTTTTGGCGTCACAGTTGTACTCTCTTTGCATGCTCAGCGTCGTTTCGAAGCCCATGTTTTCTTTTTCTTCAAGTTCAACAAGCAAACCTTTCTTTATATCAGTTAGTACATCTGTTGTTTTCTGTTACCGGTTCGTATGTGTCATCCGCTGCTGTACTTTTGTACAGTATTAATAGTAATTTTTTTTATATATTTATTTGAAAGGTAGTGCCGAGGCACCAAACGTTGACTACGTACTCCGTCCACCGCCATTTTAGTAGTTTCTCACCGTTGTTTTTATTATATCTGTTAGTTAGAACTCAGTAGTTTTCAATCCTAATCTTGAATATCTTACTATAGCATTTCAACATTATTTTTATTGTGAGCCGTCATACCCCTCCCCCACAAAGTAAAAGAAGTATGTAGTTTTTTTTATTAACTTTTATTAAACAATAAATATAAACGAAACTCAATTATAACTATATTAGAACTGGAAAAATAACTTAAACAATGTTATAAACAAATTGTGAAATGGATTCCAAAAGGTGTCCGATTGGTAATCTGCAAAAGAAAAAATAAAATTAGAGTTTAGAATTATGTAGATGTGAGTAAATGAGCTGAAGCATTACGGGGCATATTATCAAGAACGGCGAAAAAATTATCGCTGTTTCAGCGTTAGGAAACTGCAGCTAAAGGGGCGATAATGGGCTTGATAATATGCTGTTGTAAATTCCCAAAGCAGTCCAGGCTTTTCTTTTGAACAAAATTGCTTCCAAATTGTCCAATATATCAGGCTCAAAGCTACCATTTTGTGGCCACTGTAAAACACCATCTTTCTTCGTGTATCAGATCCATGTCTCATTAAAGGCAATGGGGCCAACACCATGTTTAGAATAGAGCTCATAGGTGGGAGTTCCAACCTGAGGAATCGGACAAGAGCCCTTGAGCCGGGAGTCCCTATTACAACTGAAACAACAAAACTTCCGAAATTTACTAAAACCAGGCATCTTAAATTCACTGGTCCGTTTACCAACTTCAAGGGGTTAAAGCAAAGAAACACAGCACAAACGTACTCACCCCTTGGCTTCGGCTATTGCAACAGTCGAATAACAAAATTCATAAACAAAACAAAGAATTGGGCGCTACCCACGAATACTTAACTAAATGGTCTTCTCACGCCAACAGAGGTCCGTCTAACGTCTCGCGATACCAGTCATCACCAGAGGGTCCAAGACAGGGCGGCAGTCAGGGCAGCAGTCGTCAGCAGCCGTCGGAAAGGAGTAGCCGCGCTGCAAGAGACCTTAGGTCCACTTCGACATACAGGGGTCGCTTGACGTGGTTCGCAATCCTCCGGAATTTTATTGCGAGGCTTCTCACGACACTCGGGCTGAACCGCTACCACTGAAACCGCCCCACGTGGGCACCAGTTGGAGAACCGGGCCTTATGGGCCTGGCGGCGCAGGGCACGCCTTAAATCCCCGAGTTCACCTGCCTTGTCGAACAGAGACACTCTGTTGGGCGTAGAAAACCAGGTCTATTAGCTGCAGCCAAGCACAGTTGTCCCAGAAGTACATACAAGGTATATTCTGAGGAGACTGCCACTTCAGTCCGTGGCGCACAATCTTTTATAGAACACATATTTACAAAGTCTACTCCCTGTACATACAAAGCAAGCCAATAGGAAAAGTTGGAAAACAAGCTATCGGGTGTCCCAAATACGCCCCTCTCTCAAACCCCGTGTGTTACCCCTCCCAATAAATTAATCAGTGCTAGTACCGACAATCCAATTTGCAGGTGGCAGGACGTATTTGTGTGCCTCAAAGGATAGATGTGTAATAAGAGCACACAAGGAGAGAATAGCGAAGGCCAGTCGGATAAGATAATGTAAGGAAAGAATAGGAGAAGCCAAATAGTCAGTCGAGACAGGGATCAATCAACCCAGACATGGATTAGCAAACTCAGCCAGACCCTCACATCGGTTTCGTAAACAAGGGCAGAGAGTTACTCTTTAACAGAAGAGACACGTAGCAGCTGAGAAAAGCAAAAACACTCTGTTTGCCGTGCTGCCTGAGTGAGGGCAACACAAAATGGCGACGAGACACAAAATGGCGGCTAAATACGGGATAAAGTCAGAAACCGAAGAACCTCACGTGCCCTAACCTCGCAGTCACCAGCCATTAAATCAAGGTGCCCTGTACTGCCTGGGTGAAAAGCATGATCATGACAGGATTATGGGCTGAGTGGTCACAGCACCTTATCTGGCACATGGCTTGACTTTAGCAAGGCGTCCTTCAGCATCTGGTTGCTGCCACTCTGTTCTTCCCGTGTAATGTCTCGAAAGGATAGCCTTTGGAGGCATTGGAGATTATTTTGCTGAATTTTTTTCATTTAATTATTTCTATGGGAACTTAAGGCCTGCCAGAGATCAGATGTGCACTGCCGACGCCAGGTCTCACCCTTGGTTACCCAGTCTCAGAGCCGGCTCCTCTACCTCTTCTGCCCTGAAAGGGGGGGCTCTGTGCAAAATTCAGACATCGGCACATATATAACTCGCTGCCTATATGATCCTTGGAATGCACTCTTAAACGTTTTATGAATCCGTGTGGTCTTGCACCCTTAGATTCATGTATCAATAAAATCATTTATATTCCGCATAGTGAGCTGGACAGCTTTTAATGCACATCACACTGGAGTGGTCAAAAGACCTCCCCCCACGGGGACACCGTGATTCTACACTTAATCCTTCTGCTGGTGAGCAAAAGCCTTAAGATTGCACGCTCCCTGATTCATTTGGTGTTTGATCACTTGTTCATGGAAGTTAATGCCGATTCATCAACTAACAGGGTTCAAATGCAGAGTTCCCTTGCAGTGAATCCAGCTATGAGAGAATGTTTATTGAGTGTTCATTTCATTTACAAACACATGCGTCCTAACACCCATACTCTGCTCTGGAAGTGCCTGGCCTCAGCTTTCTCATATTAATAGTAGCGGTGGGTGTAATTTGCTTAGTCGCGCTCCGCAAAACTCTGAAAAATGCAAACAAGCAAATAATTCTGCAAAGCCGCGATTTTTGCCAATTTCGCATTCTCTGCGGAACACTAAATTACCCAAATTCCGCAAGCGGAACGGAATTTACCGCCCAGGCCTAATGATTGGAAGCTAAACAACCTGGGAAATTTTGACAGTCCCCAGGAGGCCACTTGATTCTTGTAAAAAATATCGTCCGCTGCACACACGCATTACTGAATGTCGATTCAGCAGATTTAACAGGAAGTGTCCCCTCTGGGCTGCATGTAGCTTTATTTATTACGTATGCAAGATCAGCACCTGTTAACCCTGGCTCACCTGTCTTGGAACTCCTCAATGAGCTTATAGAATTGCACCAAAAACAGTCTGCAGTTTCAACCTCTTGTTCTAAGGAGGTGCCACCACCTGTAATTGCTGATAACCATAGGCGGGGTACGTGACACCAAGTATTATTTGACTATAAAGTGTATTCTGGGATCTGCCACTGGTCTGTTGTTCACTGGTCAGCTTTTGCAGGTCTCCTATTCTAGAAATTCATGAAAGGGTCTTCAATAAATGACGAGACCTTTTTTACAAATAGGTCACATACAAGCAACTGGGGTGGCAGAGTGGGCTAAAGAACGGTGATGGATTAAACCCAGATCTTTTGACTGGGTGTGAGTGTTTGATTGGTTCAGATGCTCCGTCCATCACCACCCCCTTTTGTACCACTTTTGACTGCCATTAGTGTGGCAGGGTATGCTCAGACGTGAGTCCCTTGCTCACTGTGCCACTGGATTCAAGCAAGCCGGGCTGAAGACAGCTGTAATGCCAGAAACTGGTCCTCGGAAGCTTGTTTCCGGTCCAGGAAAGGCATGGGTTGGCAGTTCGGGCTGGACTGTTCCCATGAGGCGCAGGGTCAGACTGATTTGCATATAGCCATGTCTAAACTGGGGTGGCAAAGTGGGCTAAAGAACGGTGATGGATTAAACCCAGATCTTTTGACTGGGTGTGAGTGTTTGATTGGTTCAGATGCTCCCTCCATCACCACCCCCTTTTGTACCACTTTTGGCCGCCATTAGTGTGGCAGGGTATGCTCAGACGTGAGTCCCTTGCTCACTTTGCCACTGGATTCAAGCAAACCGGGCTGAAGACGGCTGTAATGCCAGAAACCGGTCCTCGGAAGCTTGTTTCCGGTCCAGGGAAGGCATGGCTTGGCAGTTCAGGCTGGACTGTTCCCATGAGGCACAGGGTCAGACTGATTTGCATATAGCCATGTCTGTCCTAGGGTGGCAGAGTGGGCTAAAGAACGGTGATGGATTAAACCCAGATCTTTTGACTGGGTGTGAGTGTTGATTGGTCAGATGCTCCGTCCATCACCACCCCCTTTTGTACCGCTTTTTGCTGCCATTAGTGTGGCAGGGTATGCTTAGACGTGAGTCCCTTGCTCACTTTGCCACTGGATTCAAGCAAGCGGGGCGAAGACGGCTGTAATGCCTGAAACCGGACCTCGGAAGCTTGTTACCGGTCCAGGGAAGGCATGGCTTGGCAGTTCGGGCTGGACTGTTCCCATGATGCACAGGGCCAGACTGATTTGCATATAGCCATGTCTGAACTGGGGTGGCAGAGTGGGCTAAAGAACGGTGATGGATTAAACACAGATCTTTTGACTGGGTGTGAGTGTTTGATTGGTTCAGATGCTCCATCCATCACCACCCCCTTTTGTACCGCTTTTGGCCGCCGTTAGTGTGGCAGGGTATGCTCAGACGTGAGTCCCTTGCTCACTTTGCCACTGGATTCAAGCAAGCCGGGCTGAAGACAGCTGTAATGCCAGAAACTGGTCCTCGGAAGCTTGTTTCCGGTTCAGGGAAGGCATGGGTTGGCAGTTCGGGCTGGACTGTTCCCATGAGGCACAGGGTCAGACTGATTTGCATATAGCCATGTCTGAACTGGGGTGGCAGAGTGGGCTAAAGAACGGTAATGGATTAAACCCAGATCTTTTGACTGGGTGTGAGTGTTTGATTGGTTCAGATGCTCCATCCATCACCACCCCCTTTTGTACCGCTTTTGGCCGCCATTAGTGTGGCAGGGTATGCTCAGACGTGAGTCCCTTGCTCACTTTGCCACTGGATTCAAGCAAGCCGGGCTGAAGACAGCTGTAATGCCAGAAACCGGTCCTCGGAAGCTTGTTTCCGGTCCAGGGAAGGCATGGCTTGGCAGTTCGGGCTGGACTGTTCCCATGAGGCACAGGGTCAGACTGATTTGCATATAGCCATGTCTGAACTGGGGTGGCAGAGTGGGCTAAAGAACGGTGATGGATTAAACCCAGATCTTTTGACTGGGTGTGAGTGTTTGATTGGGTCAGATGCTCCGTCCATCACCACCCCCTTTTGTACCGCTTTTGGCCGCCATTAGTGTGGCAGGGAATGCTCAGACGTGAGTCCCTTGCTCACTTTGCCACTGGATTCAACCAAGCCGGGCTGAAGACGGCTGTAATGCCAGAAACCGGTCCTCGGAAGCTTGTTTCCGCTCCAGGGAAGGCATGGCTTGGCAGTTCGGGCTGGACTGTTCCTATGAGGCACAGGGTCAGACTGATTTGCATATAGCCATGTCTGAACTGGGGTGGCAGAGTGGGCTAAAGAACGGTGATGGATTAAACCCAGATCTTTTGACTGGGTGTGAGTGTTTGATTGGTCAGATGCTCCGTCCATCACCACCCCCTTTTGTACCGCTTTTGGCCGCCATTAGTGTGGCAGGGTATGCTTAGACGTGAGTCCCTTGCTCACTTTGCCACTGGATTCAAGCAAGCGGGGCGAAGACGGCTGTAATGCCTGAAACCGGACCTCGGAAGCTTGTTACCGGTCCAGGGAAGGCATGGCTTGGCAGTTCGGGCTGGACTGTTCCCATGATGCACAGGGTCAGACTGATTTGCATATAGCCATGTCTGAACTGGGGTGGCAGAGTGGGCTAAAGAACGGTGATGGATTAAACGCAGATCTTTTGACTGGGTGTGAGTGTTTGATTGGTTCAGATGCTCCATCCATCACCACCCCCTTTTGTACCGCTTTTGGCCGCCATTAGTGTGGCAGGGTATGCTCAGACGTGAGTCCCTTGCTCACTTTGCCACTGGATTCAAGCAAGCCGGGCTGAAGACAGCTGTAATGCCAGAAACCGGTCCTCGGAAGCTTGTTTCCGGTCCAGGGAAGGCCTGGCTTGGCAGTTCGGGCTGGACTGTTCCCATGAGGCGCAGGGTCAGACTGATTTGCATATAGCCATGTCTAAACTGGGGTGGCAGAGTGGGCTAAAGAACGGTGATGGATTAAACCCAGATCTTTTGACTGGGTGTGAGTGTTTGATTGGTTCAGATGCTCCCTCCATCACCACCCCCTTTTGTACCGCTTTTGGCCGCCATTAGTGTGGCAGGGTATGCTCAGACATGAGTCCCTTGCTCACTTTGCCACTGGATTCAAGCAAACCGGGCTGAAGACGGCTGTAATGCCAGAAACCGGTCCTCGAAGCTTGTTTCCAGTCCAGGGAAGGCATGGCTTGGCAGTTCGGGCTGGACTGTTCCCATGAGGCACAGGCTCAGACTGATTTGCATTTAGCCATGTCTGACCTAGGGTGGCAGAGTGGGCTAAAGAACGGTGATGGATTAAACCCAGATCTTTTGACTGGGTGTGAGTGTTGATTGGTCAGATGCTCCGTCCATCACCACCCCTTTTTGTACCGCTTTTTGCCCCCATTAGTGTGGCAGGGTATGCTTAGACGTGAGTCCCTTGCTCACTTTGCCACTGGATTGAAGCAAGCGGGGCGAAGACGGCTGTAATGCCTGAAACCGGACCTCGGAAGCTTGTTACCGGTCCAGGGAAGGCATGGCTTGGCAGTTCAGGCTGGACTGTTCCCATGATGCACAGGGTCAGACTTATTTGCATATAGCCATGTCTGAACTGGGGTGGCAGAGTGGGCTAAAGAACGGTGATGGATTAAACGCAGATCTTTTGACTGGGTGTTAGTGTTTGATTGGTTCAGATGCTCCATCCATCACCACCCCCTTTTGTACCGCTTTTGGCCGCCATTAGTGTGGCAGGGTATGCTCAGACGTGAGTCCCTTGCTCACTTTGCCACTGGATTCAAGCAAGCCGGGCTGAAGACAGCTGTAATGCCAGAAACCCGTCCTCGGAAGCTTGTTTCCGGTTCAGGGAAGGCATGGGTTGGCAGTTCGGGCTGGACTGTTCCCATTAGGCACAGGGTCAGACTGATTTGCATATAGCCATGTCTGAACTGGGGTGGCAGAGTGGGCTAAAGAACGGTGATGGATTAAACCCAGATCTTTTGACTGGGTGTGAGTGTTTGATTGGTTCAGATGCTCCATCCATCACCACCCCCTTTTGTACCGCTTTTGGCTGCCATTAGTGTGGCAGGGTATGCTCAGACGTGAGTCCCTTGCTCACTTTGCCACTGGATTCAAGCAAGCCGGGCTGAAGATAGCTGTAATGCCAGAAACCGGTCCTCGGAAGCTTGTTTCCGGTCCAGGGAAGGCATGGCTTGGCAGTTCGGGCTGGACTGTTCCCATGAGGCACAGGGTCAGACTGATTTGCATATAGCCATGTCTGAACTGGGGTGGCAGAGTGGGCTAAAGAACGGTAATGGATTAAACCCAGATCTTTTGACTGGGTGTGAGTGTTTGATTGGTTCAGATGCTCCGTCCATCACCACCCCCTTTTGTACCGCTTTTGGCCGCCATTAGTGTGGCAGGGAATGCTCAGACGTGAGTCCCTTGCTCACTTTGCCACTGGATTCAACCAACCCGGGCTGAAGACGGCTGTAATGCCAGAAACCGGTCCTCGGAAGCTTGTTTCCGGTCCAGGGAAGGCATGGCTTGGCAGTTCGGGCTGGACTGTTCCTATGAGGCACAGGGTCAGACTGATTTGCATATAGCCATGTCTGAACTGGGGTGGCAGAGTGGGCTAAAGAACGGTGATGGATTAAACCCAGATCTTTTGACTGGGTGTGAGTGTTTGATTGGTCAGATGCTCCGTCCATCACCACCCCCTTTTGTACCGCTTTTGGCCGCCATTAGTGTGGCAGGGAATGCTCAGACGTGAGTCCCTTGCTCACTTTGCCACTGGATTCAACCAAGCCGGGCTGAAGACGGCTGTAATGCCAGAAACCGGTCCTCGGAAGCTTGTTTCCGGTCCAGGGAAGGCATGGCTTGGCAGTTCGGGCTGGACTGTTCCTATGAGGCACAGGGTCAGACTGATTTGCATATAGCCATGTCTGAACTGGGGTGGCAGAGTGGGCTAAAGAACGGTGATGGATTAAACCCAGATCTTTTGACTGGGTGTGAGTGTTTGATTGGTCAGATGCTCCGTCCATCACCACCCCCTTTTGTACCGCTTTTGGCCGCCATTAGTGTGGCAGGGTATGCACAGACGTGAGTCCCTTGCTCACTTTGCCACTGGATTCAAGCAAGCCGGGCTGAAGACGGCTGTAATGCCAGAAACTGGTCCTCGGAAGCTTGTTTCCGGTCCAGGGAAGGCATGGCTTGGCAGTTCGGGCTGGACTGTTCCCATGAGGCACAGGGTCAGACTGATTTGCATATAGCCATGTCTGAACTGGGGTGTCAGAGTGGGCTAAAGAACGGTGATGGATTAAACCCAGATCTTTTGACTGGGTGTGAGTGTTTGATTGATTCAGATGCTCCGTTATCACCACTCCCTTTTGTACCGAGGAGATTGTTGAAGCCAGGCATGACTATATGATGGCAGATATAAAAGTCAAGAACAATTGGGATGAGAAGAATTGCCAAGATGTATTAGGTGCTGCTGAATCACATGATAAAAAACCCTTTTGACACACAATCACACATGGAAGCCTGAATAGTACAAATTATTTTCATCATCATCTGTACCTGAAAAATGGCTTACACACTTTTCATCCTTGTTTGCCCCGGCTGATTGTGACGGTTTGATCTTGTGCTCAAGCTCCGGAACTCCCATCACAGCTGCCCCCATGGCAAATATCCCAGAGGCAAGAGAGATCCCTTTCGGTATATCTGACAAAGCAAGCAATGGAAAGACCTCTAGCAGGCGTTCTGCTTCCTGCATGGACTCCAAAACTGAGGAACATGGTTCGTTCTTCTCTCTGGAGTACCTTGTTATTTGATTTAAGTGGATGTATCCGATGTGCTTGAATTTGGGGACTACACACTATTTAGTAGCATATAGGATAATAAAACCAGATACCTTGGACGACACAGTATTCTCTGTGAGACAATTCTTACTAAAAGTCTGGAATAAGCGGAAAACGTTTTGACTTAGTTATCATCTTAATAACCATGATCGAAGTGAATAGAGTTATCTTGGTGTTCTTGGAAGTGCTATGTTTGGCAAAATGAGTATTTTTGCACAATATCGCACTTTAAAATGTTTATCACTCTCTATCAAATGTTCTGTTGGTATTTTTGAAAAGTGCTAAGTTTGGCGAAATAAGTATCTTTGCACTATATCGCACTTTCAAATGTTTATCACTCTCTATCAAATGTTCTGTTGGTATTTTTGAAAAGTGCTAAGTTTGGCGAAATAAGTATCTTTGCACTATATCGCACTTTAAAATGTTTATCACTCCCTATTAAATGTTTTGTTGGTATTTTTGAAAGTGCTATGTTTGGCGAAATAAGTATCTTTGCACTATATCGCACTTTAAAATGTTTATCACTCTCTATCAAATGTTCTGTTGGTATTTTTGAAAGTGCTATGTTTTGCAAAATAAGTATCTTTGCACTATATCGCACTTTCAAATGTTTATCACTCTCTATCAAATGTTCTATTGGTATTTTTTAAAGTGCTGTTTGGCTAATTAGGTGTCCTTGAACTATATTGCACTTTAACATGTCTAGTCCCTTTATGAAATATTGTAGTGCTTCATGATGTTTGACAGCAATATGTAGACAATGATAGTAGCCATGATAGTTGGCTTCTTAGGCCTGTCACTATTGTGAATATTGTTTACTCGGATCCTGAGAGCAATGTATGTCATTTGTTTGCCATATTCTGCATGGGTTCGTATGTGATTTTAACCTCTGCCTTTGTACAATAAAACTGTGGTTAAATAACAAACTGTTTTATTTCAAAAACACATGTTTTAATGTATTAATGCCAATTGTGTATTTTTAACTGTTGGTTTTATGCTTACTTTGATGATTATGGTAACAAAATAATGAATTGATTGATATAAATGTAATGTTTCTGTAGGAGCAAACTTACACTTGCAAATTATTCACAGGTTTAAGTTACCTTTGTGATTTGGCCTGGTACTGCCTCTGTAGACATTAATGCGATCAGCAATTTTTAAAACTTTAATACTATTCAAAAAAGTACTTGTTAAATAGTTCAGCTGACATGACATTTTAAGTCAACTGCTTCACATCTCTGTGTAAGCCACTGATGAGGCATGCACAACTAGATCCTAAGCTGAACCACCTGGAGTTTGTACCAATCCCATATACACATTTGTGAAGTGTGCAGAATGGCTTACACCATTAGGAAGATACTTACAATCAAACTGTGTCTTGAAGTGTTTGAGAGTCACCCATAGATCATATATTCTCAACAACATGACAGGATAAGATATGTGCTGTTGAGCATTGTTATGTTAGTGAGTTTTCTTAAGCGCACAACTGCCTGGGGCATCAAGGTGCTGGATCGGAAGGATTCAGACTACCTAGTGACCTTAGAACTTGCCTTGCATGGATAGAGCTTTGGAATCTGTGTGACTGTGGTGCCTGAGGAACTTTGCATGGCAATGTTTTGCAAGACTGGTGAGAACCTCAGCAGCTCAGCCCAATCCGCAGACTTGAGACCAAGGTGTCACTGTGCAGGAGTTACCCCATGAGGTGGGCCATCAGCATGCATTGTGAGTTCAATGTCTGGCCCTTTGAGAGGTTATCCATTGTGAGCCTCAGCCACACAGCAGGTTTAAAGCAGTAATTGGCTCTTCAAGAGATACTTCAAAGGGTGGTCTATCATTGCTGTGAGCCATAGCATTCCTATGAATTTGAGACACCTTTTGGCCCAGTTAAATGCATTCCATAAGAGGCCAACCATTCCCATGAGCCTTTGTACCCAATTCAAAGTTATATCTGACAGTCAGCAACTTCAGAGCAATAACAATAAGCTTCACAGAAGTCACTTCCTTAACTCAAGGCCAGTGCAACACCTACTTGCAGCCACCTATGGTACCATGACCCATCTGCACTTTCGTTTAGAGCTAGTGGTTGACTCGCACTGCTTTAGGCTGACTGACACTGCCCTGAATGCTTTCCATAACCAACTGAAAGACTGTGCCATAGTTCACTGCCTCTATCGACCATGGATCTTGCAAGAGGCTACAATGTTAAGATATGCATATAATTAATGTATTGTAGTCTGATTGATGTATATATTGTCCCACAACTTAGCAAACAAGAAGAAGTTTAATATGTACTGTTTGCTCACCGAGTAACTCAATCCCATAGTACTTTTAATGTAACTGTACCTGTTTATATGATATCATTAAAGTCTTATTACATTTTATGAAAAAGAAGTACACAATTTAGAAAATCTGTTCCGAATGTGTGCTTCCTGCAATATCTGATGACCCTTCTAATTGTTAAAAAAGAGTAATCTAGCTGTCTTTAAGCTGTACAGGACCTTGGGAATTGGCCTGACGGTGTCTTATTAATGTATGAATCTTGTTCAGGGGTTTTCCCATGAATCCTTTTTCTTTCAGAGACATTTCAATATGGATCTAGTATTTTTTAACATAAAAGTGATATGAGTTGTTTCAGTAGATTAGAATGTAAGGAATAGCTATAAAGAGCTTCCAAATAAACAGATTAGAACATAGTATATATGTATATACATACTTATGTAAGTATTCATGTGTGTATATGGTATTTCAGTAATGTAAACCTACCCAGAAGTCAGCTGAGTACTGTACAGGGTTAAAGGAACCAAAAGGTCCACACGAGATAGGACAGGTAGTTTTGGTTGAGGTTTAACGTAGTGTTCTTTGAAGGGTGGGTCTTCAGCTCCCCTACATTGAAGCATCATTGGGGAGATCCTGAAGGATATGCAGCTGTTGTTCTAGATCCTGGGAGCATTGATTGATTGGGTCTTCTGCTTGGTTTTTTCCTTTTTACACTTTTTAGTCTGAAGTCTGATGGTGTCTTACCGACAGGTGTTTGCGAGAACCACAGATACAGTGATCTTATATGCAAGATAAGTGGGGTTGCTGGTCACTATGTGCCTAATTTAGATCTTGGTGGAGGGGAATACTCTGTCTCAATCCTGACAGTGATCCCGTTCGCCGTATTATGATCCCATTATACCCTATGGAGATCATAATACGATGGACAGGATATCCACCTTGCTTGTGACTGAATATTCTATCCACCGAAATCTAAATGAGGCCCACGGCTTTGTAAAGGATGCAGCTTCTATTGAAGATGGTACAGGCTGACAAGGGGTGCCAATGTAATTCCATTAGGATGAACGGGCATGTAATCATATTTCTCCAGGCTCTGAATGAGACATGCTATGGCATGTAGGATGTCCTTATAAGCTGTCAGTGTGGAATCTGGGAGGTCGTAGAGCAGGGTGTTACCGCCATCCAGCTGCAAGAGTAAAAGGGCTTGAACAGCAGTTCTGAAGTCGCTTACTGGAAGAAACAGTTTTAGTCTCTTTAGAAGAGAGAGCTGTCTTTCTTGGTTCTGGTAACATGTCCCAGTTTGTCCAGGGTGAATACAAATGATTTTATAATTAGTGAAAGTTAACGTTCGAAGTAGGGGGGGCGGAAGACACAAAATTCGACTTTGCAGAATTCCACAAAGTTTTGTAACAACTCTGTGAAATTCTGTGGAGTTCCACCAACGGGCGCAAATAGGCACGTTGCCCTGCGACTTAGCAGTGGAAGCAAATTCTAGCAGCAGCCTTCTGACCACGAACGGTTGTGACTGCCCATGTTAGAAAAATCTCACTGGATGTCCTCCTAGCAACCGGAAAGCATACCGGGGGCTCCAAATCTTGCTCATGCTCAACAGGTTACCATTCTGGTGCGGCATGTGAGAAAAAATTCAGCCACACAGCGATTAGCAAAATTTGCCAGGAACTTCGCTTTACAAAAGTAACTGAATATTTCACCCACCCTTAGATCGGAGCCGTGAAGGTTCATATCAGAGAGCCAGGTTTGCAATATTTCCTGTTTTTTGTTCTGGCAAATGACAAGAATTCTCTCTTGGTTGGGTTGATCTTCTGATAGGTGCTGGATAAGCAGGTCTGGATGTTTGAGGCGCTGGATGTCTGAATCCGAGGGGACTTTCAAGTAAAGTTGTGTCATTTGTATGTTGGTGAATGTTGATGCTGCTATCGGTATATTGGTGAATGTCAATGCTGCTATCGGTATATTGCTGAATGTCGATGCTGCTATCGGTATATTGCTGAATGTCGATGCTGCTATCGGTATATTGGTGAATGTCGATGCTGCTATCGGTATATTGGTGAATGGCGATGCTAGAAAATGATGGAACCCGCACAGCTCGGGTTGTAATCCAAAAGGTTAAACAGGTAAAGTTCTGTAGTGTGCTCAAAGGAAATCGCTGTCTGGCCTGACAGAGAGAAATCCACAAGAACTAATACATTGCCCACCCCTGAAATGGGGAGAGCGCCTCCAAGCACAACTGTGGGGTGACCCAAAGGTCTTATTCCATAAGTAAGATCAATCCAAACACGTAGCTGTGTTATTCCAACTTTCGCAGTTTATTAAACACATTGCAAGTTCATGGCTTAACCATCAATCACTGGATAGTTGGTATTCAGAATGTACTGATCAATATTGAATGCATAGTCACAACAAATCCCGATGCATTTCGGGCCCCGCCCTTCTTCAGGGGATTACTCTACAAACAAAAACGAAAGAATCAATATGTCAGCTAACGATCATCCTCAAAAGTATCAAACATACAGAGTAACATGTGCTGGAGGAAAGAGGGTGAAAGATCAAAATCAAAAGTATAGACCCATCGATAACCGGTGCGTGAAAGATAAAGAAAACGTGAAGACGCATGCTAGCCGTGATCAGGTTCGTGATACAGGACTCTAACGATATTAAGGGGTCCAGTGATGATCAAATGTGCCATCGTTGTGCAAGTGCGCGGTGCTCATAACTATAAACGCTGATCAACGTGCCCAGTGTGCATGCATTCAAGCGCATGCCCTTAAAAACGATTAAGGCTTCAGGTCCCTGTGGGGGTACTTACGTTAGTGAAACTACGCACGGACTCAGCGGAGTTCCGAGCCGGCAACTGTGAACCAAACGCTCTGTGCGGAGGCTGTGTTCACGTGTAGAGAAAGGTCAACATGGAAAAGGGACTGTGGAATAAACGGGCTCCACGGTTGAGCGCCATCTTGGAGTGTGTTGGGATCACAGAGAAGGTAAAGAAAAAGCGAGGTGAAAAAATAAGAAGTGAATATCCAAAAGGGTGAGGTAAGATTGTGAAAAGATCTAAAGAACAGGATGATCATAAACAAAGCAAAGTCACAGATAGCATTGAAATTCCATCCGGTCATTCAGACCATGCGGTACCATGGTGGACAGAAAACGGATCCAGAAGTTTTTACGTTTTAATAAAGTGTTCTTGTTGTTCGTGGTCACCTTTATTTGCTCCAATACCTGGAACTTAAGTTGGGCAACATTGTGTCGGTTCTCGTGAAAGTGTGTGGCTACACTGGATTTCAAGTTATTAGTCCTGATGTTGCTCTTGTGTTCAAGGATGCGAACACGAATCTTTCTTTCAGTGTGGCCGATGTAACATTTACCACAAGGGCATTTAAGTAAATAAATGACATTGCTGCTGTTGCAGGTGGCATTCACTCGTAGTTTAATGGGGTGCCCTTTCAGTGGGTGGTTAGTCGTGTTACCTGGGATGCAGTTATTGCAATTGCTGCAATTGTAGCAAGGTTTTAAGCCTGTGTAGGTGGTCTGAGTAACTGGTTCTTTGACTTTGTTTAGAATCTCTTTCAGATTGCGGCCTCTGGTGAAGGCGAACATGGGTTGCTGATTGAAGAGACCTTAGAAATCTGGTTCCATGGTTAAGATCGGCCAGTGCTTGCGAATGATGCGTTGGAAAGTCTTAGAAATCACTGAGCATTTGGAAACCACAACCATGCGGTCAGAATGTCTCTTAGGTTTGGGTTGGAGGAGTGTTCTCCTCGTGATTTTTTCACTTCTCTCTATGGCCATGTCAAGGATCGGTGGAGGATAACCCCGTGCCTTCAGTTTTTCCAACAAGAACCTCATCTCTTGTTTGCTTTCCTGCTCTTTGGAGACAATGCGTTTCACACGAAGTAGTTGAGCAAAAGGTAAATTGTTCTTTAAGTTCCAAGGATGAAAGCTAGTATAGTGTAAAGTTGAGTTTCGATCTGTGGGTTTGCGGAATAAACTAGTGGACCATTGGCCTGTCTCTTTGTGTATTTCCACGTCTAGATAATGTACACGTCTCTCGTGATAATCCCATGTAAATTGGATTCTGTCATTGATGTTGTTCCAAGTCATTAGAAATTCGACCAGAGTCTCAACTGGCCCACCCCATAGTAGAAAAATGTCATCAATGTAACGTAGATATAATTTTCCATGTTCCGACCACTTGGATTGACTCAAGATGTGTGTTTCCTCAAACTGTTTCATAAAGATATTCGCGTAGCAAGGAGCTGCGCAATTTCCCATGGCCGTACCATTGAGTTGATGCATCCACTTGTCTTGTACAGTAAAATAACTGTGGTAAAGGGTGAACATAGTCAGTTCCATCAGGAACACTTTCAAATCCTGGTCAAGGTCAGATGTCATTAAAGCCTGTTCAACAGCTTCAATACCCCAATCGTGAGGGATGGAGGTATAAAGTGCACAGACGTCCACTGTGCACATAATCAGTTCAGTGTCTTTTAATTCTTCCATGGTGGACTCGAGTTTTAAGAGAAAATCCGTGGTATCACGTACATGTGATCTGATTTTCAGGACAAAAGGCTGAAAGTACTTGTCCAGAAATTTGCCAATGTTTTCATGGATGCTTCCCTTGGTGGATACAATCGGACGAAATGGAGGTTTTGTGGGATGTTTATGGCGATGCTGCCATCGGTATATTGATGATTGTCAATGCTGCTATTGCTATATTGGTGAATGTTGATGCTGCTATCTGTGAGTAGCGGTACAAAAGGGGGTGGTGATGGACGGAGCATCTGAATCAATCAAGCACTCACACCCAGTCAAAAGATCTGGGTTTAATCCATCACCGTTCTTTAGCCCACTCGGCCACCCCAGTTCAGACATGCCTATATGCAAATCAGTCTGACCCTGTGCCTCATGGGAACAGTCCAGCCCGAACTGCCAAGCCATGCCTTCCCTGGACCGGAAACAAGCTTCCGAGGACCGGTTTCTGGCATTCCAGCCGTCTTCAGCCCGGCTTGCTTGAATCCAGTGGCAAAGTGAGCAAGGAACTCATGTCTGAGCATACCCTGCCACACTTGTGGCTGCCAAAAGTGGTACAAAAGGGGGTGGTGATGGACGGAACATCTGAATCAATCAAACACTCACATCCAGTCAAAAGATCTGGGTTTAGTCCATCACCGTTCTTTAGCCCACTCTGCCACCCCAGTTCAGACATGGCTATATGCAAATCAGTCTGACTCTGTGCTTGGCAGTTCGGGCTGGACTGTTTCCATGAGGCACAGGGTCAGACTGATTTGCATATCCACTATCTGTGAGTAGAGCACCAAGCAGCTCCATGTTCAAAGCAGGATTGGAGAGGAAGTTGTTTTTGAATGCACTGACCACAGTATTCAGATGTGCCAAAGACGAGCTGTTGTTGCAATAACGATACCCTTTCTATTCTTGATTATCTTCAGGAGAGCGGGCGGTGCTCTCTGTCAAAGGCCATTGATCAGGCAAGGAGGAAAAGAGGGCATGAATGACTCTTAATCAGGATACGGAAAATAGCATCAGCCGTCATTAACGTGCATTCTCCCTGGTGCACCCGAACCTAATGCATGGTTTGAGCTCATCTACTGTGTCATTTTCTTCCATGAAGAGTCTGAGCTGCCTCCGCATACATACGAACACTTTGGGCAGGAACGGTAAATTGAAGGAAGCGCAGAATTTATTGAGATTCTTTTGATTCACCAACAGTTTTCTTGAGTGATAGTGATGCCTGTCTGATTTTCAGACAATCTAGGAGGCTGTTTCCAGAGACCTAGAATAGCTGAGTGATCCAGTAAGGTGTGACAGAACTACAGGTCCATGGAGCTGGGGGGGTGAAGAGAAATGTGAAGAGGACATGGCCTTGCTAATAGTAATAAACAGGTCTACAGGGGTGACATATTTGACTGAAAACCTGTATACCTTTAAGTACCAGAATGTGTTTTTGTGGTTCTGGTCTTTCACAGTGTGAATAAGTGATAGTTCAATATGTTTCACTTTCTCTACAAAAGAAAGTTGAAACATGCCCACATGTCGCTTTGGGGATATCTGTGATCCCCTCTGAGGAAGCAAAAGTGAATTGAGTCACAATTTAACAGTCTGCGTTATTTAATGTTTCTTTTATCTCTGTATCAGTGTTCCATTTTTGAATGTCGACAGAGAACTAGTCTTGATCAAGGGTGTCCAATTTAGAACAGATCCATGCCAGGTCCACGATTTTGACATCCTGAAAACCTGGCATGGATACAGTCTTTTTAAACCAATATTGGACACCCCTGAGTAAAATGGTAAAATACATGGGATCTGACTTACATTTAAGTTAGATGGTAACAGAAATACTCCAAAGAAGCAGTAGCCCTAAATTAAGAGCAGAATCCTTTTGCTAAATTTCCTCAACCATAATGTTTGCCTGGTAGAGGAACCTCCTGCGGCAGATCACCCTCCACATTTAGCAATTCCACAAAACAAACACAATTCTGATACCAGCAAACTTTAAACCAGACCCCTAAACAGTGATTATCATATAACTATGCCAATATCCAGCTCTCTTGGAATACCATTGGACAGCCCTGTATTAGACCATTCAGCACTGTAATCCCACAATCCACTGAACACCAAGAACTATATAGAATGAATTGTATCTTTGTTTGTATTTTGAAATGCATGACGAGAAGTGACACAAACCCCGTGAACAGCATGAAATGGTAGCATCCAACAGGCATATCCCACTGGGAAGGTGGTCCACGGTCTCCTTCAGAAACACAGTGCAAAGTACTGGACTGAAATACTGATACTCTAGAGCTTTACACATTGGTTTATCAATATTTGTTTGACAAAGTTGAATTTCTGGGTATGTAGTATATAAAAGTAATAATATCATCTATTTTCTTCTAGACTGGAGATGGGCCCGCACATTTGCAGGTAATTGAAGACCTTCCTTTCAGGAATTCTACAGCCCCAATGTGCTTGATGAGCTCTTGATATTATGAATGAATGAGCAGGTGAAACCACAGCAGGGTCTGTGAAAGAGAACTGGAACATCTGCTTGAAGGGGTGCCTGCATCCACATCTGCAGACCCCCTGAGGTCTGTGACAGCTTCGTCTGTTATTGTCATGTGTCAACATGTGTGACGCGCAGCTGGATATAGCACTGTACAGTTATCACCAATGAGCCGCTCCTCTGAGGGTGTGTGAGAAAGAATGAGACCTTCTGCCTGAACAGCTGTTGTACAGATGTCATGAATGTACAGCCTCCTGGAGGTCTTTGGGAGAGAGAAGACCTTCCTTTCAGGAATTCTACAGCCCCAATGTGCTTGATGAGCTCTTGATATTATGAATGAATGAGCAGGTGAAACCACAGCAGGGTCTGTGAAAGAGAAATGGAGACCTTCTGCCTGAACAGCTGTTGTACAGATGTCATGAATGTGCAGCCTCCTGGAGGTCTTAGGGAGAGAGCGGGAACACCAGTCTGAGCTGGTATTGTACAGGCATCTGCAGGTGCAGCACTTCTAGGGGTCAGTGACAGAGAAAGGAAAACCCAACAAGATCTGCCATCAGACAGGCCTGAGCATCAGAAACCCCTGTCAGAGTCCAGAGAGAGCAGAGCCTCTGCCTGGTTTAGTGTTGCACCTACCTCACCACCACAGCTGAGGGGGTTCCTGGGAGAGGGGACATCTCTCCCTGATCTGGCATTATCCAGACATCCGCGTGCAGCCCCTGCGGTGCTACCTGGCCCTGATCTTGGGGGCCGTCAGCTTTAGAAATAGAATGGGTTTAAAAGCACCTTCTGCAGAGTTCCTTGTAAGTCCAGCAGTTTTCATCCAACAATAGCAATGTCAGAATAACGCGGGTCATTAAAGTTCCTGCTGAAGATAATGAAGTAGTGCAGAGGGTTAATATGCCTGCTGCAAAGAACGTGCACTTGTGTAGATCACAGAACTGTAGTTTATGGAGATAGCTCAGTGGGTTACTACTTTTCTCACAGAAATCCTTTTGTTACTTGCAGCTCATTAGTTACAATCCTAATATAACACAGTGGCCTATAAACTGTCATCAAAGAGCTGCAAATTGACAGCTTGGTATAGATTAGACATTTTATCCCCAGTCTCTCATTATTCTACTGTTGCTAAAAAATAATTTGTTTAGGTGGAAATACAGTCTTATTAGTAAAACCAAACCCAACCACTGATGTACGTTCTAAGGGCAATATGTAGGAAGCCTAATTGCGATAACTAATGCTGAAATTCGCAGAATTTCGGCGTTTGCGATCGTAATTTGGGCAGTGTGCTATGTACACACAAAAACCCTAACGCAAAATAAGGTAATCGCAAAATTTGCGATTCCTTATTTTGCGAATGAATATAAGGATTTGCAAACTGCGATTCCTTAAATGCAATGTAGGAAGCACCCAAGTTGTGCGAGTTTGGCTTAAGTAATCGCAAATTACTATCAACTTCAGGTTGGTGATAATTTGCATTTCTTCTAAAAATTCTCTTTTTTGCATTTTTCAAAGTGCCATGCGGCGCACATACATGCCCTTAGGGCATGTATGTGTGCCACATATGCATGAGCATGTGCGCCATATGCCATGGTCATGTATGTGCGCCACATGTGCACACATGTTAGATTCAGGGGTGCAACAGGGTATCCTATTGACACCCTTGCAACCTTGAAATTGCATTCTCAATTTGCCATTCTCTAATTGGGAATCCAAAATTGAGAATGTCTTCCCATTCATTCCTATGGGCCTTCTAGCCCATAGGAATGAATGAGAAGGTATTCCTTACTTACGAATCTCAATTTGCGATTCGCAAATAAAGAATAAGTGGGATTCACAAAATATTTTGCTAATCCTACCGACATTGCGTTTTGCGATTCTCTAATTGCGATTCCCTAAAAATCGCAATTTGAGAATCGCAAACACGTATTACCTACATATGGCCCTTTATCCTGAGTTTGTACTTTTTCAGGCCAAACACTCTCAAAATATACTGCCTACGGGATGACGTGTGATGCCGATACCTTGGAATTTGCATTATTGTAGGCTGATTTACACATGTAGGATTAATTCTCTCTGTATAATGTGTGTGTGCGGTAAAGTGCAATGGGCAGAACTTACGTACCTAAGTAGTGAGTGATGAGGCGTACAACCTTTTCTGATATCTAGAGAAGGCACAGAGATTATCCATGTGCGTTTATAGAGGAATCCTCAATGTGAAACTGACAGTAAAAGAGGCAATTTATCTAATGGTACAAAACAGAAATGTTGTCCCTACCTAGACCATCGCAAATAGAAGAGTTACCTTTCTTGCTGCCTTATCTGGGAGACAAACCCATGGCAGCACTCTGTGTCAAGAACGTAGGTGTTAATATTGACTCTGACTTGTCACTTCAAAATCTGGGAAACTCGATGGTTAGTACCTGTGGCCCTGATTCACTACTAACGAGAATTTATTGTTTAACAAGTTTGTAATTTACATCTCGCAAAACATCAGAAAGCTTTTCCTATCATTATGCACACTTAAACTTCTTTATCAGCCTTTCATAAACATGTGAAAACATGGCTTTTCTCAGTGTGCTTCAATCTAGCTGCAGTTGGTCTCCTGATTCATTGGCTTAAATTGTTTGGTTTATCTCTTTGGATGGAGCCCCCAAGTACCCCAGTACCTCAGGGTGAATATTTACTACTTTATAAATTACAAAAATTGTAAACAAAATAAAGTTCCTCCCTTCAGTGTAATCCTAAGCCCTTTCTGCCCATCATACATCATTCCTGCGTATCCTCCTTCCCTTTAACAGTGTGCCCCCCATCACCATCTCTTGGCAAACTGGTACCCTAGCATTGAGATGCCTCCTAAGGCGTGTACTAAAGAGCTTGGCATTCAAACACCCTGCCATTCACACACCCTATGTATTTGTGACTGTAAAATGAACTTTAATTTACTAAACTCGTTTTGTCATTCAGTAAATTCTTTCTGAACCACAAAAATTCCTTACCAACCCATTCCAAATCACAAAAAGAACAGGCATGAAAGGGAAAGGCCTTCATTTTTAGGTTGAGCCTAGAGTCAGCGTGCAAGCGCAGCTCTGGTGAAGATCTGCTGTAGTTCAGTACGTGAGGGAAGCCCTGCCCACTCCCCGCCCATATTTTTCATTGGCTTGTGTCGTTGTCCTTTCTAAATGCTGCCTTCGATTCGTTCATAGGCTTGTTAATCCCTCGTTATGATGGCCATGTCGTCATTTGTATCCTCTCATGGTCACCGGACCCTTTATATCTGGTGTTATACGGTACATGTTATTTATACTGTGAGCACTATTTATTTTAATGAGGTTTTCCTACTGCCTTCTCTACTCTCCCCTCCCTAACGTTGTGTGTGCCTTCTTACCCCCTGCCCCCACCAGCACTCCCGTTGTCTGTGCCTTCTTGCCCCCTCCCACCACCCACACTCCCATTTCCCGTAGCTTCTCCCCGCAGCACTCCTGTTGTTCGTACCCCACTCCCATTGACCATGATGACTACCGTTTGCAATGCAATAGGTCTCGCGTAAATGCGAGCCCCATTGCATTGCAAATGCTTGTTTTTACTATGATGTGCAGTGAGCCATGGTGTATAGCAAGGAGAGAATCTTTTCAACAGTGATAAAACGTAGAACATTGGGCTGCACAATTTGTGCAATATAATCCCGTAAACCCCCACTCCTTTAAAATCATGGTAGTGACTAATCTCACCAAAAGCAATTGATCCAGCGCAGAAACCAATATCTGATCAGGGATAAATACTAACAAATATCACATACAATGGCCCATACACATTCACCCATATCCCTGATGCGCTGGGGTCAATTTTGTTTCAATGATTTTAGTTTTCAATGTTGTTAATTGATTCATAGTCAACATCTCCTAGTTGGTCTGTGGGGAAGCCACCCCCTCTCCTGGCCTAGAGAATGGTGAGGGTCCCCGAGATAGGATCAAGAAACAAAGTAGACAGGACCCGAGACAGGTTAAGGACAGGAAACAGCTAGGTCGCTCTGCTAACCGACGATCAGCGACGCATCCCACCTTCTTCCCTTCCTCCCTGCAAGTCCAAACCACACCCCTAAAGGCATCGCAATTATACCTTAAAATCTCCAGATCCATCCCACATAAATTGCAACAACTCACATATTCTAACAGCTGATTGGCCATCTCAGTAGGCGGTTCTATCAGTCTACAGTGACTTCACCCCAAACGTTAGACATTTCACTGTCCTAATTTCTGTTCCCACAGTTTCTCAAGTTCTTTATTCAAACTACATTCAAATGATACAGTTTGATAAAATGAATGCAATATTTGAGCATCTTCTGCAAAAGAGACATCCTACCTCATGGTCGTCCATGTTCTTTGGCAGTCTGAAAATGTTCCGGGATGCTGAGCTCAGCATGTTTGTTTTGCTTCTGTCAGCTCGGTAGAGCTCCTCATCTCTTCCCCCTCTCACTCGGAACAACGTTAACCAAGACGGGGTTGGCGTCCAGCATATTACAGTTAATGCAAATAGACATTTATTAATTATATGACAATATAGTTTTCACTGTGTACCACCCTCCCGTGTGTAGTTCTGAAAATTCTGGACTCGTGAATAAAACTTTGTCGTAGTATGACGATTTTGGAATCAAAAGACCAAGAATGGCTAGTACACTATGTACAAGCATTTTCGTCATATTCCAGTAACGATTTCACCTCGAAATCGTTCTTTTCGTGCTGAACCCTTGGCTTCCATTTTGTGTACGGCAGCCATTTTGTGGGTTGCCCTCACATAGGCTTATAATACAGCTAAATTCGATTCCAAAGGACACGTACACCTTAATTGACGTTTCTCTGACCTAGGCAAGCTGAAACCATTGCCCCAGGCCGAACCTGTTTGGTCAGTTCCTCTCCCAGTGGCCGAACGAGATAGCATCAAGGCACAACATGCCATAAACCATTTTCATCGCGCACACACACCCTGCCTAATCTTGCTCACACCTGTCCCTGCTCTTTTCTCTCTCACTTGCTTTATGATGAGGAGGTGCCCGTTTTTATTGGGGGTCCACCGATATCTGATGAAAATGTTGGTCCTTGCCGGGTAATTTGTTGTGGGCTGGACGAACTGTAATGTGGGCTTGTCATCATGACTCTGCTTTTTCTTTGTACTGAAAATATGTGAATAGTCTACTGTAAATGTAAGAATGTTTGCCTGGAGCTTAATATTTTGTATAAAAAGAGAAGCCTGGCTTTGTAAGATTGAGCAATCTCCTGAGAATATACATCCCGTGTTGTTGTACTTCTAGGACACCTGTTACTTGGTTGCAGCCAATAAAATCGACCCTTGACTTCACCTAGAAGACTCTGAGTTTCTGTGGTCTAAACAGGAAAGTACCCGAGGTCTTTGGGTGTACCCTGACACCACTGGGTTACCGGTTCGGTACCGGTTCTGAAAAACCCAGTACCTCAGTTGGCGCCCAACATGGGGCGATACCAGCGGTACCGGTCCAGCCAGAAGTTCGTGAGGAGCTTTGTGAGAAAATTCTGGAGGAAGGCCACCACTTCATCGACCCCTGCATGTCGACGTGGTCCGAAAGTCTTTGCTGCGAGGTTCCCCGCTTCCCAACGGCTACAAAGGACTGCTGCCCTGGCTATCGCCCTGATTTGGACCCTTGAAGTTTGGGAGAGCGAAACGATAGACGAGTCTTCTGGTAACGTCATCGATATCTCAGTTAAGTATAAGTGGAGCGTCTCCCAGTCCTTAGTTGGTTCCTAGTTTTGGGTATCCCTTTGGGATCTTTAATTTGGAACTTGCAAGCGCCAAAGCCGAAGGACTCGTGTATTCACGAGAATATCGTAATCGATAATCCTTTGAAGTTTGAAGCTAGACTAGAGAGCGAAGATGCCTGGTCTTAGCAGACTTGGAAATTTGTTTTGTCTTGGTTGTAGTAATAGGGATTCCCGATTGGAGGACTCGTGTCCGGTTCCTCCGATTGGAACTCCAACATATGAATTATATGTGAAACATGGAGTAGGCCCCATCACATACAATGAAGTGTGGATCAAATACACCAGAAAAGATGGTGTTTTAAAATGGCCCCAATATGGTAGCTTTGACACAGAAATCTTAGACAACCTCGAAGTTAAACTTTTTAAGAAGAAAGCCCGGCCGGCGATGTTTGACTCTTTCCGCCTATGGCGTAAGGAGGCCAAACAGAAGGAAATTACATTAGCGAAGAAAAATAAGAGAGAAAGGGGTATTTCGATAATGCAAGCTGCTATGCAGTTTAAAGACAATGAAGAAGAACAGATGAGTGAGCAGTTGCACAGGCAACGTAAAATGGTGATAGATAAATGCTATCCAGTTTTGCTGCCTCTTCAACAAGATGCAGCAAAAGAACTTGAAAAAGATCCCCTAATGTCGCATTTGTTAAGTTCGCCACCGCCTTATGCGCAGAATGCTATGACACCCCCGCAACCTTTAGTTGCGCAACCTGTGGTTGTTGTGCCTCCTGTTCCTCCACAGCACCCACCAGCTACTCTTCAGCTGGCTCCTGCTCCTCCGGTGCAGCCTCCTCAAGGGCCACTGACTTTTACATTTGCTCTTCCTATACTTCCTACAACTTTGACTACTATATCGACTACCACTCCTGGTACTGCTCCTGACACTGCCTCTGCATCTGCCTCATCTCACCCTGCTTTCCCTCTTGTCTTTTCATCAACTTCTCCTTCTGTTCGTCAGAGAGTGGCTAGTACTGTTACTAGTATTTTATTTCCTTTCTTTGGAGCGGCAAGTCCGGCTCCTGTCTCTGAGCATAAACAGTTGCGTAGCCAACAGCCTGATTCTAGGGAGAAGGAAACGTTGAATCATTTGGCACATAGATGGGTGACTGACCCGACAATATATGATCTAAATTCTGTTATGGATGTCTTCCATCAGTGGGAAGCATCAACGCAGAGATACGTTTTTGAGAAAATGTGTGTTTTCCTGTGTGAAGATTTAGAGGAAAATGATTTGGATTCTAATCCGCCCGAGTTGAGCCATGTACGGTTCGAATTTTCAAAAGGCGCAATTGTGGGTTCAGATGTTAGGAAAGTAGTTGCGACGTTGTTGTCGCTTAGGACTGAAGGTGTTTCTAAGTCGTTGTTTGAGTCTGATTCTTCTGTCAAAAAGAAGGGAAGACAATATCCCATGAGAGAAGTTCCCCCACAATGGAGAGAGGGTGACGCAAATGCTTATCCGGTTATTCTGCCACACTTTCAGCGTGTGTGGGTACATGTTCCTTGGAAGCGAGCTGAAGTTTTGGCCCTTAAACAGACTTTGCCTGACCCCCGTAAAAATCCTGCAGGGTATTACAAGGAATTGTCACAGACTGCAGGGTCATGCATCATGAATTTAGCGGATATAGACATGTTGTTTGGGAATGTTGTTCCACAGCCTTTATGGGGAAAGATTTGTCATGCAGAAAATGACCAGGAGTTAGGTGACTCATGGGCTAATATTACGGCTGCAGATGCCCTACAAATTGGTGGTGCTAAACCTGAGCCTTTAGTAGCAGAACTCCCTGGTAGGATCATTGATTATATGAAAACGATAATGCCTGCGATGCATGTAAATTGGGATTAAGTTGTCTGCGTGTAAGCAGGAAAAAGATGAAACGGTGTCTGATTTCTTCACCAGGTTTGAAGAAACGTTTGTCGACCACAGTGGTCAAGATATGAGCACAGAAGGTGGTCAGCGATTGTTCGTCGATAATTTGTGCACAATCTGCTTCCAGAGTTGTGTAAAAAGTTAAAAGATTCAGAGAGTTCTTGGGCAGTTTCCTCTTCAGCACAGATATTGGCTACTGCACAGTATTACGAAAATCGAGACAAAGACGAGAAAGATAGAGCAGAGAAGAAAACTAAAGAGTTAAAAACGAAGGTTTTGTTACAGCAAGCATATTCGCCACGTGGTGGTGGTGGCCAGAATAATGGTGGTCAGAATAACTATCAGAATAATTATCAGCAGCCTCAACAGTATCAGAGGAACTCGCAAAGAGTCGAATATACTCAACCACGTGTTCCTGTAGGCCCCAATCAGTGTTCATATTGTAAGAAAGAGGGTCATTTTAAGTATAGTTGCCCTATTCTGCTACAGCGCGCAAATGTTGTGTCAAACACAAGAGGTAGAGGTGTTTAACAAGCGCCTAGAGGTAGAGGACGTGGAAACGTCCCTCAGAATGCACTTTCCTTTCCGCCTCAAAATTCTATGAATAGTTTTGATCAGCAGAATAATACGTCTGGTAGGACAGCTCAATACTATGCTGATGATTACTATGCAGAAGATGAGCATATGGAAGGTAATGATTGCTAGGACAGCCATAGACAAAGAGAGGGAGTTGTTTCAGTTCCAGTAGATCAGAGTGGACCATAAGTTGAGGTGATTACATCAGGTGTGTCAGAACCTTTTCTGTTGGATACTGGTTCTATTATGCACTCCAAACTCCCTGGCGCACCTTTGTCTGGCGAAATGAATGTTTCTGTAGGTTTTTCTGGCGCCCCGGTTAGGAACCCGATTTCTAGTCCTATGTCCCTTTCTGTTGGTCCTTGTGAATTTGAAGCACCCCTTATTCTGACAACAGGTTGTGGTGAAAACTTGTTAGGATTGGATCTGTTAAAAAGATTGTATACGACTTTGTACTGTTCTCCTTCGGGAGTACAACTTACACTGGGTAAGAAAGTGGTTTCTCCAATGTATTTGTCAAGGGATAAACTTCCAACAGAATTGTCGTTTCTTCCTGATATTCTTTGGGCTACTGGTCCTAATGATGTGGGTCTTTTGGAAATACCACCATATGTTGTGACATTGAAAACCAATGTTAAAATGCCACGAATTCCCCAATACTAAATTTCTAGTGAAGGGGAAAAAGCTTTGCTAGCGATCGTTTACGATCTGATTGAAAAAGATGTGATTGAAGAAACAACAGGCAACGTTTGCAATAGCCCTGTTTTGCCTGTTTTGAAACGTACTGATCCTTCTCAGCCACCTGTTTACAGATTTGTGATTGATCTTAGAGAGGTGAATAAAATAGTTATGCCACAATTCCCAGTTGTTACTGACATTACTGCCCTATTGACTATGATTCCAGCTTCTGCCACCTGGTTTTCGGTGATTGACTTGAAGAATGCTTTCTTCACCATCCCGATTGCTGAGGAGAGCAGGGATAATTTTGGCTTCAGTTTAGGAGGACGAAGCTTCCGCTTTAAACGTGCTCCCCAGGGCTACTGTGAAAGTCCATCAATATATAGTCAAGATCTAAAGACACAGCTTGATACGATTGTTTTACCTGATGGCGCTACCCTCATTCAGTATGTTGATGATTTGCTTGTTGCTGCAGATACTGAGGAAATCTGTAAAGAAGCCACGTTGTCATTGTTGCGTCATCTGTGTGATTTACATCACCAGGTGTCACTTTCCAAATTGCAATATTGTCGACAAGAAGTGACCTACCTAGGTCATCTCTTATCGAAGGAGGGAAGGAAACTGACCCCAGAAAGAATTCAGGCAATAGCGAAATTGAGTGTGCCAAGAACATAGAGAGAAGTGCGTGCTTTCTTGGGCATTACATCATATTGAAGGCAATGGATACCAAATTTTTCGTTATTAGCCAAACCTTTAGTGGCATTACCGTGTAGAGATACACCCAATCCCGTTCCTTGGTCTGAAGAGTGTCAGAAAAGTTTTTCTGAATTGCGCACAGCATTATGTTCGGCTCCTGTGTTGGGTACCCCCAACTACAGTAAGCCCTTTACATTGTATGTTCATGAGAAAGAGGGTTGTGCATTGTCAGTGTTGACACAGTTGTTTGGAGACAAGCAGCGTCCATGTGCATATTTTTCGTCGACTATGGATCCGGTAGCTAAAGCATTGCCGAGTTGTTTAAGAGCAACAGAGGCAGCAGCTGTTTCTATTCGACAGTCTGCTGGTCTAGTGATGAATAACATGTTAATTGTAATGGTTCCACATGCAGTAGACACGTTGTTAAACAGAACCGACACAGCACTTAACTAGTGCTCGATTGTCAGGTTACGAGTTGACATTGTTAGCGAGTCATGTGCACATAAAAAGATGCAACACACTCAACCCAGCTACGTTGTTGCCAATTGTAGAGGAATTAGATGCTTCAGAACAGCATGATTGTTTTCTAAGAACAGAAGAAGAAACGAAAGGGAGAATAGATCTTAGGGACACTCCTCTTGTAAAGTGTGATGGTACCTTATGGGTGGATGGTTCATGCTTCAAGCTTCCGAATGGTGATACGACTGCAGCATATGCTATCACGACTCTGCATACGATTGTTGAAGCTGCACGTATTCCACATAATTCAGCTCAAGCATCAGAGTTGATTGCACTCACGAGAGCATGTGTGTTGTCGAAAGGAATGAAAGTGACCATCTACACCGACAGCCAGTATGCGTTTGGAGTGGCTCACAGTTTTGGACGATTGTGGAAAGAACGTGGGTTCCTGACTTCACATGGAGCTAAGATTCAGCATGGTCAGTTGGTGAATGAGCTTCTTGAATCACTGACCTTGCCTCTACAAGTTGCGATTGTGAAATGTAGTGCTCACAAGAAGGTGACTGATGATGTTGGTTACGGAAATGCATTTGCTGACGAAATCGTGAAAGGAACTGCAAGGAATGTGATGAGCCGAATGTATGTTGCAGGCCCTGCAAGATGGGTTGGTGGTGTTGGAATGTGTGAAGACACGATAGAGAGTGTGAAATCGATCCAAGCTGAAGCTACAGACAAAGAGTTGAACATGTGGAGAGAAAGTACGGGTAGAATGGATGCAAATGGTTGTTGGGTTGAATTGTCAGAGCATCAGAGATGGTTGTTACCCGATGCGGACGTGCTTGCAGTGGTTACAATGGCCCATGGAATGGCTCACATCAGTGTGAAAGGGATTTGTAAGTTGGTGGCTCCCGTATGGCAAAATGCAGGAATTCCTAAGTATGCAGAAAATGTGGTCAAGAATTGCATGGTGTGTCTGAAACACAATCCTGGTAGGGGAACCCCAACTCCAGCTGGTCATTTTGCGCCTCCTACGTATCCGTTTGAGGTTTTGCAGCTAGATTTCATCCACATGGAGAGGTGCAACAACTTAAAATACGTACTTGTTGTTGTTTGTGCCTTCTCAAGATGGGTAGAAGCATATCCCCTAAAGGACAATACTGCCTTGTCCACAGCTAAAGCCCTTGTGAAAGAGTTCTTCCCTAGATTCGGAATGCCTAGAATGGTCTGGAGTGACAATGGAAGTGAATTTGTGGGTCGAGTGATGAAGAAAGTATGTGAAGGGCTAGGCATTCATCAGAAGTTTCACGCTGCAAATCACCCCCAATCAGCTGGACTAGTAGAATGCTACAATGGCACGCTAAAGTTAAAATTGGCCAAAATTCAAGCGAGCACTGGTCTTACATGGCCTGATGCTCTACCCTTAGCACTCCTATCAACCAGAATGACTGTGCATTCGCGAGTGAAACTTAGTCCCTATGAAATTGTCTTTGGCCGCCCCGCCAACATATGGGGAGTGCCAAGGCCCATAAAGTTCAGTGAAATCGAACACCCTGTTTTGCTTGACTATTTGAACGAATTGACGGCTAAATTGCATGTTTTACATCAACAGGTCCATGACACCCTGCCTCCGGTCCCTGAAACTCCAGGTCATCCCATCGACCCTGGATCATGGGTTCTCGTGAAGAATTTCCAGCGAACAAAGAACGATCAGCCCAGGTGGACTGGAACGCACCTCGTCCTTCTTTCCACAAGATCAGCTGTTCGAGTGGAGGGGAAGAAAAACTGGATCCACGGGATCCACTGCAAGCGGATCCCTCTGCCTCTGCCATACGACCGGTGGGTCCAGGAGGGTGTCGCCGACTCAGAGACTGAAACTGTGCCACGTTTTCTGCCTTTCAGTGATGCACGTGTAAAAGGTACACTTACTGAACAAGAGAGTGATAACATTTTGCTACCAGCTGTATCACCATCAGTTCGATTGGACACTACCGAACCTGAACTCCTTTTCCAAGATAATACAATACCAGGAAAACAACGGTATAATATGAGGCAGAGAAATACGAACTAATAAAAGTGTTTTTTTCCCTCCAAGTACTGTTTTTGAAAGCGCAGCTCTCCCATCTGAGAAACGTTCTTATTTTTGTTTTTCAAACCACCATCCGTGTTCCTCTGCTAGGGCCGCGATTGCCCAAAGTCTTTACGGTGCAGCTGACGACGTTAGGACGACAGTTCTGGTTGGTCTAAGGGAGTTGCCCTAGACTGACAGAAGCATTCCTTAGCAGAAACAACCTCCCATCGCGGGCAGCACTTTAGAGAGGATGGAGTTTTTCGAGATGGAGATACCTGCCAAAACAATGAACTTTAAAGCCAGGATACGTAAAATAATGACAAAGAAAAGCTTTTTGATATTGTGCATTTTCATGTTATTCCGTGTGATTATATTTTTAATAGGATATGTTTTATTCTCTTTTCGAGTAACATTTGCACCCACTAGATCGCCTACACCTCCTCCTTCCACTGTTTCATCTCATTCTTTTCAGCCCCTTCCCGAACACGAATCAGCTAGGAGATTAGAGTTTATTAATAACTCCTTTGTTCAGCTCTTGCACCAACACCAACTTGTAATGAACACGACTAACTGTTGGGTGTGTGGTCTTATGCCTCACACAACGGATAAAGGTATCCCTTATCTGGTCCTGCCTTTCAGCCATAATGGTTCTGTGTGGGCATACAGAACAATGTTCATCTACGCACGTGAAGTCCACCCCCTACGTTCTGTAAAAGACAATCCTAAGAATAGTGCTCTAGTTAAGGGTATAGTCGACATGATTAAGGAAGATATTTCTTATGAAACTACCCCGGAAAATGAGACACTTGCATATATAGGATGGAACGTAACCGGATATGGAGCTACTCTGAGTAAGAAACAGCAAGCTAAAAGATCTTCCCCGATTTGGATTGTACCCCATCAGGGTCACCTGTGTCTGCAAGGTACTGGCAAGAATCCCAGAGCTCAGTTAGGGAAGAGTGTCTGTACTGGAACATATATTTTTGGGTCTCAGACTTCCCCTGCGTTCTTAGCAGCTAAGGGTACATATTTCATCTGCCATGATGGAGCCTATACATGGTTGCCCCCTGACTTTTCGGGCTCATGTTTTGTTTCGTTCCTGTTGCCTCCCACCTACACAGCAGCGGCAGATTACCACAAGACAAGGATAGTTAGAGGTGTCTTGAGTAAAGAAGACACTGCAGGACAAGAATTTGGGGACTTCGCAAAGGGTTTTCTGCCGTTCTGGGGACCCATGGTTAACAGCAGGAACATAAGGCAATTGACAAGGGTGGTTGAGTCCACCGTAATTGAAACTGCTGGTGCCCTTAGTAACTTGACTGCTGAGCTCCAGTCGGAACGTCTTATGACCCTTCAGAACAGGGTCGCATTAGATGTCATACTTGCAGACCGAGGTAGGGTATGTAAATTGATCCAATCGAGTTGCTGTGTTTTCATTCCAGATAAAGCTCCAACAGTGTACCAGGCCATCTCTAAACTGCATAAGATTTCCGAATCTATTCATGTGGATAAAGGAGATTGGTCGTTAATGGGATGGTTCTGGGAACAGATATCCGCCTGAGGATGGAAAATTCTGATAGTCATTGGGATGGTCATAGCCATTCTTTTCCTGTCCTGTCTGTGCGTGCAGTGTGCTCCTGCTATATGTGGCCTCTGTGCTACATCATGTGTAAGGAAACCTGTATCAAGAGATGAGCTAAGTACTAGGATGATGTTACAGAAACATCTCAATGACTTTAGGAATATAGACCTGGACTCAGATTAGCATGAGGATAGGTTAATTGCCTATGTAAGGGCAAAAGGAGGGTTTGTAGTTCTGAAAATTCTGGACTCGTGAATAAAACTTTGTCGTAGTATGACGATTTTGGTATCAAAAGACCGAGAATGGCTAGTACACTATGTGCAAGCATTTTCGTCATATTCCAGTAACGATTTCACCTCGAAATCGTTCTTTTCATCCTGAACCCTTGGCTTCCATTTTGTGTACGGCAGCCATTTTGTGGGTTGCCCTCACATAGGCTTATAATACAGCTAAATTCGATTCCAAAGGACACGTACACCTTAATTGACTTTTCTCTGACCTAGGCAAGCTGAAACCATTGCCCCAGGCCGAACCTGTTTGGTCAGTTCCTCTCCCAGTGGCCGAACGAGATAGCATCAAGGCACAACATGCCATAAACCCTTTTCATCGCACACACACCCTGCCTAATCTTGCTCACACCTGTCCCTGCTCTTTTCTCTCTCACTTGCTTTATGATGAGGAGGTGCCCGTTTTTATTGGGGGTCCACCGATATCTGATGAAAATTTTGGGCCTTGTCGTGTAATTTGTTGTGGGCTGGACGAACTGTAATGTGGGCTTGTCATCATGACTCTGCTTTTTCTTTGTAGTGAAAATATTTGAATAGTCTGCTGTAAATGTAAGAATGTTTGCCTGGAGCTTAATATTTTGTATAAAAAGAGAAGCCTGGCTTTGTAAGATTGAGCAGTCTCCTGAGAATATACATGCCTTGTTGTTGTACTTCTAGGACACCTGTTACTTGGTTGCAGCCAATAAAATCGATCCTTGACTTCACCTAGAAGATTCTGAGTTTCTGTGGTCTAAACAGGAAAGTACCTGAGGTCTTTGGTGTACCCTGACACCACTGGGTTACCGGTTCGGTACCGGTTCTGAAAAACCCAGTACCTCACGTGTACTATTCACAGTTAACATTACCTAGCATTAGCTTTCAGAGAGAAAGCGGGAATAATTAGTATTTTGAAGCAAAATGCGACATGCAACTACGAATTGAAGATTTGGCCTAAACATGCATTTTTCTCTTATCTTTCAAGCTCACCGAATTATAGGCTTTAGTGTATATTATTTCCCACGAGTGTGTGTGTAAGGTGCCTGTTAATTTCTATTTCTACTTACTGTTAGTACGTATTATGAGAGTGTTGTTCTGCGCAAGTTACGTTTTGTGAAATCCAGCTCCAACAATCCCCCCTTTGATGGCTTCCTAGAGACGTCATAAAAATACCTACCATTCCGTGTGCTATCTTTATTTTAAAACTCAGTACTCTTCTCTCTTTTTACGGCACTTCCATCTAAATTTTTCATCATGTCATAGTATTCCCCTTTCATTTCTTCTAATTCCATTTCTTTTCTTTTTCTCTTTTTCACTCTTCATTTACTACCTGATTCTGTCACTACATTTCTTCCTCTCTTACTCTTACAACATGTATAAGTTGTTATTCACATTAGAGCTATCATTGCTATGGAAACAAGTGGTATTAATATTTTTCCTAATAAACTACTTCCTAAGGTAGAAAACTATGTGACTACTGAGGAGAAACCCTTACCCAGTCTCTCCCAAGCACTGTCAACCTCCAGTGGGGTCAGATCATTATGTAACTCTGTAATATTCTTAATATATCCCTCTATTCCCTGACTTTTATTGGGAATATATGTGCAACAATATTGGACCTTCAGCATACCACAGACTCCACCCTCTTTTGCCAATAAAATGTCAAGGGCATGCCTTTTGTAAAAACATCAATCTAATGGCAACCATTTCAATATCAATCATTAAAAAGCTCAGTATCTGTTGATAATCGATCAACAATTGTAGACAATTTTCGAATTTTGTGTGAATTTAGAATGACTCCCACTGAGGGTATTAGTGCACTAAAAATATCACCTACAATTTCTGAAAAACTAGCTCTTATGTTATGTATTAGTCCTTGCTTTACTTCCCTCAAGCTTCTATTGTTTCGGTCTACATGATAGACCTTTGGAAAGACAATGGCAAAATAACATCTACTATACCAATGTGCAGGCAGTCTACAAAAGCCTTTTGTTCCACACACATAGTAGACTCCTGGGATAACCAGATCAGTTCCACCCTTCAATCCACAGCCTTCAGTAATCTGAAAAGTATGTTCACATTCACTACTACCAATAAAATAGTTGTTATAGTTAGTTTTAGTTCAAAGCTAGCACATTGTCCCTTTTTGTTGCCAGTCCAGAACCATGGCAGCAGATGTCTTGCCTCTTTTATAATTTCCTTCTCTAAAAGTCCTCAGTGGTACGCGGGACTTCTGTTCAGCAGCTTTATTTTGAAAATTCTCCCTTCTCATTTCCACCATTTCAATGAAAACCTTGTCTTCAATCCGCAAACTACAGGTCAGGATATTCTTATAGGCATGCTTTATATCTAAAGCTTTGGTAATGTGGAAAAATTCTCCCATATAACGTACATTTTAGCGCTCAAAAACATATTTAGCTCTTTTATTACTGGTATTTCTGAAATTACTAAATCTATATTAGAGTACTGATACTCTATCTTTCCTGTTACGTGAAACAGGCTCATTAGCACACTACATGACATACCATATGTTAACGGTAGGTGGTGATAAGCCACCCCCTCTGAGACAGACAAAGGTAATTGCATGCACACGTAACAGTCACTCACATTCATGGTGTTAGTGTATTCATACAGCAATTTAGTGAAGACATTTAACGCAAAATCATTAATGGACTTCCCTTGAGGGAAACAATTTCTATCCAAATGTCCTTCATTAGTAATCAGTGTTCCTTTAGTGACATCATTCATTCGTCCACTTGTTACGTTATTGGTTCTATGTCCATTACTAGTTACCATTAGAATAGGTACGATTACGGTTAATAATATCCATTTGAACATTAGAAAGAACATACTACACAAGCAAGTTTTAATACACCTACGTTTTAGACTAGGTTTTGGATGTTCAGTCACTTCTACTTCAGTCAATTGATATTCTATAAAAAATAAAAAATCTACCAACATCTAAGTTTTGATTATCTAATTCTAATAAAAAAAATTACCAAAATGGTAGTGTAATGCGATACTTCAAGGCTTTCTTCTTTACCCCCTTTTTTATTTTATTTTATTTGGCTTTTCTGAATCTTTGAATTCTTCTTCTGTCAAATGTATAACCTTAAATTTCCAAATTTCCAAATGTATAACCTTAACCTTTCACCAACCTGTTCAGTATTTGAACTGTCTTTGCTTTCATTTGAATCGTGTTAGATCAGGTATCATTGGTGTGAGTCTCCCTTCCATTTTTTTTGCTGTTGTTTCCTCAGTTTTTTATATGTTTTTGCTGGTTTGGTGCTTTGGGCGCTAAGCCACTGCTACTCAGAGCACGAGTGCAAGTGCTCTCTATTGTAAATTGATGCCATCGATTAGTGACTCCATGATTGATTTGCTTGTCAGATCCTAGTACAGTGCCCAATGTGTGCCTAGGGCCTGTAAATCAAATGCTGCTCGTGGGCTTGTGGCACTGATTGTGCCACCCACAGAAGCAGCTTGTAAAGTATGTCTCAAGCCTGCCATTGCAGAGAATGTGTGCAGTCTAGTACTGCCATGTTGACTTGATAAGTGCACCCACTTACCAGTCCCTGGCACTTCCCTTTTCTACATGTTAGACATCCCTAAGGTATGCCTAAGGGTACGGTGTGTGTGGCATGTCCTGATAGTGAATTACAGCCAATTTCGTTTTTCACTATTGAAAGGCTACCTGTCCTCATAGGCCAGAATGAGCATTTTGATTATAACATCTTATAATCCTAACTGACCCAGTGAACATGGTAGAAAACCAAATTTAGAATGCCTGAACTCAGAATGTTAAAATACATCTTTTAGTAAAGTTGGTTTTGACATTCTGTGTTTGAAAATAGCACTTTTAGAAAGTTGGTTTTTTCTTGCCTAACCATCCAGCCTGCCTCTGCTAGGTTGTGTATTGTCTGGTTTGTGAGTGACAGAAGGGTTTGGGCTCCAGCAGTCTGTTGAGTCATGGCTGGGCTCCATAGGACCTTGGCTGAATGGAGAGTAGGGGGCAGAGATGTCTTTTCACTTGCCTCAGCCTACATATAATAGAGATTAGGGGGAGGATATTTTCTTTCAGCCTACACTGGCCAGATCTGCTTTCAACATGCTGTCTTCACCTCCTGCCAGCAAGCGGCACCAGTGAGGACAGAACTGGTTTGGCCTGGTACAGACACTCTCTGCCTTCAGAGAACAAAGATAATAGTTGTGGTGGTGACCGAGCATTTATGGAGCACGTCCGTTACTCTGCGGAAAGCAACTTATCATGGTTGCGAACACGGATTAATTTAATAGTGGATGGTCTTTTTGTCATAACTCGGACCTTTTTGAAACACGGGATTCTTACTATAATGAGTCCGTATATCACTTGTTAAGTCACATCTTCTTACACATGGTAGATGCTGCGGCCTGTTTTACCTCGAACGACAATGATGTTTTGATGCATTTCTAGGCTCATCACCCTGTATACACTGTGGTGCTCTGCTTCCAATATACTACATATGATCCTAATGACTGGGCGGACCAATAGCAATCAATCTATCATATTTATGCCTTGATGAAGTCTCTGTGTGGGACGAAACACGTGTTGGCGATGTACGTGCTGGGAGAATCTTTTTTATGAAATGTGAATACCAATAAAGGAAAAAATTGACGAAATCTGAAGAGGACTCTCTTTGAATCTACCTTGGATTACTTGGACCCCTTTGTTGCTTAAACATTGTGTTATGTTTCCAATTCTGTTCTCTATGATAGTTAGAGTTCTTTCGGAGGGCGTAATATTTAAGCCAAGACCAAAATATATCTGATTGTTAGGTGTGCTGTAATTAGAATCTCACTCTTTTAATTCTATTTTGGATCCACACTTTGGGGCACATTATGATGGAGGATTTTCCGCATCCTCCGGGCCGGCGGAAGCCATCGCCGGCCCGGAGGATGCGGAAAATCCTCTGCGGACCCACCAGAGACCCACTGCCACATTAGGATGGCTGGTGGGTCCTGGTTTAGGTCCGCTGCTTTTCCGCTGCGGTTGGATTACAACTGCGGCGGAAAAGGCCTGATATGGTGGCGGTGTCTCTCAGACATCGTCCACCATATTAGGATGTCTGTATTTCAATGCCTTTACACGGCGGCATGTCCGCCGTGCAAAGGCATACGGATTCTTGTTTGGGGGCCCATTGCGGGCCCCCGGGGTGAAGAGGGGGTGGGAGGTGCACATGGAGGGTACCTATGGTACCCCCCTGCATTTGCGTGCACAGAGCGGCAGGAACCGCGCGGTGCCTGCCACTTTGTGCATGCAAATGCAATGCATGCATTTTTAACATTGCTGCGGGTGCAGCTTGAAGCCGCACCCGCCGCAAGGTTAAAAATAGAGGATGTGACCGCCAGGGTGGCGGTCACATCCTAATTGCACAGGAGGGAACTCCGCAGGACATGCGGAGGTTCCCTCCTCCTCTATGGTCGCGGACGGACTCAAGTCCGTCCGCGATCATAATGGGCACCTTTGTGTGTACCTATAGCACCTTGAGGTAGTAGGTGCTTTGAGCTTCTTTAGCACCCATTTTTTATGTAAAATCTGTCCTACCTTGTCTATATATTTTGCGTATTCAACTGTAGATATAACAATATTGTCTTTGAATGAATGGTGCTGAGGTTTCCTTTGTGAACACTACTACCTGTTTCTGCTGTAATAGTTGTATACCTATTGGGGCCCAGACCCCAAGACTTTGGATCACTTCTGGAATTCAAGACGAACATTTGCCAAGGAGAGAAACCAAGGAAGCTGAAGGATTTGACTGCCCATGCGCCATTTTGCTATTTCCTGGGGTTGGCCTGCAGTGGTTACTTATTTGCCAAGGAAAGGAGAAGGAACTTTTCTTGAACTTTCATTATCTTGAAGAAGGATCTCCAAGGGCTTGAAGTGTGCTTGCCTCATGCTGAAGTCTTGGGGATACCAGACTTCACCACCAGCTACCCCCTGAATTTCCTTGCTGGGAATTCTGTCTGCAGTAGCCTGCGTATTGTTGGCAGCTGATAGTGTGACTCAACAGGAAGAAGCATTACCAGAGAAGCGTGTCACCGCCGCAGAGGTCGCCGTCGCATCAACTGAGAAGCGTGTCGCAGGTCCTGTCACGGCTCAGAAGTTACCGAGTTCACTGCACGGCCGCCGGGTGTATATGCATCACATCCAAATCGTCACATCGCATCAAACATACCATCTTGTTGCATCGCAGTGTATCATCGCATCGAAGCACCATCTTGTCGCTTCATAACCGGAACCCAGTAAGAGATCGACACATCACCTCCTCTCCGGTAAGGAATAGACACATCTCCTACTTTGCGCAAGCATTGAGGAACAGACGCACTGCCTCCCCCGAAGCAAGGAACTGACGCATCACCCTCCCTGTGAACCTTTTTGTTAGTTTTGCAATACGCATTCAAGGTACTTTGTGAGAAACGTGTCTCATTTACCATCAACATTACTGTATGTGTTCACAAATGCTTTACACACTGCCTTTGAGATAAGCCTGCCTGCTCATACCAAGCTACCAAGGGGATGAGCAGGGGTTATTTAGGAGTGTAGACCCCTTACCCTGACTAGAAGTAAGGGTCCCTACTTGGTCAAAGGTACCTACCTCTGCCAACTAGAGACCCCCATTATAGATAATGGGGTAACCCAAAAAGTCGTCACCGGACCTGGGTACAATGTGGGAATGAAGAGAATGGTCCATGACTCATTCAAAGAGAACTAAATTCAAACCTATATGATCTGTGTTGTGTAAAAACTCCAACACTGGTATTTAATCCTATACAGAAGCCACTACGCTTATGCAATCAAAATTATATTATACTAGCAGCCCGTCCCGACGTTGTCCGGGTATGAATTGTTACCGGCCAGTAGTATATTGTTTTGTAGGATTGCGTTTTGATAGCATTTCTTATCTGTGACAGGCCTGTGAAACGCTCCGATTCACAGTGCACTGCTGATGCACTTAAGAGGGCGCGTTCAGTAGTGTGTGAACTCGAGTTTCCCTTCTTTATTTTTCCTTGCAATATTATATAGCGCGAACTCGACAACATGGCATGAGCACAATTTACATTACAGAAGAACACATTAATTTGTGGTAGGCATGGGGAGACACAGCGATTTGCCTGGAATCACAGGATGGTCAACTGATGCCGAGATTCGAACATAGCTCCCCAGCTCTAAAGTTTGCAATTCTAGAACTTGTGGCGGGAGGTGTGTCTGAAAGTGTATGTCGGTGCTGGCCATCAATGAGAGAGACCTGTGCATTTTTCAAATCGGTGGTGAAAAAATATGAGTATGTTGCTGGAGATGTGGGCCGCCGTGCCACCAATGTACTTACCGGGGAGGGTAAACACCCATTATTCCGCAACTTTCTTTCCGCATATCATCACTCTGCATACCTACATTACGAAAGTACCATGACTCCGCAATGCCATTATAACGCATGGCATTACATTTTATATGTTTTTACCACGCATACATTTGTTTTGGGGTATTGAGGTATATTCTTTGGGGTGTTAGGGTATTTTAAGGGTTCAGATATAGTTTTGGGTTATGGGGTACAGGGGTATTTATAGGGTTCAGGGATAGGTTTGGGTTTTAGGGTACAGGGGTATTTTTAGGGTTTAGGGATAGGTTTGGGTTTTGGGGTACAGGGTATATTTATAGGGTTAAGATGGGTTAGTGTTTAAGGGTGTTGGGGTATTTTAAGGAGTAAGGGTGGATTATGATTATGGGGTGCAGGGGTATTTAAAGGGAGCAGGGTGGACACCCGGAGCTGGAATGTACAGAACCTGGGAAGAAAAAACAATGAAATATTTGGCACAACGCTCGCTTTTTTTTCCCGTAATCCCACACCCAGCACACGCCCACAGCATACAATATAAGACACGGCATGAATGGCGGAACGTAAATCAACAGTTGATGGACAGAATGCAGAACAATGTCATACATTCACTCCAGTACAGAGATCTGGGCCTAACTCGTTTTTTTGCACTCCACACCACCACAGTTCAGACATGACCATATGAAAATCAGCCTTGAACATGTGTCTCATGGAAACAGTCCAGGCCGAACTGCCAAGCCGTGTCTTTTCTGGACCGGAATCAAGCAGCCTAGGACCAGTTTCTGACAATCAGCCGTCTTCAGCCAGGGTAGCTTGACTCCAGTGGTCTGGAGAGCATGGGACTAACGTCTGAGCATACCCATCCCACTCGGGGTGACAAATGCAAAAACAACAGTTGATGGACAGAATGCAGAACAATGTCATAAATTCACCCCAGTACAGAGATCTGGGCCTAAACCCATCGTTTTTTTGCACTCCACAACACCCCAGTTCAGACATGGCCATATGCAAATCAGCCTTGACCCTGTGCCTCATGGGAACAGTCCAGCCCGAAGGGCGGAACGTACTACATGCCCCCAGCGTTTGTCACGCCCCAGCACACGCCCACAGCACAATGCAGACACGCCCACAAGGGACTACTTTGCTGACACGGTTCTTTTACCTTTTAAATGTATATGGTGGGCGTCTGCATAGCCTATGTCCTTCTGCTGCAACTGCCCTTTCCAACGCTGTATTGGGTGTTGTGATTGGTTCTGTAGTTCCTGAGATTACCCGCATCAAAGGTTTGGGCTCTCTCTTTATTATATTAGTATAGATTTGCATGCACTGAATTTCAGAAAAACTAAAACAACAATAGAGAATTGCAAGACCAGATGTCCTGGATTTGAAGCTTTCAGTACTTGATGACATTTGGCAATGTTCAGTCTGCACCACCTTCTAAATGCACTGTACCTGTTGAAGGCATGCTGCTTGGCACAGGGGTCGTGCAAGTTTTGAGCGTGCATCAAGGCCTCGCAAAAGTCAAAGAAATGGTATACATTTACAACTAAGATGTTGACAATGGGCCTGATTCACAGAACTAACTTAAGACAAAATCCTAAACTTACTACTTTTGCTATTCACATAAGCTAGGATTTTGTCTTAAGTTTGTCTTAAGACAAACTTAAGACAGACTTAAGACAGATTTAAATTAGGATTTTGTCTTAAGTTTGTCTTAAGTCTATCTTAAGACAAACTTAAGACAAAATCCTAACTTCTGTGAATACCAAAGGTAGTAAGTTTAGGATTTTGTCTTAAGTTAGTTCTGTGAATCGGGCGATGGAGTGAGAGGGAGGGAAAGGGAGGGAGACAGAGAGGGAGTGAGAGGGAGGGAGACTGAGAGGGAGTGAGAGGGAGGGAGACTGAGAGGGAGTGAGAGGGAGTAAGAGGGAGGGAGACGGAGAGGGAGTGAGAGGGAGTGAGAGGGAGGGAAAGGGGGGAAAGGGAGGGAGAATGATAGGGAGTGAGAGGGAGGGAGAGGGAGGGAAAGGAAGGGAAATGGAGGGAGAGGGAGTGAAAGGGAGTGAGATGGAGAGTGAGTGAGAGGGAGGGAAAGGGAGGGAGACGGAGAGAGAGGGAGGGAGAGAGAGAGGGAAGGAGAGAGAAAGAGGGAGTGAGAGAGAGGGAATGAGAGAGTGAGTGTGAGAGTGAGACAGTCAGAGTGAGACAGAGGAAGACAGGAGAGAGGGAGGGAGAGAGGGAGAGAGAGCTAGAGAGAGGGAGATAGAGCTAGAGAGAGGGAGGGAGACCGAGAGAGAAAGAGAGAGAGAGAGATGTGTGTATGCCGGGACGGCTCAGTGGACGATGGCATCCGCTGCAGGGACCTGTGATCAACCTCATGGTCAGTTTTATGTTGTTTCTCTAGCCCCTCCCCCTCCCTCACTGACCCCGCCCCCACCGATGTGGCCCTCGGACACAAACCAAACTGTAAATTTGGCCCACAAGAGAAAGTTTGTGCGTACCCATGCTGTAGAGTGTGGTCTAATTATGTCCGAGAGTGCATCAAATCTTCCAAAGTCATAAAGGCTGATTTTCCAGCAAGGAGGTAAGAGCTTGCTAAACACACCACCCAGGATGGCTTATTTCCATAGACGCTCCCCCTACCATCAGTGCAATGGCACTCCCTGGCTTCGGCGGGGGCCAGGGTGGGCGCCTGGCACCTCGGGGGACATTTTTAAGAGGGAGCGCTATTGCGCTCCCTGACTTTTCTTCATGTGGGGGCAGTCCCCGGGACTTGACCCACCCCGGGGGCATATCCAAGCCCGGCGGCGGAGCCCCATACGCTTTGTTGTCGGACTTCTTTGAGGTCAAAGGTTGCTTACCTTCTGGGGAGGGCATATTTCAGCCCCCATGGATACGATCTTCGCAATCTTGGCCACTTCTTGCTCCTGGTGGTGCTCCCCAGCCACTGGGAGCATTCTCTTTCGCCCTCTGGGTCTCTGAGAGGGGGGATTCAGCAGGGAGCTGTCTTCACTGGCGCCTTGTGCCAGCCTTTTGTCTGGCTCTCCTCCTGGCCCTCCCTTCTTCCTGCGCAGAGACCCCTGCTTCTGCGCACTGGTCCTAGTCTCTTCTCCTGGCGCTGTTCAGGATCCTGGGACAGTCAGGGGGTTCCTCCTTCCAACTGCCCATTGCGCCAGGCTCCAGCACCCTCTGCCTCAGCAGACCACACCCCAGAGAGAGCTCCTCTTCCTGAGCAAGTTCTTTTAAGAAGTTGGGGAGGGAGTTGGAAGGAAGTCTCTGTTTGCCCTATCACACAGCGACACATCACTTCTCTGCCTTTGCTCCCTCCTTCCTACCCAGGCCTCTGGGTTTGTTCAAGATGACATCGTCCAGGGTCTCCTGCCACATGGTCCCTGAGAGCCCCCCTCCCCCCCAGGGCTGCCTTCGCCCGGGTGCAGCTTGGTGCCTGGCACCCAGTGACAGCTGCTGATGGATTGGCCTTTAGCGCCACCTTTCTTCTATCATTGGAGGGAACATCCTCGCTCTGGAAAGAAAGGTAATTAATCCAGGCAGCTGGGGCCAGCCACCAGCCAGGCCCTGGTTATGAACTGACTCAGAGAAATATAACATTTCTGGATAACCCAAAAGCAGCACAAATATGACTCTGGACTCTGCAGAATACTTGTTCTCACATAAGTTACAGTGGACTTTGGTGCGTGTCTGGGATTTGTAGGCCCTAGGAAAATGAAACTAGCCCATGTGCTCCCTATCCCCATAAGAGAATAATGGAATAAACACTGTAAAGCACACTGACTTTCCCTGGCATGTTTCTTCCCACTGTATAGAGCCTCTTCCATGTCACTACCCAATTTTGCATAAGTCCTGCCACACCATTCACTTTGTAGTTGCTCCTGGACTGCGCACGCCAGGAATCTCCCCTACACAGCCCACACACACGTGCACACACATGTACACATTTGTCTGCATGTAACCAGCCTGGTGCCCCTTACTCCAGCTGCTGCGCAGTGGCCTAGTCACGCTAGGGGGGCACCAGTAAAATCCACATGCAGTCTCTGTCAACATGAGTTCACTGTGGGTGAGTTCCAACTTATAAGCCTCTCCCACAGTAAAAGCTCAACAAATAGGTGCTCAAAAAGCAAAAATTCCAGGCAGCCCAGAGTGTCAGAACCACCTTCTTTCTAAAACCATTAAAAAGCTGTACCTCTGATTTTTTGTGATGGCACTGTTCTCTATAGTGAGTGGCGGGCAGAAGCACACGGACTGATCATGATAGCATCACAATCTCGTATTTTAAAGACTCAAGCTATTATTGGTGGAGGGGGTGCTCCAGGCCTCGGTCTTCCCCTCGGGATTCGAGGAGCCAGTTCAATAGAGAAGTAGTTGGATAGTCCCTTTGGTTTTAGGCAATTGGAAATGAGTTCCTCAACAAAGAGATGAGTTGCCGGGCCCTGTGCTTGCTCGGATGTGCACGTTGTTTCACTGCACCCACCCTTAGTAGTCATCCAGTTGCACATCCATCTTGGCTTGGGTATCCCGGAGCCGCTGCACTTATTTTTTATGTTTGGAGGTCTCCTGTGTGAGTTCTGTCATGACCTCTTCGACTCGGGCGCTCATCTTCCGGAGGTCCGCTCTTATGAGTGAGACCTCAACATTCACTCCATTGATTTGGGTCTCCAGGGAGGTACGCACTTCATTATTAGCAGTCATGATGTCCTAAAGCGTTAGGTCTTGTGGGGCGGGTAAGGATCCCGGTTCATCGTGGACCTCCGACCGGGAGACCCCCGATCTTCTTAGGATTTAGACCATGCAAATTTGTCAAGTTTGGTCTGCAGCGATTTCTTTGTACCTTCCCCCCTGCCATGATCCTTCCATGCTTGGCAGGTATGGTTTGGTATGCCCCTAGGGCTCAACGTATATTGTGCTATTGACTGAAGTTCTATTGCAATGAAATTATGTTCTTTGCTCTGTAAATACATATATTTTATATATATGTACCATGAGTGGTTCTCTTTTCATTTAGGCATTCAAGAGGTTATAATCTGGTAAACCAAGCTGCTTTACACTCCTTCAAGACTTAGCCTGAAGGCTGCTCTCCACAGCTACCACTAGGATAGCTTTCAATAAACCTATCATCAATAAGGGTTGTTGGGACTGGTGCAAGATGCCCACTAGAATAGTGGACAGCATATGCCAGGCCAACTTCTCACATCCAGCACCTTTACTTCAATGTTCAGCAGGGTAATGAGTCTGTAAGATCCCCTGTCCTCTGGTGGCTTATCATTTGCATGAATTTGGAACATTTGTGCTGGCTGAAGATCCCTCAGTAAATTGCAAAAATGCCTCACTTCATAGAGCATCTCCCACAAGGGCACTCCGCCATCCAAAGTAAAAAAAAAACTTTATTCGAATGTTCATAGTAACATCCATAAAAGCACATTTCAGTAAATTTACAGTTAACACATAAAATTCATATAATACTAGGAATCACATAAAGTAAAAGATCACAGACAGAAGATACAGTAAAAATGTATAAATATATATAGTTATATTGGTTAAAAATATTTCTCTCGGCACAACGCAATTATCCCTCCATACTCTCCCTAAATTTGATTGCAAGTTTTAAAAAGCTACATACAAATAAAGTGCAGTCACAGCTTAGTAGTTGGAGGTAATAAAGTGCTGGTCGGATTTGTGCAAAAGTCAATTGTTTGAGGATTGGTTTTAAATATAACTTCCTTGGTACAAGATAAAAGGGGCAGATGAATAAGAAGTGTGCCAGGTCTTGCGGAGACTTTTCGTCGCAGCCGCAAGGTGGCAACACTTGGCCTCGATAGTCCCCCCTCGGTACGGCCAATAAAAGATGGAATAGGTCTAGGCGAAACCTCGAAAGCAAAAAGCGATCATAACCTGACAGGGGCCATGACAGGTACGGTTCCATTTGCAGGCAGGTTTTTAGTAACACATGTTTCCGGACACTGTCTTTCTTTGATTCGGCCTCCTCCCAGGCTAAATACCTAGAAGTAATGAAGGTCTTCTTCACAAAGCTAACGTCAGATTTAGTAATAAGCTCTGGGGTTGCAAAAAGGGCAGGACGCCCTAGTTCAGATAAACATTTGCTAATATATTTTAGCCAAGGGACTTTGGATCCATTTTCCCATGTTAATGCTTCTTTCAGGATTTGTTGAGTGAGGGGTATTTCAGTATTTGTCCAGCAGTTTAGCCAACAAAGTATGGGATTTATGGCTATTCTGTCACTCAAATAGGGCATACCTAATTCTTCATGGACAGAAAAGTTGCCTGTGCCCCTTGGTACCCTCAAAACCCATTTTAAAAAGCTATTTTCTGCAACCTCCAGCCCTCTAGGAGAAGTAAACCCCCATAGCTCACTTCCATAACATGCAATAGACATGCTTTTTGCTTGGTAAAGTTGTAGCAATGCAGCCACCGGACTATTGCCCATTTTTCTTGCAAAGTCAAGTATGGCTACATTGGCCCTGGTTACCTCTCCCGTTTTTCTCTGTACTGCAGGTCCCCAGTTCAGCTGATGGTCAAAAAGGACACCCAAATAAGAGAATGTCTTGACCACGGGGATTTTTTCCCCATTAACATTAAAAGAGTTTAGCTTTTTATTCCCCAAGCCTACCTTCATGACATAGGATTTTGAGTTGTTAATACTCAGGTCCCGTGACTTCATGAAGTCATGAAATGCTTTAAACAGGGTTTGTAGGCCTGTTGCAGTCCTGGATATCAGGACTGCATCGTCCGCATAAAGCAGTACCGGCAGTCCTTTCCGACCAACATAGGGGTAGTCAACTCCCGTGCCCAAGAGATACTCCTCTAGATCGTTAATGTACAGGTTGAAGAGGAATGGGGCTAGAATACACCCTTGGCGAACGCCCCGGTGTATTCCAAAGTCCCTTGTTACTTTTAAGTCTTGTGTATATCTGACATTTGCTCTTGTGTCAGAGTGCATGTCGGCTAATAAATTAATTAGGTTTTGCTCTATACCCATTTTTGCCATGACATCCCATAGTCTACCTCGATCTACGCAGTCGAAAGCCGACGATAGATCCATGAATGCCATATGAATTGTACCTTCCCTAGCCATGGTATATTTCCCCATGATCATGTACAGGTTCAGACACTGGGTAATCGTTGAATGACCAGGCCTGAATCCGTATTGAATTGGGGAAATTACATTATTTTCGTCTGCCCAGGCTGTTAGTCTATTTAAGATTACACCCCCTACTACTTTTGCTACAGAATTAATTAGAGATATTGGTCTGTAGCAGAGTGGGCTGCTGCGATCTCCTTTTTTAAATACAGGTACTATAGTGGAAATCCCCCACGACTTAGGGCAACCAGAAGCTGCCGCCGCATTAACTACAGCGGCAAGGACTGGGGCCCACAGTGATGGACGGGATTTAAAGAGATCTGGGGGGAGGCCATCAGGCCCGGGGCCTTGTTACAGGTTAGGCCTTGAATTCCCTTTTCAACCTCATTTATTGAAAAATGCAAAAAATTCTCCATGGGAGTAATAAAATTATACTCTGCCTGTGGCTTATCACTTTTAAAAATGGTGCTGAAATGAGTGACCCATCTTTCCTCTGGAATATTTGTGCCAAGGGCCATATTACTTGGGTCATCAAACAGAGGTGTATTGATAATTTCCCAAAACCTAGCGCTGTTACCCAAGATTTTGGGATCTAAGAGGGACTTACCTTTACCTCTTTTTTCCGTAATGCAATGATTTTTTTATATTGTACTCGCATAGCCTTAATACAGGCTGGGTCTCTGGGCCTAGCTAATAGGGCCGTCTTAAGATCTCTATTGGCTTTGGAACAAGAATGATCAAACCATTTTGGGTTGTTTCCAGCATGCCCATTTGCTGGCACCATCAGCAAAGACCCTACTGTTTCTACAACCCCCTCAAAGGCAGACAAAGTTTGACCCGGTGATGATGTGGGTGACACACAAATTGAAAGATCAGAGCTACAAAGGTTATTTATCGAGATGTACAAGTTATCACAGTCCACCATTGTCCATTTTAGGTGGCGTTTTCCATTTATGCACTTTATATTTCCCTGGCCTTCGCTGCGCTTTCGCAGGTCAAGAATGCCTCCACCCAGGTTGATGGAAATTGGATTATGATCGCTGTGGGCATTCAATTGAATGCGAAAATCCGAGGCAAAGTTAGCAAGGTCCGTAGATAATAGGATATGGTCTATATAGGAACCGTTTGTATTACCTTTATATGTGGGAACTTGAAAAAGTGTATGCTCCGCCGTCTCAGACATAGCTGCGACTAAATTGTTTTTGTCCATCAAGTTGTTAAGCTGAGTTCCACGCCGAGAGTGGTCAAAATGAAAACCTTTTATGCTGTTGCAGCCTAGATGACCCATGGGCGTCTTTCCTGGGTTCCCACAGGGATGGGTATTGAAGTCACCAGCGATCAGCAATTTACTCGACAAGTTCCTCTCATTATCTTTCAAAAAGTCACACAACTGCAGTAGGTTGCATTCTCCATACTGGTTTACTGCGTTGTAAAAATTAATCAAGGTCAAGGTATGTTTGCCCCTTTTCAACTCAAGTACTTGAATGTTCCTATTGCCTGTTTGGTGGATGTTTTTATGGTAGATAAGAGCCAAACTTATGTAGATTGCCAAGCCCCCTTTTGCTCTTCCACTACTTGAGGGTTCTGCTGAGGTAAAAAAAGCTTTGGTATCCCTCGATGTGGGCTAATTTGTTATCTACCAGCCATGTTTTTTGCAGACATATCACTGCGTGTTGTTTAACAAAAGACAGCCAAGTAGGGTCACAAACTTTGTCGGCCAGGCCTGCCGTGTTCCAAGATACCAAACTTGCGCTACAAGACGGTCTAGTATCTATGTCTATCTCTATGTCTATATTTGCAGAATTAGTGGCTTTCGGATGGATAGGCTCTGTTCGTGTGACTACCTGTTCTTCAATGATGTTGTAATTATATTCTATATTGACTGGTTCGCGGCTGAGAGCTTCTGGATGGTCTGTGGAGGTTTCTGGTCTATTTTGTAGAGGTGGGCTCTCTGATAAGGTTCTTATATCTGGGCCCATCTGCTCGGTCGATGATAGACTCTTAATAGTGTTAGATTCATTTGGGCCCTTTATACCATCACTTTTATCGGATGTTATCTCATGGTTTGCATTGTCTTTATATACAAAGGGGATTCGCGGTTCAGGTAGTCAATCAACCCCCTCCAGGTCGCACTGCTCATAAAAGGCATTAAATCTATTTGAAATAGGAACATTGTACTGGTTGATCATATGAGTGGAATAGGGGTATTCCTGTTGAGGTACCTGATATAATCCTTCCCTCCTCTCTGGGTACATTTCGAAATGATCTATATTTCTATGATCCCTGGGTATAACCCCACCTGGATATAATAGGTCATCTGTATTATATTGACTATAATTGCCTATAGTATCCCAATTTTGATGTTGATTAATGTGAGTGTAGGACCCTCTCTGTTCCCCTGGGGGATGTGAATACCTATTGTTTGACCCGGAACCATTTGAAGGATAAAAATAACTGAGGTCCATTATGCGGATCAGACTATTTATGGAGCTATCCCTCCATCTGGTGATGTAACTTGCCACGCGAGTGCCTTTAAAGGTTACAATGATGCAATCTCCTTCAGTAGACTTAAATCTATGTCCCACCCAGTCTACCCTCCTGACATAGGCTATGCGACCATCAAGATGTGAGGGAAGCGGTCTATGTGTAGTTAGCCAACGGCTCACCTTGTTTTTTAATTCCCCGTATGTTTCTATTTTCCCCTCACCCAATTTGGAACACCTATCATAACTATTGTATATGGATGAGACTCGCCATCCCCTTAACACACATGAATAATTTGGGGCCATTACGTCATGGGTTTCTCCACTTTCGATCTGGGCCATCGCTTTTAGCACCTCTTCTACCTCTACAGGGGCCTTAAATAATGCTTGGTCAATAGTCTTCAGGCTGGGGGTGTGCATGCTGCCGATAAACCTCAAAAATCACTGCAGTCAGTTGTCAGCTCTCCATATGACCCGGTAATTCCACTAACCCATCCCTGATACTCCTCTCTTCTAGCTTACCTGCTTTATTTCCCAGCTTGTCTAGCCTGTGCTGCTTGCCACAATTGTAGGCATGTGTCTTTTGCTAAACCAGTTCAATATACTCCTCTTTTAAAAGAGCTAGGAGTTGTGAAATTATGGGGCTCGAGGACACTACATATTCTGCTTCAGTTTGTGTTACTTGCATTTGTATCTTCCTCACCTTCCGAAGTCTCTCATGCTTCTTCCCTGTACTGTGAGAGATAAAGATTCCCCTAGCAAGGGTTGTGTATGCCCCTCGTAATGTTACTCAAGGCTGTTCTGACCCAATATTCTCATCAAAATATTATTCCCTGGATTTAGTAAGAAGTTTTCTCACACTCCAGTCTGTTAATTCCCAGGGATCAAAGCCTTCATCCCATCATCCTTGTTCGGTAATTCAAATCTTGTACTTATAGGGGGGTGATCTGAGATTCTCCATGCCATGTAGTGGTTCTCCTTGAAATATCCTCTCTGTGTCTAAGGGACTAGAGTGTAATTCAGCCTAGACATTGTGGTCTTTGAATTGGAGATACAGGTGTAGTGAACAGTCATCCTGCGTTTCCCATTCCAAATATCTAGCAGGCCTAATGCCTCTGTAAAATGGGATAGTACTTTGTCAGTTCTAATCCCCTGCCCACTTGCTGTAACTCTATCTAAATCACCATCCATAAGCAAAGTGAGGTCTTCCCTATGACCAAGAAAGTATTCAGATCCTTTGCAATCCATGCCCTTATATCCCTCAACATCATCAGGACAGAGATTCCAGGAGGCCACCATCAATGTATTACCATCCATTCTCCTTACAGCGCACCGTAGTACCTGCTCTGGTCTGTCGACATCCAGGTGAACAGCAGTGGGAGCAATCTCCAACCAGGAAGCCCACACCCCGGTAGGCAGTGGAGAAACCCAAATGTGCCAACACTCTCTATTTCCCTCTACCCAAGGAACCGCAATTATGCCTACCAAGTAGGTTTTTGTAGTAAAATTATGTCTGGATCCTGATACACCAGGAACTAACCCACCACCCCAACTTTCAGTCTATTGTCCAAACCATGTACAATGCATGATAGAAAAGTGAGACCTACCTTATACTCATCACATTTCTACCCTATGTCTTGGAATCAGACCAATGGCCCTCATACCTGTGGCCCTCCTTCTGCATTGCTAGTTCAGTCTGTGCTTTGAAATTCCATGTCACCTAAATAAACATCTCCCATGCAGTGAGTGTCAAACTATCTGCCCCCAATGCGTATGGTGTCTTTCACCTCCCTAATGGAAACATCAACTTGTTTGTGAATTTAGTGTCTCAAGACACTTATTCCAGTCATCGCTGTTAATTCCTGCATCTCTCTTGAGGCAATCTAGCACAGTTTGTTATCTACTTCTGGCCTCAATTGAACTCCTGAGGCACTCAGTCATCAGTCTGTGCTTACGTCACATGTATTGGGCTGCCTGCCACTGTCTCTCATGGGCGTCGCTGCTTTCAGGTCAATTTCTCTTTGTATTGTTGAATGGGTGTTCATGAGCTCAGCATTGACTTCTTCAGCCCTCCAGCCAATCTAAGGCCTTATCTATTTTTGTGAAGAATCACTTTTCGCCACCAAAACTTCTGATTTTGGCTGGAAAAATCATAGCATAGGGCAGCGGTCTTCAATCTGTGGGGCGCGACCCCCAGGGGGGTCGTGGAGTCCTGGGAAGGGGATCGCTGATTCTGCAGAGTGCAGTTCCTGGCATTGGGCTGATCGAGGGTGCTCACGGCAGAGGCCTAATTCACACCGAGGTGTGAAAAACATCAATGCCTCATTAACAAGTAAAAGGTCTTCTAAAGACCTGTCAAGTAATTGGGTGTGACTGTGTGTGTGTCCCTGAAGCTGTTTCAGCCGGGCTCACATACACGAGCTGGGAGGAGCTGGGGGGGGGGGGCTGGGGGAGCAGGCTGTAGTGTATCCCTTTGAGTTCAATGGATGTTGCGCACCTGGAGCTGTGGGTCCCGTGACACGTCCCCCGGCCCCAGCAGATGGGTAAAGGATGGATGTATGGATGGAAGGATGAAAGGGTGGATGAATGAAGGATGGATGTATGGATGGAAGGATGAAAGGGTGGATGGATGGAGGTGTGAAAGTGTGGATAGATGAATGATGGAGGGGTGTAGTGAGGTCTAACAGGCGCATTTATGGTTGTCAAAAGTTGATGATGAGGAGTACCAGTTTCTATAAACTTTTGTGGGAAGGGGGTCCTTACGCCTAAAAAGGTTTTACAAGGGGGTCTCGGCATCAAAAAGTTTGAAGACCTCTGGCATAGGGCAACCCTCTCTTGAGTAGTTCCCAATTTATAATATCTTGTGTGAAGAGCGGATACCATATTGGCGTGGTTCTCATACCACAGATGGCCATATTGTCTTGCACTCCCAGGATGGTGTCCTAGTTGCTGTTTTTAAGGATTCTCACTATTGTCTGGTGAGGCCTCACTCTGGGCTTTGGCAGTGTTCTGGGTCTTCAGAGCCATCTTTACATCGCAAAAGAAGTTAGGAGTTCACTGGGTTTTACCATGAAACAAATGTTATTTTGGTGCGACCTCCCTTCTGCACCCTCTGCTCTAGTTTGTAGCAGCTTGGTATCTTTCCATTGGCGCACCTCTATTTGAAGTGTCTTGATTGCAGACAAGTGTTTCTGGACTGCCCCTTCTGCTGTTGGTGCTTGCAGTGCTATCTCATGAACATCTTTCCACAGGAGGGTGATGTTGTCTGCCATAGTTTCTATCTTGCTCTCCTGCACAAATGTGATGTCTTTGATTGGGCTTCCTGAATCTCCTGTTCCCCACGGTTGTGTTCCACAGCTGAATGCATACTTGGGCAGTTTATATATTAAGGGGGCTCTAGGCCCTTTATCTCGAGCCATGGCAATAGTGACACCAGAGGACTTGTGGTGAACCCCGGCTGGTTCAGGTTTGGGACTTCTCTGTCACACGCAGCCCATCCACTCACCCTTCACCAATGTATGAACTGCAGGGTCCTACAGTGATGCGGTCCGGGGTCGGGTTATTATGTGGGCTACTGTTGGAGTCCATTGGGACTGGATCCTTTTGTCTGCCTCAGATCCCGACCGAAAAAGTGCAGTCATAAGTGCTCCTTAACTGCACTGTAGTGTTGGCATTGGTCTCTCTATGCCTCAACCAACACTGCTGGGGCCCCTTGCCGGGACCATCTTTCTCCCCTCGATATTGGTTCGGCTAGTGTCGCAACTCTGTGTCCACGGTTTACAAGGCAAGCTAATTGATGCTACCCACTTGCCTCCTTAATGGCTTCTTGCTGAGCTCACCCAGAGCCACCAATCCCTTAATGACACTGCTGAGAGACAGTGTGGGGGAAGTATGGCAAGTATCTAGGTCGACTCACCAAGTAGTACCGTGGGCACCATCTTGCCCACCAGGCAGAGCAGGCAGTCATGATTTTTCTACAGGATATCTTGGAGACTCCCCCACCTTGCCCACCACCCCCAAAGCTGTTTCTATCTTTTCATGTTGTCTGGCAGCTGTGTATTAGGTATGGAGAGTCACAGAATTTGGCGAGGTTATGCCTTTATCAGTAGTAGCTTACATTCTCTGCACCATCTAAGCATGGCGGGTGGATTGCTTGTGGACGGTAAGCCCATTCGCCACGGGTCCGACACAGCCAATCATTACAATTGCCTGTCGAACCCGGAAAGCATACCTAAAATGGTGGTAGCAGGAACCGTCTCCCACATTAGCATGCTTCATTCCCGCCTCCCTTGAATGTCGGTGCACCCGCTATTCAAAGGCTGGCTGAGATTAACTTTGGGGGCCTGTAACAGGCCCCCCTTAAGCAGGAGTACTCCAGTTTTGTGCTTGTGCCCAACCATTCCCGTGCACAATGTGGTATTTTATTTATTTATTTATTTTTATTTTTATTTGAGAGTTTTATATAGCGCTACTGGACCCGAGGGTATCAGAGCGCTTTACAAGGTCAATATAAATATATTTATAAGTTCACAGTGGGTATTAATCATTTACATTCAACATGGAAAGGAGGTAACAAAATAAGATGTCATAGGTGAGTGCAGATAATGGCGGAGAATACGAGAGGGGAGGAGAGGTAAGGAATGAGGAAGGGTAAAGAGAATAAGGGAAATAAGGGGTTATGGACAGGAGGAGAGGAGGTTAGAGAGGTGGGAAAAGGGGTGGGGTGAGGTGAAAGCAGAGGGGTAGGAGTCAGGCAGCATTATAGTCAGCGACCTTACGTGCCCCAGTATTTGTCGAGAAGAAGTGATTTGAGCCTTTTTTTGAAGAGAGGGTAGGAGGGGTTGCAGTGGAGGTCTTTGGGGAGAGAGTTCCAGATCGTAGGGGCATTACCAGAGAATGCACAGGATTGGGTTCTTTTGTATTTGAGTTTCGGAGGGATTAGGACAAGGGAGTTCGTGCTCCTCAGGGACCTAGAGCACCCAGCTTTTTGTAGTTTGTCAGCCAGATAAGAAGGGGTGTTAAGGTGGAGGGCTTTGTATGTGATACATGCAATCTTGTATGTGGATCTTCCTTCGATTGGGAGCCAGTTAAGGTTTTTAAGGACAGGAGAGATGTGGTCGAATTTTTTACAATCGGAGACAAGTCTGGCGGCGAGGTTGAGAACACATTTAATTGGTGCCAGGTGGATTTTCGGGGTGCCGGCGAGTGTTGCGTTACCATAATCAATTTTGGACAGGACAAGTGATTGGACAACGATTCTAAAATCATCTGCAGGAATGAAAGGTGTAAGTTTTTTGAGGTGATGTAGGGTGAAAAGGGCACTTTTGCTAGCATTTTTAATGTGTGGGATGAGATTAAGGTTAAGATCGATACTGATGCCTAGGGATTTGACAGAGTTCGAGGTGGAGAGGGGGCAGTTAAGAGCTGTGATGTCATTGATCCAGAGTTGAATAGGGAGAGAGTTGTTCTTGGGACTTAATAGGATGATTTCAGTTTTTTTAGGGTTCAGTTTAAGATGATTGAGGTGGAAGGAGGCTTAAACTTTATTCAGTGTGTCATTGAGGTGGAGGATGTCATTATGGGATTTGATCTTGTAGTAAAGTTGGGTGTCATCGGCGTAGAGGTGATAGGATAATTTGGCTTGTTTGAGAATGAGGTTTAATGGTTCCATGAATAGGTTGAATAGTGTTGGGGAGAGGATAGAGCCTTGAGGGACTCCAAGTGAGACCGGTTGGGGTTTGGAGAGGAATTGACTGAGCTTAATTTGTTGGGATCTGTTTTGAAGGAAAGAGGAGAACCATTTGAGTACGGTGCTCTTAAAACCAAATCGAATTTTAAGGGTGTTGAGGAGGGTAGAGTGGTGTACAGTATCAAACGCTGCCAAAAGGTCCAGGAGGATTAGCAGAGAGGATTCACCTCTGTCCAGAGACAGGTGAATATCGTCAGTAATGTTGAGCATGGCTGTTTCAGTGCTGCATCCTTTTCTGAAGCCTGATTGGAACATGTCAAGGAGATTGAAAGAGATAATATGGTTGTCAAGTTGGGAAAGGACACATTTTTCCAGGACTTTAGAGAGGAAGGGAAGGTTGGAGATGGGGCGTAGGTTGTTGAGGTCATTGGGGTCGGCGGAGGAGTTTTTGAGGCTGGGGGAGATTTGACCTAATTGAAGATAGGCAGTAACACAGCCATTGGAGAGAGAGGAGTTGATGATGGTGGTCCAGAGTGGGGCAATGATGTTTTTGAATTCTTGGACCAGGTGAGAGGGGAGAGGGTCTTTAGTGTGTGAGGACGGTTTGAGTTTAGAGATGAAATTGACTATAGCTGTTTCGGATACAGGGGAGAATTCGCTCCAGGAGGCATTGTTTTTAGTTTGGTGGTGTATGAGAGCGGGGCCTGGGAGGGGGTGGTATAGAGTGTGGTTGGAGGATGTCTTGAGACAGGGGAGAAGAGAGCGAGCTAGTGCTATGCAAGTTAGGGAGGAGGTAGAGTTTGAGGGGATGTTGAGGTGAAAGGGGGGGCGGCAAAGGAAAGTTCAATTGCGTTGACTTTGTTGGAGAAGAAGCTTGCTATTTCTTCACATCTTTCAATAGTGGCTAGTAGTTTCGGGGGGCCAGAGGAGGTTTGTTTTTTAACAATGTTAAAGAGTTCTCTGGGGCAGTTTCTGGCATGATCTAGCTGCTTGCGAAGATAGGAAGCTTTTTCATTGAAGATGTGTTTTTTGTATTGTGCACTAGCATTTCTCAGAAGCACCAAATTGTCAGTGGTGGGATGATTCCTCCAGGTACGTTCTGAGTGCCTGAGAGCTCGTCTTTCCATGTTAAGGTCCGAGTTAAACCAGGATTTTGGTGGGATGTTTTTTTCTTGTTTGTATTTTATAGGGGCGATTTGATCAAGGGCATAACAAATCGAATTGTTGTAGTGTTCAGTTAGGTCGTCGGTGCTATGTGAGAGAGGGGGAGAAGTAAGTGAGATTTAATGGTAGATTCCAATTCGCCTGGGGGAATGAGGTGAAGTTTACGGGTAGGTTTCAAAGGTAAAATGCCTGTAGGGGTCGGTGTATAATGGAGCCATTTAAGTCGAAGAGGATAAGGTGATGGTCAGACCAGTCTACTGGAAGGATCTTAGAGAGGGAGGCGAGATCCTTGTTAGTCAGGATAGCATCAAGGGTGGCGCCTTTGTTGTGAGTTGGGGATTGGCAAAGTTGGATCAGGTCTGTAACGTCCATGATATCGTTAAACCGGGAGACCGCTGGGTCGTCATTTTTATTCCAGTGGATGTTGAAGTCTCCTAGAAAGACGTTTTTACAGTGGGATAGTGATGCTAGCGTAATAAGGTCGGACATCTCTTCGGTAAAGGAGATAGAGTTTCCAGGAGAGTGGTAGATAGTATGGCGCCTAATGGTCTGGAAGCCTGGGGTATGGATATCTGTGCAGAGGTATTCAAATGTGGATGGGTCTTGCAGTTCTACAAGCGAGATATTAAGGTTATCTCTGAAGATAATGGCAAGGCCCCCTCCCATTTGTTTAATTCTATCTTTTCTAATGATGAGATAGCCAGGGGTATCAGTAGATCTAGAATAGGAGTGGAATGGGGGTTTAACCAGGTTTCAGTAAGGAATGCTATATCTATGTTTTCACTAAGAATAGTTTCTGCGATCTCAGTTGCGTGGCAGGAGGCCGATCGGCAGTTAATCAGCATGCATGACAAGGGCGTGGGGTCGAGTAATTGAGATGAGTGACAGGGGAGTAAAGGTATTAGTTGTTGGGGGAGTCTAGGTGATGTAGGAAGAAGGGGTAGTCTGCTGGTACCCAGGAGAACAGGGATAGTGGACTGAAGGCTAGGGGGAGTAGACGGGTGGGATTCTCTGGGAGATGTCAAAGAGCTAGTAAGGGTGTTAAATTGAATGGATGGAGGGCATGTGTCAAGAGGTAGAGGGTGGGAAGTGTTAGCACTGAATGCATGGTCGATTATGCTGAGTTTAGTGGGTGTGGAGGGTGTTTTGGGGTTAAGAGGGAGGGTAGGGGGAGGTGGAGTGCTGGTGTAGGGGTTATCGCAAGGGGACGAGTTGGAGTAGGTAACCGTATTAGTGCAAGGAGGGCAATTCTTGGGGGTATTAGGAATAGAGGAGTCGGTGTGTGATGAGAGGGGGATAGAGATTAGCGCAGGGGCAGAAGTGAGATCATGGGTAGAGGGGTGGGCTTTAGTGAGGAGTGAGACATCAGTTCTGAGAGAGGTGAGATCAATGACAAGAAAAGTCAGGAGTAGTTCAACATTAAGGAGTGACTGAGTGAGAAGAGTGGAGTGAAGAGGATCAATAATATTTGGGAGGATAGGGGAGTTAGCATAATTTGGGGGGAGGAGATTAATGAGCGGAAGGGGGGGATAGCCTGGTGGGGGGAGGGAGTTAGAGGTAAGGTGAGTGGCATGATCAATGTTGGAGGGAAGTGGGGCAATGGTGGTCGATGTGGGAGGGGAATTCGTGATGGATGGGGGAAGTGGCGAGGAGACAGTAGGGGCAGGAGTACCCAGGGAATTAAGGGATATGTGGGATAATTGAGAGGTCAGTGGAGGGAGAGAGGGGGAATTCAGGGTGGGAGGTGTGCGAGAAAGCAAGGGGGAGGCGTGGGTCATTTGGCGAGGTGGGAGGGGAGAGAGTGCATCAGAGAGTGAGGAGCAATGGGAGATTGTGGGCGATAAGGCAATAGAGGCGAGTGGGCTAATAGAGTGAGGAGAGATCGGGACAGGGACAATAGGTTGTTTAAGATAATCGAGATGGGGTTGACAAGTCGATGTGCGCAGGGGATATGGGGGATGAATTAACGTTAAGGGCTAGGGAGACATGATTAAGAAGGGAGTTAGAGATGGTGGAGTAGTTGGAGGTTGTGGTAGGTAGTAGAGGTTGGTGATCCGGCGATATTGTGAAGGTAGATGGGGGTGTAGCGGTGGAGTTGAGGGTTGGGGAAATTGGAGGCGGCGGGATATATAGGTCGGAGATGGGGGGGTTAGAAGGTGCGTTGTGGAGAGGCGGTTGGAGGGAGAGAGGGACCGTGGTTCGCGAGTGCTCCCGAAGTTGGGGTGTGTCATAGAGAAGAGATGTGGGGGTGGGGGAAGAGAGGAGAGGTGAAGAGCCCAGGGGATGAGAGGGTGAGAGGGGGGATTAGAGTGCTGTGCGAGGAGTTGGGATAGAGTATTAAAGTGATGTTTAAAAATGAGGAGGTGATTTTCAGAGGCTTGAATGAGGATGTTTCCAGAGTTGAAGATGGAGATGTCCACTTCGCCCAAGAAGGAGGAAGATGGGGTGGTAGATAGTATGAGACTGTAAGGAATTTTGCGGGAGACAGTGATGGGGAGGTGTCGTAGGAAAAGACTTTTCCACTTAGATGGGCGTTTGGAGAAGAAGATGAGATTGGTGACAACGGAGGAGTTGAGTCTGTTGTGGTGATCCGCAAAGAGGATTTCATGGTGTAGACATAGGAGCTTATGTTTAAAGTTTTTTTTCCCGTGTTTGGAGAGATGAGGAGGGTATATGATGGACCAGGAATTGGGGCCTAGTTTCCAGATGGGAGAGGATGAGTTAAAAGGGGGGAAATGAGAGGAGGCATGTTGGGGAGTGTAGGGAGAGAGTGTGGATAGAGTGCGGCGGAGGGGTGAAGCAAAGACGGTTTGGACCACTTTTAGTGGGAGGGAAATATTAGGTTCAGGTCCAAACTGTAAAAAGCGGAACTGATAGAGCGATGAGGTGTAACCAGTGGACAAAATAGGGGAATTCAAACTCAGAGATATGGATGAGGGTGGGGAGAGGCTGAAGGTAATCAATAAGGTGATAGCATGTTTAAAAGCAAAATCAATAGCAAGCGAACGTATAAATGGCGAAATACTCATCAATGGGATAAAAATAACACAACAAAACATCAGGTGCGGGCAACACAAAATAAGCAAACAATAAAATAAGGATTACACTAAGCAGATGGTGTACCTCAAAAAGCATGGAGTCAGTATATATAAGGTATAAATGGAATAAATAGCATATATGGTTAAGATAGGGCTTAACATAACAGGGGGATGTCAAGTAGGTAAGCGGCGGTCTAAATGGCGATACAGCATATGCATACATAAGGGAGATGGAGCATATTGATACACCTAGTGTGAACATAACATGAAAAACCGACAATAATGTAAAGGAGACATACTACAAATGGAGCACTTTACAATGAACAGCATCAACAGTAAAAAATGGCAAATGCGGCAGAAAGAGTATGGCAAATGGTTCAGAGAGAGTAGATAAAGAGTGGAGTATATAAAGCAGGATGACGATAGTGTGATAACTAGAGAAGGGGGAGAGAGAGAAGAAGTGGGTAGATACCATCAAAGCAGAAAAATAGAGAGGAGGAATAAGGAACAGGGGAGTAGAGTTGCATTTAGTCAAGGCAGCAAAAAAAGTAAAATAAATAAAAGTAACATGTCAAGATGAGTTCAGGGGTTTCGGAAGGACCAGGATGGTCAGTAGGAGTCAGTCACGTGCTTAGAGGGAGCCTGTGCAGCCCCACATTAAGGGGGAGCAACTTGCTGCTGGTTTACAAGCGGAGGGATCATCAGCAACTGAGCTGTAGAAGCAGGTACCCCATGTAAGTCGTATGGGAAGAGACAGATCTAGGGAGGCACTCACCTCGATGGTCAGGGAGTCAGGCAGGGCAAGGTCGCTGGAGGAAGTTTACAGAGGGTCTGAGCACCAAAATTGCCACATCGAAGACCCCAGGAGTATGGGATTTTTTCTTTTTAATGGACAAGAATTAACAAGAAAAATTTTTTGTCATAGGAGGAAGATCATGGGACCTCTCAAAATCTACTTCTGTCAGCTATTCAATAGGAGGGAAACATCAGGGACCACCTTGGGAGTTAACAGCTTGAACAGAATATTGGTCCCGGTTTATTGCTGTGGTGCCGCCATTTTAGGTCCAGGCAGCTCGTTAATTTTTAAAGTAGGTTTCTGTTTCATGAAAAGTGACAGTAAAAAAAGTCTGGGTAGAGTAAAATCTCAAAACTCCTCAAGGTGCATCATTGGGAGCCAGCTGTCATCCGTTAATTTAACATGAGATATAGAAAAGGGGGAGAACAAGGAGAACAAAGCTCAAGCCGCCGCCATTTTGGGACCAGGCAGCCGTAGTTGATGAGGAAATGGGCAATGTAATGGTTGCACAAGTCATTCACATTGTGTGAAGTTGTGATTTAAACTCTGTGTCATCAACTGGAGCATAAATCAGCGACAAACAGAGTGCTCAGCATTACACACAGGCATCGACGGGGGCGTAGCGAGACGATGAGGAGCGATTCTCGCTGTGATATTCACGATCGCGTATGAGGCATCCATGGGGGGCAGCAAAATGAAGCAAAGATTCACCGGCTCAGTGCTGAGCGCTTACCGCTGAGCGACTCACGATCACGAATGAAGCAAACAGGCCAGCAATCGGCAACAATCACAGGTATCCACGACGGCGCAGCAAAAGAATGCCAGTAGTCGACGTCTTGAGTTGGGCTGAGCGACTCACGGTAGTGAATGCCACATGGAGCGAAGTGCCGTTACGTGTGGCCCGGACAATACCGCAGGAGCTGAGCCCCAGGTCCGTTACCACTGACATGGATCATGTCAACAATATCCAGGGCTCCAGTCACACAGCGTGGGATGGCAGGCAGGGCACGCAATGCAGTGCTGGAGTCAGTCAATCTCGTGGTGGACGTCGCAGTCTCCCAGAGACCAGGGCCAGGCAGTTCAATCCGAGAATAGGAGATCCACTGGACCACGAACCGCCGAGCAGCGTCTGGGAATCACAGCGAGAAACCCGGTAAGTTCTCGTCAAGCCTCCGATTTTGGGTCTACGTGGTAGGCACCACGTGGTGCCTGCCACATAGTGCAGGGAAATGCAAAACCTGCATTTTTACCATTGTGGTGGGCGCTGCAGCCCCCGCCACAATGGTAAACATGCCCAATGCGACCGCCACCGTGGCAGTCGCATTGTAATTCCATGTTGGGGACCATCGCCAAATAGGTGGCTGGTCTCAATTCCCGTGGTGATGGCGGACAGACTTAAGTCCGTCTGCCATTGTAATGACCCCCTTAGTGTGCGAAAAATTTTATCCATACACAAGATGGTTCTGTTATGGTAATTTTATTATTTTTCAAATTTGTTTTTGTGAAGAATGCATTGCCAACGCATTTCGCCCTGTCAACAAAAATGGGTTCATAGAGACAGCTAAGAGAGAATCATAACACTTTTGGAAAATGACTTTTAGAAAAACTGTGATTTAGAATGATTTACAATTTTTTTCACCTGTGAAATGCACAGGCTTGAAAAAGACATCTGCTTGCATACATCCAAAGGGCAAAAATTGAATGACAATACAATCCTTGGAAGCCACACATCCTTTTCTCCAAGCTAAATCACTCTCTAGTTGGTCAGCTTCTGTCTCATCATATGAAGCAGAGTCATCTGATGATTCCTTGTTTCTAGACCCATTACTGATGCCATTGGCACAGCGGCCACCAGCACTGCTTTCTTTCTTGTTGTTTACCAATGTGTGTGCAGGAAGGCTAAAACCTTTGCACTCTTTTTGTCTTTTGGACTACTGCAACATGTTTGCTTCCAGTTTTCGTCAGTTTTCATGTGTAGTTTCATAGGATATTCCCATCTCCACTCTAGGTTTTCAAACAGTAATGTCTGGGAAAGTCAAAACATTGTGGTTACCCACACTGAAGTTTTCCTCACTTCTTGCAAAAGAATATCTGTCTTTGTGATGGAATCCTTTCGCAACTACTGGTTCTGGGGTTTTGCCCGCATGGTACGTCATGCTGACATCCTGAGAGCTCTTTTAAAGGAAAATGGGTGTAAGGCCCACTATTGCCAACATGTGGGATACCAATTTCTCCAAGTAGGTTACCATGTAGCTACACTCCACTTTTTCAGGCAGGCCCAAAAGACAGATTTTACTGCGGCATGAACGCCCATCATCGGCACATCTTTCAAATATTATTTTTAATTATTCTTGTCGTATTGTAGTAGTTTTCGTAGTAGTATTAAGCTTTATTGTTTGGATAATTAAAACCATAACAATGTTACATGAAGACATTGAAAGTGATATCAATTAAATAAATGCCCCTACAGTACATGTAAGCCTTCAATATTATATCAATTAAAATATAGTTCCATACATACTACAACTGTTAGGGTGTGAGTGAGTGTGGGAGTGCTTGCATGGGTGAGTGAGTGGTTCTGTTGAGAAGTTGTATGGGTGAGTGAGTGGGTGTTTGAATGGCTGTTTAGGTGAATAAGTGGGTGTGTGAGTAGCTGTTTGATTGAGTGTGTGGCTGTGTGAGTGGCTGTGTAGGTAAGTGACCTGTTGTATGAGTAGCTGTATGGGTGAGTGAGTGGTTGAGTGAGTGAGTGAGTGAGTGAGTGAGTGAGTAAGTGAGTGGTTGAGTGAGTGAGTGAGTGAGTGAGTGAGTGTGTGAGTGAGTGAGTGAGTGAGTGAGTGAGTGAGTGAGTGAGTGAGTGAGTGAGTGAGTGAATGAGGCTTTATAGAGGAGTGACTGGTTGTGTGAGTACCTGTATGGGTCTGCAAATGGTTATGTGAATGGTTGTGTGGGTGTGTGAGTGGGTGTATCACATTTTGTATGGGGGTGTGAATATATGTGAGTAGTTCTGTGGATGATGTCATAAGTGATGTCACTGACCATGTCATGATGTGAGGTCAGAAGCAATACACTCCAGGGGAGTAAGTTATAGTTAACTCAGGTAACAATAACCACTGGATTTCTCAGGTTTTGTATGAGAGAAATGTGAACCTAACTCTAACGTTCCTGTAACCTTTCTTTTTCTTATGGAATTTCCAATGTTTTTTAATTCTATTTCCTAACTATTATGTCCCTGTCCTTTTGACCTGCCTATATCTTTGGTGTTGTTCGATGAATCTTCACAAAATGTTACCCCAAAGAGTGTCCTGATGATTATTGTTGTGCATGGCAAGTTTCAGGGTGATCCGTCAAGCTGGGGTTGAGAAAAAGGTGAGGCCGTCAAAAAATGTATTTTTTCCAATGGTAATATCCATATGGAATTTTGAATACAACTATAGCCCTAACTTCTGAACAGAATTACACCAAACTTTGCAGAAAGATAGGGCTTAGCCAAGAAAGAATGCTTTTAGTTTTTTTGTATAAATCTGTTCAGTAGTTTTGGAGAAATTAAACTAAACAAATTTGTGTATCTCCCGGTACAGATCTTCCAAGGATTGGACAGTCTCCCAGCTCAAATCTGATTGGCTGCCAACACTTCAAACCAGGATGTGTTGGCAGCCATCTTGGGACTTAGCTTCAGCCGAGCCCCGAAAAATATGTTAAAATAGAGAAGGGAGCAAGGTGGAAATACCCTGACCCCTTAAGCCTCTTGGGTACTCTTGGGAGGACTTGTGCGTGATCCAGAATCGTGGGCTCATGCGTTCCTATAATGTTGAGTCCCTGGGTGTGCCAGGTCCCAGGGCATGAGCGTCAGTAAGGAGAGCCCCAAAGTTGGTGTTTCATGGTTTTTAAGGTATTTATTGTAATACCAGGATGCGCCTGTGACACTAAATTTTCCCTGATGTAACATATTTCTGACATGGCTCTGTCCTCTGTAAGAGAAGTTTTGCTTCCCCACAATTAAACGTCTAGACTTTACTCGCCCATTTGTCTTTTATGTTTGAAATATTCTGCTTTGCAAATGAATAGCATGGCCTCGAAGAGCTATACCCTTCATAATATAACCCAGCCCAGCACAAGTGAAGGTTGGTATTGAAGATCACTTACAGTTCAATTTGGAAAATGTAAACATACGGGCAGTGTTTGACTTAGCCTTAAGGAAAAATAAATTAATCTTGAAGACATTTGTGATTCCACAAGGGCAGGTGACGTACTCTATTTTCCAAGAGAGTGTTCTGAACTGGCATAAACACGCATGGGTGTTATCCCAGGGGCTGTGAGTAGCACAGCTCTGTTTGAAGCCATTGGAGGAGGGGGTCTTCATCCACGTCTCAAGTCTGAGGATGAACAAGGTGGCCAAGAAGTGAGTGTGCCCGGATCACACATGGGTGCCTAGAAGCCTCTTCGGTGGGTACGAGTATTAACAACCCATCATCTATCAGATCAGGGTATGACCTACACTCATTTCAAGAGAGGCTGCATGCAATCTGTACCCTTTTGTTACTCTGCAGTACTGCAGTTTGTCCTATTAAGCTATGAGGCAGAAATTGATTATTCACAACAATGATATGTGAAGATGGAGTTACACCTCACAAGGATGATGAAATCCTGGAATTAAGACACAGAGCCTGTGTATTACGATTCTTTTATCCTTAATTGTCCGAGCGCCGGGGAGAGTGTTCGACGGGCTCTACAAAATGGCCGCAGTTCCTTTTCCGCCATCGGCGCCCGCCCGGCAAAACACTAGAACGTCACCACATATCTCCCCCCTTTAATACTTTCACAGTAAGTTCACCCAGAACATGATAAGATTCTTAGTCCTGAGAAAGGAGTCTAATAAGAAAAAAAAAATGGAACAGTCTTACTTGAATTCCATGCTGAAATCTTCGAATTTCTTTGGCGCCTTGATCTCTCTGCCTGACCTTGTTCTCATAGGCTCCTGGCTGGTGTTCTCGCTTTGTTCTCTGCCCGTTCTTCCGTCCACCTTACGTGTTGTCCTTCTTAGTCCTTGGTCGTGTCCATCACAACCTTGGCTCCTGGGTGTTGGAGGGTTGGTCCTGCCATTTTCTTCACCTTCCTCCTGAAATCGCGTGTCTTCATTGCTTTCCCAACGCAGTTGGTTTCCTGACTTGTCCGCTTCCGCTGCTACTTCCTGTCCCACTTCTTCTCCACTTTCCACGTCGAGCGGGTTAGCTTCATCAGGAACTTCCCACTTTAGGATTTTGCTGCACTTTGCCATCCTGTCTTGCGACCATACCCTTCCATCACTGAACAAATCCAATCTAGCATACGGTTCTATCACTTGCAACGGTGGTGTGAATTTGCTGTCACTCTTCTTCTTCAATATGGCCTGTTTTACTCTCACCCTTCTCGCCCTCGCAATATTCGGAAAGGGCTATATCCCGTGCTAGCAGGAGTGATGCGGTACGCCCGTAACATCTTCGGGAGCTCCTTCTCCCAATCTTGTCCTGCACTTATCGCAACTTGCATTGATCCCATTATCACTCTATTGAACCTCTCTGCCAATCCGTTCCCTGCTGGGTGGTAGATTGGAGTGTGTTTGACCTCGATTCCGTTGCGGGCCATGAAAGCATCCCACTTTGCGGACACGAACTGCGGTCCATTGTCACAGGGGATCACTTTCGGGATACCTTCCCTCACCAATGTGGAGGTTAGGAAAGAAAGCACGGCCTCCGTGTCCACTGCGTCGTGCACTTCCAATTCCGGCCACTTGGAGTACCGGTCCACTATTACTATGGTATATTTCGGCACTCCATGGGTATCCAGGATGGGTCCTAAGATGTCCACCGATATCATCTCCCACGGGCTGGAGGGGACGGCAAATTTTCCCAGGGGTGGCCTCAGCAAGATCTGTGTCTTGTCCGCCCTGCTGCATGGTTCGCACATCCGGACATGTCTTTCGACTTGGCAGGTCACCAGTATGCCTGCTTCTACCTGGTCTTGGTCTTCAGTATGCCAAGGTGTCCCTCGTGGAGGATAGTTAGGAGGTGTTCCACCAAGGTCTGCGGGGGAACAACTTTGTACCCTCTCAGTAAGAAGACTGGATTGTCTCCTATCGACAGTTCTTCTCGAACTTCCCAGAACTTCTTCAGCTGGCTGTCGAGGTGTCTCTTGTCCGGCCACCCGTGTGTCACATAGCCTTTCACAGCCTCCAAGGTCCCGTCTTGGGTGTATGCCTCTTCCCATTCCTTCTCGCTGATTACCATTTCATGGTCTTGCGTCAGCACCACCATGTAGCCTTCCCATCCTGAGGGTTCTTGGTCCGTCGCTCGTTCCATAGCTGCCGCTCTACTCTGAAATTCAGCCTTCTTTGTTCCTATATCCTGAAATGTACTCCACCTCGTATACGTAGTCCAGTAGTCTCAAGGTCATTTTTGCTATGCGGGGTGTCGCATGAGCGTGTCCGCTGGAGGTGAGGACCTTTACTAGTGGTTTGTGGTCCGTGCGGAGTAAGAAACTAGAACCCCATATGAACTGTCTGAAGCGCTCCATGGCCCATACTACTGTCAGCATCTCCTTTTCTATCACGCTGAACTTTTATTCGTTGGGCTCTAGCGACCTTGAGGCAAAACTGACCGTGGTGACTTCACCTTCTTGTTACTTCTGCATCAACACTGCCCCCAACCCTTTTTCGCTGGCGTCCGTGGTCAGTATGAACAAGGCAGCTTGGTCGAATCCCTTGAGGGGTACATCATTGCAGATCTCTTATTACAAGGCATCAAACTCCATTTGCTCTTCGTTGGACCATTTGAACGTGTTCTTCTCCTTCAGGAGTTGCCGCAGATGATGGGTTTTGGACGCGAAATGCGGGATGAATTTGCTGTAAAATTCAGCCATGCCTAAAAACGAGCGGATATCCTCCTTCCTCGTTGGTGTGGGTGCATCTTTAATGGCTGCCACATTAGCTCTCTTCAGTTCTATTCCCTTCTCACTGATCTCATGACTCAGGTACGTCACCGATCTTACGCTGAACTTTCATTTCGCCCATTCCGCTGTGCGCCCATTTTTTTCCAGTATGGCCAACACAGAGTGCAGTTTTGCATGGTGGTCATCTTTTGTCTTCCCCATTATGAGGATATCGTCCTGGAAGTATTGTACTCTCTCTACCTTTTGAAACAGTCTATGCATTAGTTTCTGAAATACCGCTGCCGCCGATGCTAGTCCAAACGGCATCCTCAGGAACTTGTAACATCCAAACGGTGTTATGAATGACTGCAGGAAGGGTGTAAAGCGATTTGATAGTATGCAGATGAGATCCACGGTGGAAAACCACTTAATCCCTTTTTTTTGTCTTCGACAGCATCTTGTTGATCCGGGGTAGTGGGAACTTGTCCACCCATATGTTCTTGTTCAGTTCCCCTAGGTCCATACACAGACGCACCTTACCTGCACAATATTTGGTTTTCACCCCATACTTTGCGGGATTCAGGCCGATCTAGGGCTCGTTTTGACCTCATCGCGGCGATTTGGCCGCCATCTTGGGTGTGGGAACCAGGAGGGTGCCGATTTGCAGGCACCATCTTGGTCGCGGGTCCAGAGGTTGCCTCGTAGGACTCCCGCGCTTAGAGGAGCACTTAAAAGCAGGATTTCTCACCGGCATAGGTAGACTCTATTTAATACAGCGCGCACGCTTACCGTGCCATTATTTTGCTGAGCTATTACTCTTTTTAAAATCACTTTGCACTTTGCACTATCGCGCTGCTTGACTCAGAACGCAGTCGCTTATTTTAACTTCTACCAGCTTTGAGTGTGATAAATATCCTTTAGACCTTACCTGCACAATAATTGGCTTTCACCCCGTACTTTGCGGGATTCAGGCCGATCTAGGGCTCGTTTTGACCACGTCGCGGCGATTTGGCCGCAATCTTGGGTGTGAGAACCAGGAGGGTGCCGATTTGCGGGCGCCATCTTGGTCGCGGGTCCAGAGTTTGCCTCGTAGGACTCTCGCTTCTAACGGCATTTAAGATGCATAGTAGCCAAGGGCAGCGCATGCGAGCAGCGGGCGCGCCGACGGCGCGCCAGAAGCAAGCCCGTTTGTGCCCGTTCGCGCACAGATCGCGACCAGCGCCTGCCACGCTGCCTTTTTTGCCCATGCTTGCCTAGTTTACTCTAGGGAAGAGCTTACTCGGATTGGTAAGCGTTCTAAAATGAGCAGCCAGCCGGATAAATCCACCAGTTACCCTAGGGTGCTATCCTGCGGTCTGCTTAATGTCTGGTCCCTCTGTAAACATCACGTGGAAATCTCACTCTTAATTGAATCTTATAATTTGGATGTGCTTTTTCTCACGGAGACTTGGAATAGAGCCGACAGTGAGGTAGAACTCGGGCTGGCCTGCACCTCGGGCTATAAGATCAAGCACAACCCTCGAGTGGGAAGCAGAGGAGGAGGCGTGGGGTTCATTTTTAGGGACACATTGGCTTTATCCCAGTTTGAGGTCAAAGAGGTCCAAAGTTTGGAACTTATGGGCTTTTTCTTAAAAGATCTGGGAGGAGTCTTGTACTCTGGGTTGCTTTGCTACAGACCACCTGGTAGTGCCTTGTCAGCTCTGCCTGAGCTGGTTGATCTTATTTATGACCTCTCCAACACACATGCCAGATTTATAGTTTTGGGAGATTTCAATCTCTGGCCTAATGGGCCCTCTGACACAGCCTATAGAGATTTGTGCCAGGCCTGCAGTAATATCCATCTCCAGCAGCTGGTGCTCTCCCAAACTCATCTGAAGGGTCATGCCTTGGACCTGGTATTTGCGGATGATACTCAGGTGAAGATTAGGGATATAATCTCTCAATGCTGGACTGACCATGCCCTTATCCACTTCTCATAATATCTCCCAGCGGACTCTCCTTTGATAACAATTCAGGTGCCACCAAACTTAGTAGGCAGTGGTCTAGACTTCTGAAAAATTCCACACTGCCTACTCTACTATCTGGTGACTTTTCCCTGGGGGGAGATGTGGAAGAGAGCTATTCGAGACTCTGTCAACAGATCACAGAGTCTTTGGATAAGGCAGTTCCCTGGAGGAAGGCGAAGGATAGACCTACACATGTTACGCCTTGGTATTCTAACGATCTTCTCCAGCTGAAAATTGTGGTGTAAACAGGTGGAAAGAGCCTGGAGGAAGCACTATATAGAGCCAGATAGGGCTCTTTTTAAACGGGCACTCCTAGACTACAAAGCACAGATCAAGTGCGCCAAAGCCAAGTATCTTGAGGATATGTTGGCTCAGGCAGGGAACAAATCATAGACCATTTTTAAAATTGTCAATGACCTTTTCCATCCGGCCTGTGCCACTAATAACATCCCAGCTTCTCAGTCCTTATGTGACTCATTGGCATCTGCCTTTGAAGATAAGATCTCTAACATTCTGAGGGGACTCTCTGATCCGAGCACCCTCTGTTTCCAGCCCTCGGATGATTTGGCATCTTCACCAACTCACTCTAGGGACTTCCAGGGAAGCCATAGGGTTCCCACGGCTGGACAGTTTCACTCTCCCTTCCTACGAGGATTTTTGTCTTGTGGCCAACGGTGTGTCTTCAGGCTCCCCGCTGGACCCGCTACCTCATAAATTCTGGAAGCTGTTCCAGGAGGAACTTTTTCCCCCTCTTTACTCTACTTGCTGCCAGTCCTTTAGCACCGCCACGGTTCCTGAAAGTTGGAAACTGGCAGTGGTCTCTCCTCTTCTGAAGAAGGCCACGCTGGACCCCACTTGCTCGGTGAACTATAGGCCTATTTCGCTGCTCCCTTACCCTGTTAAGATCTTGGAGAAATTTGTCACCAAGTCTCTGTCCAGTATTCTGTAGACTAATGTCTGTTTGGATGTGGCTCAGTTCGGCTTCCGGCCAGCTCATGGCACGGAGACCGCGCTGGTGGTGGCCCTGGATGTTCTTTGTTCGTGTGTCGACACTGGTCGGGCAGCTTTTTTCGTGCTGTTCGACATGTCGGCCGCGTTCGACATGGTCAACCACGCCACATTAATCAGCAGACTGGAAGAGATTGGAGTAGCTGGCCGGGCACAGGATTGGTTAGTTTCCTACCTTCAGAACAGGTGCCAAATGGTGGCTTTGCCGCCTTTTAGATCCGGCATTAAGAAAGTGGGGCAAGGCGTGCCTCAAGGGTCGGCAATTAGCCCGATCTTATTTAACCTGTACCTCCGCCCTTTGATCAAGCTGATTAAATCTTTTGGTATATCGGTAACTAATTACGCCGACGATACGCAGCTCATATTCTCCTTTGAAGGCAGAGATGCTGTTTCTAAGGAGACTTTCCACCGCTGCATGACAGCCATCACGGACTGGTTGAGATGTAATTCCCTCCAGTTCAACGGTTCCAAAACCGAGGTACTGCACTGTTCAATGGATCGAACCCCTCGGCCCCTGCCGGCGGATTTCTGGCCAGTTTCCTCCTTGGGCACGGTGGCGGCGACGGATGCAGCCCGCAACTTGGGTGTTATGTTTGGCCCTAACTTACAGCTGGAGGCCTTTGCGAACAAGACAATTGCCACATGTATGATGCTGCTCTGGACTCTGCGTAAGATCCTTCCCATGCTTCTGGCACCTGCTAGACCAGAGGTAGTGCGTAGTATTATTCTTAGCAGGCTTGATTACTGCAACGCACTGCTTCTGGGTGCTCCCAGCACTCTGATTGGTAATTTGCAGCGCGTACAGAATATGGCTGCTAAGTTGGCCCTTTCGCGGCTGCGATCAGCCTCTTCTACTTTGGCGCTTAAAGATCTTCACTGACTACCAATCCATCAGCGTATATGCTTTAAAGCGTCTTGCATAGTTTTTAGGGCCCTGCATGGACAGGGGCCTGTTCTGTTGCAAGAACTCTTTTCTTGGTACTCAGCAGCTAGACCTTTATGGTCTTCTTCGGCCTGCCTGGCGGTAGTCCCCAGAATTCAGAGGATACGGATGGGTGGCCGCTCCTTTGGTTATACTGCCGCTAAACTCTGGAATTCTCTTCCCCTGTGTTTGAGAAATCTGAGGTAACTTTCTTCCTTTAAAAAAGGACTGAAGTCCCATCTCTTCCCCAGGGTAGGGTAATCTTCTGATCGCGTAAAGTTAGGTAGAGTCTAAGCGCCAGGATACCCTCTGGGTGACAGTCTGCGCTATAAAAGTACGCGATACATACATACATACCTTCCCATTGGGTTTCTGTGCGATGACGAGGGGCGCGAGCCATTCCGCACTCTTGATAGCCTCAATAATTCTGCACTTTTCCAGGTGCAGTAGTTCCTCTTGTACTGCTTCCCTACTTCGGAATGGAATGTTGCGGACCTTGTGGCTCACCGGGCGCGCTCCTTCCTTTAAGCGTATTTTGTGCATGAATTTGGTCATCTGACCTATGGTCCCCTTGAAGACCTCCGGGTACTCTCTCTTCCACGCCACTTCCTTTTATTCTTGCTCGGTGTCCGTCATCAGGACTTGGTTGATTCCTCCTAGGTTAAGTTGAATTCCTTAGGTGCCTTGATCAATCCATCCAAGGACCAAGGGCCCCTTCTCGGCAACGTACAGTTTTCCGTCCATCGTTCGCCGCTTGAATTCGAACGTGAGATGCCAATACCCTACCATGGGTATGGGTTCACCCTATAAGTGACAGAACGTATGTCCAGGGACGTTAGGCTTGCCTTTGTCTTTTGTTGAAAGTCTCTTTCCCACACAGTTCATTGGTCTATCGTGTATGGGGACCCTGAGTCCGCCACTATGTCGATTTCTACTCCACCGATCCTCATATTCAATACTGGTTTCTTGGATCCCACACAGTTTATTCCCAGGACTTAATGCGCTCAGCTTACCCGGGGGCATCCCGGTGCAACAGACCAGAAGGAGAGACTCAGCTAATCACTACTGTGGAAACAAATAGGTCTTAAGAAGTTTCCTAAATGGTAGGATCTTGGGCTCTGAGCGAATCTTAAGGGGCAAAGAGTTCCAAAGAGCCGCCACCTGCACAGAGAAACGCCTGCCCCCAGAACGAGCTCTCCTTACCCTCGCTGACTGCAGAAGATGTTTTTGGTCCGAGCGCAACAGACGTGGAGGCTTGTAGGGACGGGCCATGTTAACAAGAATAGGGGGACCTTTGCCATGCAAAATTTTGTGGGCTGTACATAGCGCCTTAAATTTCACCCGCTCCTTCACGGGGAGCCAGTGAAGCGCTTTGAGAGCAGGAGCAGCAGACTGCCTTCTGGGAACATCCATAAGGACTCTCGCAGCTGCGTTTTGCACCTGTTGGAGGGTTTTAAAAGTCGCTTCGGGAGCACCGAGGAACAACGCATTCCCATAATCGAGCCTCGATAAAATTAGGCCACGTAACAACAGCTTCCTAGCTGAATCAGGAAGCAGTGGTACCACCTTTCGGGCTGACCTTAGCAAACCAAAGCGGTTTTCCTGGCGTGAGTCCTAAAGGACAGGTCTTCCTCCAACCATACTCCCAGGGACTTGATCTCCTTCTTGGGGGATGGTGGGTCACCAAGAGACCGGGGCCAACAACTCGCAATAATGGAGGGACTGGAATTGCCCAGGAGCATAAGCTCGGTTTTACCTCCATTAAGCTTTAAGGCGGAGATAGACATCCAACGATAAACATTGGCGAGGCAGTCGTGTAACACCTCAGGTTGTTCCGCCAACTGAGTGAGGCCCACCACCAGCTGAGTATCATCAGCATAGCTGATGATCTTCACCCCTGAAGGGCCGACCACTCTTTCTAGTGGAGTCATATAAATATTAAATAAGGTAGGGCTCAAGGATGAGCCCTGCGGGACTCCACATTGAAGAGGGAATAGGGCAGATTGCTCTGAACCTTCCCAGACTTGGTAGAAACGGTTGGAGAGAAAAGAGCCCAACCATTTCAGAGCCGTCCCTGGGACACCTACCTCTGACAGACGTTGGAGGAGCACCTGATGACTCACGGTGTCAAAGGCAGCACTCAAGTCCAGGAGGATCACTGCCACTCACCCTCCTGTATCTACAGTGCTCCTTGCCTCCTCCACTACTGCCAGCAAGGCTGTGTCTGTTCCCTGGCCGGGGCGGAAACCAGTCTGGGAGTCTCCTAGCAGGTGGTTAGACTCTAGATGGTGAGAGAGCTGACGGTTGACCAGTTTCTCTGCAATTTTTGAAAAACCAGGCAGAAGTGAAATTGGCCTGAAGTTGGTCAGGTTAGATGGATCCAATCCTGGTTTTTTCAATAGGGCTTTAACCACAGCCTTTTTCCATCTCTGGGGCACTGTGCCATGAGCGAGTGAAAGGTTCATAAGGTCAGTCAGTGGAATTAACAAGGTGTTCGCCACAAGCTTAAGATATTTTATGGGGACCGGGTCACTCGGAGAACCACTCTTCATCTCTAACAGGACTTTTATAACCTCCTCTTCCGAGAAGGGGCCAAAGGAGGCTAGCTCAATCGGGCGACTTATTGGACTAGTAGCAGGTTCAGGGATTTGAGGGGTAGCGGGTAAGGAGGATAATATTTTCTCTATTTTAGAATGGAAAAAGCTGGCCAGTTCTTCACATTTTTCCTTGGGGTTCTCATGCACGACTGGCGGGACCGGGGCTTTCAGGAGTTCCTTGAAGATTTTAAACGATTCTCCTGAAGAATTATTTGCTCTCTCAATCCTATCGCTAAAGAAGTTCTTTTTAGCCTCCTTCAGTGCGCTTTTATATTTCCTCATCTCTCTTTTATAATTGGCCCGGCTTCCTTCCGTCTGCTCCCTCCTCCAAGCCCGTTCAAACCTTTTACAAGAGGTTCTGAAGCTCCTGAGCTCGGGGGAATACCAGGGGGCAGAGCCAATTCTTCTCTCCCTGACAAGCCTCCTTTTCTTCGGGATCAGTAAGTCCAGGGAATTGGTTAGGACTTGGTCATCTATACACAAGACTTACTCTTCTTCTTCTTCTCCTTACTGTATTTCTTCTTCCTCCTCGCCACCTTGGGCTATGTACTTCACTTCTGTCTTTCTGGGACAGCATTGGCACACCTTTTCGTAGTGGCCCATAATGCCACAGTACAAGCACTTGGCCCTGAAGGCTGGGCAGGCCTTGTCGTTGCCAAAGTGCGTTGGGCTTCCACACCTGTAGCAATTTTCCTTGTTGTTCCATTTGGGCCTTTGCATCCCCCCTGCTCTCTGGGGGTATCTCTTTTGGGACCGTGTGTTGGATGGTCCTACTTGCTGGTTCTTGGCTGGTCTGTTCCTTTCTGAAACCTTGCAAACTGTCGTTTTGCTGATTGTCTCCTTCCTCGCTGCTTCTGCGCACCTCTTCGATAGTTTCGCCTTCTTCACAAGCGCTAATACCTCTTTGAGCGGAGCGTCGCCGCTGACCCACAATTTTTCTTGGATGGCCATGTTGGATGTGTGAATTATGATCTGGTCCCTTATCAGTTCATCATGCAGCATTCCAAATTTGCAGGTCAATGCTAGTTTCTGCAGGGCCGCAACATATTCGTCAATCGATTCTCTGCCTTGTTTCCTCTGGAAGAAATTGCACCTGTCTATGGCTACACATACCACGGGTCGGTAGTGCGAGTCTAAATCTTCGAACGCATGTTGGAACTCATCTGTGTCCGTGGGAAGCCTGGTCTTCTTCACTAGGTTGTCATATACCCTGATTCCCTCCGGGCCTAGGTTGTGCAGGAGTATATTCTTCCTCCGGTAGCTTGAGTACGCCCCTTTGCTCTCTTCCTCCAGGGCCGATAGGTAATTCAGGAAATACCTCTCCCAGTCCTCCCATGGCATCGTTGGTTCCCCTCTCTTGGGTAAGAATGGGACCAGGTTGGTGAGGGAGGATGATTGCGCGTTCATTTTCCCTGCATTGCGTTGGCCTGGGTTCTGCTGTGCGACAACGCTTGGCAGGCTTCTCGGTGCTTGTCTCTCTTCCTGTCTGTCTTCTTGTGCAGGGACTGGGCTCCCTTCCTCAATACTGGACGTACCTGGGGAGTCCAGGGATGCGTTCCGAAGCTCGTGATTGGGTTTTGCTATGTCCCGCCCACTGTTGACTGGTTCGTGGTTGGCCTTCCGGGGATCCTCACACTCCTATACCCTTGCTCACTGCCCCCTTGTTGGTCTTCCCCCTTATGGGTGCCATGGGCGGGTTGTCCTTTCCCTCCTGGTTTGCCTTCGCCCTTGTCTGCGGTGGTCTCTTTTCCACAATGTCGCTCTGTAGCCTTCTCAGGCGTGGTGCCTCCCCTCTCCAGTGCCCAGCACAGTGATCCGCCTTACCAGCTCTAGTCGGGCACAATTTTTTCCTCTCTGGTGGCCGGTCTTGCTCCGTGTGCTGTGCTCTCGCTGTGGGGGGGCGGATTCATTTTCTTGGGGCACACCTCGTCCCTATGCCGCGCTCGAACCGATGTGGGTGGTCAGTGACACAGCATGTGCTTTAGCACTGGTAGACCATCCCATGCCTTGTCGCCATTGTGAAGATGGAGTTACACCTCACAAGGATGTTGAAATCCTGGAATTAAGACACAGACCCTGTGTATTACGATTCTTTTATCTTTAATTGTCCGAGCGCCGGTGAGATCCGACGGGCTCGAAAGTCACGGCTCTACAAAATGGCCGCACTTCCGGTTCCACCCTCGGCGCCCGTCTGGCAAAACACTAGAACATCACCACATGATAGTTATCAATTGAAGCAGAATAAACACCAAAGAAGTGGGTTTGAATTATCTGTCTGTAATGGTATCATGCTTCGCCCTCACTCTCTTATCCCAGTGCACACACATGTCCAAATCTACACGTACACAAAAGGGCAAACACAAGTTCAAGCAGAGAACACTGAGGATTGAGGGATGGATTAAAAGAGATATGAGGATTATGGATGAACGGGTGGCTGTATCTATGGATACCACAGAGAGATGACACGACGGAGAGAGATAGGGGGCAAGAGACCATAACTGAGTAGAGACAGAGAGAAGGCGGCACAGGCAGAGGGTTGGCAAGAAACCAGACAAAATAAAAAAGATAATGTCAGCCAAACAGACAAGCATACTGAGAGAGAGGGAGAGAGAGAGAGAGAGAGAGAAAGAGAGAGAGAGAGAGAGATAGACAGACAGACAGACAGACAGACAGAGAGAAGGCTGCACAGGCAGAGGGTTGGCAAGAAACCAGACAAAATAAAAGAGATAATGTTAGCCAAACAGACAAGAATACTGAGAGAGAGGGAGAGGCCGAGCAGAGAGAAAGAAAGAAATAGAGAGAGAGAGAGAGAGAGAGAGAGAGAGAGAGAGAGACAGACAGACAGACAGACAGAGAGAAGGCGACACAGGCAGAGGGTTGGGTAAGAAACCAGACAAGATAAAAGAGATAATGTCAGCCATACAGACAAGCATAGTGAGAGAGAGGGAGAGGCCGAGCAGAGAGAATGCGAGAGAGAGACACACTTAGAGACAGATAAACAGTGACAGACAGACAGAAAGACAGACGGAGAGAAAGAGATTGGAAGGTCTCTTGATAGATAAGAAGTTGACCTTATCAGAGGCAGCTGGAGGGACCAGAGTTGATGGTTCCTTGTTTACCAGTACTGGGCACCAGTGCTTCAGGTATGGCTCAGACTGACATCTTAACACATTTTAGGGTTTTTCTGCATAAAATATTTACCATTACATCCAAGGAGAGTGTCAAAAATAGAGATGGCTCTGAGTGCTATAATACTGGGTAATAATAACATCTTCAGTTATATCGCATAGAGACTGCAGAAGCGTGGTATAATGTCCTTAATAACAACTCTTCCCTCTTCATATAACTATTAACATTATTGTTAATGGTCGTTTACAGTGACTTATCAACTTCTTGACTTCTGAGTAAAATGCTTCGCAGGTGGATAGCGAGTTAAACAGAGACTGAGAAACGGATGATCAGAGATGTGTGAATTTTGAGGAATGGAAAAAGAACAGAAAATAAGGTGATGTGGACTACATATTCCCATCACCTTATTTTTCGTTCTCTTTCCATTCATCAAAAGAGAGATCATTGGAAAGGTTTACAGGTGAAAGGATGTTACAACACAGGGCAACGTGTGAAGTGGATCACTTCTTCGGCCTCAGTTTTTGGTGTACAAGAAAATGAATGCACTGGAACGTGATTTGATATGCCCAGGGTCACACAATTTGGTGAAATAAGGGAATACAGATTGCCGCTTAGGTCTCCTCATTACGAAGTCTACAAATTAATCATCAGACTCCATATTTTTTCCCAGGAATGATAGATAGATAGATAGACATAAAGCTAGATGGGTAAATTGATAGATAAGTAGACAGAGAGACAGGTAGACATCCAGAGAAACAGAGTGCCGGATCCATGGGCACAACATGAATATTATCTTGTGATACACTGCGTAGGGCCTGATAACCAGTAGGGTGGAGCGGGATTCAGTGGTGGCTGATGACATTTTAAAGTGGTGAGCCGTGAAAGTTGGGGAGTAATTTTGCGTAGCGAGCACGTCTGGCCAACATAGGTGTGTTCAGCCCATGCATCATTCACCCAATCATCCCCACTATTCATTCATCCATGTTTCCATCCTTCTCGAGACTCTCCCATTCACTAATACACTCACCCACCCATCCATCCATCCATCCATCCATCCATGTATCCATTCACAAGAAAACCATCCATTGATTTGTCTATCATATGGAGCCTTCATCCATTCATTCATCTATACATCCACTCATCCTTCTGGACACTCTCTCCTGTAACTCTTCGCCCACTCAACCATCTATGTCTCCTTTCACCACTGATGAATCACCAGAGCATCCAGCCATCCATCCATCTTAATGAAAGTACATTTGCTTGCCTGTATTTGAACCACGTTCTGAATTATTCTGTTCTTCAGACAAACGGAAAAACAATATTGCTTTGCAACCTTTGATCCCATGAATTTCTGCCGTAATCTCCACTCATTTGTAATTCATTTTGCTGGTGTTCAAGTGCTTCGATTTAATTAGACGAAGGTATATCTTACAAATGCCAACACGTACACCAGCATCTTAGAGAGTCTATCAAAGTGTACACCTTTTACAAAGTTGTAATGCTGCGTGGATAATAGGAATCAACTGGCCTACAAATCCCAGAATGCACACATAAAACCTAAACTGAATGCATAAACTTTGTATTCTTCAGAGCTCCACTCATCACTGGCAGCTAGATGGCCTGACTCCGAGTCACGTGACACTGCCAGCCACACCTGGCCAGCCCCTGACTGTGGCTGTCTGGAATGTCTGTGATGTCACACGGGCAGTGTTTTTACACACTCCACTTAAGGGGGTCCAGTGCAGAGGGACTGCGGGCCTGTGGGAGGCTCAGAAACGTGATTTGGGCCTGTACAATGCTCAGGTACACTGGAGACGCAGTGCCAACAATGGCCCCCTTTGCTACAGCTCCAGGCAGAGCCTCGGGTGATGGCTGGCCACAGACAGACCCCAGGGAGCTTGTATTGTAAATAATCAGGCCAGGAGGCGGGGTGTCCACTGTTCCTCTTGCCGCGCCTGCTGTGCAGTAATGGACCCCAATTTGTGCTAGACCAGAGGTCTTCAAACTTTTGGATGCCGAGACCCCCCTGTCAACATTTTGAGGCATAAGGCCCCCCTCCTGACAAACATTTCTAAACCTGCAGGCAGGGCTACTGGAATTATAAGGCAGTTGAGGACCAAATTACGAGACAGGCTTGAGTAAATTGAGTGGGAAGAATATGCAAATGATGTCGTGTGATGCCGCGTATTTTGGGATAGCATTGCTTCATTATTTTTAAATTTTTTACACACAGTAACACTGAGGAAAGATTTCACCCCATCAGTACCCGTTTCTAACCAAAATACAGAAATTAACATCAGAAAGATTTCTAGTCAACCTTTGTGAAGGGGCTTCCACTCCGCAGGAATACGTGTTGCCTCATTAGAAGCGCCCCTGGTCCTGGCCGGGAGAAGCAGGGGTCCCTTAAAACCCTGGCGGTTTTCTGCAGAGTTAAGCAGTTTACCCATGCAGCTTTCCTCTCACTCCCTCCCTTCCATCCCTCTCTCCTCTCCCTACCCCGCATCCCTCTCTCACTCTGCAGGCCATTTTCTTTCACCCCTTTTTACAACTTCTGAACTCTCCCAATTCAACCTCTCACTTCACCTTTAATCACCTCTTGCCATTCTGTCTTTTCACTGCCCTCATCTCTAATAGTCTCTCGCATGTATCTCATGGCCTCTCTGGCCCGTCACCTCCTGTGCCCCTCAGCACTTCTCATTCACCTGGTCTCTCCATTCAAATTGTTGTCTATTTGTATCTTACACCTCTCCAGTCCCCCATTCATCTTTCACATCTCCCCTTTGTTCTAACAGGAACCCTCATCTTTGGCTCGCACTCACTTCTTGGTTGTCCACACTTCTCCTTGGCAATTCACCTTTCTCCTCATCCCCGACCTCTTCAATTGAATTCTCTCACTCCCTTGCTGTCCTCTCTCATCCTCTAATCTCTCCTCGCCAAGCATACGGGTCGGACACGTATCCTCCTCTTGGCCTGTGCCACTCTGCTTATTGTTCCCTAATTCAAGAAGGCATGCGTTGTCTTTCTCGCTGTTTCGGTACAGGCAGCACAGTCATGGAACTTGCACCCTCCTTTGCTTCGCTCCACCAAGAATCTATTATCCTTTAGGAAGATATAAAAACCTTTCTCTATGCTCTGTAGGTTACCCCATTTGGCTGGTTCTCCTTCTCCTTCTGTGTGTTTCTCATTTGCCTTCAGGCAGCAGATGGCTATTGGCCCCAAGACACCTTTGGGTAACAGTAGCGCACTACAAATGTAAATAATAATAATAGGCAGAAGCAGGGGAACCATTAGACCAGAACTTCGGAGGGGGGGGCTAACACTTCCAGCCAGGGCTGGGCCTAACACTAGTCGCACACGGCATAACAATCTTTTTTGGTGCCCCACCCCTGTTTCCTCCTTCTCCATGAATTCCTTCACTACCAATCACCAACAATACACCCCATCTCTCTATAGCATCATTCTGACAAACAATTTATTTTTTTATAGCGCTACTCATAGTTTCCTCACACTCATTTCTGTGATCTGCATGGTACAAATTCTTTGTAGCAGGCACATTAACCCTCTGCACTGTGTAGGTGACAAGAGTGCCCATGTGAGTGCACAGTGAGCTGTGCATCAGTGTGAGAGTAGGGTAAGAGAAGTGACTGCAGGGTGAGTGAGGTGACGTATGAATTTGGGTGCGGATGCAAGTTCAGAATGGGACGAATGAATGTATGATTACTGATGGGCTTGTTTGAGTGAGTTGCAGTGAGGGGGACAGGTGAGTGAAGTGTCACATGAGTGTAGGATGAGTAGTGTGCTCGAGTGACTGCAGGGTGAAGTATAGAATGAACAGCACAAGTGCATTGTGAGTGCAGAGTGATCACTGTGACTGCAGGGTGAGCGGGTGAATGGTGTGAGTGCATGGTGATCGCTGTGAGTGCAGTATGAGCGTGAAAGTGAAGGGCGAGAATGAGGAACAAATGTTGTCTGAATGCAGGGTGCATTCCCAGACACTTGGAGTAACTCAGCATGTTACTGACCGCGGCATAGGGGTTCAGATCTAAGTTAAACTACTGCTATTATGGCATTAATAGGGGATTGAGGGTGGAGGAAATAAATAATGTGCTGATCCTGCAACAGACTTACAGTCCTATGGTTAGGGTTGCCAGCAGATTATTTTGATGGCCCAGTCGGTACAAAAATAAGCAGTCACCTAAAGCTGTATTTTCAGCACTTATCTGTGCATACTTCGAACAGCAAATATAAATAGAAAGCACTTTTAATTGTGTTCTAGGGCTGCCTCAATGACCCATGACTGATAATTAAAGAGAACAAAGACAGAAAAGTCACATAATGAATGATGCATGCATACTTTTTTATTTATAAGTTTTGTGTCAAGAGGAGGCCTTTGCAGGCTCTTTAAACAACACATGGTAGACATTTTTCTTTTGGCAACCCTACTTTACATTCCTTGTCATGAAATGCATTCTCACACTACAGCAGTAAATGTAAACTACAAATGTAAGGAATAGGCAGAGTGGGGACCCAGGCGGTACTGGAACCAGGAAAATAAACTAAGCCTCTGTAACCAGTTTGCAAAGGCATGTAAGTATGAAAATGGTCTTTAAAGACCTGTGAAAAACTCGGGCTTGCCGGAGATAAGACTCCAGACACTGCCCAGCTGAGCCCCCAGCAGCTCGAGTTGCACTGCAGCAGCCCGGGCTGAGACACAGCAAGGGGTAAGTGGGGGGCTGAAGCCCTTGGGCCTGGGCAGAAGTGTGACTGGGTAGGCGCAACCCCCTTTGCATCACTCAGCGGCCCCCCTGGGGTTCGCTCCCCACAGTTTGAAGACCCCTCTGCTAGACTCTTGAAGCTCAGCAGCTGGGGGCGCACACTGGAAGACACAGTCTGCTCAGTGTGATTAGGAAGCGTGGGGGGTCAGTGGGCTGTGAGCAAAGAACGCCAAGGGCAGTTTTATGTCCAGTGCGGTGTAGGCGAGCACAACGTATGTGCTTTCATTTATTCCTCACGTGCTCTCCTTGCCAAGCTTGTCCTGTGCCTCTGCTTTCAGCGCCTGCGTCGCCTCAGTTCAGTTGGAGGCAACCTCCTGCTGCACTCATCTACTGGAATGCTCACCCACACTGCATCAAGCAGGCACAGTGATGAATGGATTACAGCACAGTTATTTAGTGATTGAGCAGGGTTGTGACAACACAGCAAGATATCACTATGTGACAAACAATACACTTTCATCATGCCTGAACCTAAGTGGGCCCCGCATGCGAAGACGTACTAGGCAGTCACTCAGCTAGTTATTTTTAGTTTGAGCAGTTATCAGAAATTCCTACTGCGGGTGAAGAAATGTATAGACTTGGCTCAGTGAAATACGTGCCAGCACCAAGCACCGGAAATGACTGGCACAAATTAAGCAATGAATAAGGGCGAGGTAGAGGCACATCCCAATGTCCTTTTTTTTGGGTGTATGGCACCGAATTTAGCACGTTGCAACGCGTGCTTTTACAACATGGTAGTTAACAACGCGGTCAATACAACAACCGCATTGTTAACACCCGTGTCATTTCATCGCAATTCATTTCAACAACTTGCTCTAGGGGGCGCGCTGGACTTAGGAATAGTATTAATTACTATTCCTACTCCAGTTTACGCAACAGCAGGGAAGGTGTTGGATTTAAAATCCAACGCATTCCCTGGTGTTGCACGCCCCCTTGATGGCAAATGTTGTTTACCCATAGCACCTGAATCATACAACCTGCTCCATCTATGCCATACCTCAGTATCTCCGAATGACTACATTTCCCTGGGTTACTAAATCCCAGCCGTCCTTGGATCCGCTCACGTGTGCTTCAGATCACATCATGGACAGCCAGCCTTGTGTGCACAGCAAACCATTCCTGGCTCCTCCCACAATGGGGTGGGGTCAATGAGGCTTTTTCCCACCCCACGCTGTGACGAGTTAGGAAATGGGTGGGGTGCAGTCGTACACAGTGCACCCTGCTGATTTACAAACAGCCTTGAACCCAGGGCTTATGCTTAAAGCACCCAGGCTGTTTCTAGTCAGCCAGGCTGCAGTGCGTCATCAGCGGCAGGGCCTTACAGTGATGTAAGGCATCAGGGGCCAGGGCTGAAATCAATTTAGCCCTATAAATCCTGCGACGACTGCACATGAGCTCTAGTTTTGCCTGACCTTCGTACAGAGCGAGGGTCACAGTCTTTGAATTTTTTATGTATTTAACATTCCTAAAAAGAACTAACAATAGAGGCAGAAATTGAAGCGGTCAGAGCACTGCCACCCTAATCAAGAACCTGCTGCTGGCTATTGCACCTGCTGCCACACTGCCACACGCTGCACCGGCTCAAACCACAACCCAAAGACAGAAGCGCTGCAGCACAATCCTCCCAACCTTGCTTCCACTCCTTGCTTGCTTCTTGCTGACTCCTTACTCCTCCTCTCGTGTCAGCGTACTCGTATTATGCACCTGTTGGTGTGTGTTATGGTGTAATCTGTATGTACATACACACCCAAGTGCTCCAAAATTTGATAAATGCATGGAGATATGCAGACCTGGAGATATGAAAATGAATAATTTGTTGAAAGGGAAGAACATAATTTTTCTAGTATCAATATGTGAGAAGTTGGCCTGGTATATGCTGTCCACTAATTAAAGTGGCCACCTTGCACCAGTCCAAACGACCCTTATGGTGATTAGGTTAAAGATAACATTTATAGAAAGCTATCCTAGTGGTAGCTATGGAGAGCAGCCTTCAGGCTAAGTCTTGAAGGAATGTTAAGCACCTTGTTTTACCAGAAACAAACTTATAGTGTTGGTTAAATGAAGGGGAAACCGCACAGTACTCATAAAAATATGTATTTATTATATATAACACTCTCTAGTATCCTCTACATGAGGATAGAACACAATTCAAATAACACTGTTGCAAAGAATCAAAAGCAAGTAGCTCAATACACAGTAGGCTCAAGGGGGTGACCAAACGATACACGAAATAAGTGGTATAAGAACAACGACTCAGGTCCAGACCTAGTCTGGAAGGTGAAAAATTGCCGGGACCCCAATGAACCACCCAGGGTAAGTCGTTAAGAACCCCACGGAGGACGGGTGCAGTGTGAAAACACAACCCGTGCTACGGGCAATTCAATAGGAAAGTCGTGATTGGAAAATTACAGTTTAAGGACACTTCTAGGAGGACTTCAAGTAAACCCTTTGGAGCATAGGAGGTTTTAGGGCCAACCCACCTAAAACGTTGTGGAAATAACATTTAATAAGTTCATGAAACGTGGTTGAGAAGTATAGTGGGTTTAATAAACCTCATCCACAAACAGCAAAGATCAACTGACAAAGTATAGAGTCCTCCGTAGGAATCAAGGTACAGGGTTCTGAGGTCTTAGAATACAGGTAAAGTTTCTAAGGTCTTAAAGGGAAAGATAGGATAATATCACACATCTCCCTTCCTAACAATATATAATAAGAGAGAGAAAGGACAATTTTCATAAAATGTAACTCCAGTAAAATGAATACAGACTTTAAAATAAGCATAAAATGTAACTTCAGTAAAATGAATAAAGACTTTAAAATAAGCATAGAACTTCATGTGAAGTATCATCAGAATGGCAATTAAACATAGTCTTTCAAATAGTTGGGAGTCCTGCGAACTCTTTGACTCCTCTTGCATGAAACCAAGGACCCATCAAGAGACCTGTTAACAACATGGTGAAATTTGCCACATGAGCCATCATTGTACACAGAGTCATCTGAAACAGACAACTTGGGATTAACAACAACCACACGACTCTTATTCCAAATTCTCCCATCTTCCGTCTTAATAGCATTCTTAAAAATCTTAACAACAGCTCTAACATCAGTGTATTTCGACCACGGTTTACGTCCTACCGGAGTCTTTATTTTTACAAAATCACCCACTTTGACCTCTTGATATGCCACACACTTTTTCTTATCAAAATATTCCTTTCGAGCAGTTTGTTTATATAACTCTTTAGTTCTCCATTCCCCAATGTCATTGTGTACCAGACCTTTATTGTAACTCATCCACCCAGGACACCACAAAGCATTTGGAACCCTCCCTTTGAACAACTCAAATGGAGATCTCCCAGTAGAAGAATGGGGGGCAAAACGATAGGTATTAACCCTGTCCTGAAGAGTAGATTTCCAATTCAAACCAGAAGACCGAGCTAGCTGTATCGACTCTTTAAGAGTCTCGTTGACTCTTTCCACAGCAACATTAGTTTCAGGATGGTATAAGGAACACCTTTTATGAACCACACCAACTTTTAAAAAAAATCAGTAAACATAGAAGAACAGAATTGTGGTCCATTATCAGACAACAAGCTATTAGGAAAGCTTTCTTTACTAAACAGACCTTCTAAAAACCTTATGACAGAATCAGAGGTAATCTCTCTGACCGCACAAACTTCAATCCATCTAGAGTAAAGATCAATTAGATCAATTAGGTAAGGAGTATCAGAAACACCAGTCAAAGGGCCCAAAATATCAATCGCAACCTCATCCCAGGGATGACTTGGTAAGACCCTTTTAACCATAGGCATTTGTTTTGTCTTTAACATTTTGTCACTGGCACAGCATTCAACACAATCCCTAACCATCCTCTCTATTTCTAAGTCCATGCCAGGCCACCAGAATTGCATACGAAGGATCTCTTTTGTTTTCACAATGCCTAAATGACCGCAATGGGCATGAAACAACACTTTTTTTCTTATACCACCAGGAGGAACAAGTTTAGTACCACGAGTTAATAAACCTTCACTCACAGAAAGTTCATCCGAGACTAACAACCACGGCTTGTCCAAACGAGTATTGTTCTTTAAACCACCCTTGGATACCAAAGTACCCGAGTTACCTATCCCAGAGAAGCCGGGTAGAAAGGGGTCAATTGATGTTGGAAACCTTTGTTGTGTTCAATGAAGAGCTGAAAAGAAGTACTGCTGCCGGGAAGGTGGAAAGTGTCCGGTGGAACCGAAGCCTGGATTCAGGATGTGAAGAACCTGAAAGCAGAGGGGACAGAGTATAGGTCACTTTGGAGTGACCAGGGGCTCGGTAGATGAATGTCCACCGATGTCGGGTGCTTCAGGTGTGATGAAGGTGACCTTGACTCTTAAGCTGCGAATGTTGTTGAGTGCTGAGAGATCGGTGGGAGGGAGCACCAACAAGCCTTAACAGCGGAAACAATGGGGAAAGTGAAGATTGGTGTCGTTTCCGGCCCACCAAGGAACAGGAGACTCACTACAGCAAAGGGAGTCAGGGCAGGCCGGGAGCAACCAGGGGAGCCTAGGAAAAGTGTAGATTACCCTCAAGTGGTACTCACTGGGCAGTGGCACAGGAGTCATGAGGGGACCTCAGGTACCTTCACAAGAGACCAGCTAGCAGGGCACAGAGTGCAAAGATGCTGGAGTCCATAGTGGAGAAAGTACGCTGGGGTCAGGGATACAGATAGCCCAATGCACAGAAATATTGCATGTCAATAAGCTGTGGCTGCTGCAAAAAAACAAAGTGACAAGGGTATGGGTTATGCGGTCCTCACAAGAGTTGGAGGCCTAAAACTGGGTAAAAGGGCAGGCACAACCTCAGGACCTTCAGGCACCCACCTTCAGTGTTTATGGGATCGTCGGAGTCCGTAAGAGCTCAGGACCCACAGACTGGTCAGTTGTGTTGTGGTCCCTGCTTAGCAGGGGAGCGACTCCTTCACTCCAAGGGAGATGCTTGAGCAGTCTTGAAGTTCCACAGGGTCCTGCATGGAGCCTGTATGGATCTTGGACACTGGAGCAGTCGAGGCCGGCGAGGGAAGATGAAGTCGAGCCCAGGGGAGGTCCAGCGAGGTCCAGCGGTGTTCAGATGTTCAGCGTAGTGGTTTCTTCTCAGGAGAATCTTGTCCACGTAAAATCTAATGTCCTGTAACCAGGTATCCCATTTTATACCCACGGGAGAGGGTTGGACAGATTCTAGGGACCCTCTTATGGGAGGGACAGGACAGGGGGGAGGCTACTCCCATATCCTTTGTCCAGTTTCGCACCAGAGCAGGAGCAAATGGCTACCAGGACTGGTTTGAACTGGTATGTGCATGAGGGCACCAATTGTGGCCTATGTGCAGACTTTCTGGCACTGAAACAGTGCCCAATACACTAAGCCCTGTCTGGGAGGTGGTCACACCTCCCTGTCACAGGATAACCATTGTGCGGACTTCCTCTGCTCGAGCTTGGCTGAGCAGCAGGAGGGCAGACTCATGTCTGTGGCTGGCAGCATCCATTTTGTGCTGTAAGTCTAAAGAAAGTTGGTACCTGTAGACTTAGGCACCCCCAGAACCTTGGTTCTGAGGGGAGGAATCATACCTCCCACACCAGTTACAAGTGTGGAGGTATGATTCCAAGGTGTTTGACACCAAACACAACATTCTTTGTTGCAGTCATTTTTCGAGATAGCATTTACCGCAAGGTTATAATTAAGTATGGGCAAATTTCTGCGGATTTGCGGTCCGCAAATTCGTGCGAAATTGCAAAACAAAATCAGCGAGTTCACAAAAAAAATTCACGAACTCGCGGATTTGCACAAATAGACTGTTTCCCACTATCTACTGGCTAATCAGTAAGTGCTACCTCGTTGGTTAAATGTATAGTGCTTCTTTCCTACACTACAGCTGCGTAAAGTGCCAGAAGAGTTGTCTCCAGTGACCATGTGTGTTTTACTATGCCATCGCGCCGAAGGGCGGAGGGGTCCCTTGAGCGAGCTGTCCATCATAGTGGGTAAATGGCGGGAAGACGGTGCACACCGCCAGTGTGTGGGCGGGGCCAAATGGGCAGGGCTTTTATGCGAGTTCATATGCCTCTTGTGTGTATAAAAGGTCAGAGACCGATCAGAGCAGCAAATGAAGAGAAAGAAGCTCCTGGTCACAGGAACTGCACGGGGATTGCGCTCGGGAAAGTGAAGGATGCAAAGGCCTCTATTCAGCATCACAGCTAATTTTCGATGGTAGATATGGGGAGAAAGCACACCTGCCCAGCGTTGACAAAGCTCACGATTGTTTTTGGGCTGATGAATGCATTACTGAACTTGAGCTTCAATTCGGAAACCTGCTTTAAAATTATTTATATCTGTAAGTGCTTCCTGTTGAGGTTTAATTTTTGTGACAGGAGCATCATGTCAGAATGAACCCTGCCCTTCATATTTATCCAAGAAGACGCTACCGATACCTCGACTCAACTGCCCAAAATCCGTCCGCGAGCTGATTTGCAAATTGTTCTGCAATTTTGCGAGATTCGCGGATCGCACGATTGCCAAAAATCCGCAAAATCCGCGAGCGGAACGGATTTTGCGCCCCTGCTTAGTTATAACGCACCTCTACCTGTACGTCTGGTAGTACCACGTACAACCTGGGAGAATGGTTTCCGTAGGTACCCTACTCATGTAGGGGCACCCTCTCATGAATAATCCAGCACCCTTCCTTCGGGATTGTTAAGGCCTGCTATAGGGGTGACTTATAAGATTATAAATGTAGTGATTTATATAGATATAGTGAACCTATATCTAAAGTAAGTGGTGCAAGCACCATCTTTAACCAGGCTGCATGGTCTTTCATGGGTGGCACAATAAGTGCTTCAGCCCATGGGAGGCCTCTGGGGTACCTATGCCCTGGGTACATGGTGTACCATAAATTAGGGACTGACAAGGGTACCCCAGTACCCAATTTGGAGATGTACTAAGTACATGTATGTCAATTTAAGGGAGAAAGCAGATAAGCTGGAGTCCTGAATAGCAGGATGCCAGCCAAACTAGTCAAAACAGTGGCTGTCAAAAGCAAAAAGTGGGGGTAACCATAAGAAGCAGATCCTACTTTCCTACACAATACATGTTAACCGGGGCGCTACGTGGCGCACTGGTAAATGGCCCCCATTGCGTGAGGCTCTCGCCGCCCGGCGATAAATATTCTTTAAATTGGCACCCCGGAGGCCCCCACCAACAGCGCTTCACCTATGAGACCAGGGGAGTCTGGAGTGAGATTTCCAGCCAGATCGGAGCTGTTAAACTCCAGCTGTCGGCCCGACAATCTGGAGCGGCGGCTGAACGCGGAGCTTGCCAATCACGCTAGACCGCGGCGCTCCGCGTGGAGCTAGGCCGCACGCTGGTCGGGCCTAGCCTTGACTATCCCGACTGCCTCGCGTCGGAGTCTGAGGGCCTCAGGCTGCTGGAGCATCTCCTGCGGGACCCCCCCCGGACCCGGATCATTATCGGGGGAGCAAGACGACCCATGGACTTCAGCTGTAAGGAGGATGGGACCTCCATCGCCCCCCCAGCGGATCCTTTCGGCCTTTCTTGACACCGTGAACCCTGGACGCCGTGGCACCAGCCCCCCCCTCCTCCTGCTCCCCGCTGCCGGCGTTTGTGGCCAATATTGGTGGACTTTGGGGCAATTCCAGCCTGCTGCCTTCTTAAGCCCCTCCACTCGCCGGACTGGCCACTCGAAGCGATTGGGACCGCGCCCCTCGCATGACTCATCTGCAACGCCTGGCTGTCCACCTGATCACCCCTACGGTACCCCTCTGCCACGAGGAGACCCTCCGGCCTGCGCTCCTGCGGAGGAGGCCTCTCCTGAGGAAGCGACTTCTGCATTGGGCTCCTGGTCCTGGGCCCCTATTGCCACTATTGAGCGTGCCCTGAACGGGCCTTACACCCTATTGACTATCCGTGGGGTGCTCCAGGTCCACTCATCGGCTGTTGCCAGGTGACATTGACGAGGAGGTACATCTTGGGGGCTGGAGGCACTGGTTGGGCACTGGGAACCCCTAAGCCGTACTTCCCTCCGTTGTGGCAAAACTCCGCGTTCGTCCCTGTCCTTGGCTGGAACTGATCCTAAGGCTTGCATGTACGCCATCATGGGTAAGACGGATGTGAGACAGCCCAAGATCAACTTTGACGCTCCCAAGCGGCATGCCCGGACGGGACAAGATCCACCTGCCACCTTGACCACTGCTGACTCAGCTGATGCCGTGACGGTTCAACCCCCAGAGGTACAGGACGTCCTGCGGGAGGTGCGCCAGGGATTTGTAACCATAGCGGACAAGGTCGACAGGCTGTCCTCCCGCATGGATGAGATTGCCCACAAAATGGATGCTCACGAGGAGCGCATTACGGAGGCGGAGTGGCGTTTATCGGACTCAGACGACGTGGTGGCCAGGCACACTTCCCAGCTATCTAGGATGGATAATTTGCTCCGCGGCATTGCTTTCAAGAATGAGGATTTAGAAGCGAGGAATCGAAGAAACAACATACGTATCATAGGGATTCTGGAATCCACAAACACCAGTCGCATGGAGGACTATGTGGAGAAGCTTCTGTTGGCTGCGGTGGGTTCTGAGGCTTTCTCCTCCCAGTTCATTGTTGAGCGAGCGCACAGATCGCTGGGCCCTAGACCCAAACCTTGCGTGACTCCGAGGCCCATAATTGCCAGACTTCTGAACTACAGGTACCGGGACGTTGCGTTTCGGGCCAGCCGCGGCAAGCAATCGTTATCCTATGAGGGGAACTCCTTAACCATGTTCCCCGACTTCACACCCCTGGTTCAGGAAGAACGGAGGAAATTCCTGGAAGTTAAAGCAAAACTGCGAAATGCCCAAATCGACTATGCTCTCCTATACCCGGCACGGTTACGAGTGACTCACCAGGGTCGACAATAATTCTTTACAAAACCGCAGCAGGTGGACGATTTTCTCAAACATCTTCGGCACAAGGCTCGCTCTGCGGGAGGTGAAGAGGATGGACGGCAGTCACCGATGGAGGGTGCAGGCGCGTATGAACAGTAAGGTGCTCTGATCTATGCTTGCTTTGATTTGAACATTAGCTCCTGTGGGTATGGTCCCTTCACATTGGTACAGATGCTATTTGAACTGTAAGCTAGCCAAGATGGGGACTCCTCTGGGCTGCCAGTAGATGACTCGCCGGGCACCCCTAATGCTTGTTGGAGTTGCAGTGTTTTTCTACACGAGCTCCTAGGGCAAGGGGTGGTTTGTGTTGCCACCCAGATGGCCTCCAAAGGGTATTCCCCCCACTTGCCTGGCCACAAGAGCTGGCGAGGTTTGTTTCTCTGTGATTGTTGGATTGGGTGGGTAGGGAGGGCTGGGAGGGTTTTCTATACTGGCGAGTTGGGGTTGCTTCAGTGGGTGGGGGGGTTGGACGGGGGAAGACGGGTTTGTCAAAGTTGGTGTTTTTATATACATGAGTAATTTTGATACACGGAAGTATTTGGTATGTCTCGGATCAATCAGTGCACGTGCAACACCATACACTCTATTAGCTCTTACACATACCCTGAAGTTTCATGGCTAACGACGCCGGCACACGACTAAACGTTCTCAAATGGAATGTTAGGAGGCTCGGGGACCCTAGGAAAAAGCAGCAGATATTGGCATACCTAGATAGGCACCATACACACATAGCAATGCTGCAAGAAATGCATTTTTCACCTCTGAGGCCCACCACCTTTGCGTCCCGATGGGCTGCGCATAGCATCTTCTCTTCCTATTCCTCTTACGCTAGGGGTACTGGGATTTTAATCAAGAAACGAGTTCCCTTTCACCTGGTGGGCTCGGCTAGGGACGATCAGGGATGGTATTGTATGATCTGGGGTAGGCTGGGCCTGGAATCGGTTACGCTGGTGTGTTGTTATGGACCGAATGTATACACCCCTCTTCCCTGTGGGAGGCGATAAGACGCATAGGGTCCACACACATAATATGGGGAGGTGACTTTAACGTCACATATGCACCAGCCCTGGACAGATCGCACCCTGACCCGCACCATCGCACTAAATCTAGTTTATTGCTTAAAGACATCATAGAGGATAACCAGTTGCTAGGTGCCTGGCGACACATGCATCCCCTGGACAGGGAGGGTACACACTTCACGGCTTATGCCGCCACTTGGGCCCAACTGGATATTAGGCTTGTCTCTCGGGGTCTTGGCCCCGCACTGTGCCAGTCTCGTCACTTCGCTAGGACATATTCTGACCATGCCCCTGTCTGGCTTGCTTTTTCATACGCTGACTTTAGCCCCCCGTGCAGCGCATGGTGACTTAACACGCGCATGCTCTCAGATATAGTCTTCCAGGATGAGCTGCGCGAGGAAGTGCAGGACTTCTTTGAGCGAAACAAGGGGTCAGTTCACAGTGTAGACACGATTTGGGAAGCCTTCAATGTTACTATCAGAGGTTACTGCATCTCTAAGGGGTCAGGGATCCTAAACGATATCCTTAATACTCTGTCTAGATTAGAGTGTGAGCTGCTGGCATTGGAGGCTACACTGAGGCGCACACCGGATGGTGAAACGCAAGAGAAATTTAGATCCACGCTTAATGACTACATGCAAGAGGCACACAGAGATACGCGCTTCAGGGAGAAGCACTGGCAGGCTCGCCGTTATGGTGAGGGGGCACATCCTGGCTAGGCATTGGCGGATGTAATCCGGCGTCCCCGACACTCTAGTTTTGTGTTAGAGATATAAGGACTGGATGGCACGCGCCACTGTGATACTGCGAGCATTCTTGGTGATTTTACTAACCACTATGAAGCTCTATACACGACCTCTGACTCCAAAAAGTTAGACCTAGATGCGTACCTGGGAGACGTGGCACTTGGAGGGCTCAGTGATGTACATCGGGAATTTCTATGTGCGCCCTTTGAATTAGACGAAATACGAGAGGCCATAATGGGCCTTCAGTTGGGTAAGGTCACATGGATGGATGGCATACCCATTGAATTTTATAAAACTTATATTGATTTGATGGCCCCCATTCTACGTGAAGCTTATGAGGAATCGCTCGACGTGGGTTCTCTATCTGCCTTTATGAGGGAAGCACTTATTATTTTGTTGTTAAAATCAGATAAGCCTGCTCACTTATGTGGGTCCTATCGGCCCCTTTCCCTCCTTAATTGTGATGCTAAGATCTTGGCCAAACTCATCGCCATCTGAGTGAGTCTTTTGTTGGAACACCTGATATTGCCAGATCAGTCTGGATTCGTCCCTGGTAGATCCACCTCCCATAACCTAAGGACCCTCTTTACATTGCTACATAGTTTGGCCCCTGAGCTACCCCTTGCAGCGGTCTTTCTGGATGCAACAAAAGCTTTTGATTCGCTTGAGTGGCCGTTCCTTTTTGGAATAATGAAACGCATGGGCTTCCCCCCTTTGTTTTTATCATGGATACGCCTGTTGTATCATCAGCCTGGTGCAACGGTACTGATTAATGGACAGCTCTCACAAAAATTTTTGCTCACCAGGGGCACGTATCAAGGGTGCCCATTGTCCCACCTCTTGTTTGCTCTCGCTACAGAGCCGTTGGCGGCACGCCTACGACAACGCCACAATGATTTAGCCCTCCGATGCAACATGAGGCAGATATTAATCTCCATGTATGCCGACGATATTACTCTATACGTTCGGGACCCACAATACAATTTGAATACCCTACTAAGAGAATTTGTGACATTTGGTCATCTGTCTGGCGTCCAAATAAATTGGAGTAAGTCCTGTTTCTTCCCGCTAACCGACGCAGTGACGCATTTTCCTTTGGACTATACATTAGAGTGGTGCGATGGAGACTTGCGTTACTTGGGCATCAAAATCACTAGGGACAGGGAGGAACTCATGAGACTCAATTATGGGGTGGCACTATCCCGCCTCACGGATAGGATTGACCGCTGGGTAACACTCCCGCACTCTATGGCAGGGAGAGCATCCTTGATTAAGATGGTAATTCTACCCCAACTACTCTATTTGTTCTTAAATATTCCTTATTTCCCTGGGAGACATTTTTTTGCATCCCCCCGATCGGAACTGAGCAGGCTGGTATGGGACGGCAAACGAGCCAGATTGAAATGGTCAATACTCAATAGACCTTATGCTGTGGTTGGGTTCGGTATTCCTGATTTTGAACTCTATTACCTTAGCGCTCAGGCACACTATTTATACTTTTGGATTCGACAGCCCAAATACATGCCACAGCTTGCGGTTGAACACTGGTTGTTACACCCAGTTCCGATAGAGGGGGCAGTTTATATGATTCTGAATGCTCGAGAGCGCACGCAGACTACAGTAAACGCCACGATCATGGCATGGCAATGGCTAACGAGCTTGTTTGATCTCCCCCTGCTATATTCGCCATTGCTCCCTTTGGCCTACCATCCAGACATGCCACTTTTACAGGAGGCTGTCTTCCACAAGATGCAGCGGTGCGTGTCCGTTTTAATGTGGGGGAACCTCTACACTGATGGTACATTCAGGGACTCGGATGAAATATTCAAGGATACACACCATACTCCATTAGATAGTTTTCTGTATATCAGACTTAAACAAGGCATGAGAGCGCTTCACACTGACTTTCCTACCGAACCCCCAATGCTCCCTCCATTACACGCTATGCTACAGCAATCCTCTCTTAGTCGGCTGGTCTCACTCATCTATCGGATCACACACACTAGACCCACGACAATAGATTCGCCATCCTGTACTAAACGGGAGGCTGAACTGGGAACATCCATAACAGAAGAACAGTGGGAATATTGTTGCTAGCAAACTGAGCGTGTATCTGCCAGTAGTCGGTTTCGGATACTACATTATAAATATTTGCATAGATTATACTGCACTCCGGCTGGTATGCACAGACACCAGCTGCGAGACACAGATCACTGCGACAGGTGTCATGCACCGCAGGCTGATTTTTTGCACTTGGCCTGAGAATGTCCTACCATTTTGAAAGACTGGGGTCATGTCTTCACAGCCCTCAACCAGATAACCAATACACGCATTGAGGCCACACCCTTAATCGCACTATTGAGCTATGTCAAACAGGTCCCAATAGCGCATCGCAGATTTATAGCACTTGCTTTGTTGATGGCCAAACGCCGCATAGCCTGCAAGTGGGGCAGGGGCAGAGCACCAAAATTCAAGGATTGGCTCACAGACATGATTCACTGCCAGGAGCAATCCGCCCTTTATGCTGAATTCTACCTAGCAGTTCTCGGCCCAGAGATATATGGGCGCCATTCGCGGCTTATCCACTGTCCCGCGCTGAGGCAGACGACCAACCAAATGCTGATGCTTAGGTGAATGCATATTCTTCCCATGTCGTTAAGCGCATCAGATGCCCTTTCCTGCACGCAGTGTACTAATTGATGGCCTCTGTGTTCTGTTACACCCCGGTGGGATGTTTCGTAATGTAGGGGCTCCCGAGCGCTCCTTTTATCATTTTTCCATGTTAGTCCTGAGTATGCCTGAATGTATCGTATGATGGGGTCACTGTGTTAAGATGTGCTACCTATTACTTCCTGATTATAAATTCCTAGACTCGAGGTTGCCAAGGAGCTTCTGTGTACACCGCAATTTTCTTTTTTGTAAGGGTTCTATCATGCACACATATGTTTGTCAAATGCCTATACGTTGAGACGCGGCCGGCCCTAAGCGGTTGTAGGCGGCTTGCTGTGTTAACAAGTGTTGACTTTTTTTTTTATGCTGGTAGCATATACTCTCCTTGAGCGCTGCCAGCCAAACGATTGGTTGTAGGCATGAAGCTGTGTAACCCTTTCACTCACCTAATAAAGTGTTTAAAACGGAAAAAACCAATACATGTTAACCAGAAACATATGGCAAAACATATATACAGTATTTCACTCTGTGAACACAACGTGAAAAAGTAATGCTCTGACTTTGGAACAAGCTTACCACGTAAGTATAAGCCTCGGCCTTCATTCTTGCACAGGGAAGTGGAGCAGCCTAAAAGGTAAATACTATTCAAGTCGAACATCTGATACAACAAGCTTACTGACAATCTGAAAAGGTGTATAGAGAGCAGTGGTGGCCAGTAATGTAAGCAGTGAGGGAGGCTGGGGCCACACACTCACACATACGCACTCACCCCCACCCATGTATTCACACACTCACACATGCACACTCACTCGCACCCATCGCATTCACACACCCACACATGCACACTCACTCGCACCCATGCATACACACACTCACACATGCACATTCACCCCCACCCATGCATTCACACACTCACACATAAACACTCACCCCCATTCATGCATTCACACACTCACACATGCACACTCACCCCCACCCATGCATTCACACACTCACACATGCACACTCACCCCCACCCATGCATTCACACACTCACACATGCACACTCACTCGCACCCATGCATTCACACACTCACACATGCACACTCACCCCCACCCATGCATTCACACACTCACACATGCACACTCACCCCCACCCATGCATTCACACACTCACACATGCACACTCACCCCCACCCATGCATTCACACGTTCACACATGCACACTCACCCCCACCCATGCATTCACACACTCACACATGCACACTCACTCGCACCCATGCATTCACACACTCACACATGCACTCACCCCCACCCATGCATTCACACACTCACACAGGCACACTTACCCCCACCCATGCATTCACACACTCACACATGCACACTCACCCCCACCCATGCATTCACACGTTCACACATGCACACTCACCCCCACCCATGCATTCACACACTCACACATGCACACTCACTCGCACCCATGCATTCACACACCCACACATGCACACTCACTCGCACCCATGCATACACACACTCACACATGCACACTCACCCCCACCCATGCATTCACACACTCACACATGCACACTCACCCCCACCCATGCATTCACACACTCACACATGCACACTCACCCCCACCCATGCATTCACACATTCACACATGCACACTCACTCACACCCATGCATTCACACACTCACACATAAACACTCACCCCATCCATGCATTCACACACTCACACATGCACACTCACCCCCACCCATGCATTCACACACTCACACATGCACACTCACCCCCACCCATGCATTCACACACTCACACATGCACACTCACCCCGACCCATGCATTCACACGCTCACACATGCACACTCACCCCCACCCATGCAATCACAAACTCACACAAACACTCACCCCCACCCATGCATTCACACACTCACACATGCACACTCACTCGTACCCATGCATTCACACATGCACACTCACTCGCACCCATGCATACACACACTCACACATGCACACTCACCCCCACCCATGCATTCACACACTCACACATAAACACTCACCCCCACCCATGCATTCACACACTCACACATGCACACTCACCCCCACCCATGCATTCACACACTCACACAAGCACACTCACCCCCACCCATGCATTCACACATACATACTCACTCGCACCCATGCATTCACACACACACCAATTCACAACACTCACTCCCAAATACACTTACATATATACGTTTTTGGTGTTTAATACAGACCGACATGGTATTTGGCATCAAGGTAAATTACACAGTTGGTTGTAACTTTAGTGCAAATCATAGCTACAATATAATGCTAGTTTTCAGTTCGAGAAGTACAGTTACAATATTCTTTTGGCTTGCAAGTCCCCATCTTCTGGTATAGCCATGAATGTATGACATTACAACGCACACATTTACAACGCATGCACTTACTACGCAATTTTTACATCGCAACATCCACTACAACGCATTCCATTACATCGCATGACACTACATCGCATTTTAAAAACTACTTTTACAACTCATTCCATTACATCGCATACTACCTTTACAACGCATACCATTACAACGCATACTATTACGTTGCATTTAAGGTAAGTATTGAATAGCGTAGGGGTAAAAATTACTATTCTAACTCCAGGGGCTGCAACAGTAGGGTAAGTGTTGGATAATGTAGGGGTTAAAAATTACTATTCTAACTCCAATGGTATGTGTTGTAATGGTATGCGTTGTAATGCCTGCGTTGTAGTGACATGCGATGTAGTGTCATGCATTGTAATGGTATGCGTTGCAATGACTGCGTTGTAGTGTCACGCATTGTAAAGGAGGTTGCGATGTGATGCCTGCGTTGTAAGTGTAGTGCGGTATAATGGTTGTGTTGAAAAGGTTGTTTCCCAAGTCCATACATGCCTAGCACACTCCAACCATGGCAATAATGAAGAACAGAACAATTCAACAACCATCCGAAGTCTATGCAGTTTTTCCTAGTAGCATCTGTTGTTAAGCTCTGCAGGAGTCATGCGTGCACCAAAAAACAAAAAACTTACCTTCTCTGCAGCTCTCCGGGAGGGAAGCCTCGGAGGTTCCAGGGGATTTGGGACTGCTGCGTTCCCTCAGGTCAGTCAATGAGGGAAGGCAGCAGTCCCTCACTCATCACAGAGTGTGATAGGATCAGTGAGACTGCTGACTCCACCTCAGTCTGTGACAAGCTGTCACTGATTGAAATTCGGCCGTGGGCACTTCAGAGTTCAAAACCAAAGCACCTAGATCTGAGGGATGTATGACGTTACAACGCATGCTATTACAACGCATGCCTTTACGACACAAGTTTTACAATGCAAGACGTTACAACGACTTGCGTTGGGGGGCGCTGGATAGTGAATAGTTTAATTTACTATTCCAACTCCAGTCCGCGTCGATAGTAGGGAAGGTGTTGGAAACTATTCCCTATCCTAGAGCGCCCCCCAGCGCAATTCTTTGTAAAAGTTGCGTTGTAATGGTTGCGTCATCAAGGTACTTCGTTGTAATAGTTGCATTGTAAAGGATGTTCCCCGATCTGAGGCTATTAGTGACGCTCCCCCTCGTCATCAGGGGAAGGGCTTTGAGGTACTTTTGCCAGATGGTTTAACAGGATGTGAAATCCTCAGTCTTGCAAAGTTCAGCTCAGGCAGCCTGCCTGGGGAGATGCTAGCACCTCCATGGACAGGAAACTCGTGTCCAGGCCTCCCCTGCCGGAGTTTCATCCAGCAGCAGGAGGGCAGACTTGTGTCTGTGGCAGCAACATCCATTTTGTGATGCTGAGGCTCTGTTTAACTTTAACCGGGTATACCAGTATGTGCATGTGTTCTCCCTCTAGAAGGGTTGAATGCTACCCCCACCGCCAGGACTGGCGGTGGGGGGGGGGTAGTATTCCAAAGTGTTTGACACCTTACACGATTCAGAAAAGGGGGTGGTGATGGACAGAATATCTGAATTATCAAGACACTCATACCCAGTCAATAGATCAGGGCTTGATCCATCACCGTTTTTTAGCTCACTGCATCACCCCAGTTCAGAACCTGGCTATATGCAAATTAGTCTGACCCCATACATCATGGGAACAGGGCAGACCAAACTACCAAGCCAATTCTTTACTGGAAAGGAGACAAGCTTCCGGGGACCGGTTTCTGGCATTTCAGCCGTCGTCGGCCCGGCTTGCTTGAATCCTAGTGATGCAGTGAGCAAGGGACTCATGTCTGAGCATACCCTGCCACACCTGTAGTGGCCAAAAACAATTCAGAAAAGGGGATGGTGATGGACAGAATATATGAATTAAGACAGCTGTAATGCCAGAAACCGGTCCCCGGAAGCTTGTTTCCTTTCCAGTAAAGAATTGGCTTGGTAGCTTGGTCTGCCCTGTTCCCATGATGCACTGGGCCAGGGACAGACTAATTTGCATGTAGCCAGGTTCTGAACTGGGATGGTGCAGTGAGCTAAAAAACGGTGATGGATCAAGCCCTGATCTTTTGACTGGGTAGGAGTATTCTGCTTAATTCAGATACTCTGTCCATCACCACCCCCTTTTTGAATCGTTTTAGCCACCACAAGTGTGGAAGGGTATGCTCAGATGTGAGTCCCTTGCTCACTGCACCATCAGGATTCAAGCAAGCCAGGCCGAAGACGGCTGTAATGCCAGAAACCAGTCCCCGGAAGCTTGTTTCCTTTCCAGTAAAGAATTGGCTTGGTAGTTTGGTCTGCCCTGTTCCCATGATGCACTGGGCCTTGGACAGACTAATTTGCAAGTAGCCAGGTTCTGAACTGGGATGGTGCAGTGAGCTAAAAAACGGTGATGGATCAAGCCCTGATCTTTTGACTGGGTAGGAGTATTCTGCTTAATTCAGATACTCTGTCCATCACAACCCCCTTTTTGAATCGTTTTAGCCACCACAAGTGAGGAAGGGTATGCTCAGATGTGAGTCCCTTACTCACTGCACCATCAGGATTCAAGCAAGCCACGCCGAAGACGGCTGTAATGCCAGAAACCGTTCCCCGGAAGCTTGTTTCCTTTCCAGTAAAGAATTGGCTTGGTAGTTTGGTCTTCCCTGTTCCCATGATGCACTGGGCCAGGGACAGACTAATTTGCATGTAGCCAGGTTCTGAACTGGGATGGTGCAGTGAGCTAAAAAACGGTGATGGATCAAGCCCTGATATTTTGACTGGGTAGGAGTATTCTGCTTAATTCAGATACTCTGTCCATCACCACCCCCTTTTTGAATCCTTTTTGAATCGTTTTAGCCACCACAAGTGTGGAAGGGTATGCTCAGATGTGAGTCCCTTGCTCACTGCACCATCAGGATTCAAGCAAGCCGGGCCGAAGACGGCTGTAATGCCAGAAACCGGTCCCCGGAAGCTTGTTTCCTTTCCAGTAAAGAATTGGCTTGGTAGTTTGGTCTGCCCTGTTTCCATGATGCACTGGGCCAGGGACAGACTAATTTGCATGTAGCCAGGTTCTGAACTAGGATGGTGCAGTGAGCTAAAAAATGGTTATGGATCAAGCCCTGATCTTTTGACTGGGTAGGAGTATTCTGCTTAATTCAGATACTCTGTCCATCACCACCCCCTTTTTGAATAGTTTTAGCCACCACAAGTGTGGAAGGGTATGCTCAGATGTGAGTCCCTTGCTCACTGCACCATCAGGATTCAAGCAAGCCGGGCCGAAGACGGCTGTAATGCCAGAAACAGGTCCCCGGAAGCTTATTTCCTTTCCAGTAAAGAATTGGCTTGGTAGTTTGGTCTGCCCTGTTCCCATGATGCACTGGGCCAGGGACAGACTAATTTGCATGTAGCCAGGTTCTGAACTGGGATGGTGCAGTGAGCTAAAAAACGGTGATGGATCAAGCCCTGATCTTTTGACTGGGTAGGAGTATTCGGCTTAATTGAGATACTCTGTCCATCACCAACCCCTTTTTGAATCGTTTTAGCCACCACAAGTGTGGAAGGGTATGCTCAGATGTGAGTCCCTTGCTCACTGCACCATCAGGATTCAAGCAAGCCGGGCCGAAGACGGCTGTAATGCCAGAAACCGGTCCCCGGAAGCTTGTTTCCTTTCCAGTAAAGAATTGACTTGGTAGTTTGGTCTGCCCTGTTCCCATGATGCACTGGGCCAGGGACAGACTAATTTGCATGTAGCCAGGTTCTGAACTGGGATGGCGCAATGAGCAAAAAAAACGGTGATGGATCAAGCCCTGATCTTTTGACTGGGTGTCACGAAGTGAACCCAGGTTAACTAACCTCCAAATCCGGATACAGCAGGAGCGATGACCGATGCTAGTTTCCGTCCTCCCCTATGTGGAACCTCCTGTGAGTATTTGTGAAACTCTAACAGAGGGCACCAGCACAGGAGAAGGGGAAAAATGGATAAATAAACAATAAAGTTGCAGCAGTCTAAATCAGCAATTCCGAACTGGTTGGAAGCTGCTGGGAGTCACTCATCAATAGCCATGAACCCTGTAGGGGAGAGAGGACACGTCATACAGACCATACACACCTTGCGGAGTAGATCAATTTGACTATGTGTGTATATAACTTACAGTTTAAACTGCCGCAAGTTTCTCCACAGAAAAGGCACAAAAGAGAAAAATAAAGCAAGAAAAATAACATAAAGGTACTTCAACGTAACTCCAGATTGGAGAATGACAGTTGTAGTTCACTGTACTTGCTTGGATGTAGTATCACTCCCAACAGTAGTACTTATCTGAATCCAGATGAGCCTCTGAGAATATATATTGGTAACTGATGCTTAGATGAGTCTTCTGAGCTTTTCCATACGTGCAGTACAACCCAGAATATCCCAACAAGAGTCTTGAACCAACCTCTCTAATCCAGCGCGGCACGCGCTTAACTCCTTCTCTAAACGGTTCTGTGATTCAGCGCGGCAATGCGCTGACAAACACAAACAAATCCTCGCGCTTCAACGTTCAGCGCGTCTCAGTACTTCAAAGATTCAGCGCGGCAATGCGCTGACGAATTCAACAGGTCTTCGCGGTTTGCAGGACTCCAGCGCGTACATGCGCTACCGCCATAGATCATCAGGAAACACTGTCACAGGCTCCAATGAAACGAAGTACTACGAACAAGGCATCACTACGATATCAGGTGACAAGCACCCGAGTCAGAGACAGGAAGTGTTGAAATAGGCAGTGTAGGGTAGGAGACAGAGAGAAGGAGACTCACAGTCCCTGGATTTCTGGGACATGTAGTTTACACCCCATCACAATCATTCATTGGAATACCCATACTCAGGGCTGAAATGTTACAGAACCCCTTCTCTACGGCCGACGTCCCGGCGGTCCACCAGGCTTCCCAGGAAACCTTGCGTGGAAACGCCGTAGGAGCGCAGAACAATGTAAGTTACACCGAGGTTCCCAAGAACGGTCCTCAGGGCCATACCCTCTCCAATCCACAAGATAGAGCACCCTTCCCCGTACTCTTTTGGAATCAAGAATGGCCCTAACCTCGTACTCCAACTCCCCTTCTACCTCCAAAGGGCAAGGTTTGGAAGACAACCTAGTGTGCGGAATACAAGGTTTCAGAAGGGAAACATGAAACACGGGATGAATATGCCACGTAGCTGGAAGGGTGAGTTTCATGGCAACAGGGTTAATAATGCTGTGAATGGCATACAGCCCTACAAACCTAGGTTGTAGTCTGGTATTCCCTTTGAACTTCAGGTGTTTAGTACTGAGCCACACTTTGTCACCTATTCTATAGGATGGCTCAGGTTTCCTATTCTTGTCTGCATAGAGCTTATCCCTGTCTCGAGATTCAATTAGATGTTGCTTAGCCCCCTGTAACACCCGTTTCAGATGTGCATGGTGTTCCTGTATAGAAGGATGAGAGGAAGTGACTGGTTGTGCAAATGGCAACATGTTAGGGTGATAACCATTGAGACAGAAAAAGGGGGAACATCCCAAGGAAGAATGAGTGGCATTATTATATGCGAATTCTGCAGTCCATAAGAGGGTGCTCCATTCATCGCTATGCTGTAGAGTAAAACAACGAAGGTATTGTTCCAAAGTCTGATTTAACCTCTCAGTTTTGCCATCTGTCTGGGGGTGATAACTTAATGACAGACGTGCGTCGATCTTCATGCTGGTACAGAGGGCCTTCCAGAACTTGGATGTAAATTGTGTGCCTCTGTCGGTTATCAGAACAGATGGGATTCCATGCAGCCTCACCACATGTTGTAAAAATGTCTTAGCTAATTCCCCTGAGGTAGGTAGCTTAGTCAAAGCTATGAAATGCCCAATCTTAGTCAAATGATCTATAACAACTAAAATGGTGGTATGTCCTCCACTAGAAGGCATTTCGACTATGAAGTCCATTGATACCGTGTGCCATGGTGACGGAGGTACAGGTATTGGCCTCAAAAACCCACTAGGCGGTTGATGACTAGTCTTTACTTGCACACAGATGGAACATTTAGTGACGTATTCAGTAGTATCCTTCCTCATGGATTCCCACCAGAAATAACGAGACAGATTCTGCAAAGTTTTTTGTTGCCCCAAATGTCCCCCCAAAGGAGAATCATGAATCCAATGTAGTACGTGTTGTCGTAAAAGACCCTTAGGTATGTATAACTGTTTATCATGAAACAATAAATCATCTTTCTTGCATCGATGCAGAGGATCCTCATCCACCCAGGCTTGATCGTTCGGGATGTCGCATTGCTCCTTCACCTCCTCTAGGAAGCTCTCAGTTGTTGTCACAGCAGATATTTCGGTTTGGAAGGAAGCTTTATGCAGAATAGAAGGAGGCTCCTCATTTTCCATCACGATGAGTTCGGCACTAGGCACAGGTCTAGACAGGGCATCTGCCTTCCCATTTTGAGGTCCAGGTTTGTATTTAATGATGAAATCGAAATCAGCAAAGAATAAAGACCACCGGAGTTGTCTTGGAGTCAAGGCCCTAGCACTTTTCAGGAACAGGAGGTTGCGATGGTCCGTAAATATCTCTACCGTATGTTTCGCCCCCATCAGATGATGGCTCCACTCTTCGCAAGCTCTTTTAATCGCCAGTAATTCTTTATCCGTGATGCTATAATTGATTTCGCAAGGAGACAGCTTTTTGGAAAAGAAAGCGACTGGATGGATCTGCCCCGTATCAGGATGTCTCTGGGAAAGAACTCCACCTAAGGCATAGTATGATGCATCTGTCTCCAACACAAAAGGCTGCGTAGGATCTGGATGTCGCAGGATAGGAGCACTCGTGAAACATCTTTTCAAGGTCTGAAAGGCTTTTTCCGCTGCATCATTCCAACGAAACGGTGTTCCTTTCCGCAAAAGCAACGTCATGGGTTGTACAATGGAGGAAAAACCTTTAATAAATCTCCTGTAAATGTTGGAGAACCCAAGGAAGCTCTGCAAACTCTTCACTGTAGTGGGTGATTCCCAGTGTATGATAGACTCCGTTTTCTGTTTATCCATACAAATGCCTCCAGGACCAATGACATACCCCAAGAACTCAACTTCAGAAGCATGGAACAAGCATTTCTCAAGCTTGGCAAACAGAGTATGTTGCTGTAGACGTTTCAACACCGCCGCCACATGTTGTACATGTTCTTCTTCCGACTCGGAGTATATTAAAATATCGTCTATATAGACAATACATGAGACATCCAATAGTCCTCTTAGTACCTCATCCATGAAGTACTGAAAGGCAGCAGGGGCGTTGCACAGGCCGAAGGGCATGACTTGATATTCGTACAGCCCATATTTAGTACGAAAAGCCGTCTTCCATTCGTCGCCTTTCCTAACACGGACCAGGTGATACGCGCCCCTGAGATCCAATTTCGTAAACACCGTGGCTCCCTTTAGCTGATCCATCAATACCGGAATCAAGGGTAGAGGATACCTGTTTTTCTTGGTCACTCTGTTGATGGCTCGGTAATCGATGCAGGCCCTTAAGCCCCCTTCTCGCTTCGGAATAAAAAAAAGTGGCGATGATGCAGGAGACGTGGATGGACGAATGAACCCAGATGCCAGGAGCGTCTTCAGATAGGATTGTAGATATGTATTCTCAGCCTCGGTGAGTGCATATATCCGACTGCATGGTATGCTCGCGCCTGGCTCTAGTTCAATCACGCAATCATACTCCCTATGGGGAGGTAACCTGCTAGCTTCCCTTTCGTTGAATACATCCTTATATTCTGAGTAGACTTCAGGCAATGATGATACCAAACACACGCTCTGGGCCCTGCAACCCCATGCTAATAACACTGCAGGATTATCCGCGATTGCTGGTGGCTGTATGTTCCTTTCTTTTGTACAATGCTCCGCGCAAAACGAAGAGTTCATATTTATAGTACGGGCTGCCCATTGCACATGTGGGTCATGCAGAGTTAACCATGGCATACCTAAGATCAGTTTGAAATTAGGAGCATCAATGAGATTGAATTGTATCATTTCGAAATGTGTTGCTCCCATCTGCATAGTTATAGGCTTTGTGTGATAACATATTGGTCCTGAGGTCAATGCGGTGCCATCTACAGCCTTGACTGGTTCCGGCCTTAGCTTCCTTATGCAGGGTATGCCCAATTCATGAGCGTACTTCTGATCAATGAAATTTCCCGTAGCCCCACAATCCAAGAGCGCATGAAGCAATATGGCGTTTTCTTCAGATACTTCCAAAGATATTGACCAGTGCGGGATAGACCTCGTTATTCTCTGGCCTCAAACAAGGGGTCTCTGTCATGTTTGAGGAGTTTAGTTTTCCGACGGCTCCTCTCTCCACTCTACTACAGGCACCTTCTTCCCATCTTTGTTCACTTTTACCGGAAGTTTGGTTTTTGCTGTGCAGTTTTTTATGAAATGTCCATCCTTCCCACAATACATACACAACTTCAGCTGCCTCCTTCTGTTTCTTTCTTCGGTACTGATAGGACCTCTTATTCCCCCAACTTGCATCGGTTCTGTACCATCTGAGGAGGCAGGATGTTCTTCTGTTGTTGTTCTTGGTCTGGTAAGAAAGATTCTATTGTTACCACGTTGTTTGTCTCCCTTTTCTTTCCTGCAGACGGTGATCCAACTGGACTGTTAATTCGATCAACTCATCACAGGTAGCTGGCATGTGGACAACCTGGGCTAACACATCCTTTAACTTCGCTTCGCAATCCTTGATAGAACAACGACGTTCTCTTTTCTATTGGCCACTCAGTTTCAATTACTAGTCTATTGAAATTTGTAATGTAAGACAAAAGGTCTTGTGATCCCTGCCTTAGTGTGATGAGTTCTCTATCTAAGGACAACGCATGTGCCTTCCTGTCAAAGAGTTTCCTCATTTCCTCACAAAAGTTAGGGAAGTTGAACAGAACGGGGTCATTTCTTTCTATTAGCGGGAAAGACCAATTAGCAGCATTCCCCCCCAAATATGACATGACAAAGGCAGTTTTAGACTGGTCGTCTGGAAATACTGTGGGCTTGCACATAAAATGCAACTTGCATTGTCCCAGAAATGCACCAAATTTTTTGGGGTCCCCAAAGAATCTTTCGGGAGGGGAAAGAAGGGGCTGGAGTGGCTGTATAACCTGGATGGTAGAAGAACTAGCTCCACCACTTTGACTCTGCGTAGGGTTTTGCGATGAGGGAGGAGGAAGCGTCCAATGTCTTATATACGAAGCCCCTCGTGCTCCTGTAGGACTACCTCGCAAAAGGCCTGCTACCTCTCTCCTCATGGTAACCATCTCATTACGCAGCTCTATGTTTTCCCCACGAAACGCATCTACTTCCATACGTAGAGCCGTCAACGTTTCTAACACTGATGTAAGAACGCGTTTTGCCGAATTAGCCCCTGTTTCTACTGTCCGCAATAACAGCATTCGGACTTCTGCCCCTTGGTTTTCAACTTCCCTGGCTGCTTTGCGCCGCAGTTGTAAGAAAGCGGAAAGAGCCTGGCGACGCTTCTATGACCCCTCGGACAAAATCGTTTACAGGGAGGCCATCAAGGGATATCATAGTAGCATTCTGGTGGAAAAGAAAGCCTACCTGGTTCGTAAAATAGAGGCTGCTGCTATGGTCAGTAAGGAAATTTTCCTTATTGTTAAGGAATTCATCTCCCCCCAGCTCGGCCATGCCCACACTTCATCACTCAGAATCCTGGGTGTCTCTTATGGCTACTTTTTTCACGTCCAAAATCAAGACCATCCAAGACTCTTTTCCTCTTTCCACTCTGATGCTCCCCTCTGATATATATGCCCCTCTTTCTGTATTACTCCCGGATGATGGTCCGGTCTTGGCTACTTTCCCTTTTCTTTCTCCTGCCTCCTCTTTGGATCTGATTTCTAAACTTAAATCGGGCTCTCCATTGGATCCTTGCCCAGTGAAGATTTTGGCAAAAATGGCTCCTGTCATGAATGAGCTTATAAATCCTGTGCTTAACGGTTCGCTGAATTTGGGAGTTGTTCCTCAGGCCTGGAAACATGCCCTGATACTGCCGCTTCTGAAGAAGCCCAATCTTGACCATCTGTTGCACGCCAACTATAGGCCTATCTCCCTCCTCCCGGCTTTGGCTATAGTCGTGGAGAAGCACGTTCACTCCTCTCTTACGAACTTCCTGGAGAGCAATAACATCCTCCATGATACTCAGTCGGGCTTTCGGGCCCACATGAGTACGGAGACTGCCCTACTGGAGGTGACGGATGCCATCAGAGAGGTGCTAGATGCGGGAGGTAAGGCCATGCTGATTATGCTGGACTTGTCGGCGGCTTTTGACACCGTTCCCCGCGGTAGTCTCCTTTTAAGACTCAGGGAGATTGGGCTGCGGGGAGCGGTGTTTAATTGGTTTAAGTCCTTCCTGGCCGGCCGTCGGCAAACGGTCTGGGCCCCTCCTTTGTCCGCCGAGATGCCACCTCTTGAGGTAGGGGTGCCACAGGGCTCTGTTTTGAGCCCTACGCTGTTTAACATCTATATGACACCCCTGGCAGCTCTGGCGGAGTCTTTCGGTGCCCAGATCGTGTCCTACGCTGATGACACCCAGCTTCTTTTTACCAGTCAGAAGGGGTCCGATTTCGATGGGGGGCAGATCAGAGGCTGTCTGGGAGCCGTCTTTGACTGGTTCGAACGGCACAGCCTGAAATGTAACTCCGACAAGTCGGAGTTGCTGTTTTTTGGCTGTCCCGCCGACCCCAGATGGCTGACCTGGTGGCCGCCGGCTATGTTTCCCCCTGCAGCTGTATCCTCCAGGGCCAAGAATCTGGAGGTCCAGATAGACGACGGTCTTACCTTGAAGCCTCAGGTGTTGGGTCTTGTTGGCAAAGGCTTCGGCATTATTAAGATGCTGAGAAAATTTCTTCCTCTGTTGGCCCTCTGCCACCGGAAGGTTACTGTCCAGGCGCTCATTGGCTCTCGTTTGGACTACTCCAATGTTCTTTACTTGGGCCTGCCGGAGTTTCTTCTTTCTCGCCTGCAGGTCGTGCAGAATGCTGCTGCCAGAGCCATTTACGGGCTTCATCGCAGAACCAGTGCAACTATTTTATTAAAAAATCTCCACTGGCTCCCCATTAAAAAACGAGTGATTTTCAAGGCTCTCTCACTGACTTTTAAGGCGCTTCATGGCACAGGAGCTAAATACATTAGGAATCGTTTGGCATTCTATCTTCCTACGAGGACGCTAAGGTCAGTTTCCTTGGCTCTGGCTCAAGTTCCATCAATCAAACGGGCCAGAATTGGTGGACGCTCTTTCCGCTATCTGGCGCCCAAGCTCTGGAACTCTCTGCCAGTGTCCATGAGACTTAACGCAAGTCTCTCAGGTTTTAGGAGGGAGCTAAAGTCTTGGCTTTTTGTCCAGTAGGTCCGTATGTCTGATCCCTTTTCGCCCCGTTGTCTGTCTCCTAGCTTTTATTAAAGCGCCGGGACACTCCCCAGAGTAGCCGTGCGCTATATAAAATCTTTTTAACATAACATAACATAACATGTACCTAGAGTACATGGTATCCATTTAGAGAGAAAACAGCTAGGCTGGGGCCCTGAATAGCAGGATATCAGCTAACTAAGTCAAAAACCAACAAAACACCAGGCAAAAAGTGGGGGTAACCATGCAGTAAGATTCCACCATCTTCCACTGTGAGTGCCTTGTTCCTGTATCAGAGCTTCAGGGTGTGTGGACTCTGCCTCTCATCCTGCAGGGTGTGTGGACTCTGCTTCTCATCCTTCAGGGTGGGTGGACTCTGCTTCTCATCCTTCAGGGTGTGTGGACTCTGCCTCTCATCCTTCATGGTGTGTGGACTCTGCCTCTCATCCTTCAGAGTGGTGGACTCTGCCTCTCATCCTTCAGTGTGTGTGGACTCTGCCTCTCATTCTACAGGGTGTGTGGACTCTGCCTCTCATCCTTCAGGGTGTGTGGACTCTTCCTCTCATCCTTCAGGGTGTGTGGACTCCGCCTCTCATCATTCAGGGTGTGTGGACACTTCCTCTCATCCTTCAGGGTGTGTGGACTCCGCCTCTCATCCTTAAGGGTGTGTGGACTCTTCCTCTCATCCTTCAGGGTGTGTGGACTCTTCCTCTCATCCTTCAGGGTGTGTGGACTCTGTCTCTCATCCTTCAGAGCTGTGGACTCTGCCTCTCATCCTCCAGAGTGTGTTGACTCTGCCTCTCATCCTCCAGGGTGTGTGGACTCTACCTCTCATCCTCCAGGGTGTGTGGACTCTGTCTCTCATCCTGCAGGGTGTGTGGACTCCGCCTCTCATCCTTCAGGGTGTGTGGACTCTTCCTCTCATCCTTCAGGGTGTGTGGACTCTGCCTCTCATCCTTCAGGGTGTGTGGACTCTGCCTCTCATCCTTCAGGGTGTGTGGACTCTGCCTCTCATCCTTCAGGGTGTGTGGACTCTGCCTCTCATCCTTCGGGGTGTGTGGACTCTGCCTCTCATCCTTCAGGGTGTGTGGACTCTGCCTCTCATCCTTCAGGGTGTGTGGACTCTGCCTCTCATCCTTCAGGGTGTGTGGACTCCGCCTCTCATCCTTCAGGGTGTGTGGACTCTTCCTCTCATCCTTCAGGGTTTGTGGACTCTTCCTCTCATCCTTCAGGGTGTGTGGACTCTGCTTCTCATCCTTCAGGGTGTGTGGACTCTGTCTCTCATCCTTCAGAGCTGTGGACTCTGCCTCTCATCCTCCAGGGTGTGTGGACTCTACCTCTCATCCTCCAGGGTGTGTGGACTCTGTCTCTCATCCTGCAGGGTGTGTGGACTCTGCCTCTCATCCTTCAGGGTGTGTGGACTCTGCCTCTCATCCTTCAGTGTGTGTGGACTCTGCCTCTCATCCTGCAGGGTGTGTGGACTCTGCCTCTCATACTTCAGGGAGTGTGGACTCTGCTTCTCATCCTCCAGGGTGTGTGGACTCTGCCTCTCATCCTTCAGGGTGTGTGGACTCTGCCTCTCATCCTGCAGGGTGTGTGGGCTCTACCTCTTATCCTGCAGGGTGTGTGGACTCTGCTTCTCATCCTTCAGGGTGTGTGGACTCTGCCTCTCATCCTTAGGGGTGTGTGGACTCTGCTTCTCATCCTTCAGGGTGTGTGGACTCTGCCTCTCATCCTCCAGGGTGTGTGGACTCTGCCTCTCATTCTTCAGGGTGTGTGGACTCTGCCTCTCATCCTTCAGGGTGTGTGGACTTTACCTCTCATCCTTCAGGGTGTGTGGACTCCGCCTCTCATCCTTCAGGGTGTGTGGACTCCGCCTCTCATCCTGCAGGGTGTGTGGACTCTGCCTCTCATCCTTCAGGGTGTGTGGACTCTGCCTCTCATCCTTCAGGGTGTGTGGACTCTGCCTCTCATCCTCCAGGGTGTGTGGACTCTGCCTCTCATCCTTCAGGGTGTGTGGACTCTGCCTCTCATCCTCCAGGGTGTGTGGACTCTGCCTCTCATTCTTCAGGGTGTGTGGACTCTGCCTCTCATCCTTCAGGGTGTGTGGACTTTACCTCTCATCCTTCAGGGTGTGTGGACTCCGCCTCTCATCCTTCAGGGTGTGTGGACTCCGCCTCTCATCCTGCAGGGTGTGTGGACTCTGCCTCTCATCCTTCAGGGTGTGTGGACTCTGCCTCTCATCCTTCAGGGTGTGTGGACTCTGCCTCTCATCCTTCAGGGTGTGTGGACTCTGCCTCTCATCCTTCAGGGTGTGTGGACTCTGCCTCTCATCCTTCAGGGTGTGTGGACTCCGCCTCTCATCCTTCAGAGTGTGTGGACTCTGCCTCTCATCCTTCAGGGTGTGTGGACTCTGCTTCTCATCCTTCAGGGTGTGAACTCTGCCTCTCATCCTTCAGATTGTGTGGACTCTGCCTCTCATCCTGCAGGGTGTGTGGACTCTGCCTCTCATCCTTCGGGGTGTGTGGACTCTGCCTCTCATCCTTCGGGGTGTGTGGACTCTGCCTCTCATCCTGCAGGGTGTGTGGACTCTGCTTTTCATCCTTCAGGGTGTGTGGACTCTGCCTCTCATCCTTCAGGGTGTGTGGACTCTGGCTCTCATCCTTCAGTGTGTGTGGACTCTACCTCTCATCCTGCAGGGTGTGTGGACTCTGCCTCTCAAACTTCAGGGAGTGTGGACTCTGCTTCTCATCCTCCAGGGTGTGTGGACTCTGCCTCTCATCCTTCAGGGTGTGTGGACTCTGCCTCTCATCATGCAGGGTGTGTGGGCTCTACCTCTCATCCTGCAGGGTGTGTGGACTCTGCCTCTCAACCTTCAGGGTGTGTGGACTCTGCTTCTCATCCTTCAGGGTGTGTGGACTCTGCCTCTCATCCTTCAGATTGTGTGGACTCTGCCTCTCATCCTGCAGGGTGTGTGGACTCTGCCTCTCATCCTTCGGGGTGTGTGGACTCTGCCTCTCATCCTTCGGGGTGTGTGGACTCTGCCTCTCATCCTGCAGGGTGTGTGGACTCTGCTTCTCATCCTTCAGGGTGTGTGGACTCTGCCTCTCATCCTTTAGGGTGTGTGGACTCCGCCTCTCATCCTGCAGGTTGTGTGGACTCTGCCTCTCATCCTTCGGGGTGTGTGGACTCTGCCTCTCATCCTTCGGGGTGTGTGGACTCTGCCTCTCATCCTTCAGGGTGTGTGGACTCTGCCTCTCATCCTTCAGGGTGTGTGGACTCTGCCTCTCATCCTGCAGGGTGTGTGGACTCTGCCTCTCATCCTTCAGGGTGTGTGGACTCTGACCTCTCATTCTGCAGGGTGTGTGGACTCTGCCTCTCATCCTTCGGGGTGTGTGGACTCTGCCTCTCATCCTTCAGGGTGTGTGGACTCTGCCTCTCATCCTCCAGGGTGTGTGGCCTCTGCCTCTCATCCTTCTGGGTGTGTGGACTCTGCCTCTCATCCTGCAGGGTGTGTGGACTCTGCTTCTCATCCTTCAGGGTGTGTGGACTCTGTCTCTCATCCTTCAGAGCTGTGGACTCTGCCTCTCATCCTTCAGAGTGTGTGGACTCTGCCTCTCATCCCTCAGAGTGTGTGGACTCTGCCTCTCATCCCTCAGAGTGTGTGGACTCTGCCTCTCATCCCTCAGGGTGTGTGGACTCTGCCTCTCATCCTTCAGAGTGTGTGGACTCTGCCTCTCATCCTTCAGGGTGTGTGGACTCCGCCTCTCATCCTTCAGAGTGTGTGGACTCTGCCTCTCATCCTTCAGGGTGTGTGGACTCCGCCTCTCATCCTTCAGAGTGTGTGGACTCTGCCTCTCATCCCTCAGGGTGTGTGGATTGCTGTGGAGACTGGGGTTCTTGATGGGGGGGGGGGGGGTAACCTCTCGGGTGAGATACATGTGATTGGAATCTGATACCGCACTCATGACACTCACATCAACGAGCACAATATTTGGATTTTGGGCTTTGAAACTGGAATCGCTGTTTTCACACAGTCTGTGACTTCTACGCATTTCCTTTCACCGTGTGGGATTCCTTAGTTCAGAATAGAAATAACGTTTTGGAATTTTACAAAACAGACACTGGTAAAACTCTTTATTTTAAAATACAAGGATGTAGCTCAGAGGCCTGTTCTGAATACACACTTGTGGTGCCAGGGACATCTAATGCATGTAGAGATGAGGGTCACATAAAGAGATTGACCCCTGTGGGAGCCCAGCCGGAGGTGATACTTACCAGTCGGTCTGTTTAAAAGACCCGAGAGCCGGGGGTGCCCCCACTGCCCCCAGGGTACACTAGGAGCCATGCCATGAGCTGACCTCTGACCTCTGCTTCTCTCTCTCCTGCAGCTGCGGTGACCCTGGACCCGGACACCGCTCATCGGAGGCTCGTCCTGTCCGAGGACGGAAGGAGCGTGAGGTTGGGAGGCAGAGACCAGGACCGGCCGGACACGCCCCAGAGGTTCCATCCTATCGTCATTGTCCTGGGGCGAGAGCGGCTGAGCTCCGGGAGGCATTACTGGGAGGTGGAGGTGGGGGACAAGACGGGCTGGACCCTGGGGGTGAGTGACGAGGCCCAGAGCAGGAAGGGGAGCATCACAGTAACACCTGAGCGTGGATACTGGACAGTGCGGCTCAGAGATGGTGAATACCAAGCTAACACCTCCCCCCCCACCCTCCTGACCCCCCCTGCGCCCCCCAGGGCTGTGGGTCTCTTTCTGGACTATGAGGCGGGTCGGCTCTCCTTCTACAATGTGGATGACGGGTCTCTGCTCTACACCTTCTCGGGGGCCTCCTTCCCCCCCACCCTGCGGCCCTACTTCAATCCAGGACTCAACCAGGGAGGGGGGAATGCGGGGGCGCTGCGGGTCCTGCCGGTGACAGTGCGGGGGTGAAGAGACTGACAGCAGCGGGGGGAGAGAGAGGTGCGGGGTGAAGAGACTGCCAGCAGCGGGGGGAGAGAGAGAGAGAGAGGTGCGGGGTGAAGAGACTGCCAGCAGCGGGGGGGGGGGGAGAGTGAGAGAGAGAGGTGTGGGGTGAAGAGACTGCCGGCAGCGGGGGAGAGAGAGAGAGGTGCGGGGGTGACATGAGACGTCACCGACGCTGGTTAAAGCAGCCTGTATGACGTCATTTAATATGAGATGTGAAGACATTATGGGCCCGATGTAGGTAAAATAGATTTACCGATTTTTAATTACCGAATCATACCGATTCGGTAATTAAAAATCGGTAAATCTAAGGGGTTGAGATGTAGGAACATCCAGATGTTCCTTCTACCGAATCGGTAAATATCTGTATTTACCGATTCGGTAAATACCGACCGGTAATGGCCCTTTCATTCCTATGGGCTTTGAAGCCCATAGGAATGAATGGGGCATTACCGGTCGGTATTTACCGATTCGGTAAATACAGATTTTGACAAGGGTGCAGGGGGTGTCACTTTGACACCCTCTAGCACCCCCAAAAAAGATTCGGGGGCCATGTGGCAGGCATACCTGCTCTAAGGGCAGGTCTGCCTGTCATATGGCACAGGTGTGCATGCACACATGTGCATGCACACCTGAATCGGTATTTTACCATCAAATATATTTGATGGTAAAATACAGAATCGGTAAGGGTTGTGGGACTCAGAAGAGTCCCACCTACATATCAAAAATACCGAATAGGTATAAATACCGATTCGGTATTTTACAGATTCGGTAAATTTACCGATCGGTAAATTTACCGAAGCTGTAAAATTCTGGGCCCTACATACCAATTCTGATTTTCCGGTCGTTAACGGCCGAAAATACCGATTTTCGGCCGTTACCGACCGACCTACATCTGGCCCTATGTGAAGTAGATGATACTTTACTCTCACCCGGTAAAAGTCTTGTTAATAAAGCGCATTCCTCATTACCCAGCGGCCCCTGCAGTTCCTTCCGTCTCTCTTCCTTTATGTCTGGAGGTGAGGAGAGGTGCCGCCGCAGGGGGTATTTTATTCATTCTATCTTAAAGCTGCTGTGCCGTGAGTGCGGCCTCCTCTCCAGATGTGGACGTCAGCCCGACACATTTTGTAGTAGTGATGCTTCCCTGGACAGGGTAACACGGCCTGCCCCCCCACCCCCTGAACATTACTGCCCACAGCCCTCCATTCATTAAAGAGAAGACGGGGGAAGGCGCGCCCTCCCGCCCACGAAACTGGGTCACTGAGACGAGCTAGAGGGATGGAAACCGGGGTCACTGAGGCACACAGGAGGGATGGAAACGGGGGTCACTGAGGCACACATGAGGGATGGAAACGGGGGTCACTGAGGCATACAGGAGGGATGGAAACGGGGGTCACTGAGGCATACAGGAGGGATGGAAACGGGGGTCACTGAGGCATACAGGAGGGCTGGAAAAGGGGGTCACTGAGGCATGCAGGAGGTATGGAAACAGGGTCACTGAGGCATACAGGAGGGATGGAAACAGGGGTCACTGAGGCATGCAGGAGAGATGGAAACAGGGGTCACTGAGGCATGCAGGAGAGATGGAAACAGGGGTCACTGAGGCATGCAGGAGAGATGGAAACGGGTGTCACTGAGGCATGCAGGAGGGATGGAAAAGGGGGTTACTGAGGCATGCAGGAGGGATGGAAACGGGGTCACTGAGGCACGCAAGAAGGATAGAAACTGGGGTCACTGAGGCACGCAGGAGGGATGGAAAAGGGGGTCACTGAGGCACGCAGGAGGGATGGAAAAGGGGGTCACTGAGGCACGCATGAGGGATGGAAACGGGGGTCATTGAGGCACGCAGGAGGGATGGAAATGGGGGGTCATGAGGCATGCAGGACGGATGGAAACGAGGTTCACTGAGGCATGCAGGAGGGATGGAAACGAGGGTCACTGAGGCACGCAGGAGGGATGGAAAAGGGGGTCACTGAGGCACGCATGAGGGATGGAAACGGGGGTCATTGAGGCACGCAGGAGGGATGGAAGCGTCGGTCACTGAGGCATGCAGGAGGGATGGAAACGAGGTTCACTGAGGCAAGCAGGAGGGATGGAAACGTGGGTCACTGAGGCACGCAGGAGAGATGGCAATGGGGACACTGAGGCGCGCAGGAGGGATGGAAACTGGGGTCACTGAGGAAAGCAGGAGGGATGGAAATTGGGGTCACTGGGCGCGCAGGAGGGATGGAAACTGGGGTCACTGAGGCAAGCAGGATGGATGGAAAAGGGGGTCACTGAGGCACGCAGGAGGTATGGAAAAGGGGGTCACTGCGTCACGCAGGAGGGATGAAAACGGGGCCACTGGTGCATGCAGGAGGGATGGAAACAGGGGTCACTGAGGCAAGCGGGAGATGGAAATGGGGTCACTGAAGCGCGCAGGAGGGATGGAAAAGGGGGTCACTGAGGTATACAGGAGGGATCGAAATTGGGCTCACTGAGGCATGCAGAAGGGATGGAAAAGGGGGTCACTGAGGCATACAGGAGGGATGGAAACAAGGGTCACTTAGGCACGCAGGAGGGATGGAAACAGGGGTCCCTGAGGCACGCAGGAGGGATGGAAATGGGGGTCACTGAGGCACGCAGTAGGGATGGAAAAGGGGGTCACTGAGGCATACAGGAGGGGTCGAAATTGGGGTCACTGAGGCATGCAGAAGGGATGGAAAAGGGGGACACTGAGGCATACAGGAGGGATGGAAACAAGAGTCACTTAGGCACGCAGGAGGGATGGAAACTGGGGGCACTGAGATGCGCAGGACCGATGGAAATGGGGGACACTGCAGGCATGCAGCAGGGATGGAAACGGGGGTCACTGAGGCACGCAGGAGGGATGGAAACGTGGGTCACTGAGGCACGAATGAGGAATGGAAATGGGGGTCACTGAGGCAGAGAGGAGGGATGGAAATAGGGGTCAATGAGGCACTCAGGAGAGATGGAAATGGGGGTCACTGAGGAACGCAGGAGGGATGGAAATGGGGTACACTGGTTAATGCAAGAGGGATGGAAACGGGGGTCACTGAGGCATGCAGGAGGGATGGAAAAGGGGGTACTGAGGCATTCAGGATGGATCGAAAATGGGGTCACTGAGGGGGGCGTGGCTAGCAACATGGCTGTGTGAGATGTTCCTCTGCACAGCTCTGGCAACTACATTGATCTGGCCACGAAACTGGTGGCCCTCGGTTACCAAAACGACGTACCTGCAGCCCAGTGGTTCTGTAATCCTCCTGAGAACGGAACGTGCCGTGTTTGGAGGGCGGATTGCTTGGAATATGCAGCGGAGGAGGCCGAGCTGCTGACCCTGGAAAGTCTTTCAAAATGGTGGCACCACTAGCCTGAGAAGCGAGTCCGAGCGTCTGACGACATCACGGCCGGTGAGAAGCTGTCGGACCCCTTCCGCGAAGAGCCGCCGCTTCCCTGAGGCGTATACTGGAAGGCAGAGCGCTGGCGGAGACCCGTCTGTGGAAGTATGCATCTGCGCCCAAATGATCACTCGGAAGCAGTATTGGGGATGTAACGGGGTTTATTGATTTACACAATGTGCTAGGGAAGAGCGCTGGGCGTCTGCTAGAACTCACGCTCTGCCGGGCTCTCTCTGGTGCACGCGAACCTCCGTTCGTGCATGCGCAGTCCTGTGTTCGCTTCCGGCGCGTGTTATGTCACACGCAGCTAGTGGCGTCTAGAACGCTAACACCACATATCTCCCTTTTTTCCACAAAGGAATAAGACAGTTCAATGTTCAATGTTCTCCTACTCAAAGTCTCTGAGGTGTGAGGGTCTGACTACCACTCTCCCAGCGCGCGTGCGTCTTACCGGAGTTGTGGTTGTCGGACCGCCTCAGGAGCAGGGCTTTCCACCTTTCCTCTCACTTGATCATGTCCTACTCTCCCAGGTGTCGATTCTGTTCTCTCTGATGTGTCCTTCACACTGGTATCAACCTGGTCTTCACTTTCCATACACGCCTCTCCAACTCCCATGCTTTCGTCCCCTGACTCTTTCTCTTCAGTTCCTACGTCTTGTCCTTGAACGGGCATACTGATGCTTTTCTCCTCCGGCCACTTCACTATCTTATTTATCTTGGCCATCCGATCTTGGGACCACACTTTGCCGTCACTAAGGAGGGCTGCTCTGCTGTACACTTCCTCCACTTGTAGGGGTGGGCTGTATTTGCTCTCTCCCTTCTTCCTCAGTACTGCTTGTTTAACTCTCACCTACTCCCCTTTTTCCAAAGAAGAGTGTTTCACTCTCATCCTTCGATTGTAGTGGTCCGTATACACTCTTTGGGCTTTCTCCAAGTTGTGCTGGACCACAGCAGGTGACCACTTACTGGTGATAGTTTTTTCTCTCCAAGCTACATTGTCCTTCGTGAACGGGTGCCTGCCTCTGAGGATCTGAAAGGGACTGTATCATGTTGCGGTGGGAGTAATCCTGTACGCCCACAACATCCTCTGAATCTCTGTTTCCCAGTCCTTCCCTTGCATTATGGCCGCTTGAATTGACCCCATCAGAACTCGATTAAACCTTTCCACTTGTCCATTACTGGCTGGATGATACACTGACGTGTGCTTGGACTTGATTCCATTCTCTCTGTGTATCTGCGCCATTTCTCCGATGTGAACTGTGGGCCGTTGTCCGTCAAGACAGTCCTTGGGATGCCTTCCCTCAGGAACACTGAAGTGAGAAATTTGATGACCACTTCCGAGTCCATTTCTTCCTGCACATGTACTTCTGGCCATTTGGAATACTTGTCCACCAGCACACACAAGTACTTGGCCGTTCCTTGTCCGTCTCATATCGGCCCTAGGATGTCGACGGCTGTGTCCTCCCATGGATCACGGGGTTGTTCAAAACTGCCCAAGGCTGGCCTCAAGGTTTTGAGCACCTTGTCTGACTCTTGGCATTGGTTGCAGTCCCTGACGTGTCTCTCGACTGTGATATCCATTCCTGGCCACCAGTACATCTGCTTCACCCTCGACTTGGTTTTCACTATGCCGAGGTGACCTTCGTGCATTTGGTCCAGTAAGGTGGGGATCAGCTCCTGTGGGGGTATCACTTTGTCCCCACGGTACAGAAAAGTTCCTGAGTCGCTCAAGGACAACTCCTCTCTCACAGTTTTCTGAGGTCTTCCTTCAGCTTTTTCTTTTCTGGCCATCCATTTACCAAGTGTCTCTTGGCCTCTTCCAAGGTCTCGTCTTTACTGTATGCGTGTGTCCATTTTTGTACGCTGATCGCTTTCTCCATGTCTTCCATTACAGCCACCATTTCTTCATTCTCCTCTGCAGGTGTGGGTGCATCCTCCATTGCAGACGCTCTGCTAAGATAGTCTGCCACTTTGTTGCGCGTGCCTGGGATGTACTCGACATCATATGTGTACTCTAATAGTTTGAGAGTCATCTTGGCTATCCGCAGGGTGGCCGTGGCATGACCACTTGAGGTTAGTACCTTCACTAGAGGCTTATGGTCCATTTGTAGGTGGAACTTCGTGCCCCACAGGAACTGCCGGAACTTTCCCATGGCCCATACCACTGCCAGCATCTCCTTCTCGATTACACTGAACTTCTGTTCTGTTGCGGACAGTGCTCTGGACGCAAAGCTGAGTGTTTCAACAGTGTTGTTTTCCCTCTGCTGAGCGAGGACTGCTCCCAGTCCTTTTTCGCTGGCGTCCGTGGTAAAGATGCTGACTTCATTTGGGTCATGTCCCTGCAATGGTACGGATTGGCAGATGTTCTCTTTCAGCACGTTGAACTCTCTCTGAGCTTCGTCATCCCACTGGAACGACTCCTTGTCTCTTATCAGTTGTCGCAATCTGTGCGTTTTCGTTGCAAAGTGCTGGACAAATTTACTGTAGTACTCGGCCATTCCTAGGAATGACCGTACTTCGTCTTTATTGTCAGGGGCTATGGCCTCGCAGATCGCTCTCAAGTTGTCTTTCTTGGGCATAATCCCTTGTCTGCTTATCGCGTGTCCCAGGTAGGTGACGGATGTCATACCGAAACGGCACTTCTCCCATTCTGCCGTGAGTCCCCTTTCCTGTAAGACGCTCAGCACTTTGTCCAGTTTGGCGTCGTGGTCCTTACGGTCCATCCCCATCACCAGGATGTTGTCTTGGAAATACTGGATGCCTTTAACATCTTTGAGCAGGCGATGCATGAGTTTTTGGAAAACCGCCGCGGCAGATTCTAGACCGAAGGGCATCCTGCGGAATCGGTAGCACACATAGGGGGTAATGAAGGACGTCAGCTTCCTGCTGGATGGGTGGAGGTCGATTTGGTGGTACGCCGACGTTAGATCAACGGTGGAGAACCATTGCACACCTCTGGTTCTCGCCAGCATCTCTTCTATCCTGGGAAGGGGAAACTTCTCCACCACCACGCATAGGCGCTCCTTCCCATTGGGTTTCCTGGCGACCACCAAAGGCGCCAACCACTCTGAGCTGTCGATCGGTTCGATGATCCCTTGCTCTTCCAGGCGGGACAGTTCTTGTTGGACCGCCTCCCTCACTGCAATGGGCACATTGCGGACCTTGTGGGATACTGGCTGGGAGTTTTCCTTGAGCACAATCTTATGCATGAACTTCTCCAGTTTGCCCACCTTGCCCCCGAAGACTTTGGGATATTCTCTTCTCAATCTTTCTAAGTTAGGCCACTGCTCGCTGTCCGACAGCAGCACTTGTTCTTTGCCTCCTGGGTCTAGCTTGATTCCCAAGTCTCCCTGGTCTCTCCATCCCAGCACGGAGGGGCCCTTCTCGGCTACGTATAGCTTACAGGTAGCTGTCCTCCCTCGGAATTCGAACAGGAGGCTTCGGTATCCCAACATGGGTATCAGGTTGTTCGTGTACGACACTGGTCTGATGTCCGGTGGGTTTAGCTGTGGACCCAGACTCGGTCTGAAGTCCCCTTCCCACACCGATCTCTGTACGATGGTGTACGGGGATCCAGAGTCAATCGCGACCCTGATTTTCACTCCACCTATTAGCATGTCGGCTCTCGGCTTGTCGGATCGCTGAGTGTCAATGCCTAGTACTTGTTCTTTGATGCACAACACCTCGTCGTCTTCGCTTGACTCGTCCTCGGCGCCTCCATCCTGCTGTTGGTGCCCTATATATTTCACCATCGACTTCTTCTCCTTCTTCCGACACACTTTCTCGTAGTGGCCAATCAGACCGCAGAACATGCATTTCGCACGAAATGCTGGGCAGCGTTTGTCTTGGGCTGCATGGTGTGCACTCCCACACCTATAACACGATGATTTGGTGATTGAGGGCTGTCTTCCTGCTTGTCCTGGTTTTCCCGTCCATTTGCTGGTCCCGCGGTTGTCTCCCGGCGCCATTTTGTGTCACGTCGACGATTCCGCGTCATCAATCTTATTGACCATAACTCTCTGCGCACTTTTTTTCTTTGCGGCTTCTGCGCAACGTTTGGAGAGTTCAGCTTTCTTCACAATTGCAATTACTTCTTTCAAAGTCGCCTCGCCATGAGCCCATAGTTTGTCCTGCACATTCTTGTTGGTGGTGTGCATTACTATTTGGTCCTTAATAAAGTCTTCTTCTAGTGTCCCATACTAACACGTGACTGCCAGTCTCCTCAGTGCAGCCACATAGTCGTCAACCGACTCTCCATCGCCTTGTTTCCTTTGCTAAAAGTTGAACCTATCAATGAAGACACATACAGCCGGGCGGTAATGGGTGTCTAAGTCATCTAAGGCCTGTTTGAAGATGTCTGCATCAGCTGCTTGTAGAGGCGCAGTCGCGATGTTCTTGAACACTCTTATGCCCTCCGGGCCCAGGTTGTGCAGCAATATCCGTCTCCGTCTTGTGGGGGTGAACTCATCTGTGGATTCATCCTCCAGGGCTTCTAAGTAGTTTTTGAAGTACTCCCTCCAGTCCTCCCACTTCATCTGTGGTTCTCCTGGCCTGGGTAGGAACTGGATCGGTGCTGTGAGTAATGACGCCTGATTGCTCATCTTGACCTGTCCTTCCGGCCCTTCTTCACGATTTCTAGGGCTGCCCGGCACGCTATTGTCCTCTCCCTGATGTCTGGGGCTGCCAGGTGCGTTGGCGCTTTCGGCTTGCTGCGTCGTGGAGCTGGGCGCGCTTCCTCCCGCACCCTCGCGGGTGCCCTTCTCAGCCAGGGCCTTCGGTAGGGTGGTTGCGTGTTCCTACCGTGCTTCTGTGCCGGTCGCCTTGCTTCTTGGCTCTCCGACGGTCAATGCACTTGATTTCTCTGTGTGCCACTGCCACGCTCTCCCCTAGGATTTTATAGCTCCTTCGTTCGTCTCTTCTTGTACTGCAAGTTGGTGGCATAGTGATCTTCGTCGTGGGCTTCTCAACAGGTGCTCTTCCTATATTTGTGTGGATAGATCCCACTCCTCGTCGCCACTGTGGAAGTATGCATCTGCGCCCAAATGATCACTCGGAAGCAGTATTGGGGATGTGACGGGGTTTATTGATTTACACAATGTGCTAGGGAAGAGCGCCGGGCGTCTGCTGGAACTCACGCTCTGCCGGGCTCTCTCTGGTGCGCGCGAACCTCCGTTCGCGCATGCGCAATCCTGTGTTCGCTTCCGGCGCGTGTTACATCACACGCAGCTAGTGGCGTCTAGAACGCTAACACCACACCGCCCTGCTAGCTGCGACCCAGCCTGATGAGCGAGAGAGTGGTGGAGCTGCTCCTGAGACTACGACCCTGCCGGCCGAACTCCAACTGCCAGACGGGATCATGGGTGCGGGTGGAGGAGGCCCCAGAGACGGCGATGCGACGAGGGGCGCTGAGCAGGACAGCCGGGGCGGAGGAACCATGACGCCCTGGCGGGATAGGCCCGCTGCACCTGTGAGGTGGGTCGGTGCATTTGTGCTGCTCCGGGCGCGGCCACGTTGGCACTGAGGCCCACGACTGGGAGTGTGGTGACTGCTGCCTGCGGCGCCGCCCCCCCCGGGACAGTGCGCAGACAGTGAGTGAAACCGTCACTGTGCTTCATAACTGGCGTGGCTGGGCAGTGAGGAGCGCAACCTCTCGGCAACACAGTGGGAAAGTACCCGAAGCACTAGGAGGAGGGCCCTGAACAAAGACCCTGCGGACTGGGAAACACTGAGGGAGAGATGGGCAGAGCTGCCACTACGGGTGCCGAGGCCATCCAATACTGGTGATCCCCTTGATCATTATTGCCCGGCTTGAGGCCCTGCCCATTACAAAGACCTCACAGGGACACTTGATTCGCAACAACCGGGAGGCAACTGGTGGGTCTGCGCTATTCACCCCCGGACTATAAAGACTTCGTGGATTAAGAGGGGTCTCCTTGATTGCACCGAGGCTGAGGTACCGAGGCTGGTTCCAGACCCCATTGCCTTTGGAAGATCGGCCTGCTGACCCACTGATCGGATGCCCTACCCCCTCCTCCCCTCCTTCTCCCCCACCAATAGAGGGCCGGGGGGTATTGTAGATTGGGGACTGAAGTACGTGACTGAGAGGAGGCTGTGGGCTAAGGGGCCGGGGAGTAGTGCTCTGTGGCAGGAACTTGGACAGCGCTGCTGCATCATGGTCCCTGACGGTTCGTGGAACGCGACGAGACAACATGGGCAAGCCAAGAGATAGTGACCGTAAACCTCCCAAGCAAGGAATGCTGGATCGATACACCAAGACAACCCCCCTGCGGGTCGAGGACCCTGTATTTGCCCTGTCGGATATGGCCCTATTAATGAATGCAATACAGGCATCTCGTAAAGCCCTGAAGAATAAGATTTGAGTGGTGGTCTCGGAAGTTACCCTCCTGCGACAAGATCTCCGTAACCTAGCAGCCAGAGTCACGGAATCCAAAACGAGATTGGGCGAAGCTGAAGATACGCTCCAAGAAGTGCGGAAAGGTCTGGGGGAGCTCCAATCCTCTCACAAACAGCTGCTGTGGAAGGTAGATGAGGCCGAAAACAGGGCAAGACGCAATAACCTCCACTTCGTTGGATTTAGAGAAGGAATCAAGGGTACCAAAATGGCGGAGTTCCTGCACTCCTGGCTGTTACACACCTTCCTTAAGGACACATTTTCGACATATTTTGTGATTGAAAGGGCACATTGGGCGCTGCTAGCCAAGCCACCGGTGGGAGCAGGACCTCGGCCGGTCATAGCCCGATTACTGAATTTTTTGGACAGGGACATGATACTATGAGAGGCTAGAAAAATGGGGGAAATCCGCCTGGATAATGCCCACATTATGATTTTTCCAGACTACAGCCAGGAAGTGCAGAGACAGAGGCGCTCTTACGACTCCATAAAATCCAAGCTGAGAGGCCTCCAAATCCAATATATGCTATTGTTCCCAGTCAAGCTCAAAGTGATTTTTAAGGACCAGGCCCATTTCTTACAAACCCCGGAGGAGGCGTGGCAATGGCTGGAGGAATGACCGGCGTTGACGCGGCGGCTGCCCGGAGCACCAAATCCAATGGTGGTAGAGAAACCCACGGGAGATCCCTAGAGGGGCTCCGAGGTCACAGAGCTCGAGAAAAAGACGGGGAGATTGTTCCCTGGCCATGACCCCATACCCCGCTGCCGGCTTGGCTAGACGGAGACGAAGGAGTGCTGCCTCCCTGGACTCAACCCAACCTTCGGGATCCCGTTTCCAGTGCCTGATGGGGAAACCGCGCTCCGAGGGTGAAGAAGAACCTCAAGGCACATCCTTTAAGGGAGAGGAGGCTGATAGGCAATTCCTGCATCCACTGGCAGTGGAAATAAACAACTTGGAACATGAGAGCTTACAAAAAGCCGAGACGTCGCAAGGGGACCCACTGGACTCTAACTCGTACATCTGGGCCCGTACTGGCTGCCCTACATGTGATAGAGCTTGCCTGGAGCATGCGAGTTGGTCACCCCTTCTTGTTGGTTTTGTTTCTTTGTCCTACTTTCCTTCTAGTCCTTGTCCATCCCTTTCACTTTTTTTCTGACTTTCTATTCCCTCTTTCTAGGGTTCAACTCTTACTTCGCATCCTTCGTGGGCTTGACCCGGATGATTTGGGGTTACCCGCAGGAGCTGGAATCTGTGGACTAAATTGGGTGTGGGAGGGTTAAAGACCTCCGCCTGTGGTATCGGGTTCAGTCAGGTCTACATACTCTGCTAAAACTCTCGAACACCTTAGAATAGAAGTTGGCACGGAAACTGGAAATGCAAAAGACAAGTTTATTAGGACCCCATGGGCTGGTGGTACATTCCTACAGCACCCTTCGGCAATGCAAGAAGTATCACACCGAACATCGGTGTGCGACCTCTTTTATACAGTTTAACAGTAATAAAAAAGTAGGCGTTATACTCTTTCACAGTTTTAGGTACATATAAGGGCATTTGAGGAACACAGCCCACATGTGGGAGGAGTTTAGTACCACTGGTCAGTTTGGAGAACATTCCTGAGAGATGACCAATCAGTATACAAATGCGCATGCGAGTGCTTGACCAGTACTAAAAATAGCCTGTTGCTGGGCAGGGTAAATGATCATTGGAACAGAGAAAGGACAAGAGGGCATGCTGACCACGAGGCAGCATGTTCATACAAAATGGAAGCCAAAGGATTCAAAATGGCACCCGCACGTTTTGGTCAAGTTAACAGTAAAAGTTTGTGGAGCTGAGCTAAATGCTAACTCAGGTGCTGCCAAATTACGACAGACGGCCCTGTTAGCATTTAGCTGAAGCTACCTCATAATGGAAGTAATCAGGATGTTCATCATCAATATTGATTGACATGATCTGCATCATTTCGGCTTTAATTATTTGTTCGTGTTTAGCAATAGCTCGTTTGGATGGGATACAGGCTGTAATACATACAGAACATAAGGTAGGGCGACATTGAATACACAAACAGAGAAAAAAGAGTATTCCAATAATGATACATAGAATATTTAATAATTTCCAACCCCATGTGCTAAGTAGAGTCCAGAACCAGTTAGAGAATGTCCATGTACCATTTTCAGGGTGGATTTCAGCAGCAATTTTATGCAATTTGGAAATAGCATCGTACACAGAATGTGAGTTATCTGGCACGTACACACAACAACTGCTACCGATGATGCGGCATGCACCCCCACGGTCAGCTAGCACAACATCTAGAACCATTCGGTTCTGGAGCGTTACAATTCTAGTGATCTGAAGTTCTTCAGTTATGTTTCCCAAAGCAGAGGCAGTTTCATTAGCAACAGCTTCCACAACACGTGTTAGCCGTCTTATTTTCCTGCTGTTTAATGCAGCACCAACAAAGGAGAACAGGCCTAAATTAAAATCCACATATTGCTGTAAAGAAGTGTCAGTTTGGTCTATGTTTTCAGTGTCTAATGTTCTTTTGACTCTATTCAGTATAAAATCATGATACAATACAAAATCATTGTGGTACATAGGCGGGGCAATAAACACAGGTGGCAACACAAAAGATATGTAACAAGTTCCTAACCATCCAAGGGGAAGACGATGGTATCCCTTATTTCCGCAAATAAAGTATGTATTACGTGAAGCCACAAAAGTGATACCATTTGGTGTATCGAAAGTGAGAGTGGTATTACATGTACTTCTACCTACAGGGATAGTCCCTTTATTACGAATACAGAGATCTGCCTTTGTATCAATAACAGTAATCACATGTAAACTAGACATATTTACAAGTCTTTGATTAGTGAAGATACGAGGTGTAGATACATTGTCCGGACGGTATTCTTCCCACTCAAATTTAGTTCCTTCGGCTTGTGGATAGCCATCTCTATCGCTAAAACTAACTTTATTTAATCAAAAGAGTAGTCCACCTTTTGTCGGCCATCTTAGAGTAAAAAGAAGAGTGTACCAAGCATTACAGGAACCATTATGAGAAAACGGGAGAGGAATAAGTGGAGTTCCTCCCCTCTTCTGATGTCCAGGCAACATTCCACATACCCAACATTTCGTAGTATTAGTCATATTGTGGGTGTGATGCAGAATCTGAATGAAACTGTTATTCAAATAAGTCTGTCTATGTCTCTCTTCATGATAAGGCAAAGTAAAATGGAAATGTTCAGATGGGCTTGGAGTGGTTGGCAGTAAATGTTCTCGTGTAGGAAACAATCGTTCTATAGTCCAAGCTATTACTGCTATTACCACTATAGTCGAAACAAAAAGCACAGCACCAAGAATTTTCTTATTTCTCATTGTAGCAGGTGCCATAGTTCACAAAACAAAATTCTTCAAGAACAAAACTAAAAAATAAAAAGTTAGTGCTGAGAACTGAGGCTGCCGCTGGTGTCTTCTCCGAGATTCAAGACGGGTGTGGCTACACTGGACAGAACTGATCCCCCCCCTTGATATTCCCGGCTTCCGTTTTCACAAACCTCAGAACGGTAACAAACCAGTCTTGAACAAAAAAAATTATTTCCTCGGACATAGATTATACTTCACTCCATCAGAAACAGTGTGGTCCGGGAAGGCTCCCTCCGATTCGTTAGGCGTAGTAGCTGGGCTCTTCTCTGCATCCAAGATGTCTCGGTAGTCGGATATCACTGCAGGATTCACCAGGTCCGGGGAAACACGACTGCAGTGGGTAGAATGGATCCACCGCTTCTTATTCGTGACCCGCACTGCCGTCCGAGTTGTCAGCAGTATCTGTTCAGGGCCACGCCACCTCGGCTCCAAACTGCTGGCTCTCTCGAACGCCCGTATCATCACATAGTCCCCAGGACGGAGATCGTGAGCCTCTCCACTGGAATTATCGGGGAGCGCTTCTCGAACCTGTTGATGAATAGAAAGTAAATCATTTGTTAATCGTGCCAAATAATCGTTCATCCTTATACAAGGCACATCATGTATCAAACGAGGCTTAGGAACTCCACAGATATTCATAGGCGTTCCAAACACCACTTCATAAGGTATGAGGCCAGATCGGGACTGTTGCACTGATCTAATAGACAGTAATGCCAAAGGCAAAGCGTCTGGCCATTTCACAGACGTGGATGCCACGATCTTTGCTAGCTTCAGCTTCAAGGTTGCATTGTACCTTTCTACCAAACCTGCTGACTGTGGATGAAATACAGCATGGAACTTTTGTTTGATTCCCAATCCTTTCAGGACATACTCCACTACTTTCCCAATGAAATGAGGACCATTATCATTCCACAAAAACTTACAAACACCATAGCGTGGGAAGTACTCCTTGAGTAACACCTTAGCTGTTGTCAATGCTGTACTATCTTTCGTGGGGTAAGCCTCAATCCATTTGCTGAAGGCACACACCACCACTAAGACATACTTGAGGTTATTACAGCGCTCCAGCTGGATGTAATCCATTTGCAATACTTTGAATGGTGCAGTAGGTGGAACAAACCCTCCTTTAGGAGTATAAGTCCCTTTTCCAGGATTGTACTGTTAGCAAATCAGACAGGTCTGTGCTACTCTCTTGGCCGTACTAGCAATTTCGGGATGCTCCCAGACTCATGTAAGCAATTTAGTAATTGCAAGAGCTCCAACATGTGCCAGCCCATGTGTCATTTGGACCATTGCTTGCAAATAAGCGGCAGGTAATTTCCATCTCTCCATATCTTTGCTACGCCAACAACCCTCATCGTACAACACTCCCTCTGTTGCCCAAAGTGCAAGTTCTGCTTCAGATGCTGATTTCTGTATGTCTAGTATTTCCTCTCTAGCATCGTGCCATCGCTCAGCCTGCGATTTCACCACATACATGGGAGAGACATTTTGTAACATGGCAGTCTCTCTCGCTATGCGATCTGCAAAAGCGTTTCCTGCTCCTATTTTGTCTGTCACTTTCTTGTGCGCACTACATTTGATTATCGCCACTTTCTTTGGACATAATAGTGCATTCAGGAGATCACGTACCAATTCTCCATGCATAATATGCACTCCATGTGAGGTCAGGAACCCTTGTTCCTTCCAGAGTAGGCCAAAATCATGCACTACTCCAAAAGCATAACGGCTATCAGTGTAGATGTTCACACATAGTCCAGCGCTTAACTCACATGATTTCGTTAAGGCTATTAATTCAGCTGCTTGGGCCGAGTTCTGCGGTATTCGTGCTGCTTCTACCACTGTCTTGAGTGTCGTGATCGCATAGGCTGCAGAGGTCGTACCATCTGGCAACTTTAAACACGACCCATCAACCCACAGTTCCCCATCTACATCTGGAAATGGCGTATCCTGTAAATCGATACGACCCTTTGTCTGTTCCTCAGTCAGAAAAACACAATCATGCTGTTCTTCCTTCTGGGTCTCAGCAACAGGATATGGCAATAAAGTAGCAGGGTTCAAAGTAGCACATCTCTTCAGCGTAATATGTGGCGCCAACAGTGTTAACTTTAATCCTGTTAGACGGGCACTGGTTAGATGCTGTGTTTTCGTTTGATTCAGTAAAGCATCTACCGCATGGGGAAGCAACACCAACAATTTGTGTGACAAAACTATTCCCTCACTCTGTCGTATAGCTACTCATGTTGCTGCAACTGCTCGAAAACATCCAGGCAGTCCTCGAGCCACAGGGTCGAGTACGGCTGAGAAATACGCACAAGGTCTCTGCTTGTCTCCGTGTGTCTGCACTAAGACTGACAATGCACACCCATCGTTCTCGTGGACATATAATGTAAACATCTTCGTATAATCAGGTGTACCTAGCACTGGTGCAGAACAAAGAGCTTGTCTCAATTGTTCGAAAGCATTCTGACATTCATCTGTCCATTCAATGGGAATCGGTGTAGTTTTGGACAACAACGCTAACAAAGGTTTAACAATGTGTGAAAATCCTAGTATCCATTGCCTACAAAAGGACGTCAAACCTATGAAGGCACGAACATCTTTCTGAGTGCGGGGGACTGGTGTATCTAAAACTGCTTGAATTCGGTCTGATGTCAATGCACGCCCCTCCTCAGACAAAAGAAGACCGAGGTAGGTCACCTTTGGTCTACAATATTGTAACTTCTTCCTTGAAACCTTATGATTATGCTTAGCAAGAAAAGAAAGCAGAGAAAAAGTGCTCTCCTCGCATTGTTCCTGTGTGTCTGCTGCAAGCAAAATGTCATCTACATATTGAATAAGAGCCACCCCAGACTGTAAGTCGAAAGAATCAAGTTGTCTTTTTAAAGCCTGACTGTAAATGCTAGGACTTTCTGTGTAGCCTTGAGGAACCCTACAAAATCTATACGATTTGTTATTTAATGAAAGCCAAAAAGATATCGGCTATCAGGATGTATGGGAATCGAGAAAAAAGCATTTTTAAGGTCAATGACTGTAAAGGTAGTTGCTGTGGGCGGAACCAAAGTAAGTAACGTGGTAATGTCAGACACCACCGGGTACTGAAGCACTACTATCTTGTTGATTTCCCTCAAATCAATAATAAAACGATAGATCTTGGTGTCTGTGTCTTTCTTAAGAATCGGAAGAATTGGACTGTTACAAACATTATAGGGGACTTCCTCAACCACCCCTGCCATAATCAAGTCATTCACAATGTGTGTCAATGCAATTTCGCCTTCTCTAGAAATTTTATATTGTGGGACACGAGGCAGAGATACGCCCTCCTTTACAGTAATACGTACTGGAGGAATAATCATCTGTCCCACATCAGTATCGGAAGTGGCCCACAACGTTTTCGGAAGAGAAGCTAACACATCGGCCTCTTGAAGGAGGCACAATCTCTCAACTTCTGGATAGTTCCCATTCAGAATGACCCGCACCCCTTCAGGGGCACAGCGTATTGTTGCTCGAAAATGTTTTAACATATCTAGTCCTACAATATTATCTGGTGTGTTCGGAGATATCAAAAATGGGTATGGGGCAGCAAATTTATCAATGTAAAGTGTAACGGGTTGAGACAATGGGCTAAGAGAAGGTGTTCCATCGAACCCTATTGCTGTAATCGTTTCGCCAGACAGGGGAGCCCTTGGAACCAAGTATTTGGACAAAGCGCTATGAGTAGCTCCTGTATTAACCAGAAACTGATCAGTAAAACCCAAAACATGTGCTGATATAAATGGACCCCTCTGATCAACTGGTATCTCAACCGATTCCACACCCCATCCTACGCAATCCTATGCATAACGATTATCTTGTGACTCAGAAGATTCACCCTCAGCTATCTGATACTGATTGTGTCGATCAAAAGTATTATAGTCTGCCTGTCCACGACCCCTTGCTTCAAACCTTCCACGATCATTCGCTCCACCCCTCGATCCTGAATAACTATTCCGCGACCTTCCACTTCCTCGACCACGCTGATTACGCTGTTCTCGAAGCACCGGACAATCCGAAACCCAATGTCCAAACTGTTTACAGTATGCACACTGATCCTCAGAAATATCGGAACGGGGAGAAGACGCATTATACAATCCTCGTCTACCTCTATCGTTCCCTCTCGTAGCGTAAACCTGAGCCAACATCACCTTCGTCTTCAAATCTTTCGCTTTCTTATCACTACTTTCTTTAGCCTCCAATTCCTGTCGTTCATAATATTGAGCCACAGTCAATAAAGAAGCAGGGGTTGCTGTGGTCCATGAACTTTCACTGGCCTTTAATCGTTTTGCAATCTCCGGTAGGAGATTAGCCACATACTTATCAACGAACAAATGCCTGCCTGTATCTTCTGTCAATAATTGACCACTGTAATCATGAAACGCTTCCTCGAAACTGGAAAAGAAGTTAGAGACCGATTCATCCGGCTACTGCTTACAAGAAGCCAACATGGTCCAATCAATTTTCTTAGGGGGAACAAGCGTTTTTGGTTTAGTCAAAATAGCCTCTGGGAGGTCTAAAATTAATCTGCATGGTTTACACGCAGGTTCCCTATCTAAATCAGCTCGAGCTATGTCCTTCCAATCTGCACCAAAAATCGTTCGATCATCAAACTTACGAATCGCCCTCCACATATCAGGAGGCAATATCAGCCCAAAGAACAGATCAATATCAACTAATGTCATAACACACGAAGAAATAGCACCTTCCACACCTTCATAGAAAGCTGCTGGGTTTTTACGGGGGTCAGGCAGAGCATTCTTAAGCGCCATAACATCTGTTCTATTCCAAGGCGTATAAACCCAATTATATACAAAATAACCCTTCGAATCTTTAGACATTTTATCGTCATCTGTGCCATGCCCTTTAGGAGGAACATACAAAGGCGCAGCTTCTCGCATAGGCATAACATTAGCCGCAGCGTTCTTATCTGTTCCAGAGATGGGACACTCTTTAGATACTCCCGTTGGTCCAGACATAGACGAACCCGATTCCTTTTTCAACGCCAGTAGTCGTGACGCTTCATCCCGTAGCTGAACCAAACGCTGGAAAAACGTATCCGCATCTGTAAGAACAAAGAGACCTTTACGAAAATTATCACGACCAACTGCTATATCCTTAGGTTCCAACTCAAAGGAATGCTTTCTAAATCGTTCGACAACTTCATCTACAAAATGGTTCGGAAAGTACAATCGTTCTTTATCAGACCATTCTTCCATACTATCATCAATCTCTGAAACAGTTATAGCATTTCTATTAAGTTTACGAGCAAACCCGCGCAATTCCGTAGCTCGATCAGCAGTTAACCTGGTACGCGGCTTATTCCGATCGTCCTCATCCGAGTCCTCATCCGGGGCCGTAGGCAAAACGTACGGAGGCGGGCAACGATCTAGCAATGCAAAATCATCAGATTCATTAGTAAGGACAGGATAAAGAGGACGTCGAATAGGGAACTGACCATATACCTGTAAATTACGCTCTCGAGTCTCCCTCTCTTTCTGTTCCTGCAATTCTTTCTCCTGCAGCTGTAAAGCTTTGTCACGAGCAGCCTTTTGCTGCACCTTATCCGCCAAGGCTTCCTCACGCTTCATTCGTTCACGCACCGCTTTCTCCCACATACGCACACAATCAAACATATCCTGTCTAGACCTGCGCTGAAACAAACACTGCTCTACATATTGAACCTTTCGCAAATCAAATGACCCATGTAGTGGCCATTGCAATTCACGATCAGCTTTAGTATACTTATGCCATAATGTGCTATACATTATAGGCGGAAGGCCAAATTTTACTTACATATCGCGGTTTGGGGTTCCCTCTGGGGGAGCCGGCTGTGATTCATTTAATCGATAATTGGTACCATTTCCAAAACAGCACATTCCTCGAAGTGTGCTGAGAACAGGCATGTCAAAATATCACGAAAACGTGATACTACATAAAATGGCACTTAATATGCTTTACACACGGTGTGCCGTTCAAACAAATACAAAGTCAGAGAAATATCCCTACATGCCTGCCTATGTGAGGTGCACTCCACATATAAGTCAAATTCATAGGTCCAAACGTTAGCTAACTCAAACAAATTCAAAAAGCCACAGTAAGTGTCAGTAGACCACCTTACCAATCAAAAGCTTACCAAGTATCCTCAAAGCGTCCAGGTTCCAACTGCCAAAATCTTTAATCGAATCAGCCAAACGGGCACTACACGACAATCCAATCGATCAGGATCTCAGTCGAGGACCGGCGCCACCTGGAAGGTCAGATCAGAAGGAAAGGAAGAAACACCGTGGGTGCCAAGACTCGGGTCACTCAATGGCAGCGTACGCGTCCATGGCGAGTTTCCAATCCTTCGTCGCGACCTCTCCTTCGGGCTTCCGAGTCGCCGATGAGTCCCATTGTGGTCGCCAATTGTGGTATCGGGTTCAGTCAGGTCTACATACTCTGCTAAAACTCTCGAACACCTTAGAATAGAAGTTGGCACGGAAACTGGAAATGCAAAAGACAAGTTTATTAGGACCCCATGGGGTGGTGGTACATTCCTACAGCACCCTTCGGCAATGCAAGAAGTATCACACCGAACATCGGTGTGCGACCTCTTTTATACAGTTTAACAGTAATAAAAAGGTAGGCGTTATACTCTTTCACAGTTTTAGGTACATATAAGGGCATTTTTGGAACAAAGCCAACATGTGGGAGGAGTTTAGTACCACTGGTCAGTTTGGAGAACATTCCTGAGAGATGACCAGTCAGTATACAAATGCGCATGCGTGTGCTTGACCAGTACTAAAAATAGACTGTTGCTGGGCAGGGTAAATGATCATTGGAACAGAGAAAGGACAAGAGGGCATGCTGACCACGAGGCAGCATGTTCATACAAAATGGAAGCCAAAGTATTCAAAATGGCTCCCGCACGTTTTGGTCAAGTTAACAGTAAAAGTTTGTGTAGCTGAGCTAAATGCTAACTCAGGTGCTGCCAAATTACGACACGCCGGCCCTAAAGTCTGTCCCCCGTTATGGTATCGGGGGAAGTCGATGGGGGCAGTGGGGTGGCTCGGGGAGCGGGACGGGGTACATTGGTTTTATGGTTGAGGGAAAGTTGTTCTGCATTTTGTGTTTTGTTTAATTGGCATATGGCATGCAGCTCCACACTGCTGGGTGAACGCGCCTTCCGACCCGTCCACGATTTGCTACGGACTGTTATTACAACATGACAGATGTAACTAAACATAACGCCGGTGGGGGTGAGTGGAGGGTGGGGCCCCGTAAGATCCTCACCTGGAACGTGAATGGTCTGGGGGATAAGATAAAGCGTGGGCTGGTGATGGCACAGATCAAATGGTTACGCCCAGACATAGTCTGCTTGCAGGACACCCATCTTAAGGGCACGAAGTGTGGATTTCTAGCGAGAGGCGTCTACAAAGTCCTAGCACATGCGGGATACACATCCGGGTCCAGGTGGGTAGCCATCCTCATTAAAAAATCCCCACCCTTGACCGTGACTCGAACCTAGTTAGACCCACAGGGAACATATGTGGGGGTGACAGGGATATGGGGGAGACAGCGGGTCACTCTGGTTTCGGTATATGCCCCCCCAAAGTTGCAGGCCAGAACACTGATTGGGTTGTCAGAGGTAATACTGGACACTCCCGGTACGCTACGCATCATAACCGGCGATTTTAACAATGCTATGTCCACCCCCCTTGATCGGTCTGGGTCGCGAACTAACAACCCCCTGAAATTGCCACTGGCCAGGACTATTGAAACGCTAGGACTGACGGATGTATATGGAGATGGCTGCACCCAGATGTTAGAAGCTATTCTTATTTCTCAGGAGCACACAAGGTACACTCACGCCTAGACTACATCTTCCTTTCCCAACATGCCCTCAGGGCTGATGACGAAGCTGAATATCTGGCACGGGGCATCTCGGATCACTCACCTCTGATGGTCCGACTATGGGGAGGCTCTGACCTCGGGACGGGAACTGGAAATTGACATCATGGGATTTGCAAAACCCCAAGATACTTCAGGGCCTCCGGGTGGACAGTAAGGTTTACTTTGCCGAAAATATAGACTCCATGCAGTCGGGAGTGACTTCGTGGGAAGCCTATAAGGCAGTGCTTCAGGACAGAGCCCAAAGTAGGATCTCATGGGAAAAGCGGAAAGCCGAAGAGGAATTATGCACATTAGAAACTAAAATCCTAGACCTTGAATGGCACTACCTGATAGATAGGGACTGACAGGTGCTTCGACATCTACTGGACAGCCAACAGCATTACAGGGACCTAGCCACAAACAAAGCGAAAGCACAGGCGCTTGCGACCCTACATAAACTATATGATGTGGGGGACAAGTCCGGCAAGCTTATGGTATGGCTGAGTCGCAGAGAGAGGGACGCACGTTGGGTAGAAGGAGTGACTGACAGCCAAGGGCAACTGCAGAGGACAGATACCCAAATTACCCAGGCGTTTGCAACTTATTTCCGAGACTTTTATGCAGCCAGGGAATTGGGAAGCTCAGAAGAGATGACCGCCTACTTATCTGAGATTCATACCCCAGTCTTAACCGATGATGACAATGAGAACCTTGAGCCTGACATAACGGTCACCGAATTAAGGGAGGCAAAGGCTAGGCTCCGAACGGGGATGACTCATGGTCCGAACGGGATTCCCGCGGAATTTTCTAAGAAAGGAGCTGACCTGATCTTACCTCATCTTCTGATGCTCTATAGGGATGCGAACCAGGACGGCATTCTTCCGCCCGGACATCAGGACGGCCACTATTGTCGCGATTCATAAACAAGTCAGACCTGCTGAGACCTGCGAGTCTTACAGACCGATATCCCTCCTCAACGTGGAGGCTAAGCTCTTGGCAACGGTCCTGGCCCTCCAACTACGCCAGGTGGTCTCTAGATTGGTCCATCAAGATCAAACCGGATTTTTGCCGGACAAGGCGACAAGGCAGAACCTTTGGCGCACCCATAACTGCCTCATGGAGGTGAGACAGAGGGAAGACCCCCATATGTTCCTTTCCCTAGATGCTGAAAAGGTGTTTGACGCGGTACACTGGCCTTTCCTCGAGGCTACGTTGATTAAGTTCGGGGTCGGCCCCAATTTTAGACGGTGGGTGAGTCTTTTATACACGGACTCCAGAGCACGGGTCAGAGTAAATGGAGTATATTCGAGGGATTTTCCAGTTGGGAGTGGGACCCGTCAGGGATGCCCCCTATCCCTGCTGTTATTCGCCCTCATGGTCGAAATAGTGGCCTGTGCAATCCGTCATGTGGAAGAGGTGCGTGGCTTTCGTATTACTGAGACTGACTTACAGGAAGATAAAATCTCGCTGTACGTAGACGATATCCTCCTGTATGTTACGCAGCCAGCGAGCACTATACCGGCACATTTTGCTCTTCTGGACAGGTATGGCACCCTTTCTGGCTATAAAATTAACTGGCACAAGTCAATACTATACTGTCCACGCATAGAGGTAGATTGGCCTCCTCTGCCGGGGGCCCTACAGGTTACCAAGACAGGGTTTAAATACCTGGGGATCTACCTGACCACTGACAAACAACTCTCATATCAACACAATGTACACAGAGTGATTAAGAACTTTGCGGAGGATGCCCAACGGTGGAGGTCCCTTCCTCTTACTCTCATGGGTCGAGGGCAATGTTCAAAATGATTACACTGCCTGCTTTTAGTATGCCCTCCGAAATAAATATTTCTCCTTGCCTAGGCAGACATTCCAGTCGATAAAAGCGGAGTTACGGACCCTTTTGTGCTCGGACAGTGAAGGACTGGACTTTTAACAGTACCAGTGGTGCCAGGGAACAACACCTATAACCTTCATGGGATACCTGTTTCGGCGCACAAACTACAGAGACACGGGACACTTCCTTCGGCGTCAAATATCAGCGTTTATTACTGCAGGGAAACAGGAGTCAAAAGAAGTACATTGACATGTAGGTTCTGCGAGTCTGCTTCAAATTGTGTTTGTAGGTCGCTCTCTTTTATACAGAATGTTGCCATTGCATAACATGTGGACAAAAGATTACAATCCGGTTCTCACAGTAAACTTCAAAGAGGTCGCTTTCATGTGTTCAGAATCCCGGAACATAATTACAATAGCAATGCCGGTTCCCAACTGTAAAAGTACATCTTCCCACCATTAGGCATACCTATTTAGAGTTGTAAATGACAAAGAAGAAGAGACAAGAGCAGCTGCAAGGAAGTCAGACACGTGTAGAGAAAAGAGTGTGGGGGTAATATCGGAAGCATGATCGTAGGATCAAAGAGTTGGATCCATCGCCTGCAAGGCTGTCACAATAAGCCGGCACGACCAGATTACCCTCAAGCTGAGTCATTTGCTTTTGCTGTGTCATTCCTCCGGCCATAAAGACGCATGAAAGGAATATGCGTCTTCCGCAAGGCTTGGGAACTAGAGGGTCAGGGGGCGAACAGTTATCTGCTCGCTGACTACGTGAGGGCAAGAAACAAAATGGATGCCGTATCTAAAATGGAACCCGAGGGTTCAGATGAAGAACGCGTAATATTAGACGAACCCTGGCAGGTAGCGTAGCGAAAACACACACACTTGCCGAACTCGCCATTTACGGTTCGTAGATACCAAACTCGTCCATATTCGGCAATGCCCAGAACATCGTAATAATTTTTACGGAACCTCAGACGGTCCTTTTGCCCTCATGTAGGCAAGCACTAGTCGGAATCATAATCGATTTCGATACTCATCAGATCATCCAGATGTTGTTGATACATTATTCTATCCTTCAATGCCTCTTTGGTGACAACGGGCTGTCTTATACACGTCGTAGCACAAAGGCCACATAAGGCAGGACCACATTGCACACAAAGACAACATGAGAACAGAAATGTCACAACAACCCCTATGATCATCAGAATCTTCCAGCCCCAAGTCGATATCAGACCCCAAAACCATCCCAGAAGCGTCCAATTTCCTTCGTCCACGTGTATGGACTCCGAAATTTTGTGCAACTTAGAGATGGCTTGATAAACCGTTGGAGCGTTATCAGGTATGAATACGCAGCAGCTCGAATGGATAACTTTACAAACCCACCTCTATCTGCTAGAACGATATCTAGAACCATACGGTTCTGCAACGTCATTAGTCTATCCGCCTGGAGTTCGGCTGTCAAATTACCAAGGGCATTTGCAGTTATGTTGGCAGTTGATTCTACTACACGAGTTAACTGCCTCAAGTTCCTGCTATTAACCATCGGTCCCCAGAACGGTAGGAAACCCTTAAAGAAGTCTCCTGCTTCTTGTCCGGAAGTATCTTCTTTGCTAACCACACCTCTCACAATTCTATTTCTGTGGTAATCAGAGGCCACAGTGAAAGTCGGAGGCAAAAGATTCGCAATATAGCAGGTACCCGAGAAGTCATGAGGTAACCACGTATAGGCTCGATCATAGCATACAAAGTAAGTACCCTTGGCAGGCAGGAAGACAGGGGAGGAGAGCGTCGGTAAGACATACGTCTCGGTACAAGCACTCTCCCCAAACTGAGCTCTCGGATTTCGACCAAGACCTTTCAAGCAGAAATTACCAAGGTGAGGTACAATCCATATCGGTGGTGAGCTTTTAAGCTGCCTCTCACCCACTGATAAGCTGTACTCAGCCTCACTTAGTTCCTTATATGCTCGCACCTCTTCCTCTGGGATGAGCGATGCGTCAAAAATATCTCTATCTAAGTCTGCAATAGCTCTCGTCAGAGTCTTGTGGTACGGGCCAGGACCAGAGTTTGCTGAGCGTGGTTCTCGATGGGGGTAGGAATCTAGTGCGCTATGGAACATAGTTTGTAATGCTCGAGCTGACCCTTGTGCACTATAAGGCAGAACTAAGTACGGAATACCCTTATCCATGGTATGTGGCATTAACCCACACACCCAACAGTTGGTAGTGTTTACCACTAACTGATGCTGATGCAAGAGTTGAATAAAAGAGTTGTTTCTGAATTCCGCACGTCTGACTTGTTCGTGTTGAGGCAGAAGATAAAAGGAATGTGGAGAGACAGTAGAAACGAAATATAGATTACGAGATGGGAGAGTAGATGTAGCAGAAGACAATAAGAATTGGGACCCGTAATATACTCCCCCCACCAGCAACATAGATATAGTCAGGAACAGTATGACCATCTGTAAGAAAAACCATTTCGTATGAAATATTTTATGCAATGCAGATCTTTGCGCCAAAATTTCCTCTCTTTTCGACAGCTCAGACAATGATGATTCCATCCCCTAATCACCGTCCGCGACGTTCTTGACGCACTTCGTTCTGAGTAGCGGTTATCAATTCCCAGGAGTTCCCAGAAATTGATAATAGAAACCGACCTTGTGTCGATAGCTGCTAAACAGAAGGAAGTACCCGCACGGCCTTACGGTCAACCTGGATGGTAGGTTCTAGCTAAATAATGTTCTTGGCTGTACGAAAAAGAAAAAAAATATACAATATATAATGTCCACTGTTTTCAGAGCAATGTAGAACCTAGAAACAAAAAAACATCTTTTTATTTGTGGCTTGTTCGTGGACGAAGAAAATATCGGCTACTTCCAGGGCGAGTCTGATCTTCAAACAGTGGATTGGATGGTAAATGAGTGTTCAATTGTTCAGGCAATTTTTCAGAGTTCTCCAATGGCGATGGCAAAGAAATTGTTCGAGGGGTGTCAGCTATGGACTGAGCTTCGCTGAACGGAACAAAGTGTTGTGGAGTGTCTGTTTCACAAGAAGAAAACCCTCTTTTCGTCCAGGTGTCCGACGGTAAAGGAAGCGGGACTCTTTTGGTGTGGGTAGCGTGTACCCAGTTTTTCCGGCCTTCCAGCCGAACTGCCGTTCTCGTTGCTAGCTGTACCTGGAACGGTCCCACGAATCTCGGCTCAAGATTTCGCTTTCGTCCGAAGTTTCGGACAAGAATCCAATCTCCTGGTTGGAGCCGATGACCAGGACCTTCTGTTTGTGACGGCAGAGCCTCAAAGACCTGTTGGTGAATCAAACTCAATTTAGCAGTCAGATCATAGAGATAATCGATCAACATAGGGTATTCAACTCTATCAAATTCTTTAGGTCTTGGGACTCCCCATACATTAGCAGGACGGCCGAACACAATCTCATATGGGCTGAGCCCTACTCGAGAGTGTACAGTTGCCCTGGTCGACAGGAGAGCCAGAGGCAAAGCGTCGGGCCATGATAAACCAGTTGTTGCCTGAATTTTAGCCAATTTCAGTTTTAGAGTGCCATTATATCCTTCCACCAAGCCTGCTGATTGTGGATGATTTGCACTATGAAATTTTTGTAATATCCCTAAACCGCGACACACACTCTTCATCACACTTCCAACAAACTCACTTCCGTTGTCCGACCATACGACCCGAGGCATTCCGTAGCGGGGAAAATACTCTTTGAGCAAAATTTTTGCCGTGGATAAAGCCGTATTATCCTTAAGGGGGTAGGCCTCAATCCACCTAGAGAATGCACACACCACAACCAACACATACTTCAAGTTATTACATCGGTCCATGTGGATAAAGTCCAACTGGATGACTTCGAAAGGGTATGTAGGAGGGGCAAAATGGCCAGGTGGAGTGGGGGTGCCCTTACCAGGATTGTGCATCAAACACACCATACAATTCTTAACCACTCTCTCGGCACACTTAGTAATCCCATCATTCTTCCATACATGTGACAACAACTTGCATATGCCTTTAGTGCTGATGTGCGCCATACCATGAGCCATTGTAACAACAGCGAGCACATACGCATCCGGTAACATCCATCTCTGCTTCTCTGATAAATCAACCCAACATCCATTCTCATCCAATCTTCCCGTGCTCTCTCTCCATTTAGTCCTTTCCGTCTCAGTGGCTTCATTCTGTATTCCTTTCACACTTTCAAATGTGTCTTCACACATACCAGTCTCTGTTGGCCATCTCACTGAGCTCGTAACATACATTCTGTTCGTCAAATCTTTAGCCGTCTCTTTAGCCGTTTCATCCGCAAACGCATTTCCACGACCCACATCATCTGTTACTTTCTGATGTGCGCTACATTTGACTATGGCCACTTGTTTAGGCAATGTGAGTGCATCTAAAAGATCATTTACAAGCTGACCATGTTGAATCTTCGTGCCATGCGACGTAAGGAATCCTCTTTCTCTCCACAGTCGTCCAAAACTATGTGCCACGCCAAACGCATACTGGCTATCTGTAAACACATTCACCCGTTTATCTTTAGACAACACACACGCTCTCGTCAATGCGATTAACTCGGCAGCCTGAGCCGAATTCTGACTTAATCTTGCGCTTTCCACAATCGTTCTCAATGTTACTACAGCATACGCAGTCGTCACATCACCGTTCGGCAACTTGAAACAGGAACCATCCACATACAAAGTACCATCGGGATCTGTCAATGGAGTATCTTTTAGGTCAATACGACCCTTAGTTTCCTCCTCAGTTCTGAGATAGCAGTCATGTACTGCTTCACCACTTGATTCTGTGTCGATCGGCAGCAATGTTGCTGGATTCAACACATTACATCGTTTTATCCGTATGTGACTGGCCAGCAACGTCAACTCATATCCAGACAATCTTGCGCTCGTCAGATGTTGAGTTTTCGTTCGATTCAATAGAGTGTCAACTGCATGCGGAACCATTACCGTAAGCATATTATCCATGACTAGACCTGCGGACTGTCGAATGGACGCCGCAGCTGCCGCTGTAGACCTTAAACAACTTGGCAAGGCTCTTGCTACTGGGTCTAAAGTTGAAGAAAAATAGGCGCATGGACGTTGCTTGCCGCCAAAAGGTTGTGTCAGAACACTCAACGCACAACCATCCCTCTCGTGAACGTATAGTGTAAACGGCTTACTGTAATCAGGAGTGCCCAACACAGGAGCCGAACACAACGCATCACGCAATTCCGAAAAACTTTTCTGACACTCTTCAGACCAAGGTAATGGGGATGGAACATCTTTGCACGTAAGAGCTATCAATGGTTTCACCAACAATGAAAAATTTGGAATCCATTGTCTACAATAGGACGTAATACCTAAAAAGGCGCGAACATCTCTCTGGGTTTTTGGCACAGTCATTCGGGTAATCGCTGCAATTCTCTCTGGGGTCAACCTTCTCCCTTCTTTTGACAATAAGTGACCTAAATAGGTAACTTCTTGACAACAATACTGTAGCTTTGAAGGCGATACCTTGTGATGTAAGTCATGTAGATAATACAATAATGATACCGTAGCCGTTTTGCAAATAGCTTCTGTATCAGCTGCCACTAAAAGATCATCAACGTATTGAATCAAGGCTGCACCCGTTGGTAAAACAAAGGCATCAAGCTGACCTTTAAGTGCTTGGCTGTAGATTGACGGACTCTCACAGTAGCCCTGTGGAGCGCGTTTTAGCCTAAAACTGCGACCACCTAATGAAAATCCGAATAGATCTCTGCTTTCCTCTGCAATCGGAATGCTAAAGAAAGCATTCTTTAGATCGATCACCGTGAACCAGGAGGCAGATGCCGGAATCATTGTTAGTAAGGCTGTAATGTCAGGAACCACAGGAAATTGTGGAACTACTATTTTGTTCACCTCTCTTAAATCTATTACGAAACGATACACAGGAGGTTTAGTCGGGTCAGTTCGTTTCAGAATTGGCAATACAGGGCTATTACACACGTTTCCACGAGTTTCTTCAACAACACCTTTTCCAATGAGATCATGAACGATTGCTAACAGCGCTCGTTCGCCCTCAAGAGAAATACGATATTGAGGTAAACGTGGTAATCGCGCATTTGGTTTCAATTGAATCACATAGGGTGGAATGTCTAACATGCCCACATCGTTGGGACCTGTGGCCCATAGGGACGCAGGGAGGGAACTCAATTCCGGTGGGAATTTATCGACTGACAAATACATGGGAGAGATCACTCTCCGTCCCAATGTAAGCTCCACTCCTTGGGGGGAACAATACAATGTTGCATATAGTCGTTTCAACAAATCCAGGCCCAAAAGATTCTCACCACAACCTGTAGATAGAATCAGTGGAGCCGTTAGCTCACGAGGTCCAATCATAAGAGGTAAAGGATTAGAGACTGGGTTACTAGCAGGGGCACCAGAGAATCCAACGGAAACGTTCGTTAAGCCAGACAAAGGTGCGCCAGGGAGTTTCGAATGCATGATGGAACTTTTTGTCGCACCAGTGTCTAACAGAAAAGGCTCAACTACACCCGATGTAGCCACTGCAACGTAAGGCCCACTCTGATCGACCGGAACTGATACTACTCCCTCTCTTTGTCGTTGGCTGTCCTAGTAATGGTCATTTACAACAGTCTCATGCTCTACGTAATAATCATCCACATTATACTGTGCAGATCGAACTGACCCCGCATTTCGCTGGTCAAAACAATTATTCGCATCCGATTGATTTTGGTGGCGATCAATCTGATTTTGGGATGAACCACGACCTCTACCTCGTGATGCCTGTTGAGGACCACCACCACGGTTTCCTCGTGTCGACACACCATTCAGGCGGTCCCGTAAGGCAAGACAATCATATTTTAGGTGTCCCTCTTTCCTACAATATGCGCACTGATCATACCCAAGTGAAGATCTGTAATCAAAGTTGTCAAAGCGCGGCTGCATCCTATCAGGCTGTGCTCGTGGTCGATACTGCTGTTGTGAATCATTTTGGTTTGATCGTGGAGGGTATGCTTGCTGCAACAAAACCTTCGTTTTGAGCTCCTTCGTTTTCTTTTCTACACAATCACTTTCTTCCTTTTCCCTATTCTCATAATACTGGGCCGTTGCCAGTATTTGCGCAGGGGTTGAAACTGCCCATGCACTCTCTGAATTCTTTAATTTGTTGCTTAGCTCAGGCAACAAATTCGACACGAATTTGTCAACGAATAACCGCTGGCCTCCCTCAGCGCCCATGTCCTGGCCGCTGTGGTCGACAAACGCGTCCTCAAACCTTGTAAAGAAATCCGAGACACTCTCGTCTTTCTTTTGCTTACAAGCTGATAACTTATCCCAGTTCACCTTCATCGCTGGCATGAGAGTTTTCATGAGCGTAATGATTTTCTGAGGCAAATCTAAGATTAGCTGGTCAGGCTTAGCCCCACCAACTTGTAGTCCATCAGCTGTTATCAATGCAGCCCAATCACCCCCTAATTCAACTGCGTGATCGGCTTGACGAATTTTAGCCCAAACTGGTTGCGGTACAACATTACCGAACAACATGTCGATATCGGCAAGGTTCATAATAGAAGCTTCCACCAGTTGTGATAACTCCTTATAATAACCAGCCGGATTTTTACGCGGATCGGGTAAGGATTGCTTCACTTGCAAAACCTCCGATCGTTTCCATGGAAGATGTATCCACACTCTTCGAAAATGCGGTAAAACCGCAGGGTTAGCAGCAGGGTCACCAGGCACCCAAAGTGGCGGAACCTCTCTCATAGGATACTGACCAGGAACCGCTTTCCAACTCTCAGTGGTATCATCAAATGACACCCGAGAATGTGCTGTGGATCTGAACGCTAATAAGCGTTCCACGGCACGTCGTACATCTTCTCCTATAATCATACCATTCGAAAAGTGACTCTGGAGTTCAATTATGTCGGGCGGTACATTATCTACATCATCGTTATACCATTCTTCCCTCAAAAAGTTACACATCTCCTCAAACACGAATCTCTGCGTAGGTTCATTAAACTGAGAAAACGTGTCAAAGACCACACGAGGAGTGTAGTTAGCAGGATGTCTTATCCACCTCTGTGCCATGGTTACTAACGTCTCTTTCTCCCTACCACTAGGGATCTGACTCCGTCTTTGAGGAGTTTCAGATAAATTAGACAAAAATAATGGACCAGAAAGAGGTGAATAAAGGGTAGCAACAGAGTTAGGAACACGCTTACGAACAGAAGGAGAAAGAAAAACAGGGGCAACAACACTGGAGGTGAAGGAAGGCATAGTAGGAACGGACAAGGTAGTCGGAGTAGCAGAAACAACAGTCTGCGAAGGTACAGGTACAGGAGCAGTAGGAACAAGGACAGGTGGTGGAACAAACGTAGGGTTAACAACGGGCTGACCCGCAGCCGCTGGAGCAACAAGGGGTACAACAGGAGGAACAACAGGAGCAGCTACAGGAGCAGTAGCACCCTGTACATAAGGAGGTGGTGATTTCATCAAATATGACAACAAGGAATCCTCCTTCAAATCTTCTTCTTTCTTGTCTAGATTATTCGGTAAAACCGGGTAACATTTATCTATTTTCATGTGATGCAATCTAGTAGAGATTTCCATTTCCTTTTCTTCTTTTTCCTGTTTACATTCTCGTATAGTTTGCATTATCGGAACAAACCCTTGCTTTTGATCCTTTTTAAGTTGTTTGATTTCTTTCTGTTTGGCCTCTTTACGCCATATCCGAAAGGAATCAAACATAGCTGGCCTAGCTTTCTTTAAAAATAATTTAGCCTCAAGATTATCTAAAATCGAAAGTTCAAAAGTTCCATGTGGTGGCCATCTAAGGTCACCGTCTTTCTTTGTATAGCGGACCCAGTAATCATTATATATTATAGGACCCACCCCATGTCGACTATAAAGATCATGTATCGGAGTTCCAACTGGAGGTATCGGACACGAGTCCTCCAACCGGGAATCCATTGCGCAACATTTGAAAATACGAAACAAACCACTATGGCTAGGCATCGTGCACACTAACCTAGTATCAAACTTCAAGGATTACCGAAGCAATAAAACCTCGTGTAAGTCAAAACCCTCGGTTTTTGGCAATTGCAACTGTCAAATAATACTAAGAACCAATACTAAGAACCACAAATGCAATGGAACCATGCAATACAACAAAGCCTTAAGGCTACCACAAAGCTCGGAGAGCTAACAACAAAGCCTGAGGAGGCTATAACAAAGCTCAGTGAGCTATTACAACAAAGCCTTAAAGGCTACAACAAAGCTTTCGAGAAGCTAGAACAACCACTAAGGACTGGGAGCGACCCACAAATACTTAACTCAGAACTTCAATGGCGTCACCAGGAAGGCCCGTCTATCGTCTCGCTTGTACATAAGGTCTGCGCCGGGCGTCGAAGACAGGTCGACAGTCAGGGCATCGGTCCGTCGCAGCCGTCAGGAGGCGGGAATCTTCGCAGGGAAAAACTTCGGGCCACTTATTTCGACAACAGGATCGATGAAGCGGGGTGCACCTTCCCTCGGAGATTTCACACGAAGTTCCTCACGATCATCAGGCTTTGGACCGGTACCGCTGAAGTCGCCCCACGTTGGGCGCCAACTGAAGGACTGGACTTTTAACAGTACCAGTGGTGCCAGGGAACAACACCTATAACCTTCATGGGATACCTGTTTCGGCGCACAAACTACAGAGACACGGGACACTTCCTTCGGCGTCAAATATCAGCGTTTATTACTGCAGGGAAACAGGAGTCAAAAGAAGTACATTGACATGTAGGTTCTGCGAGTCTGCTTCAAATTGTGTTTGTAGGTCGCTCTCTTTTATACAGAATGTTGCCATTGCATAACATGTGGACAAAAGATTACAATCCGGTTCTCACAGTAAACTTCAAAGAGGTCGCTTTCATGTGTTCAGAATCCCGGAACATAATTACAATAGCAATGCCGGTTCCCAACTGTAAAAGTACATCTTCCCACCATTAGGCATACCTATTTAGAGTTGTAAATGACAAAGAAGAAGAGACAAGAGCAGCTGCAAGGAAGTCAGACACGTGTAGAGAAAAGAGTGTGGGGGTAATATCGGAAGCATGATCGTAGGATCAAAGAGTTGGATCCATCGCCTGCAAGGCTGTCACAATAAGCCGGCACGACCAGATTACCCTCAAGCTGAGTCATTCGCTTTTGCTGTGTCATTCCTCCGGCCATAAAGACGCATGAAAGGAATATGCGTCTTCCGCAAGGCTTGGGAACTAGAGGGTCAGGGGGCGAACAGTTATCTGCTCGCTGACTACGTGAGGGCAAGAAACAAAATGGATGCCGTATCTAAAATGGAACCCGAGGGTTCAGATGAAGAACGCGTAATATTAGACGAACCCTGGCAGGTAGCGTAGCGAAAACACACACACTTGCCGAACTCGCCATTTACGGTTCGTAGATACCAAACTCGTCCATATCCGGCAATGCCCAGAACATCGTAATAATTTTTACGGAACCTCAACAGCAACCCAGGATAGCCCTTGTGACGCTCCAGAGGAATCAATACAATGGGGGGATCTCCCTACCGGACATTGAGGCCTAATATTGGGCCGAACATCTCACGCCTATGCACTATCTATACGGGGGAGTTGGGAGACGACGGCTATTGCAAGCCACACAATTCACCATAGACGTATGGGACAGGGCGACGAAGATGATGGGATGGAGACACACACGGACCAAACAAACACCACTGTGGACATGCAAATGGCTGAGAGATCTGCACAAACTCACAGGATTGCGCTGGGGGATGTCTTGAATAGGGGAGAGCTTAAGACGTATGAATCTTTAAGGGCGGAGTATGGGCTGACCCCAGCGCAGTTCTTTAAATATGCACAGTTACGACATGCCTGGCAGGCGGAAATGACCCTCGCCCACCAGCTGCAGGAATATGCTCTGCTGGAGGGTTGCCTCCTACAGGAACATGTCTCCAATAAATTGTTGTCCCTGACATATAAAACATTGACTAACAATGCACCCGACGGCCTGGGGAAACTGAGGGCAACATGGGAGCAGGATGTGGGCGACCTGGACACTATAGACTAGGAGACGGCACTGATGCACCCTAGAGAAACGGCAATCAAAACCCGGCTACGCCTAATACAGTATAAAATATTGCATAGGGTCTACTATGGCAGGGTCAGAATGCATCGCATAGGCAGGGCCAGCGATCCCTGCTGTCTGAGGTGCAGGCACCAACAGGGAACCTTCTTTCACACTTTATGGGAATGCCCCTCCATTAACGCCTACTGGACGTGTATCCTGGGAGAGTTGAGTAAAATTCTGGAGGTGACACTTCCCCTTGACCCCAAATTTGTGCTGCTGGGAATATCGACTGATGTAGATTTGAACTGCCCGCAGCTGATTTTAGGCCTACTAGCCTTAGTGGTGGCAAAGAGAGACTTGGCACGAGCATGGGGAGCACCGTCACCCCCCAGGGTGGGAAAATGGAGGAAGGGAATGAATCTATACATAGCACCAGAGAGGGTGACCTACAAAGCTAGAGGCAGTCCTCTGAAGTTTCGCAAGTTATGGGGGAAATGGAGGAAATATCATGGTCTGGATGTGGGCTTGGGAAGTGATTGACATACTCATAACTGCATTGTATGGGTGGAGGTCCTTGAAGCATGACTGGCTGGACACGAGGCTGGGACTTGTGGGGCCTCCCTTTTGGACACAAACGTGGGGTAAGCCGCCGCTTGGTGGAACAGAGTTGGACAATGTAAAACTGCTGATCGGTATAGTGTTGGGATGGGTGGAGGGGAGGGTGGCGGGGGATGCCTAATACTGTGGAAAAGTTACTTTGATTTGCCAATAATGCCTATGTTGATTCAAAATGCCAATAAAAATAATTTTGTCACTGAGGCATGCAGGAGGGATGGAAATGAGGTCACTGAGGAACGCAGGAGGGATGGAAACAGGGGTCACTGAGGCAGGCAGGAGGGATGGAAATGAGGTCACTGAGGAACGCAGGAGGGATGGAAACGGGGGTCACTGAGGCACGCAGGAGGGATGGAAACGGGGGTCACTGAGGCACGCAGGAGGGATAGAAACGGGAGTCACTGAGGCATGCAAGAGGGATGGAAATGGGGGACACTGCTGCATGTAGGAGGGATGGAAACAGGGGTTACTGATGCGCACAGGAGGGATGGAAACGGGTTCATTGAGGCACGTAGGAGTGCTGGAAATGGGGGTCACTGAGTCACTCAGGAGGGATGGAAACATATGTCACTGAGGAAGGCAGAAGGGATGGAAACAGGGTCAGTGAGGCACGCAGGAGGGATGGAATCTGGGGTCACTGAGGCATACAGGAGGGATGGAAACGGGGTCACTGAGGCATGTAGGAGTGCTGGAAATGGGGGTCACTGAATCACTCAGGAGGGATGGAAACTGATGTCACTGAGGCACCCAGGAGCAATGTAAACGGTTCACTGATGCACGATGGAGGGATGGAAGCGTCGGTCACTGAGGCATACAAGAGGGTTTATATGGGGGTCACTGAGGCACACAGGAGGGATGGGAACGGTTGTCACTGAGGCATGCAGGAGAGATGGAAACAGGGACACTGGTGCACTCAGGAGGGATGGAAATGGGGGTCACTGAGGCACACAGGAGGAATGGAAATGAGGTCACTGAGGTACCAGGAGGGTTGGAAACGGGGTCACTAAGGCATACAGGAGGGATCGAAACGGGGGTTTTTGAGGCACGCAAGAGGGATGGAAACGGGGTTCACTGAGGCACGTGGGAGGGATTGAAACGGGGGTCACTGGGGCACGTGGGAGGGATGGAAATGGAGGTCAGAGAGGCACGCAGGTGAGATGAATGGGGTCACTGAGGCACTCAGGTGTTATAGAAACGGGGGTCACTGATGCCCGCAGGAGAGATCGCAATTGGGGGACAATGGTGTATGCAGGAGAGATGGAAACTGGGGTCACTGAGGCACTCTGGTGTTATAGAAACGGGGGTCACTGATGCCCGCAGGAGAGATCGCAATTGGGGGACAATGGTGTATGCAGGAGAGATGGAAACTGGGGTCACTGAGGCACTCAGGTGTTATAGAAACGGGTGTCACTGATGCACGCAGGAGAGATGGCAATGGGGGACAATGGTGTATGCGGGAGGGATGGAAACGGGGGTCACTGAGGCATGCAGGGTGATGAAAAAGGGGTCACTGAGGCATGCAGGAGGAATGGAAACGTGGGCCACTGAGGCAGGCAGGAGATATTGAAATGGGGGCCACTGGTGCATGCAGGAGGGATGGAAAGGGGGTCACTGAGGCAAGGGGGGAGGACCGGAAACTGGTGTCAATGAGGCACGCAGGTGTTATGGAACTGGGAGACAATGGTGTATGCAGGAGGGATGGAAACGGGGGTCACTGAGGCGCACAGGAGGGAAGGAAACTGGCGTCACTGAGGCACGCAGGAGGGATGGAATTGGGGGTCACTGAGGCATGCAGGAGAGATGGAAATGGGGGACACTGGTGCATGCAGGAGGGATGGAAACGGAGGTCAATGAGGCACGCAGGAGGGATGGAATTGGGGTCATTGAGGCACAGAGAAGGGATGAAAAAGGTGGACATTGAGGCATGCAGGAGGAATGGAAACATTGGTCACTGAGGCATGCAGGATTCATGGAAACGGGGTCACTGAGGAACGCAGGAGGGATGGAAACAGGGGGCACTGAGGCACACAGGAGGGATGGAATCTGGGGTTACTGAGGAATGCAGGAGGGATGGAAACTGGGGTCACTGCGGCACGCAGGAGGGATAGAAACAGGGGTCACTGAGGCATGCAGGAGGGATGGAATCTGGTGTCACTGAGGAACGCAGGAGGGATGGAAACGGGGGTCACTGAGGCATGCAGGAGGGATGGAAATGGGGGACACTGCTGCATGCAGGAGGGATGGAAACAGGGGTCACTGATACGCACAAGAGGGATGGAAACGGGGTCACTGAGGCACATAGGAGTCCTGGAAATGGGGGTCACGCAGGAGGGATGAATATGGGGACACTGAGGCATACAGGAGGGATGTGAATGGGGGTCACTGAGGCACACAGGAGGGATGGGAACGGGGTCACTGAGGTACGCAGGAGGGATGGAAATAGGGTCCACTGAGGCACACAGGAGGGATGGAAATGGGGGTCACTGAGGCACTCAGGAGTGATGGAAAAGGAGGTCACTGAGGCATCCAGGAGCGATGGAAAAGGAGGTCACTGAGACACCCTGGAGCGATGGAAACTGGGGTCACTGAGGTACGCAAGAGGGATTAATATGGGGGACACTGAGGCATACAGAAGGGATGGAAACGGGGTCACTGAGGCATGCAGCAGGGATGGAAACGGGGCTCACTGAGGCACTCAGGAGGGATGGAAACGGGGTCACTGAGGCACAAAGGGAGGGATGGAAACTGGGGTCACTGAGGCACTCAGGTGTTATAGAAATGGGTGTCACTGATGCACGCAGGAGAGATGGAAACTTGGGCCACTGAGGCACGCAGGAGGGATGGAAACGGGGCTCAGTGAGGCACCCATGAGGGATGGAAATGGGGTTCACTCAGGCACGCAGGAGGGATGGAAATGTGGGTCACTGAGGCACGCAGGAGATACTGAAATGGGGGACAATGGTGTATGGAGGAGGGATGGAAACGGGGGTCACTGAGGCGCACATGAGGGAAGGAAACGGGTCACTGAGGCACGCAGGAGGGATGGAATTGGTGGTCACTGAGGCATGCAGGAGGGATGGAAACGGAGGTCAATGAGGCACGCAGGAGGGATGGAATTGGGGTCATTGAGGCACAGAGAAGGGATGAAAAAGGTGGACATTGAGGCATGCAGGAGGAATGGAAACATTGGTCACTGAGGCATGCAGGATTCATGGAAACGGGGTCACTGAGGAACGCAGGAGGGATGGAAACAGGGGTCACTGAGGCACACAGGAGGGATGGAATCTGGGGTTACTGAGGAATGCAGGAGGGATGGAAACTGGGGTCACTGAGGCACGCAGGAGGGATAGAAACAGGGGTCACTGAGGCATGCAGGAGGGATGGAATCTGGTGTCACTGAGGAACGCAGGAGGGATGGAAACGGGGGTCACTGAGGCATGCAGGAGGGATGGAAATGGGGAACACTGCTGCATGCAGGATGGATGGAAACAGGGGTCACTGATACGCACAAGAGGGATGGAAACGTGGTCACTGAGGCAAGTAGGAGTGCTGGAAATGGGGGTCACGCAGGAGGGATGAATATGGGGGACACTGAGGCATACAGGAGGGATGGAAATGGGGGTCACTGAGGCACACAGGAGGGATGGAAATGGGGGACACTGCTGCATGCAGGAGGGATGGAAACAGGGGTCACTGATACGCACAAGAGGGATGGAAACGGGGTCACTGAGGCACGTAGGAGTGCTGGAAATGGGGGTCACGCAGGAGGGATGAATATGGGGGACACTGAGGCATACAGGAGGGATGGAAATGGGGGTCACTGAGGCACACAGAAGGGATGGGAACGGGTCACTGAGGTACGCAGGAGGGATGGAAATAGGGTTCACTGAGGCACACAGGAGGGATGGAAATGGGGGTCGCTGAGGCACTCAGGAGTGATGGAAAAGGAGGTCACTGAGGCATCCAGGAGCGATGGAAAAAGAGGTCACTGAGACACCCTGGAGCGATGGAAACTGGGGTCACTGAGGTACGCAAGAGGGATTAATATGGGGGACACTGAGGCATACAGAAGGGATGGAAACGGGGTCACTGAGGCATGCAGGAGGGATGGAAACGGGGCTCACTGAGGCACTCAGGAGGAATGGAAACGGGGTCACTGAGGCACAAAGGGAGGGATGGAAACTGAGGTCACTGAGGCACTCAGGTGTTATAGAAATGGGTGTCACTGATGCACGCAGGAGAGATGGAAACTTGGGCCACTGAGGCACGCAGGAGGGATGGAAACGGGGCTCAGTGAGGCACCCATGAGGGATGGAAATGGGGTTCACTCAGGCATGCAGGAGGGATGGAAATGTGGGTCACTGAGGCACGCAGGAGATACTGAAATGGGGGACAATGGTGTATGCAGGAGGGATGGAAACGGGGGTCACTGAGGCGCACATGAGGGAAGGAAACGGGTCACTGAGGCACGCAGGAGGGATGGAATTGGTGGTCACTGAGGCATGCAGGAGAGATGGAAATGGGGGTCACTGGTGCATGCAGGAGGGATGGAAACGGGGGCCACTGAGGCATGCAGGAGGGATGGAAACGGAGGTCAATGAGGCACGCAGGAGGGATGTAAACAGGGGTCACTGAGGCATGCAAGAGGGATGGAATCTGGGGTCACTGAGGAATGCAGGAGGGATGGAAACTGGGGTCACTGAGGCACGCAGGAGGGATGGAAACAGGGGTCACCAAGGCATGCAGGAGGGATGGAATCTGGGGTCACTGAGGAATGCGTGAGGGATGGAAACTGGGCTCACTGAGGCACTCTGGAGGGATGGAAACAGGGGTCACTGAGGCATGCAGGAGGGATGAAAAAGGTGGGCATTGAGGCATGCAGGAGGAATGGAAATGGGGGTCACTCAGGCCCGCAGGAGGGATGGAATCGGAGGACAATGTTGCCTGCAGGAGGGATGGAAATGGGGGTCACTGAGGCACACAGGAGGGATGGAATCAGGGGTCACTGAGGCACGCAGGAGGGATGGAATCTGGGGTCACTGAGGAACGCAGGAGGGATGGAAACTGGGGTCACTGAGGCATGCAGGAGGGATGGAAACAGGGGTCACTGAGGCATGCAGGAGGGATGGAAACAGATGCCACGGAGGCACCCAGGACCAATGGAAACTGGGGTCACTGGTGCACGAAGGAGGGATGGAAACGTCGGTCACTGAGGCACCCAGGAGGGAAGAATATGGGGACACTGAGGCATGCAGGAGGAATGGAAATGTGTCTCTGAGGCATACAGGAGGGATGTAAATGGGGGTCACTGAGGCACGCAGGAGGGATGAGAACGGGTGTCACTGAGGCATGCAGGAGAGATGGAAAGGAGGTCACTGAGGCACCCAGGAGCGATGGAAACTGGGGTCACTGAGGGACGCAGGAGGGATGGAAACGGTGATCACTGAGGTACGCAAGAGGGATGAATATGGGGCACACTGAGGCATACAGGAGGGATGGAAACCGGGTCACTGAGGCATACAGGAGGGATGGAAAGGAGGTCACTGAGGCACGCAGGAGGGATGGATACAGAGGTTTCTGAGGCAGGCAGGAGAGATGGAATCGGGGGACACTGGTGCATTCAGGGTGGATGGAAACAGGGTCCCTGAGGCATGCGGGAGGGATGGAAACGGGGCTCACTAAGGCACTCCGGAAGGATGGAAATGAGAGTCACAGAGGCACGTAGGAGAGATGGAAACGTGGTTCACTGAGGCACGCAGGAGAGATGAACGGGGTCACTGAGGCACATGGGGAGGGATGGAAACTGGGGTCACTGAGGCACTCAGGTGTTATAGAAATGGGGGTCACTGATACACGCAGGAGTGATCGCAATGGGGACAATAGTGTATGCAGGAGGGATGGAAACAGGGTCACTGAGGCACAAGGGAAGGAATGGAAACTGGGGTCACTGAGGCACTCAGGTGTTATAGAAATGGGGGTCACTGATTCATGCAGGAGAGATGGCAATGGAGACAGTGGTGTATGCGGGAGGGATGGAAACGGGGGTCACAGAGTCATGCAGGGTGATGCAAAAAGGGGTCACTGAGGCACGCAGGAGTGATGGAAACTTGGGCCACTGAGGCACGCAGGAGGGATTGAAACGGGGGTCACTGAGGCACCCAGGAGGGATGGGAATGGGGTTCACTCAGGCACACAGGAGGGATGGAAATGTGAGTCACTGAGGCACGCAGGAGATATTGAAACGTTATGTTATGTTATGTTAAATTTTATTTATTCAGCGCACGTACGCCCGTGGGCTTCATGGCGCTATCGACGTTTTTGAGGGCACAGCATAACACTTAAGGTACATTTAGCAAGGGTACATTTCACACTTATTTAAGGATAGCCCTGTCTAAAAAGCCATGTTTTAAAGGCTTGTCTGAAGATAAGAAGAGTGTCGCTCTGTCTTAAAGACAGTGGCAAGGAATTCCATAAGGAGGCGGCAAGGAAATGGAAACCGCTGCCGCCCTGATGTTTTTTCTTAAATAAGGGGACCATTAACAGTTCTTGGTGGGCCGAGCGAAGGTTACGTAAAGGGGTGTATTTGCATACCAAATTCCTCATGAATTTGGGTCCCTTGCCCTGCAAGGCTTTAAAAATAGGGGTCACTGAGTCACGCAGGTGTTACGGAAATACGGGACAATGGTGTATGCAGGAGGGATGGAAACGGGCTCACTGAGGAACGCAGGAGGGATGGAAACAGGGGTCACTGAGGCACACAGGAGGGATGGAATCTGGGGTCACTGAGGAATGCAGGAGGGATGGAAACTGGGGTCACTGAGGCACGCAGGAGGGATGGAAACAGGGGTCACTGAGGCACACAGGAGGGATGGAAGCGGGTCACTGAGGCACGCAGGAGCGATAGAAACAGGGGTCACTGAGGCATGCAGGAGGGATGGAATCTGGTGTCACTGAGGAACACAGGAGGGATGGAAACGGGGGTCACTGAGGCATGCAGGAGGGATGGAAATGGGGGACACTGCTGCATGCAGGAGGGATGGAAACAGGGGTCACTGATACGCACAGGAGGGATGGAAACGGGGTCACTGAGGCACGTAGGAGTGCTGGAAATCTGGGTCACTGAGTCATGCAGAAGGGATGAATATGGGGGACAATGAGGCATACAGTAGGGATGGAAATGGGGGTCACTGAGGAACACAGGAGAGATGGGAACGGGGTCACTGAGGTACGCAGGAGGGATGGAAACAGGGTTCCCTGAGGCACACATGAGGGATGGAAATGGGGGTCACTGAGGCACTCAGGAGTGATGGAAAAGGAGGTCACTGAGGCATCCAGGAGCGATGGAAAAGGAGGTCACTGAGACACCCTGGAGCGATGGAAACTGGGGTCACTAAGGCACCCAGGAGCAATGGAAACTGGGGTCACTGAGGTAGGCAAGAGGGATTAATATGGGGGACACTGGGGCATACAGAAGGGATGGAAACGGGGTCACTGAGGCATGCAGGAGGGATGGAAACGGGGCTCACTGAGGCACTCAGGAGGGATGGAAACAGGGTCAATGAGGCACAAAGGGAGGGATGGAAACTGGGGTCACTGAGGCACTCAGGTGTTATAGAAATGGGTGTCACTGATGCACGCAGGAGAGATGGAAACTTGGGCCACTGAGGTACGCAGGAGGGGTGGAAACAGGGCTCAGTGAGGCACCCATGAGGGATGGAAATGGGGTTCACTCAGGCACGCAGGAGGGATGGAAATGTGGGTCACTGAGGCACGCAGGAGATATTGAAATGGGGACAATGGGGTATGCAGGAGGGATGGAAACGGGGGTCACTGAGGCGCACATGAGGGAAGGAAACTGGGGTCACTGAGGCACGCAGGAGGGATGGAAATGGGGGTCACTGGTGCATGCAGGAGGGATGGAAACGGGGGTCACTGAGGCACGCAGGAGGGATGGAAACGGAGGTCAATGAGGCAGGCAGGAGGGATGGAAACGGGGGTCACTGAGGCACACAGGAGGGATGGAAGCGGGTCACTGAGGCACGCAGGAGGGATAGAAACAGGGGTCACTGAGGCATGCAGGAGGGATGGAATCTGGTGTCACTGAGGAACGCAGGAGGGATGGAAACGGGGGTCACTGAGGCATGCAGGAGGGATGGAAACAGGGGTCACTGATACGCACAGGAGGGATGGAAACGGGGTCACTGAGGCACGTAGGAGGGATGGAAATGGGGGTCACTGAGTCATACAGGAGGGATGAATATGGGGGACAATGAGGCATACAGGAGGGTTGGAAATGGGGGTCACTGAGGAACACAGGAGAGATGGGAACGGGGTCACTGAGGTACGCAGGAGGGATGGAAACTGGGCTCACTGAGGCTCGCAGGAGGGATGGAAATAGGGGTCATTGAGGCATGCAGGAGGGATGGAAATGGGGGACACTGCTGCATGCAGGAAGGATGGAAACAGGGGACACTGATACACACAGGAGGGATGGAAACGGGGTCACTGAGTCACTCATGAGGGATGGAAACTGATATCACGGAGGCACCCAGGACCAATAGAAACTGGGGTCACTGGTGCACGAAGGAGGGATGGAAACGTCGGTCACTGAGGCACGCAGGAGGGATGAACATTGGGACACTGAGGCATGCAGGAGGAATGGAAATGTGTCTCTGAGGCATACAGGAGGGATGGAAATGGGGGTCACTGAGGCACGCAGGAGGGATGGAAAGGAGGTCACTGAGGCACCCAGGAGCGATGGAAACTGGGGTCACTGAGGGATGCAGGAGGGATGGAAACGGCGATCACTGAGGTACGCAAGAGGGATGAATATGGGGCACACTGAGGCATACAGTAGGGATTGAAACGGGGTCACTGAGGCAGGCAGGAGAGATGGAATCGGGGGACACAGGTGCATGCAGGGGGGATGGAAACAGGGTCACTGAGGCACGCGGGAGGGATGGAAACGGGGCTCACTGAGGCACTCCGGAAGGATGCAAATTGGAGTCACAGAGGCACGTAGGAGAGATGGAAACGTGGTTCACTGAGGCACGCAGGAGAGATGAACGGGGTCACTGAGGCACATGGGGAGGGATGGAAACTGGGGTCACTGAGGCACTCAGGTGTTATAGAAATGGGGGTCACTGATACACGCAGGAGAGGTCGCAATGTTCACTGAGTTCACTGAGGAATGCAGGAGGGATGGAAACTGGGGTCACTGAGGCACGCAGGAGGGATGGAAACGGGGGTCACTGAGGCACACAGGAGGGATGGAAGCGGGTCACTGAGGCACGCAGGAGCGATAGAAACAGGGGTCACTGAGGCATGCAGGAGGGATGGAATCTGGTGTCACTGAGGAACGCAGGAGGGATGGAAACGGGGGTCACTGAGGCATGCAGGAGGGATGGAAATGGGGGACACTGCTGCATGCAGGAGGGATGGAAACAGGGGTCACTGATACGCACAGGAGGGATGGAAACGGGGTCACTGAGGCACGTAGGAGTGCTGGAAATCTGGGTCACTGAGTCATGCAGGAGGGATGAATATGGGGGACAATGAGGCATACAGTAGGGATGGAAATGGGGGTCACTGAGGAACACAGGAGAGATGGGAACGGGGTCACTGAGGTACGCAGGAGGGATGGAAACAGGGTTCCCTGAGGCACACATGAGGGATGGAAATGGGGGTCACTGAGGCACTCAGGAGTGATGGAAAAGGAGGTCACTGAGGCATCCAGGAGCGATGGAAAAGGAGGTCACTGAGACACCCTGGAGCGATGGAAACTGGGGTCACTAAGGCACCCAGGAGCAATGGAAACTGGGGTCACTGAGGTAGGCAAGAGGGATTAATATGGGGGACACTGAGGCATACAGAAGGGATGGAAACGGGGTCACTGAGGCATGCAGGAGGGATGGAAACGGGGCTCACTGAGGCACTCAGGAGGGATGGAAACAGGGTCAATGAGGCACAAAGGGAGGGATGGAAACTGGGGTCACTGAGGCACTCAGGTGTTATAGAAATGGGTGTCACTGATGCACGCAGGAGAGATGGAAACTTGGGCCACTGAGGTACGCAGGAGGGGTGGAAACAGGGCTCAGTGAGGCACCCATGAGGGATGGAAATGGGGTTCACTCAGGCACGCAGGAGGGATGGAAATGTGGGTCACTGAGGCACGCAGGAGATATTGAAATGGGGGACAATGGGGTATGCAGAAAGGATGGAAACGGGGGTCACTGAGGCGCACATGAGGGAAGGAAACTGGGGTCACTGAGGCACGCAGGAGGGATGGAAATGGGGGTCACTGGTGCATGCAGGAGGGATGGAAACGGGGGTCACTGAGGCACGCAGGAGGGATGGAAACGGAGGTCAATGAGGCAGGCAGGAGGGATGGAAACGGGGGTCACTGAGGCACACAGAAGGGATGGAAGCGGGTCACTGAGGCACGCAGGAGGGATAGAAACAGGGGTCACTGAGGCATGCAGGAGGGATGGAATCTGGTGTCACTGAGGAACGCAGGAGGGATGGAAACGGGGGTCACTGAGGCATGCAGGAGGGATGGAAACAGGGGTCACTGATACGCACAGGAGGGATGGAAACGGGGTCACTGAGGCACGTAGGAGGGATGGAAATGGGGGTCACTGAGTCATGCAGGAGGGATGAATATGGGGGACAATGAGGCATACAGGAGGGTTGGAAATGGGGGTCACTGAGGAACACAGGAGAGATGGGAACGGGGTCACTGAGGTACGCAGGAGGGATGGAAACTGGGCTCACTGAGGCTCGCAGGAGGGATGGAAATAGGGGTCATTGAGGCATGCAGGAGGGATGGAAATGGGGGACACTGATGCATGCAGGAAGGATGGAAACAGGGGACACTGATACACACAGGAGGGATGGAAACGGGGTCACTGAGGCACGTAGGAGTGCTGGAAATGGGAGTCACTCATGAGGGATGGAAACTGATGTCACGGAGGCACCCAGGACCAATAGAAACTGGGGTCACTGGTGCACGAAGGAGGGATGGAAACGTCGGTCACTGAGGCACGCAGGAGGGATGAATATTGGGACACTGAGGCATGCAGGAGGAATGGAAATGTGTCTCTGAGGCATACAGGAGGGATGGAAATGGGGGTCACTGAGGCACGCAGGAGGGATGGAAAGGAGGTCACTGAGGCACCCAGGAGCGATGGAAACTGGGGTCACTGAGGGATGCAGGAGGGATGGAAACGGCGATCACTGAGGTACGCAAGAGGGATGAATATGGGGCACACTGAGGCATACAGTAGGGATTGAAACGGGGTCACTGAGGCAGGCAGGAGAGATGGAATCGGGGGACACAGGTGCATGCAGGGGGGATGGAAACAGGGTCACTGAGGCACGCGGGAGGGATGGAAACGGGGCTCACTGAGGCACTCCGGAAGGATGGAAATTGGAGTCACAGAGGCACGTAGGAAAGATGGAAACGTGGTTCACTGAGGCACGCAGGAGAGATGAACGGGGTCACTGAGGCACATGGGGAGGGATGGAAACTGGGGTCACTGAGGCACTCAGGTGTTATAGAAATGGGGGTCACTGATACACGCAGGAGAGATCGCAATGGGGACAATAGTGTATGCAGGAGGGATGGAAACGGGGTCACTGAGGCACAAGGGGAGGGATGGAAACCGGGGTCACTGAGGCACTCAGGTGTGATAGAAACGGTGGTCACTGATTCACGCAGGAGAGATGGCAATGGGGGACAATGGTGTATGCGGGAGGGATGGAAACGGGGGTCACAGAGGCATGCAGGGTGATGCAAAAAGGGGTCACTTAAGTACCCAGGAGGGATGAAAATGGGGTTCACTCAGGCACACAGGAGGGATGGAAATGTGGGTCACTGAGGCACGCAGAGATATTGAAATGTTATGTTATGTTATGTTAAATTTTATTTATTCAGCGCACGTACGCCCGTGGGCTTCATGGCGCTATTGAAGTTTTTGAGGGCACAGCATAACACTTAAGGTACATTTAGCAAGGGTACATTTCACACTTATTTAAGGATAGGCCTGTCTAAAAAGCCATGTTTTAAAGGCCTGCCTGAAGATAAGAAGAGTGTCGCTCTGTCTTAAAGACAGTGGCAAGGAGTTCCATAAGGAGGCGGCAAGGAAATGGAAACCGCTGCCGCCCTGACGTTTTTTCTTAAATAAGGGGACCATTAACAGTTCTTGGTGGGCCGAGCGAAGGTTACGTAAAGGGGTGTATTTGCATACCAAATTCCTTATGAATTTGGGTCTCTTGCCCTGCAAGGCTTTAAAAATAATGCAGCCGGCTTTGAATGCAACTCTCTGGGCTACCGGCAGCCAGTGAAGATTTTCTAATCCTGGCCTAATGCATTGCCATTTAGGTTGCTTACAAATAAGCCTGGCTGCCTGGTTCTGCACATACTGTAATCTCTTTACCTGAAATGAAATGGGGGACACTGGTGCATGCAGGAGGGATGGAAAGGGTGTAACTGAGGCAAGAGGGGAGGGACGGAAACAGGGGTCACTGAGTCACGCAGGTGTTATGGAAATGAAATGAAATGAAATGAAATGAAAAGTGAATTTATAAAGCGCGATTGCTGCCCAGGGGCATCCAAGCGCTAGTGTAGGCTAGTGATGATTGAGCACTGAGGGGGGATCAGCCACAAGAATTAAAGTGGGGTAGTGAGCAAGAAGGTTTTTAATTGTTTCGGGAATAACAGCAGATTGGGATTAGACCGAAGTTGAAGAGGGAGAGTTCCACAACTTGGCAGCATTTAGTGCGAACATTCTGCCACCAGCTCTCGCTCTTTTTACTTTGGGTATTGAGGCTAGAAAGGCCTGGGTGGAGCGGAGATTTTTGGTCGGGTGGTAGTGAGCTATTAAATTGCGGCTAATTGCTGGTCCCGTCTGCCAGAAAGCCTGATGAGAGATACACATTGCCTTGAAGGCAATTCTCTGTCGTACCGGTAGCCAATTCAGCTTGCTAAGTCCGGGCTTGACTGATTGTCCGCGAAGCAGCTGCAGCAGGGTGCGGGCTGCGCAGTTCTGGACTACCTGGAGCTTTCGCAATGTGAATTCCGGGGCACCAAGGTAGAGGACATGGCTAAAGTCCAACCGGGACTGGATCAGACCCTGAACTGCTACCTGTCTGGCCTCCATTGGTAGAAGGGGAAGTACTTTCCTCAACATTCTGAGGAGGCCAAAACAAGTCGCAGACAGTTTGGTGGCCTGGGTGTTGAAGGAAAGGGTCTTGTCAAGCCATACCCCTAAGCTCTTTATGTTGTCTTTGGGTGTTGGAGGAGTGCCCAGGCATGGGGGCCAGAGGGAATTAAATGGTACTGGAGATGTTGGGCCTAGGAACATCAGCTCTGTTTTATCCCCATTGAGCTTTAGGGAGGATGTTGTCATCCATTCCTTGACTTCCTCCAGGCATTTCATAAGACCTGATGAAAGAGGTCTGTTGCCCTCCTGCGCCAAGGAAACCATTAGCTGAGTGTCGTCAGCATATGAAATGATCTTAATACCAAACGGCTGGACGACCTCCGCCAGTGGTTTCATATAGATGTTAAATAGCGCAGGGCTTAAGGAGGAGCCCTGCGGTACCCCGCAGGTCAGTGATCTGCTGGCAGACACCGTATCCCCGTCAAAAATCTGGAATGTTCTATTGCTCAGAAATGCTGCGAGCCATCTAAGTGCATTGCCTGTTACGCCGATGTTAAATAGGCGGTTCAGCAGGGTGGCGTGACTGACCGTATCAAAGGCAGCACTTAGGTCAAGGAGGACCACTGCCACTGATCCTCCTTGATCCAGAATCCTTCGGGTTTCTTCGGTGACCGCCAGTAATGCGGTTTCGGTTCCATGCCTGGGTCTGAAGCCTGTCTGGGTAGCGTCCAGTAGCAAGTTATTCTCGAGGAACTTCATCAGATGGACATTGAGGTGCTTCTCGAGAATGTTGCTAACCCAAGGGAGCAGCGAAATTGGGCGGTAGCTGCTAAGGTCCTCTGGGTCGAGATTTGGCTTCTTAAGCAGGGCCCGAACCATGGCTTTCTTCCATGCAATGGGCATGGTGCAGGATGAGATGGAAGCGTTTAAAAGGTTCAGTACTACAGGCAGGGTGGCCTGGCTTGCCTGTATCATGGCCTTTGGTGGAGCTAGGTCACGTGGGGATCCTGATTTTACTTGATGGGCTAGTTGGTCAAGAGCTTCAAGATCTAGAAGGGGGAATTGATCTAATGATACCCGATCCGGGGAGGGGGCCTGCCTCAGTGGTACCTGGTCATGTACTCTTAGATCTGTGACTGCCGTTGGAAAAGAGGAGTAGATCTGAGTGACTTTTTTATGAAAAAATTATGCTAGATCATTACATTGGGCTCGGGTCTTAACAGGAGGTGCGGTTGAGCTAGCCACTTTGCTTAATTTTTTCACTAAGTGGAAAATGTCCTTGGGTTTAGATTTAGCTGCCATGATTTTATCGACGAAGTGAGCTGATTGAGCGACCATTATCTCGCCTTTGTAGGCCTTAATTGCTTCTCTATATTGAGACTTTTTTCTGGTAAATAATCCAGACGCCACGACCTCTCTAATTTCCTACAGAGACGTTTTTTGTCTCTGAGGGTGTCTGAGAACCAGGGGGCCGATTTATGTGTCCTTTTAGTTGTAATCTTGAGAAGTGGAAGGGAGGTTTCAAGAGATTTAATAATCCAGTCTTCGTATTCCTGGTGTGCTACACTAGGATCTGCATTTTAAGACGGGCAGGTGGATTCTAAATTGTGAATCCAGGACTCGATGGGTAATCTGGCCCAATTCCTCGTGTTCTTAACTAGAGGTATAGCAGGTGTAGATTTGCAGGTGGACCAGGTAAAAGGGATAAGAGAATGGTCAGTCCAGGGAAGGCCGATCGGTTGGCCGACTACTAACTCTGTGCAATTTCTAAAAACTGGGTCCAGTAGGTGAGCTTTTAAGTGTGTGGGGGCTGTGACGCACTGATCTAACTGTAATGCCGCTAGGTCGTCCGCCAGTGCCATAGCAATAGGATCTAGGGTGGTGTCAAAGTGTAGGTTAAAGTCGCCTAATAGTGTAAAGTTAGAGGTGACTATAATTTGTTCGGCTAAAATGGTGGGGAGTGATCTGTGAAATAGTTTGGGTGGACCTGGGGGGCGATAGACCAGAGTGCCAGAAAAGGAGCTGTTAGGAGAGAAGTCTATACTGAATACTAGACTCTCGCACTCGGGGATTGATTCGGGAGTGGTGCGGCAGCAATACTGATCTTTGAGTATGATTGCCAAACCTCCCCCTCTCCCTCCATCCGGTCTAATCTGGTAATTTGAAAACCGGGGGGCAGGGCTGTGACTATGTGTGGCTCAGAGTAGGGTGTAAGCCAGGTTTCCGTCAGGAAGACTGCATCGGGCTTGCGTTCTTCTAACAGGAGGGCGATTTCTGTCCTGTGTTTTGGTAAGGACCTACAGTTTAGCAGGAGCATACTATATTCCTGTCTGGTATCTGATAACTTGTTGGTTCTGAATGTATGTCCGCAACCGAGGCAGTATTGAGGAAGTTCAGTGGGCGTGTAAGTGTGCATACAACATACCGGACCTATTGTCCTCGCATTATGGATGGTCTCTGGGCTGTAGGTCCTGGTGTGTGGGAAGCGGGATATAGGGTGTATGGCCCCTGGTCCTGTCCGGTCGCGGACGGGCGCAGACGGGCTTGCCTTTGGCGCGCCTTCGGCGCACCGCCGGCGCACCCGCTGCGCCCGCCCGCTGCGCGTCCGGGGGAGGCACATTGTAATGTAGGCCAAGGGAAGGGGCGTGGCCTGTGCTCCGGGGGGTGACGGGGATCCTCCTGCGACCCGCTGCTGCGCCTTGCTCGGCTGCGCGGGGAGGAAGGATCAGGGAAGTGCTTCAGGTGAGGCTAAAACACACACACAAGTAATTAAAAAAGATTTGTAGCTCCCGGCTTGGACGCCTCAGGAGATAGTTACCGTAGCCTACGGGACAATGGTGTATGCAGGAGGGATGGAAACGGGGGTCACTGAGGAGAAGAGGAGGGAAGGAAACTGGGGTCACTGAGGCACGCAGGAGGGATGGAATCAGGGGTCACTGGTGCATGCAGGAGGATGGAAATGGGGGTCATTGAGGCACGCAGGAGGGATGGAAATGGAGGACAATGGTTCCTGCAGGAAGGATGGAAACGGGGCTCACTGAGGCACACAAGAGCGATGGAATCCTGGGTCACTGAGGAACGCAGGAGGGATGGAAACTGGGGTCACTGAGGCATGCAGGATTCATGGAAAAACGGGGTCACTGAGGCACACAAGAGGGATGGAAACATTGGTCACTGAGACATGCAGGATTCATGGAAACGGGGTCACTGAGGCACGCAGGAGGGATGGAAACGGGGGTCACTGAGGCACGCAGGAGGGATGGAAATGGAGGACAATGGTGCCTGCAGGAGGGATGGAAATGGGGGTCACTGAGGCACACAGGAGGGATGGAATCTGGGGTCACTGAGGAACGCAGGAGGGATGGAAACTGGGGTCACTGAGGCACGCAGGAGGGATGGAAATGGGTCACTGAGGCATTCAGGAGGGATGGTATCTGGGGTCACTGAGGAACGAAGGAGGGATGGAAACGGGGGTCACTGAGGCACATAGGAGTGCTGGAAATGGGGGTCACTGAGTCACTCAGGAGGGATTGAAACGGATGTCACTGAGGCACCCAGGAGCAATTAAACTGGGGTCACTGATGCACGAAGGAGGGATGGAAGAGTTGGTCATTGAGGTACGCAGGAGGGATGAATATAGCGGACACTGAGGCATGCAGGAGGAATGGAAACGGGTCTCTGAGGCATACAGGAGGGATGGAAATGGGGGTCACTGAGGCACGCAGGAGGGATGGGAACGGGTGTCACTGAGGCATGCAGGAGAGATGGAAACTGGGACACTGGTACACTCAGGAGGGATGGAAATGGGGGTCACTGAGACAGGCAGGAAGGATAGAATCAGGGTCACTGAGGCATGCAGGAGGGATGGAAATAGGGTGGGTGAGGTACGCAGGAGGGATGGAAACAGGGGTCACTGAGGCATACAGGAGGGATGGAAACGGGGGTCACTGAGGCACGCAGGAGGGATGAACACAGGTCACTGAGGCATGCAGGAAGGATGGAAACTTGGGTCATTGAGGCATACAGGAGGGATGGAAATGGCGGTCACTGAGGCACGCAGGAGGGATGGAAACTGGGGTCACTGAGGGACGCAGGAGGGATGGAAACGGCGATCACAGGTACGCAAGAGGGATGAATATGGGGGACACTGAGGCATACAAAAGGGATGGAAACGGGTTCACTGAGGCATACAGGAGGGATGGAAACGGGGGTTTCTAAGGCACGCAAGAGGGATGGAAACCGGGTCACTGAGGCACGCGGGAGGGCTTGAAACGGGGCTCACTGAGGCACTAAGGAGGAATGGAAATGGGGGTCACCGAGGCACGTAGGAGAGATGAAAATGTGGTTCACTGAGGCACGCAGGAGAGATGAACGGGGTCACTTAGGCACATGGGGAGGGATGGAAACTGGGGTTACTGAGGCACTCAGGTGTTATAGAAACGGGGGTCACTGATACACGCAGGAGAGATCGCAATGGGGACAATAGTGTATGCAGGAGGGATGGAAACGGGGTCACTGAGGCACAAGGGGAGGGATGGAAACTGGGGTCACTGAGGCACTCAGGTGTTATAGAAACGGGGTCACTGATGCACGCAGAAGAGATGGCAATGGGGGACAATGGTGCATGCAGGGGGGATGGAAACAGGGTCACTGAGGCACGCGGGAGGGATGGAAACAGGGCTCACTGAGGCACTAAGGAGGGATGGATATGGGGGTCACAGAGGCACGTAGGAGAGATGGAAATGTGGTTCACTGAGGCACGCAGGAGAGATGAACGGGGTCACTGAGGCACATGGGGAGGGATGTAAACTGGGGTCACTGAGACACTTAGGTGTTATAGCAACGGGGGTCACTGATACACGCAGGAGAGATTGCAATGGGGACAATAGTGTATGCAGGAGGGATGGAAACGGGGTCACTGAGGCACAAGGGGAGGGATGGAAACTGGGGTCACTGAGGCAGCAGGTGTTATAGAAACGGGGTCACTGATGCACGCAGGAGAGATGGCAATGGGGGACAATGGTGTATGCGGGAGGGATGGAAAAGCGGGTCACAGAGGCATGCAGTGTGATGCAAAAAGGGGTCACTGAGGCACGCAGGAGGGATGGAAACTTGGGCCACTGAGGCACGCAGGAGGGATGGAAACGGGGGTCACTGAGGACACCAGGAGGGATGGAAATGGGTTTCATTCAGGCACACAGGAGGGATGGAAATGGGGGTCAGTGAACCATGCAGGAGTTATTGAAATGGGGGACACTGGTGCATGCAGGAGGGATGGAAAGGGGGTCACTGAGGCAAGAGGGGAGGGACGGAAACTGGGGTCACCGAGGCAAGCAGGAGGGATGGAAATACGGGACAATGGTGTATGCAGAAGGGATGGAAACGGGGGTCACTGAGGAGAACAGGAGGGAAGGGAGCTGGGGTCACTGAGGCACGCAGGAGGGATTGAATCGGGGGTCACTGAGGCATGCAGGAGAGATTGAAATGGGGACACTGGTGCATGCAGGAGGGTTGGAAACGGGGGCCACTGAGGCATGCAGGAGGGAAGGAAACGGAGGTCAATGAGGCACGCAGGTGGGATGGAAACTGGGTCATTGAGGCACAGAGAAGGGATGAAAAAGGTGGGCCTTGAGGCATGCAGGAGGCATGGAAACTGGGGTCACTGAGGCACACAGGAGGGATGGAAATAGGGGTCACTTGAGGCATGCAGGATTCATGGAAACGGGGTCACTGACGCACACAGGAGGGATGGAAACAGGGGTCATTGAGGCATGCAGGAGGGATGGAAATAGGGTGGGTGAGGTACGCAGGAGGGATGGAAACAGGGGTCACTGAGGCATACAGGAGGGATGGAAACGGGGGTCACTGAGGCACGCAGGAGGGATGAACACAGGTCACTGAGGCATGCAGGAAGGATGGAAACTTGGGTCATTGAGGCATACAGGAGGGATGGAAATGGCGGTCACTGAGGCACGCAGGAGGGATGGAAACTGGGGTCACTGAGGGAAGCAGGAGGGATGGAAACGGCGATCACAGGTACGCAAGAGGGATGAATATGGGGGACACTGAGGCATACAAAAGGGATGGAAACGGGTTCACTGAGGCATACAGGAGGGATGGAAACGGGGGTTTCTAAGGCACGCAAGAGGGATGGAAACCGGGTCACTGAGGCACGCGGGAGGGCTTGAAACGGGGCTCACTGAGGCACTAAGGAGGAATGGAAATGGGGGTCACAGAGGCACGTAGGAGAGATGAAAATGTGGTTCACTGAGGCACGCAGGAGAGATGAACGGGGTCACTGAGGCACATGGGGAGGGATGGAAACTGGGGTTACTGAGGCACTCAGGTGTTATAGAAACGGGGGTCACTGATACACGCAGGAGAGATCGCAATGGGGACAATAGTGTATGCAGGAGGGATGGAAACGGGGTCACTGAGGCACAAGGGGAGGGATGGAAACTGGGGTCACTGAGGCACTCAGGTGTTATAGAAACGGGGTCACTGATGCACGCAGAAGAGATGGCAATGGGGGACAATGGTGCATGCAGGGGGGATGGAAACAGGGTCACTGAGGCACGCGGGAGGGATGGAAACAGGGCTCACTGAGGCACTAAGGAGGGATGGATATGGGGGTCACAGAGGCACGTAGGAGAGATGGAAATGTGGTTCACTGAGGCACGCAGGAGAGATGAACGGGGTCACTGAGGCACATGGGGAGGGATGTAAACTGGGGTCACTGAGACACTTAGGTGTTATAGCAACGGGGGTCACTGATACACGCAGGAGAGATCGCAATGGGGACAATAGTGTATGCAGGAGGGATGGAAACGGGGTCACTGAGGCACAAGGGGAGGGATGGAAACTGGGGTCACTGAGGCAGCAGGTGTTATAGAAACGGGGTCACTGATGCACGCAGGAGAGATGGCAATGGGGACAATGGTGTATGCGGGAGGGATGGAAAAGGGGGTCACAGAGGCATGCAGTGTGATGCAAAAAGGGGCCACTGAGGCACGCAGGAGGGATGGAAACGGGGGTCACTGAGGACACCAGGAGGGATGGAAATGGGTTTCATTCAGGCACACAGGAGGGATGGAAATGGGGGTCAGTGAACCATGCAGGAGTTATTGAAATGGGGGACACTGGTGCATGCAGGAGGGATGGAAAGGGGGTCACTGAGGCAAGAGGGGAGGGACGGAAACTGGGGTCACCGAGGCAAGCAGGAGGGATGGAAATACGGGACAATGGTGTATGCAGAAGGGATGGAAACGGGGGTCACTGAGGAGAACAGGAGGGAAGGGAGCTGGGGTCACTGAGGCACGCAGGAGGGATTGAATCGGGGGTCACTGAGGCATGCAGGAGAGATTGAAATGGGGACACTGGTGCATGCAGGAGGGTTGGAAACGGGGGCCACTGAGGCATGCAGGAGGGAAGGAAACGGAGGTCAATGAGGCACGCAGGTGGGATGGAAACTGGGTCATTGAGGCACAGAGAAGGGATGAAAAAGGTGGGCCTTGAGGCATGCAGGAGGCATGGAAACTGGGGTCACTGAGGCACACAGGAGGGATGGAAATAGGGGTCACTTGAGGCATGCAGGATTCATGGAAACGGGGTCACTGACGCACACAGGAGGGATGGAAACAGGGGTCATTGAGGCATGCAGGAGGGATGGAAATGAAGGTCACTGAGGCACGCAGGAGGGATGGGAACGGGTGTCACTGAGGTACGCAGGAGGGATGGGAACGGGTGTCACTGAGGCATGCAGGAGAGATGGAAACTGGGACAATGAGGCATACAGGAGGGATGGAAATGGGGTCACTGAGGCACGCAAGAGGGATGGACACGGAGTCACTGAGGCATGCAGGAAGGATGGAAACGGGGGTCACTGAGGCACGCAGGAGTGATGAAAATGGGGGTCACTGAGGCACGCAGGAGGGATGAAAACGGGTCTCACTGAGGCACGCAGGAGGGATTGAAACAGTGGTCACTGAGGCACGTTCGAGGGATGGAAACGGAGTTCACTGAGGCATGCAGGAGAGATGGAATCGGGGGACACTGGTGCATGCAGGGGGGATGAAAACAGGGTCACAGGCACGCGAGAGGGATTGAAAGGGGGGGTCACTGAGGCACGTTCGAGGGATGGAAAAGGGGTTCACTGAGGCATGCAGGAGAGATGGAAACAGGGTCACTGAGGCACGCAGGAGGGATGGAATCTGGGGTCACTAAGGCATACAGGAGGGATGGAAATGGGGTCACTGAGGCACGCAAGAGGGATGGACACAAGGTCACTGAGGCATGCAGGAAGGATGGAAACGGGGTCACTGAGGCGTGCAGGAGAGATGGAAATGGGGGACACTGATGCACGCAGGAGGGATGGAAATGGGGGTCACTGAGGCACGCAGGAGGGATGAAAACGGGTCTCACTGAGGCACGCAGGAGGGATTGAAACAGTGGTCACTGAGGCACATTCGAGGGATGGAAACGGAGTTCACCGAGGCATGCAGGAGAGATGGAATCGGGGGACACTGGTGCATGCAGGGGGGATGAAAACAGGGTCACAGGCACGCGGGAGGGATTGAAACGGGGGTCACTGAGGCACGTTCAAGGGATGGAAAAGGGGTTCACTGAGGCATGCAGGAGAGATGGAATCGGGGGACACTGGTGCATGCAGGGGGGATGGAAACAGGGTCACAGGCATGCGGGAGGGATGGAAACTGGGTTCACTGAGGCACTCAGGCGGGATGGAAATGGGGGTCGCAGAGGCATGCAGGAGGGACGGAAATGGGGGTCAGTGAGGCACGCAGGAGGGATGGAAACGGGGGTCACTGAGGCACGTAGGAAGGATGGAAATGGAGGACAATGGTGCCTGCAGGAGGGATGGAAATGGGGGTCACTGAGGCACACAGGAGGGATGGAATCTGGGATCACTGAGGAACGCAGGAGGGATGGAAACGGGGGTCACTGAGGCACCCAGGAGGGATGGAAATGGGGTTCACTCAGGCACACAGGAGGGATGGAAATGTGGGTCACTGAGGCACACAGGAGATATTGAAATGGGGGACACTGGTGCATGCAGGAGGGATGGAAAGGGGGTCACTGAGGCAAGAGGGGAGGGACGGAAACTGGGGTCACTGAGGCACGCAGGGGGGATGGAATCGGGGGTCACTGAGGCATGCAGGGGAGATTGAAATGGGGACACTGGTGCATGCAGGAGGGATGGAAACGGGGGCCACTGAGGCACGCAGGAGGGATGGAAACGGGGTCATTGAGGCTCAGAGAAGGGATGAAAAAGGTGGGCATTGAGGCATGCAGGAGGGATGGAAACTGGGGTCACTGAGGCACACAGGAGGGATGGAAATGGGGGTCACTGAGGCATGCCGGATTCATGGAAACTGGCTCACTGAGGCACACAGGAGGGATGGAAACATTGGTCACTGAGGCAAGCAGGATACATGGAAACGGGGTCACTGAGTCACGCAGGAGGGACGGAAATGGGGGTCAGTGATGCATGCAGGAGGGATGGAAACGGGGGTCACTGAGGCACGCAGGAAAGATGGAAATGGAGGACAATGGTGTCTGCATGAAGGATGGAAATGGGGGTCACTGAGGTACACAGGAGGGATGGAATCTGGGGTCACTGAGGAACGCAGGAGGGATGGAAACTGGGGTCACTGAGGCACGCAGGAGGGATGGAAACAGGGGTCACTGAGGCATGCAGGAGAGATGGAATCGGGGGACACTGGTGCATGCAGGGGGATGGAAACAGGGTCACTGAGGCACGCGGGAGGGATGGAAACGGGGCTCACTGAGGCACTCAGGAGGGATGGAAATGGGGGTCACAGAGGCACGTAGGAGAGATGGAAATGTGGTTCACTGAGGCACATGGGAAGGGATGGAAACTGGGGTCACTGAGGCACTCAGGTGTTATAGAAACGGGGGTCACTGATACACGCAGGAGAGATCACAATGGGGACAATAGTGTATGCAGGAGGGATGGAAACAGGCTCACTGAGGCACAAGGGGAGGGATGGAAACTGGGGTCACTGAGGCACTCAGGTGTTATAGAAACGGGGGTCACTGATGCACGCAGGAGAGATGGCAATGGGGGACAATGGTGTATGCGGGAGGGATGGAAACGGGGGTCACAAAGGCATGCAGGGTGATGCAAAAAGGGGTCACTGAGGCACGCAGGAGGGATGGAAACTTGGGCCACTAAGGCACGCAGGAGGGATGGAAACGGGGGTCACTGAGGCAACCAGGAGGGATGGAAATGGGGTTCACTCAGGCACACAGGAGGGATGGAAATGGGGGTCAGTGAACCATGCAGGAGATATTGAAATGGGGCACACTGGTGCATGCAGGAGGGATGGAAAGGGGGTCACTGAGGCAAGAGGGGAGGGACGGAAACTGGGGTCACCGCGGCACGCAGGAGGGATGGAAATACGGGACAATGGTGTATGCAGGAGGGATGGAAACGGGAGTCACTGAGGAGAACAGGAGGGAAGGAAACTGGGGACACTGGTGCATGCAGGAGGGTTGGAAACGGAGGTCAATGAGGCACGCAGGTTGGATGGAAACTGGGTCATTGAGGCACAGAGAAGGTATGAAAAAGGTGGGCTTTGAGGCATGCAGGAGGGATGGAAACTGGGGTCACTGAGGCACACAGGAGGGATGGAAATAGGGGTCACTGAGACATGCAGGATTCATGGAAACGTGGTCACTGACGCACACAGGAGGGATGGAAACAGGGGTCATTGAGGCATACAGGAGGGATGGAAATGAAGGTCACTGAGGCACGCAGGAGGGATGGGAACGGGTGTCACTGAGGTACACAGGAGGGATGGGAACGGGTGTCACTGAGGCACGCAGGAGGGATGGAATCTGGTGTCACTGAGGCATACAGGAGGGATGGAAATGGGGGTCACTCAGGCACGCAAGAGGGATGGACACAGGGTCACTGAGGCATGCAGGAAGGATGGAAACGGGGGTCACTGAGGCATGCAGGAGAGATGGAAATGGGGGACACTGATGCACGCAGGAGGGATGGAAATGGGGGTCACTGAGGCACGCAGGAGGGAAGAAAACAGGTCTCACTGAGGCACGCAGGAGGGATGAAAACGGGTCTCACTGAGGCACGCAGGAGGGATTGAAACAGTGGTCACTGAGGCACGTTCGAGGGTTGGAATCGGAGTTCACTGAGGCATGCAGGAGAGATGGAATCGGGGGATACTGGTGCATGCAGGGGGGATGGAAACAGGGTCACAGGCACGCGGGAGGGATTGAAACGGGGGTCACTGAGGCACGTTCGAGGGATGGAAAAGGGGTTCACTGAGGCATGCAGGAGAGATGGAATCGGTGGACACTGGTGCATGCAGGGGGGATGGAAACAGGGTCACAGGCATGCGGGAGGGATGCAAACTGGGTTCACTGAGGCACTCAGGCGGGATGGAAATGGGGGTCACAGAGGCATGCAGGAGGCACGGAAATTGGGGACACTGCTGCATGTAGGAGGGATGGAAACAGGGGTCACTGAGGCACGTAGGAGTGCTGGAAATGGGGGTCACTGAGTCACTCAGGAGGGATGGAAACGGATGTCACTGAGGCACCCAGGAGCAATGGAAACTGGGGTCACTGATGCACGAAGGAGGGATGGAAGCGTCGGTCACTGAGGCACGCAGGAGGGATGAATATAGCGGACACTGAGGCATGTAGGAGGAATGGAAACGGGTCTCTGAGGCATACAGGAGGGATGGAAATGGGGGTCACTGAGGCACGCAGGAGGGATGGGAACGGGTGTCACTGAGGCATGCAGGAAAGATGGAAACTGGGACACTGGTACACTCAGGAGGGATGGAAACGGGGGTCACTGAGGCAGGCAGGAGAAATGGAAACAGGGTCACTGAGGCACGCAGGAGGGATGGAATCTGGGGTCACTGAGGCATATAGGAGGGTTGGAAACGGGTCACTGAGGCATACAGGAGGGATGGAAATGGGGGTCACTGAGGCACGCAGGAGGGATGGGAACGGGTGTCACTGAGGCCTGCAGGAGAGATGGAAACTGGGGTCACTGAGGCACGCAGGAGGGATGGAAATAGGGTCACTGAGGCACGCAGGAGGGATGGAATCTGGGGTCACTGAGGCATACAGGAGGGATGGAAATAGGGTCACTGAGGCACGCACGCGGGATGGAAACAGGGGTCACTGAGGTATACAGGAGGGATGGAAATTGGAGTCACAGAGGCACGTAGGAGAGATGGAAACGTGGTTCACTGAGGCACGCAGGAGAGATGAACGGGGTCACTGAGGCACATGGGGAGGGATGGAAACTGGGGTCACTGAGGCACTCAGGTGTTATAGAAACGGAGGTCACTGATACACGCAGGAGAGATCGCAATGGGGACAATAGTGTATGCAGGAGGGATGGAAACGGGGTCACTGAGGCACAAGGGGAGGGATGGAAACTGGGGTCACTGAGGGACTCAGGTGTTATAGAAATGGGGGTCACTGAGGCACGCAGGAGGGATGGGAACGGGTGTCACTGAGGCCTGCAGGAGAGATGGAAACTCGGACACTGCTCCACTCAGTAGGGATGGAAACGGGGGTTACTGAGGCATGCAGGAGGGATGGAAATAGGGTCACTGAGGCACGCAGGAGGGATGGAATCGGGGGTCACTGAGGCATACAGGAGAGATGGAAACTGGGACACTGGTACACTCAGGAGGGATGGAAACGGGGGTCACTGAGGCAGGCAGGAGAAATGGAAACAGGGTCACTGAGGCACGCAGGAGGGATGGAATCTGGGGTCACTGAGGCGTACAGGAGGGTTGGAAACGGGTCACTGAGGCATACAGGAGGGATGGAAATGGGGGTCACTGAGGCACGCAGGAGGGATGGGAATGGGTGTCACTGAGTCCTGCAGGAGAGATGGAAACTGGGGTCACTGAGGCACGCAGGAGGGATGGAAATAGGGTCACTGAGGCACGCAGGAGGGATGGAATCGGGGGTCACTGAGGCATACAGGAGGGATGGAAATAGGGTCACTGAGGCACGCAGGCGGGATGGAAACAGGGGTCACTGAGTCATACAGGAGGGATGGAAACAGGGGTCACTGAGGCACGCAAGAGGGATGGAAACGGGGTCACTGAGGCAAGCAGGAAGGATGGAAACAGGGGTCACTTAGGCATGCAGGAGGGATGAATATGGGGGACACTGAGGCATGCAAGAGGAATGGAAACAGGTCTCTGAGGCATACAGGAGGGATGGAAATGGGGGTCACGAGGCACGCAGGAGGGATGGGAACGGGTGTCACTGAGGTATGCAAGAGAGATGGAAACTGGGACACTGGTACACTCAGGAGGGATGGAAACGGAGGTCACTGAGGCACGCAGGAGGGATGGAAACGGGTCTCACTGAGGCACGCAGGAGGGATTGAAATAGTGGTCACTGAGGCACGTTCGAGGGATGGAAACGGGGTTCACTGAGGCATTCAGGAGAGATGGAATCGGGGGACACTGGTGCATGCAGGGGGGATGGAAACAGGGTCACTAAGGCACGCGGGAGGGATGGAAATCGGGCTCACTGAGGCACTCAAGAGGGATGGAAATGGGTGTCACAGAGGCACATAGGAGAGATGGAAACATGGTTCATTGAGGCACGCAGGAGAGATGAACGGGGTCACTGAGGCACATGGGGAGGGATGGAAACTGGGGTCACTGAGGCACTCAGGTGTTATAGAAACGGGGGTCACTGATACACGCAGGAGAGATCGCAATGGGGACAATAGTGTATGCAGGAGGGATGGAAACGGGGTCACTGAGGACAAGGGGAGGGATGGAAACTGGGGTCACTGAGGCACTCAGGTGTTATAGAAACGGGGGTCACTGATGCACGCAGGAGAGATGGCAATGGGGGACAATGGTGTATGCGGGAGGGATGGAAATGGGGGTCATAGAGGCATGCAGGGTGATGCAAAAAGGGGTCACTGAGGCACGCAGGAGGGATGGAACCTTGGGCCACTGAGGCACGCATGAGTGATGGAAATGGGGTTCACTCAGGCACACAGGAGGAATGGAAATGTGGGTCACTGGGGCACGCAGGAGATATTGAAATGGGGGACACTGGTGCATGCAGGAGGGATGGAAAGGGGGTCACTGAGGCAAGAGGGGAGGGATGGAAACTGGGGTCACTGAGGCACGCAGGGGGGATGGAATCGGGGGTCATTGAGGCATACAGGGGAGATTGAAATGGGGACACTGGTGCATGCAGGAGGGATGGAAACGGGGGCCACTGAGGCATGCAAGAGGGATGGAAACGGAGGTCAGTGAGGCACGCAGGAGGGATGGAAACGGGGTCATTGAGGCACAGAGAAGGGATGAAAAAGGTGGGCATTGAGGCATGCAGGAGGGATGGAAACTGAGGTCACTGAGGCACACAGGAGGGATGGAAATGGGGGTCACTGAGGCATGCAGGATTCATGGAAACTGGCTCACTGAGGCTCACAGGAGGGATGGAAACATTGGTCACTGAGGCATGCAGGATTCATGGAAACGGGGTCAATGAGTCACGCAGGAGGGACGGAAATGGGGGTCAGTGATGCACGCAGGAGGGATGGAAAGGGGGGTCACTGAGGCACGCAGGAAAGATGGAAATGGAGGACAATGGTGCCTGCGTGAGGGATGGAAATGGGGGTCACTGAGGCACACAGGAGGGATGGAATCTGGGGTCACTGAGGAACGCAGGAGGGATGGAAACTAGGGTCACTGAGGCACGCAGGAGGGATGGAAACAGGGGTCACTGAGGCATGCAGGAGGGATGGAATCTGGGGTCACTGAGGCATGCAGGAGAGATGGAAATGGGGGATGTTGGACTTGGCCCTTCTGGCAGGTTCACCCCTGAACTTTTTGCTTTTTCATGGTGACCTGGTGATAGTGATTTTTGGCTTCTGCGCACTTTCACTGTGTCCCAGTGGAAAGTGCGTGCGCACTCTGCATGCGTGTGGTGGGATTGGCCTGCTCTCCCATAGGAATGCACGGGGAATGTCCGTGTCCCTGGTAGTTCCTGATGTGTGAGGTGTGCAGGCTCGGATTTGGTATGTGCGGACTCGTGTGATTAAATGCTGCACAATGATGTATGCAGCGTGATTGTGTCTAGTGTGGAAGTGCCACTTATAGATTTTGGTATGTTTGTGTAATTTGTGTCTGGCTTGTGATTGGCTGGAGCTGGCTGGTGAGCCTGGCTCCATGAGTCATGATGGGTCTGCCTCGGTGGTGAGTGTTGAAATTAGCATGAGTGATGTGAGGGAGGAGCACACCTGAGACCTGAATAGGGCTGTTCTTTCCCCACACAATGCTGGCTCCGCCCCCTGTGGTGCGTCTAATGACCCTAGCCTGCCTAGTGAATGGAAAGGGTGGCTGAGGAAAACAAAGTGCTCCAATACCAGCTGCGACTGGTTTTACCCACACCCTGCACCCTCAGACAAAGGATTTCACTGTATAAAAAGGGGCTGTGTCCCCTTACAAAATGTTCTCTTCCTGGATCCTTTTCCAGAGGGGGGCTGCTGCTGGGCGCCAGGAGGACCGCCACTGGGGATTGTCTCCCTGCCTAGGAGGACCCTGTGAGCTGGCTCTGGGCCCAGCCTTGCCCCCCCCACCTCCTAAAGGACTTGTTGCTGGACTTTGCTTGGGTTTGGGGCTGATTTTGCTAAAAGAGCCTGGGAAGCGCTGTTTCTACCTTTCAGGAGCACTGGGCTTTGAATCTGCAGCCCAGAGCTGCAGTCCCCCTTCTGGAGGGATTCCCCGGCATGGGGATCCCCCTTCTACTTATTTTCGGTGCGGGAGCCCACTCCGCTTATTTTGCCGATTTTAATATCCCTAGCGGGTGCCCACCCCACCAGGGACCTGGTGCCGTTTTGTGCCCCCCAAGCGAGTGCCCACCTCACTTTATTATTGATTTTGAGGGAGCCTACCCCTCGTTTTAGCACCGAGTTCACCACCGCAGCCCAGGAGGGTTGGAAACGTTGCCGGGCCGCTGCCTAGTGCGACCCGGTAGTGCCCGCCTCCACATCCCCCGGCCGCGCTGCAATTGGGTCCTGCAGCCACGACCCAGATGTACAGTAGGCCAGGCAGGTAGCGGACGGGAGGCCACCCCTCGCTCCTGCCCGGCAAAGAGAAGAAGTCCGGCAGCCCCAGACCCGTGGAGGTGCCGGCAGCCTGTCCCTACGGAGGGAGGGGCACGAGGCACCTTCCTGTGCCTGCCCCCGCCTCCACACCGAGCAAGAGTCCCACCGGTGCAGAAAGCCACGAGATGGCCTCCAGCCGCAACCAAAGCCCCGGTGAGAGCACAGTCAGAGCAAGAGGGGGGCCGTCGGGGCACATTGCCGGTGCCCGCACCCCCTCCAGTAGTGCCGATTTGCTTGTGGGGGTGCTGGGAGGGTAGAGCGGCCCCGGCAGGCACCGGGCCGCTCCCCCAGCTAGGCCCCATCATGCTGAGCCCAAGAGAGGCTTTAAGTGGCATTTGTGAAGAGCCCAGAGAGGCTCTTGGCGGCATAATTTACTTTGAGTCCCCGGAGGCGGGACTCCCACGCAGGCGCCAGCTTTGTTAGAGCCCAGGAGGCTCAGGAGGCAATTTGGTTATCCCGAACCCAGGAGGCTCCTACGTTGGTTCTGGTCCCCATGTGCGTGCCGAGCCCACGAGGCTCCCACGTGTGTCTTGCCCCATTAAGGATTCAGCTGGCCAGCACTTAGTGGGCAGCTGCTCCGTTTAGGCCCCTGACATTTGAGACAGTCACTGGTTGTGGCCTAAGGTGATTTCGGCGTAATTGTGTTTTTGCTTCACCTCTGAATGTGTTTTTATGCGTCATGTGCTTTTTCCTACACCGCTGAATGTATGTTTATGCATCATGTGTTTTTCCCTACACCTCTGAATGTTGTGATGCATCATGTGTAATGCTCTTATGTATATACCCCTAAATGTATAGTGATACTTAGGTGGTTGTTCTTCCTAGTACAGGTGTTGCTAGGGAAGTCCTGGTTCCCTGCGTAATATTCTCCTAAGGTGGTTAGGGTTGCGTAGGTGGTACTTACCTGTTACCAGTAGTTACTGGTTGTGTGCTCTATTTTCTATTTGGTGCTAAAGTGATTATTCTATGTTCTACAAGTGCTCATTCCTACAAGTATTCTAAACCTAAAAGTGCATATTCCTGACAGTGGTCCATGTGGCCCTGTCCTGTACATATCCCCTGTAAATTCTGCCCGTGCCTGTTGGCACATTGTAAAGTGTGTGTTTTTATCTAATGTGTTTGCTACAATACAAATATAACACAAGAACACAGGGGGTCTAACAGACTAGTTCCCTAGCTGAGCTGCCAATCCGACTTGCCAGAATCTCGGAGTGTTTGAATCACATAAAACAGCCTATTATAAACGAGGATGGACACTATGTTTATAGGAGACACAGACACAGTAAAGATCATTCAGAGATGGTTTTCAAAATCCAAAACATATAGCAATGGGTTACCATCAAATTGACTTGGTGATCAGTCCTATCATTTGGCCAAACCCAGGTGTGAGTAAGGCTGGTCCCCTGATCATTGGGACCTAGTAAGCCACACCATTTGTTGCTGGTTATGGATTTGGTCCGCCAACACAAATGAACCGTCAATGATGGCTGATCTTTGATGGTAAAGTGAATAATAGTGCAACAAAAACAGAATAGTAAATTTAAAATAGGATGGTGTGTCCTCCTATAACAAAATGTATTCTACGTCCAAACAACATCTCCTAATTAAAAACCTGGAACAGTGCAAAAGAGACAGTCAACAAATATCTGTCTAGTAATGGGCCAACATGTTTCTGCCTAACGGGCTTTTACGTCCCTTGGCTTTCATCAGGGCCTCTGTTCTTTCAATAGTTGCACTTAGTGATTATGAACAAAATAGACACCACCAACACCAAAGTGGAAAAATAATAAGGTAAACGGATGAATACGATACAACCTGTATCAAACGGAGACATTAACCCTCCATGTCAATTGAGAAGTAAGATTTCTATGGAAGGAAATGTATAATGATTAGTTATCAACTGACTGTGTCCTTATCCCAAAACATGTATTCCACCCAAAACATTTATGAGAAACACACAGGGGTCCAATGGGAAGATCAGACAGGTCCCCATGCGGGAACGAGGAGCCAAACAGCCAAGAATCAGAAAGCAGGTTCATCGGGGAATCATCCCTCGTAGTTAACTTATCTGCTAAAATACTGAGCCCCCTTGAAGAACAAGTACTAAACAAAGGTTTGGGATTTGTCATGACCAACTGTGGAGATCCGTTCACATTTCAATGTGAATTAAGCCAATTCTTTAGGAAGCTCAGACTTCACTATTTTTTTAAAGATAAGACTAATGAGGAGTTTCAGAACAGTGATACCAACATGGGCCTCGAGGTTAAATCCAAATTTCAACCTCATGCACACACGGTTCCGCCACAGGTATTGGCGTTTGAGAAAGCTGTTGCGGACGAGGTTGCTACACTGTGGAACACGAACTTGAGGTCATTTAACAACCTCACCAAAGTTGAGCAGGCAACACTTACATCACTCTCTGAGGATCAGTCCATAACTATAAAACCTGCGGACAAGGGCGGTTCAATAGTTATTCTCAACACTGCCGATTATCGGGAAGAGTGTTTAAGACAACTGAATAATAAACAGGCATATTTGCTTCTACAGAAAGACCCCACGGAGGATGTCATCAAACAGATAAGAGACCTAGTAGAAGAGGCATCTTCAGAGGGATGGATCACTCAAAATGAGGCTACCTTTCAAGTCGCGAAACACCCTGTAACACCTTACTTTTACCTTTTACCAAAGGTGCACAAGCCACAGAGGCCTCCGCCTGGAAGGCCTATCATTTCAGGAATAGGGTCTGCATTAGAGCCATTGTCCACCTTTGTAGATGTCTTCCTACGGCCTATTGTACAGAAAATGCCCACCTACTTACAGGACACCAAAGATGTGTTACGAGTCCTCCCTGAAATTGAATTTGATCCCGAAAGAGACCTTTTGGTCTCTTTCGATGTAGAATCCTTGTATACCTCTATCCCTCAGGATGAGACTCTAGAAGTTGTAACATCCATCCTGAGGGATAATATCTGTGAGACTATTACACCGGGGTTGTATGTTTAAACAACTACTGCCGGAACCACGACTTCCTTAACCACGATTGCCTAACCACGATTTATCTTAAACACTACCTTTTTTTAGCACGACTTCCTTAACCACGAAATGTTATATCTCGTTTTTGCCCATTAGATGGCACTATTGTAATTATAATACTTCATGTGTGAACCTTTCTTTTAAAAAAAACGGATCAAAATGTATTATCTTATTATTCTTTTACAACGCATACCATTATCTCTTTTTTTTAAATTATCATTTTTTTGTGCGGGAAGACCCCCCCCTTTTATCCCTTAATTGTTTGGAGTGATTTTTTACAGGTGCAGAGTGTAGTGGAGAGACTCGTGGTTTAGGGAAGTTGTGCTTAATGAAATTCATGGTTTTTGTAAGTCGTGGTTCCGGCTTCGTTGTTCAGGTAAGTCGTTGTACAATCTTCGTTGTTAAGGATGTTTCCCTTACACCGGTACCATTCATAATGGATTTAGCCACGCTGGCCATGAAAATGAATTATTTCAAATATGAAGACATAACCTATCTCCAGATATCTGGTACAAGTATGGGCAGCGTTTTTGCGCCGAGCTTGGCGAACCTGTACGTTCACCAGTTTGAGCAACAGCACATACTGACTCCCACCAACCCCTTCCACACCTCGATTAGGTGGTGGAAGCGTTATATTGACAATGTGTTGGTGGTGAGGAGAGGCCCCATAGACTCAATCAATGAATTCCATCTGTGGCTTAACAGCAGAAACCAGTATCTGAAATTTACGATAGAGGCCCACAACGAAAGGATTGCCTTCCTGGATTTGTCTATTTATGCTACACCTGCAGGCCTGCAGAGTGAACTATATAGAAAACCCATGGCGCGCAATTCTTTACTCCTCTTCGAAAGCTCTCAATCGAATTCCCTGCACCAGAATCTACCTTATGGGCAGTTCTTACGAGTCCGTAGGAACTGTTCTAAAAAAGAGGACTTTGATGTGCATGCTAAAAACCTATCAACACAACTCAAGGAGAGACACTATCCGAGCTCCTTAATTAAGAGGCCAAAGAAAAGAGCAATGAACAACAACAGGAAAGCTCTCCTTGAACCTCCTGCTCCAAAACCTCCGTTAGAAAGACTCACTTTCGTGAGTACTTTCAACACAAGAAGCAACAATATTCAGAAAATCGTCAGACGACACTGGCGTATTCTTAATCATGGCAATGAGAAGATTGCGCAGCCCTTATTCGTATTCAAACGGGCAAGTAACATCCGAGATCGGCTGGTGCATACCCGCCCCAGAGAAACCCACAGAAAAACTGGAGAAACTCTTTGGAACCTCCCTTCCGTTATGGGGCACCACCCTTGTGGTATCTGCTCTGTCTGTCCCCAGACGAAACATTCTAGGGAAGTAGATATAGGTACAAATAGACCATGGGTACAGTGTAATTTTAGCAACTGTAATAGTAACAATCTCATTTACATGCTGACATGCACTTGCTCCATTCGATATGTGGGAATGACTACCCGAAAAGTCCGCACAAGAATGTTAGAGCATAAGAGCTCTTTCCGCTGCAAGAAGTCTCTGACTAAACTCACGAGACATTTCTTGGAGAAACAGCATCATGAAACTGACCTCCAATTGACTGTTCTGGAAAAGCCTTTTATACCTTGACATATAAGTGATGTATCCAGGTATCTTTTTCTGAAAGAACAGAAATGGATTTACAAGCTTTGGACAGATTCAGAGGGTTTGAACGACGACATCCCCTGGACCCTGTTATAGAGGTCGAGGTTGGGGAAAATGTACCCTAGTATCAATCAATCAATCATTGACACTTATAAAGCGCGCTACCTACCCGTAGGGTCTCAAGGCGCTGGGGGGGGGGGGTGCCGCTACTGCTCGAACAGCCAGGTCTTCAGCTTCTTCCTGAAGGAGAGGTGGTCTTGGGTCAGGCGCAGGTCGGTCGGGACGGAGTTCCAGGTCTTGGCGGCCAGGTAGGAGAAGGACCTTCCTCCTGTAGTCGCTCTTCGGATGCGGGGGACGGCGGCGAGGGCGTGGTTGGCTGATCGGAGGTGGCGTTTGGGAGCGTAGAAGTTGACTCGGCTGTTGAGGTAGCTCGGGCCTTGGTCGTGTAGGGCTTTGTGTGCGTGGGTGAGGAGGCGGAAGGTGATTCTTTTGTTGACGGGGAGCCAGTGAAGGTCTCTCAGATGTCCGGAGATGTGGCTGTGTCGTGGGATGTCGAGGATGAGTCTGGCTGAGGCGTTCTGGATCCGCTGGAGTCTCTTCTGGAGCTTGGCGGTGGTACCGGCGTAGAGGGCGTTGCCGTAGTCCAGTCGGCTGGTGACGAGGGCCTGGGTGACGGTCTTCCTGGTCTCGGTGGGGATCCACCAGAAGATCTTCCGTAGCATGCGTAGGATGTTGAAGCACGCCGAGGAGACGCTGTTGACTTGCCTGGTCATGGAGAGGGAGGCGTCCAGGATGAAGCCCAGGTTGCGTGCATGGTCTGTCGGTTTGGGTGCGGTGCCCAGGGCGGGGGGCCACCAGGAGTTGTCCCAGGCGGAGGGCGAGGAGCCCAGGATGAGGACCTCCGTCTTGTCCGAGTTCAGTTTCAGGCGGCTGGTCGTCATCCACTCGGCTACCTCTTTCATCCCTTCGTGCAGGTTGGTTCTGGCGGCGGCGGGGTCGTTGGTCAGGGAGAGGATCAGCTGGGTATCGTCGGCGTAGGAGATTATGCTGAGGTTGTGTTTGCGTACGATGGCCGCGAGGGGGCTCATGTAGACGTTGAAGAGGGTGGGGCTCAGAGATGATCCTTGGGGGACGCCGCAGATGACTTCGGAGGCCTCTGACTTGTACGGTGGTAGGCGAACTCTCTGTGTTCTTCCGTCGAGGAAGGAGATGATCCATTCCAGTGCCTTCCCCTGGATTCCGGCGTTGTTGAGACGCTGTACTAGGGTGCGGTGGCAGACCGTGTCGAAAGCCGCGGAGAGGTCTAGGAGGATGAGGGCCGCTGTTTCTCCCTTGTCCATCAGGGCTCGGATGTCATCGGTGGCGGCGATGAGGGCGGTCTCGGTGCTGTGATTGGCACGGAAGCCAGACTGTGAGGGGTCGAGGGATCCGTTCGTCTCGAGGAAGGCGGCCATCTGCTTGTTGACGGTCTTCTCGATGACCTTGGCTGGAAACGGGAGGAGCGAGATGGGTCGGTAATTCTTGAGGTCGGTGGGGTCCGCTGTTGGTTTCTTGAGTAGAGCGCTGAGTTCGGCGTGTTTCCAGCTCTCCGGGAAGATGGTGGTGTCGAAGGATGTGTTGATGATGTCTCGCAGGTGGGGTGCGATGACAGCGTCGGCCTTGTTGAAGACGTGGTGAGGGCAGGGGTCGGTCGGTGATCCGGAGTGGATGGAGTTCATCGTGCGGATGGTGTCTTCGGTGCTGATCGGGGTCCAGGCGTGGAGGGTGGTGGTGGGGGGTGGTTGTTCGGTCCTGGTGTGCGTAGGTTGGTTGTTGAAGCTGTTGTGTATGTCCGCGATCTTGTTGTGGAAGTATGAAGCGAGGGAGTTGCAGAGGTCTTGCGATGGGGTGATGTCGTTGTTACCTGCGCTGGGGTTGGAAAGCTCTTTCACGATGTTGAAGAGTTCCTTGCAGTTGTGTGCGTTGTTGTCCAACCGGTCCTTGAATGCTGTTTTCTTGGCGGCGCGGATCAGCTGGTGGTGTTTCCGGGTGGCAAGTTTGAAGGAGGTCCTGTTGTCTGGTGTCGGTTCCCTTCTCCAGACTTTCTCGAGGGCTCGGCAGTTCTTCTTGGAGCTCTTGAGTTCGTCGGTGAACCATGGGGCCTTCTTGCTGCCGGGTCTGCTAGGCGGGGTCCTCAGTGGGGCGAGTTCGTCGGCGCAGTTGCTGATCCACTTCGTGAGGTTGTCGGCGGCCTGGCTGGGGTTCGCTGAGCTGGCAGGAGGGTGCTGGCCCAGGGAGGTGGCGAGCTGGTCTGCCGTGATCTTGTTCCAGCTTCTGCGGGCGGCCTGTTGCTGGTGTTGGTGGGTCGTTGTTCTCTTGAAGGTGAAGTGGACGCAGCTGTGGTCCGTCCATTGAAGCTCTGTGGTGTGGCTGAAGGTGACGTCTTTGCTGGATGAGAAGACGGCGTCGAGTGTGTGTCCGGCGAGGTGGGTGGGGGTGGACACCAGTTGCTTGAGTCCCAGGTTGGCGAGGTTGTCGAGCAGGGTGCTGGTGTTGCGGTCGTTGTTGTTCTCCAGATGGAAGTTGAGGTCTCCCAGGAGGATGTAGTCGGCGGATGGGAGGGCATGCGGGCTGACGAAGTCGGCGATGTCCTCGCTGAATTGCGTGCGTGGTCCAGGGGGTCGGTAGATCAGGGTGCCTCTGAGGGTGGTGTTCGGGTTGGTGTGGATCTGGAAATGCAGGTGTTCGGCGCTGGTCGGAGTGTTGTCGGTGCTGGTCGTGAGACGGATGGTGCTCCTGTGGATGATGGCGATGCCTCCTCCCATCTGGTTGGCGTTTCGGTCCCTCCGGACGATCTTGTAGCCCTCCGGGATGGCGATGGCGATGTCGGGAGCTGAAGAGGCGTTCATCCAGGTCTCCGTGAGGAAGGCAACGTCAGGGGCTGTGGCGTCTAGGAGGCTCCAGAGTTCGATGGCGTGTCTGTGGACGGAGCGGGTGTTGAGCAGGATGCACTTGAGGTGGGTGCTGCTGGTGTTCGACTTGGCGGGTGCTGGTGCGAGGCAGGTCCGGATGCAGGTGAACTTGCAGGCGTGGCAGCTGAAAGGTCCGTGGGTACGTCGTGGAGTGGCCTGGTGGCAGTCTGGAAGTCGGCCGGTGTTGAGTGCGATGAGGGTAGCGGCGGAGTACGTCAGGCGGGTCGGTCGCGGTCGGGGTCCTCGGGGGCCAGGGGTCCTGGCGCTGGTCGCGATCCGGTCGCGGACGGGCGCAGACGGGCTTACCTTTGGCGCGTCTTCGGCGCACAACCGGCGCGCCCGCTGCGCGTGACCGCTGCGCGTTCGCACGGTCGCCATTTAAGGCCAAGTGCGCGGGTGGGCGGAGCAGCTGGGAGGCGGGAGCGGGGAGGGTTACAGAAGGCAGAAAGGGGCGGGGCCAAGCGGCGGTGGCGGGAAAGGGAGGGCGGGGGGCGTCGAGGTAGGTGGTAGGCGGTAGGCGGACAACAAGGAAGGAGGGCAACACGGAGGAAAATACAATGCAGTAAAAAACAGGCACAAATGAACGCAACAGCAGGGAAAAACAAGTTTATCCCAGACAAGCACAAATATCCGTCAAAACAGGCACAAATGAACGCAACAGCAGGGAAAAACAAGTTTATCCCAGACAAGCACAAATATCCGTCAAAACAATACAAAAACCACTCGCAGCGGCGGGAGCCGGCAACGAGGCAGCAGCGAGGCAGAGGGCGGCAGGGGGCACACGCAGCAGCTGGTGGCCGTGCGGCGCGGGGGTGTCCCACAAGTGGGTCACACTCACCTGCGTCGCACGGTCGCCATTTAAGGCCAAGTGCGCGGGTGGGCGGAGCAGCTGGGAGGCGGGAGCGGGGAGGGTTACAGAAGGCAGAAAGGGGCGGGGCCAAGCGGCGGTGGCGGGAAAGGGAGGGCGGGGGGCGTCGAGGTAGGTGGTAGGCGGTAGGCGGACAACAAGGAAGGAGGGCAACACGGAGGAAAATACAATGCAGTAAAAAACAGGCACAAATGAACGCAACAGCAGGGAAAAACAAGTTTATCCCAGACAAGCACAAATATCCGTCAAAACAGGCACAAATGAACGCAACAGCAGGGAAAAACAAGTTTATCCCAGACAAGCACAAATATCCGTCAAAACAATACAAAAACCACTCGCAGCGGCGGGAGCCGGCAACGAGGCAGCAGCGAGGCAGAGGGCGGCAGGGGGCACACGCAGCAGCTGGTGGCCGTGCGGCGCGGGGGTGTCCCACAAGTACTCAATGAATAATATAGGAGGACCATTAGGTAATCATTTATAGCGATTGACAACCCTCCACATTAGACGATGTAATCTATTTGCTGTTATCTCATATACCTCATCACATCTGGGGGACATAATAACTATCACATAGGACATTATAATACACCGCATGTGAGAATGGGCCTACTGTTGACAACTTCATAGAGCAGTTACCAATGCGTAGTTGACAATTTTTGCCATTACCATTCCACTTATCCAATATAGGCCTTTGTAATACAGGTGTTCCTATAACAAGAGCCGTACATTCACTATAAGAGATTTGGATACTAACCATCAATATAGGCGGGATGATATATTTCATCTTGCGGAATCTCCCGTGGTCCTTTGAGAGTTAATCAATGTGTATGATAATGATTATAACCAGTCGCAGCATACATATTACCAGTTTGGACATGTAGAGGAGATTTTTGGAGTTTGCAACCCCTTAAATATAGTCGGGGCTTTATGAGTACCTTCATCTAATGATCTGGCCAGGAAGGTGTTATTATTACACTGACTGGGGAGATAGAACTACAAATATGGATGGGATGACATCATCCAGTAGTTCATTTTTTGATGTTCCCCGATGGACGTAGAGTAAAAATAATGAGTTAAATTAGGAACAATAACAACATTAAATAACACTCGACATTAATACAGGGGTCTAATAACCTGTGGATTAACCTTAACGTTGTACACAGTGGATTATGATGTTCCTTTTAGTGTAGGAACTACAACTATGGGCGGGATGACGTCATCCCGTAGTCCCTCTCGCGAGGGTTCTCGCGGGATTTTGAGCGCAAATTAGTGCGTTTTTAATTTACTGACAAACGAAGTTAAGGCATAAATTACGGCGCTTTACTTCAAGAATGAGGTATGGAGATCCAAAGAGGAATTATAAACTCGCCTGTTTTTCTATTGTTGACGAGAGAGGCGGAAGGGTACAACACCAGTGCCCCTCTGAGACTCTGTTAAATTGCCGGCTCTTCTCCTGTTCGGTACCTCCCCCAAGACTCAGATGGGAGCTTGAGGTACCGACGGAGAGGTGAGCCTGAAGAAACTTTTTCTTACATGTATTTTGAGAAATGCTGCATAGATATGGGCTACTTAACAACAGAGGCCATTTTTTAGCAATTTACATGGGAGAGTTTGTTGTTTAACACCTTGAATGCTATGGGGATTTTTCCCCTGTGCTGGAAATCCATGAACTCCATTATTCATGACGAGCTGGGCTCGTCATCAGCCTAGCAGGAGGCTACTGCATGACGAGACCAGCTCGTCATGAGCGTGGAAGGGGTTAATACTACCCCCACATAGAGTATGTCACCATCTTGAGGTGGAGTTAGTATATTAATACACCCATATAGAATATGTAATTACTTAGAGATACTTGTTGGAGAAACATGATATATACGGGAGACCTTGAGACTGGGCTCACATATTCGGTGTGCTGGAGTCTCTACACATGTGGATTCATAGATATATGTACAGTTGTGAAACAGGTACATCTTTGGACATTTCAGAAGGCTGTTAATTATGCTTCATGGTGCTTCCCTTGTCTGTTTTACCTCTTATATCTATGTAGTGCGGGGCCTCGTAGAACCTGAGCAAGGTCCAGGTGAGGTGAGGTCAAGTCCCCTATCATGAAGGGTGAGCATGATCAGATTATTATTTCTCTCATAAATGTTTTGGGTGGAATACAAGTTTTGGGATAAGGACACAGTCAGTTGATAACTAATCATTATACATTTCCTTCCATAGAAATCTTACTTCTCAATTGACATGGAGGGTTAATGTCTCCGGTTGATACAGGTTGTATCGTATTCAACCGTTTACCTTATTATTTTTCCACTTTGGTGTTGGTGGTGTCTATTTTATTCATAATCACTAAGTGCAACTATTGAAAGAACAGAGGCCCTGATGAAAGCCAAGGGACGTAAAAGCCCGTTAGGCAGAAACATGTTGGCCTATTACTAGACAGATATTTGTTGACTGTCTCTTTTGCACTGTTCTAGGTTTTTTTATTAGGAGATGTTGTTCGGCCGTAGAATAAATTTTGTTATAGGACACACCATCCTATTTTAAATTCACTATTCTGTTTTTGTTGCACTATAATTCACTTTATCATCAAAGATCAGCCATCATTGACGGTTCATTTGTGTTGGTGGACCAAATCCATAACCAGCAACAAATGGTGTGGCTTATTAGGTCCCAATGATCAGGGGACCAGCCTTACTCACACCTGGGTTTGGCCAGATGATAGGACTGATCACCAAGTCAATTTGATGGTAACCCATTGCTATATGTTTTGGATTTTGAAAACCATCTCTGAATGATCTTTACTGTGTCTGTGTCTCCTATAAACATAGTGTCCACCCTCGTGTATAATAGGCTGTTTTATGTGATTCAAACACTCCGAGATTCTGGCAAGTCGGATTGGCAGCTCAGCTAAGGAACTAGTCTGTTAGATCCCCTTTGTTCTTGTGTTATATATGTAGAAGGAGCTGGGGATCATAACCAGGCATGGGTCTTTAAATTTCATATCCCTTGGACCCTCTTGTAATGGCTTGTTTTTGCTACAATACAAAGGCTATTTTTATACATAACCTTGTGTGGAGTTTTCTTTGTGGTGGGCCTTGGGTGTTGTTGCTGGGTGCACGCGCAAACGCTTAACTTACATTGCCTCCGAGTTTAGCCTCACTGCTCGTGTCACGTTACCAAGGGGTGAGCAGGGCTTATCTTGGCATGTAACTCCCTTGCCCTGACTTAGAGTGGTGGTCTTTGACTGACTTTGGCGCAAGCCTTGGCCAGCCAGAGATCCCATTTCTAACAGGGGACACTGGTGCACGCAGGAGGGATGGAAATGGGGGTCACTGAGGCACGCAGGAGGGATGGGAACAGTGGTCACTTGAGGCACGTTCGAGGGATGGAACGGGGTTCACTGAGGCACGCAGGAGGGATGAAAATGGGGGTCACTGAGGCACGCAGGAGGGATGGAAATGGGGGACACTGAGGCACGCAGGATGGATGAAATCTGAGGTCACTGAGACAAGCAGGAGGGATGGAAATGGGGGTCACTGAGGCACGAAGGAGAGATGGCCCCATGGAAAGCATATTATGGTTTGGAACTGGGGAGGAGGGGAGGGAGTTGAATCATTACCGGGAGCACAGGGAACTGCACCTTTAAAACTGTGATGTCCAACTCAATCTCGATAAATGCAGATAATCTTGATGTGATTATCGACCTATGTTCATTTTTAGGTCGAGCCTTCGCAGCGCATACGCCGCAAAGGAAAACGATCTCTTCCGAGCGCTTAGGCTTTTCAGCCAAGCACGTGCACACGTTGCCATTACCTTCAATGGCAACGTGTGTACGGCAGGAGATCCACTCGCGTTCTTCCAGGTTTGAGTACATGTGTTTTTACCCCATGGTAACACTTCATATTGTGCTTCCGCACCACATTCCTCGTTTTCTCACAGTTTTAAAAAAATACTCATTTGAATTAAAACGTTTTCTTGCAACGGCCTCTTCTGGTCTTAAGGTTGATGTTTAATTTAAGTGCATAAAACCGGCCTCTTTTGCAGCCTTATTTGAAGTACTACTGCCAGTTATGTAACATAAAGCCTCTATTCGTTTGTATAGCGCTTACGGGAAAGCAGCATTGAAGGGCTCTATTAAGTTATGTTAGTGCGTGCAAGTACTAGCCAATGACATGTAAAAACTACATGACAATAGTCGACATTTGTAGTGGTACCACATTTAATATTTGCAATATTAAGAGCAAATGTAATATTATTTTTATTAATATATGGGTATTAGTGTAAATATTGGAAAGAGCGCCTGCAGTGACCGCACCCTCCCATTGTTGTTTATAATCACCCCCACCCTTCGGTCATTGTTTGCAATCACCCCCACCCTCCCGTAATTTTTTATTTCCCCCCACCCTCCCATCGTTGTTTGCTGACCTCTCACCTCACCCAACCACCATGTCATAAGAAAAAAATCGGCAAAGCTTGGCAATGCGTTTATTAATTTCTTTATTCATATACCTGTTATGGTTAGACAATTAACATGTTCGGAAGTTCTTCCATGTAAGAAGGGGCGATCCCCGAGGGTCGGGTTGTGCTCCCCCGACCACACCCGGACCCACCCGACCACACCCGGACCCACCTCTTCCACAGAACTTGCCGAGTCTTGATTGTGAGGTCCTCACCGGGGAGGACTTTGGGTCTAGGATCGTACACACTGAGCTCACACCACACTACGAACAGACACCACACCGGTGGGTTTTAGTAACCAGATCTTTATATGAGCAAATAGCGAGGTAGCACTCTTATATACACAGGGGTCAAGGGACCACAAAGTCTTGGAGGATTCGGGAAGGGGGAAGCGGGACAGTCTTTTAGTCTCTGGGACAGTACGAGGCGTACCCTACGCACAGCTCTCAATCCTCGAGCCGGGGGGTACGGGATGATGGTCGTACTGGCTGCTTCACCTCCGTCGAGTCGGCTCAGTCGTGATGGTACTCTCGATGGTCCCGCCGGGCCAGGGTACTCCTCGAGCCGCGACGAGGTCAGCAGGACTCGATCTGGAGAAGTCGTGAGGAGCCGCGACAGCGTCAGCAGGGCTCCGATGGTCTTAGAGGTCGAGCCGCGACAGCGTCAGCAGGGCTCCGATGGTCTTAGAGGTCGAGCCGCGACAGCGTCAGCAGGGCTCCGGTGGTTCAGTTCAGCTTGAGCCGCGACAGCGTCAGCAGGGCTCAGAGGTTCAGGAGGAGTCTTCTTAGGGTCAGCCGCGATCAGATCAGCAGGGCTTCAGGTCCAAGATACAACTGCCCGCTAGTTGGCGGGCGGGCCCAGTTATAGTCCTTCTGCTCTTTTGATCTCCGGACCCTCGCAGGCGGAGTTCTCAAGCCCTGGGGGCTGGTCGTTGGCGAGGTCCGGCGGTCGGCTCTTTGATCCCTTTGAAAGATGGGTCCGGGAATTCCCAGACGCCCAGCGGGTCTGGAGCCCGCCCTCGGGGAGGCCAGAGGGGTGATCGAAACTGGCCCACCGGGGAGGGCCAACGGTGTGACAGATACCAGCCCCTCAGGGGAGGCCGGAGGTGCCATCGAAACTCTCTGGCTTATCTCACTCGGGAGCCCTTTACCCCCCAGCCGGGACTGGCGCGCCTTTGGAGGCTGGGTTTCACTGGGGCCGGGTTCACGCTAGGCCCAGGGAGACAGGGATGTCGGGAAGGGAAGACGGCGTCCGGGCCTTGTGGGGCATGCAATGTTAGGCGCTCGGAGCCGGGAGCGGGACGGGGACATGCGGCCTGGTCGTGGGTTTACGGGGGTTCGGGCTCATCGGGGGTGAGACGACCAGGCTGCTGGGTGCAGGCTATTCTTGCGGGGACGCTGCGCAGGGGCTCAGGGTGCAGGCCTACGCTCGCAGGGTTCTGAGGGACAGAGACGGGCCACGCCACGAGGCCGGGTCCAACACGCGTCCCCCCCAGCTGAAGGCGGGGAGAACTACCCATTCTCTTGGGGGTTCTCTTCGCTGAGGCGGAAGAATCGGGACAGGCCGTCTGCGTTGGCGTGGTCAGCACCAGGCCGGTGCTCAACAGTGAAGTCCATCCCCTGGAGTGAGATGGACCAGCGCAGCAATTTGGGATTCTCCCCTCTCATCTGCATTAGCCACCGGAGGGGTCGGTGGTCGGTCTGGACCCGGAAGTGAGTACCGAACAGGTAGGGCCTCAGCTTCTTCAGGGCCCAAACCACCGCGAAGGCCTCCCGCTCGATGGTGCTCCACCTTTGTTCTCGAGGGAGTAGCCTCCGGCTAATGAATGAATGAATCTGAACTTTGTGATATACTGAGTTAACGTCGGAGACATACAAAATGGACTGAACTACAGTGCTGTCAGCCATGATTAAACGGTGAAAATAACGAAGTTCCTCCAACACGCAAAGTGCATAATCTGAGGCAAGTAAAGAAACGTGATCTGGAGAAATGATAAGAAGAGAGAAAAACAAAGTAGAACGAAGAAAGAATATATAAAGAAGCTGGAGAAGACAGAAAAAAAGATACAAACATGTATATGTGCCCTAATGTAATAACAATAACATTTGAATAAACAAATTAAACAACTTGCATTACTGTTCAACAATTGCACATTTACATTGAAGCTGTTGAAAACAACATGTATGGTTTGAGCAAATTCATTTCCAAAACAGAACTGTGTAAATCCAAATATAGTCGCTAAGAATAAAAAACAATAGCTTCAAATGTAATGTGTCTTAATTCTAGCGTTATCTAGTACATGCGATATCAAGCGATCTCATAAATTAACTGTAGCACTATATAACGAGTTCTCATGTGTGCTAAATTCTTTGAGTGGGTTCCTGATCTAATCCAGGGTGTACCAGTGAGAAGCACTGCTTGCGTGTGACTAATCAGTTGTTTCAAACTTAAGGTGTTGATTGAAAAGGAGAAGTTAAAGAAAACATATCATATTTCCAAGGAATATTTGCAAAAAACCACTTTTTGCACACACTAGAAATGCCAACCTTCATGAGCTAGTTACCCGAACAAAAAAAGAATCGGGGCAATCCCATCCTAATCCAGGCATGAAAAAATGTTACAATTGCACTCATTGCAATAACGTGATGGAAGATTCCTTTTTATTACATCCCCAAAGTGGTAAAAAAAATTAACTCAGACAACGAACTGATTGCAACTCATCATACGTCATCTATAGTATCAAATGCCCTTGCGGCAAATTGTATATAGGAAAAACGGAACGCAAAGTTAAAGTGAGGTTAACAGAACATAAAAGTCGAATCAGGAACAATACCTTAACATCCAGTCTAGACACACACTGGACAGAAATGAAGCATACCATCCCGCAACTTAGATTCCAAGTTCTAGAACAGATCCAAATTTTGCCAGACCGAAACAATGAAAAATGGTTATCTCAACGAGAGATATGGTGGATAGATTTCTTACAATGACAAAATAGACATGATATGTTTTCTTTAACTACTCCTTTTCAATCAACATCTTAAGTTTGAAACACCTGATTAGTCACACGGCAAGCAGTGCTTCTCACTGGTAAACCCTGGATTAGATCAGGAACCTACTCAAAGAATTTAGCACACATGAGAACTCGTTTTATAATGCTACAGTTAATTTATGATACCGCTTGATATTGCATGTACTAGATAACGCTAGAATTAAGACACATTACATTTGAAGCTATTGTTTTTTATTCTTAGCGACTATATTTGGATTTACACAGTTCTGTTTTGGAAATGAATTTACTCAAACCATACATGTTGTTTTCAACAGGTTCAATGTAAATGTGCAATTGTTGAACAGTAATGCAAGTTGTATAATTTGTTTATTCAATGTTATTGTTATTACATTAGGGCACATATACATGTTTGTATCTTTTTTTCTGTCTTCACCAGCTTCTTTATATATTCTTTCTTCGTTCTACTTTGTTTTTCTCTCTTCTTATCATTTCTCCAGATCACGTTTCTTTACTTGCCTCACATTATGCACTTTGCGTGTTCAGAGGAACTTCGTTATTTTCACTGTTTAATCATGGCTGACAGCACCGTAGTTCAGTCCGTTTTTTATGTCTCCGACGTTAATTCAGTATATCACAAAGGTAGATTTATTTTGTTTATCGTGTCAACATTTTTCCAGAAGCGAGCCCACAGTCATTTTAGGCAGCCGTTGAAATAAGTGTTTTGCTAATTTAAACATTGGATCATTTTGAGCGTTCGCGCCACAGACTTCGTTTCTGATTCTAAGTAGTCCGTCATTGATATTAATCACTCTCTTCCAGAGAGCGAAATAAAGGTCACTTCCGCAGTCAGTCATTTACTGCTGGTTCGCGTTTTCACCGTGGGGAAGCGAGCAGGTCACCTTTTGTAGTGGCGCGCTCTAGTCTATGCACGTCACGTAGTTACGTGACGTGCGGCGGCCATTTTGAGGGACTGCGCGCGCAGCGCATTAGTGAGCGCGGCAGCCGAGCAAACGGAGCGCTGGCTCGGCGCTCTTCAGGGATTTGTTGTAACTAAATAAATAAGCAGTAACAAGCTACTCTGGGTCAGCAGTTTATTTATAAAGTGCATTTCTACAGTGGCGACGAGGACGGGATTGGCAGAAAACCTTCGGGAAAAAAAAAACGAAGGGCATCGCAACCACCACGTGGCAAGGGGGTCACGGCAGACCCACATCCCCGCAAGCACTTGGAACCAGCGGAACCCCGGCAGACAGTGTCACGAAGGCAGAGGGGGCCGGACAGATGAACTGTGAGCTGGTGCAGAGTCACTAGAGAACCTCCAGTACTGAGGTCACCACAGACGGTACTGTACCCTGAAGAGCGCGGCAGAGCCAATCCCCGGGCCAACCGAACGCACATAGCAGTGTGCCCCACTGCAACCAGACAGCGCGTCACAGTCGGCCCACGCTATTCACGAAGCCAGACCTGGCTACCATTAAAGAAGGGGAGGGGGCAGACGCTGAAGGCCCCCCAGTGCAGACTAAGGAAGAGGATACGGATAACACCCCAGGGAGCCCTACAGGGAAAGGAAACAGAACGACTACGGCCAAGGAGGAGAAAATGAGCGCCCCAGCGGGATATGCCATTGCACCAGTCCAGTTCCTCCCGAAGCCAGGAGAACCACTGATGAAGTGGGAGGACTGGCGTGAATACATAAACAACTTCATAGAGGTCCTAGAGGACGAAAATGAAGAGTCTTTCAAACCCAACAGAAAAAAACGGATATTATTACTAAACCTAGGGCCAGAAGGACTTAGAATATACAAAAGCCTGGTACCCAAACCGAGAGATGGCTCGGACGATGATGTATACGCCCACGCGATCGATGACCTGAATGAACACTATCGGCCCACGGTATGTGTATCAGTTGATAGATTCAACTTCCAGCAGAGGAAACAACGCGCTGGAGAGTCGATTGAGGAGTACGTGGCGGCCCTAAAGAAACTGGCGGCCACGTGCAGGTATGCCCTGTGGGAGGAAGAATTTATCAAGGACCAAATAGTTATGCACACAACCAGCACGAATGTCCAGGACAAGCTATGGGCAAGTGGGGATACCACACTCAAGGACGTAATGGTTGTTGTCAAGAGGGCCGAACTCGCACGGAGGTGCGCTGACGCCACCAAGAAAGAAACGCCAACTGCAGCCATCGTGAACAGGATACAGGAAGAGGGACCCCGCAGGGATCAGAGTTACAGAGGTGCTACGTGGAAGGGTTCCAACAAATGGCAGGGCAACTCCGGATTGCAAAAGAAACCGGAAGGAAGTGGCAACAAGAAAACGTGCTACAGGTGCGGAAGCTGGTCCCATGAGGCACACGACAGAAGATGCCCCGCGTTCAGGGCCAAGTGTCTACACTGTGGCATCATCGGCCACTATGAGAAAGTGTGCCGGAAGAAAATGTCCAAGGGCGTGGTGAAATACGTAGACCAGGAAGAAGAAAACCAGGAAGATACGGGAGAAGATGAAGTCGTCACCGTGCTATGCATATACAACCAGATCATGAGTATAGAAGGGAGAAGGACGACTAAACCCGTGTTGGAAATGAAGATGGGAGGAGTAACCATCAGCGTAGTGGCAGACACAGGTTCTCCCTTCACGATCATACCAAGAGCAGTGTGGGAGGCAACATTCAGACCGAAGATCGGACCGGAGCTGGAGAGATTGGACATCCGACCAGTCACATATAATGGTGATCGTATCCCAATGGTAGGATATAGACTCTTGAAGTTTGAGTTCAGAGGCAGATCAGCGGAATGCAAGCTGTACATCTCAGAGAGAGGACCGTCCGTCTTAGGGTGGCTGGACCAGGGAGACCTGGGAATTAAACTAGACCCGGGAGGCAAAGAACAGATTCTGCTCACAGAGCCAGACACCTGGCCCAATCTCGAAAAATGGAAAGAGGAGTACCCAAGAGTGTTCGGAGGCACAGTAGGAAAGCTTGAAAGGTTTCAACATAAGATCATACTCAAGGAGGATGCCGTTCCAGTGGCCCACAAGGTGAGGAACATACCCATAGCGGTAAGAGAGGCGGTCCAAAAGGAGCTTCAAGAGTTGGAGAGCAAGGGGATAATTGAGCCTATTACCTGCGCAGAGTGGCTCGCACCCTTGGTGGTAGTCATGAAGCCGAATGGAAAGGTCAGGCTCTGCGTCGACCTAAGAGAGTTAAATAAGAACATTGTCGTCGAGAAATTTCCCCTCCCAAGGATCGACGAAATGCTAGCAAAGACCAGAGGAGTCAAATGGTACTCCACCATCGATTTGACTTCTGCGTACCACCAAGTAGCATTGCACCCAGACAGCAAGAAACTCACGTCTTTCATCACCCCATTTGGATGTTACCAGTTCTGCCGCATGCCGTTCGGACTGGCCTCGGCGGCTGCGGTATTCCAAAGGTTAATGCACCAACTGTTTAAGGACTTAACTGGCATCCAGTATTTCCAAGACGACATTCTGATAATGGGGAGAGATAGAATGGACCACGACCAGAAACTAGGGAAAGTGTTGGAGACCCTGGACAGCAAAGGGCTCACGGCAGAATGGAACAAATGCCGCTTGGGACTAGAATCGGTGACTTACCTAGGTCACGAGATAGGGGTGCAGGGCATTACACCCAAGGCCGACAACGTAAAGGCAATTGCTGAGGCTCCGCCCCCCACCAACAAAGAGGAAGTCAGGTCGTTTTTGGGCATGGCGGAGTATTACAGTAAGTTTGTGGTTCACTTTGCCTCCAAAACGCACAACATGAGGATGCTGACTAGAGAAAACACCACCTTCGAATGGACACCAGAGGCACAACAGGAGTTCGATACCATCAAGAGAAACGTCACGGGAGCGGTGCCATTGAAAGGATATGACCCACAGGGTGCCACGGTCCTCACCACCGATGCCAGCGAAAAAGGCTTAGGAGCTGTGCTCATGCAAGAACGAGGACAAGGTCAGATGGAGACAATTAGTTTTGCATCCAGGGCATTGACGGCCACCGAAAGCAAGTACAGCGTCATCGAAAAGGAGATGCTGGCGGTAGTGTGGGCTACAGCGAGATTTAGACAGTTTCTATGGGGCACCAGATTCCTGCTCAGAACAGATCATAAGCCATTAGTTAAAGTGTTAACATCAAGTGGGCATGCCATTGCCACGCCCAGGATTTCGAAGATGTCCCTAAAACTACTCGAATTCAGGTACGACGTGGAGTACCTCCCTGGCAACCGCAATCGAGTGGCCGACTATCTGAGCAGGGCAGCAGCAATGGAGCCAGGAGAAGAAGACCCTATGGACCAAACAGAGCTGGTGGCTTTGGTAGGGGATCAAGGCAAAGTCATCGACTATAAAGAGTGGGTTGAAGAATATAAGGAAGACGGAGTGTTGGAGGAAGTGAAGAAGTACATTGTAACGGGATGGCCGGATAAGAGGCACGTGAGTGAAGATGTCAAACCCTACTTTGAGGTCAGAGAAGAATTATCAGTGGGGGATAGAGGAGTGTTCACATACAGAGGAGACAAGGTAATCCCTCCCAGGAATCTCGTAAACAAATTACTGGACATACTGCATGAGGGCCATCTAGGCATAGGGAAACTGAAGTTAAGGGCCAAACAAAATTACTGGTGGCCAGGCATGGACATCAGAGCGGAGAGGCAAGTCAGAGAATGCCCGCAGTGCCAGGGAGCGGACAAATCACTCAAGCCCCTGCGTCCCGCGCTGGGGAAGTTCGAGACCCCACAGAACCCGTGGGAGGAATTGTCCATAGACATATTGGGACCTATCCTGGATAGCCAGGGCACGCAGAAGTACGTTTGTGTCCTTATGGATAGATACTCCAAATGGCCTGAGTTGAAAGTGGAGGAGACCATGGACACGGAGAACATCCTGAAGTTTCTATCAGACACCTTCGTGAGAGAGGGCATACCCAAATCCATCTTGAGCGATAATGGCCCCCAATTCACGTCTGAAAGGTGGAACAACTTCATGCAAAGGAACGGCATAGCCATTAAACACACAGCCATCTACCATCCCGCAGGGAACGGCTTGGTGGAAAGGTTTAACCGAGTGGTGATGGGCGCCGTACAAGCAGCGATTTCCTGCAACAAGGATTGGGAGAAGGCCATAGAGAACATGGTATGGGCTTACAGGATCACACCAACTGGAACAGGATACAGTCCGTTTCAGATTTTGAGAGGACGAGAACCTTTCACCCATGACAATCGGGTTTGGAAGGAGAAAGTAATCACCAGTGAATGGTCCCCGGCAGTGGTACGTGCCAACCTAGAAAAGGCACAATCGATATACACCAACCACTACAACAAGCGGAGAAATGTAAAGGGGACAAGGTTGGAGAAGGATGAGTGGGTAAGAATAAAGTTAGCAACTCTACAGAAGAAGGGAGACAGTAAATACAGCAGGCCCATGCAAGTAAAGGAGGTGTACGATCGTGCGGCCTTGCTGAGTGACGGCAACGTGTGGTCCCAAGATCGCATGGCCAGGTGTAACAAAGTCTTACAATGGAATCAACATGGAGCTGAGTGGGACGCTGGAGAAGAACGGAATGCAGATGAAGAGCAAGGAACCGGTGAGCAATGTGGAGAAGGAAGTGGTGGAGATGAACCAAGGGAGAGTAGGAGGAGCGTAGAGGAGAACATGGCAGAACAGAGAGAGGAAAGAAGCGACGAGATGCCGAGTCAAAGGTCCCAGGAGGGACACACCCAGGTAACCAGGAGCGGGAGACCGGTGGTGAGGCCAGCAAGGTTCCGAGATTTTGAAATGGACAATTGAACTGTAAGTGACTCTTGAACTGTTGGAAAAAAGGGAGATATGTAGTGGCGCGCTCTAGTCTATGCACGTCACGTAGTTACGTGACGTGCGGCGGCCATTTTGAGGGACTGCGCGCGCAGCGCATTAGTGAGCGCGGCAGCCGAGCAAACGGAGCGCTGGCTCGGCGCTCTTCAGGGTTTTGTTGTAACTAAATAAATAAGCAGTAACAAGCTACTCTGGGTCAGCAGTTTATTTATAAAGTGCATTTCTACACCTTTCTCGGACAAATGGGAGAGACGTTAGATAAGACACCGATTTTTTCTTGAGGTACGTGTTATGATCAACTATCTAGCTGAAGGGATTTCTACATCTTCAGTCCATTTTTCTAAATCAACTTCGTTTTCATTTTTCTATACTTCAGTTATCGACCTTTCAAAGAAGGCTCATCGCCACAGTGCGACTCTAAATGCGGGAAAACTTCTGGTCTCCTCTTATTTTCGATCCATTACCTGCTTGATGTTTCTAGTTAGCTCAGTCACATAGGTTATAGACGGCCCTTTCGAGGGTCTTCAATTAAATTCACGTTTTCATTTTATGTTTCACCATAGCGGTCTTTTGAAGAACTGCTACCATTGGGAAAAATTCATTATTCATACCCTCGCAACTACTTAGCACCTACATCGTCAGTACACTTGGAACAAAAGTACGATATTCACAATTCGGCCATTACACAGAAATCGTAAAGTCTAGGGTTGCAATACATGTTTTGTTTCACTTTATCCCGCAGGTGTTATTAAGCTAACCCGTCTTCTTGGATCACCGTTATTTCTACCTGTTTTCTCCAGCAACCTTTGTGGTAAGGATCCATACTTTGTTCTACCCAGCAGATTTCTTTTCATTTTAACGGTCGAGGAAAGACACGTTAGTAATAGGTTCATGTTACGCACCGCTTCTGCTTCATACCCGAATATAATGGAATACTGAAAGTCGAGATTCTTTTCTATTTGCATTTTTTAGATTTGCATTTAACAACACAGACTGATATGTTTATCATGATTTGTTTGTTTGTCATCTCTTTTTCTTTGTTTCAACACTGACCCTCATAGTAGGCTTATAGTTCATGCTACAACTCCTGTTTTTAACCATGTATGACCACAGGTTAACAATCTTAATTAGTTTTGCAAGTGCTGAATGTCGATTCCACGAAAGTTTAAGTATGTTTATTATTTTTTTTTCAGCGCCCCAGACGAAGGGAAAAATTCCCGAAATGCATTGGGACTGGATTACCTGTTTATTTGAACTATTGCTTCTTGTTTAGACAGCAATTTAAATGTCTAGCTCAGAACAATGAAATATTGATTGTTCAGTTAAAAACTCTTATATATCATGTTTAAAGCTATGGAAATTGTGAAAGAAACTGCTATTATTAAATTTGACACAAAACACAAGCACGAGTACTGTTGCATTTCCTACAGGCAGATGGAGTTCTGCCCCAGGTAGTGCGGGTAGGGTCTAATGACGTCAGTCACTAGTTCATATCCACCCTGCTATTGTGACAGCAGCTGGTGACGGCAGACCGGCTACCACCATGAGCAAACCGGCTACCACCATGAGCAATTTCTAGCCGATGCAGAACCCTGCCGTTCGGTAGGTGGGCAGCTGCTACACCAGATCCGCACAATATACAAAACTGCAACCTAGAGACCCCATGACTTCCTTACAAAGAGCGCCAATTCATCACCTTATAGTAGGCAGATAGTGCCTTCTGTGCTCGCCCCAATCCCCACCAGCACTTAATCATCAACATTGGCGCTTGAGCACCAGTTAAGGACACGTGAATTTATGTCAGGCACCGTGAAATTAACTGATTTGCCTAGAATCACAGGATGTTGAGCTGATGCCGAGACTGTAAACTGGTTGCCCAGCTCCAAAGCCGCCAGCTCTGGACAGTATGCCACACCCTCTCCCAACTTGTAGGGTTTGTTGGTTGTGTGTTCGGCAGTGCTAACAGGAGAAATGGGCTGATGGAAGCTGTCTCCTGATGAGAGCACCGACACTTGTTTATTTATATATTTATTTATTTACAAATTAACTACTGCCCACTACACCCCTAATTGTGGATAAAAGAGAGAAGACCCCACACATGGACACTCTGAGCGGAATCCAGGCTTAATTCTAGCAGCTACTCTTTGGAAAGTTGAACATCCATCTCAACCAATCAGATTGAAGGGAGGTCAGAAAACTGCTATGGGAAGTCATTGGTTCCAGTGGTGCCTGGTTTGGTTTTGTGCATAGCTTCTTTTAGGATTGACTACTTATGAGGACCGCCGGCATTTTTCATTCTCTTGTGGGAAGATTGTGTCTCTGCCCACTCCCTTTATCCTGAACGTGTGGTTTTCCTTACATCTGCACAGTATGGAATTAACAGGGACCTTGTACGTTGAGAATTAATCTGGCCACATGCCATTGAGACTTTTCACAGGGGGACTGCTGTCAGACTCTAAAGTTGAGGCAGAGAGCTAAATATGAGTGACTTGTCCAAATGTTTTTTTTTATAAGCCGCCCAATCCCCAGGAATGTGTTATGGCACTTATTATGTTAATTCTTTTTTTTTATACAGTAGCTCAGTTATACATAATATCAATTATATCTAAGGTAACACAAATGTTTATAACACTTATGATACATTTATAACATACTGTACAGCAGTCACACTGCTCTACATCATTGCTTAAACACATTGGCAAAGCCTATAGCTCTCACTAAACACTTACAAGGTCCCAAAGGCGAGACCTATTGGCTATGCCAATGCTTGTTCTTTTTCCTTCTCTCTTCCTGTTTTGGCACACACCCTCGCACTCTCTCTTTTGTTTCTTCTCTCTCACTCTGTCCTAGTTTCTCATTTTCCATTTCTATATCTTTCTTACTCTATATCTGTGTCCCCTTTTCTCCAGCTTGTTCCTCTATCTCGCTACGGCTCTCCACTCTTTCTTTTCCTTCCTCCTTCCTGCTCTCCCTTCCACTTTACCCACTAACTCCCTCCACCTCTTCCTTTCTTTCACCCCTATCTCTCCTTCTCACCCTCTTTAGTTTCCCTTTTCTCTGCTTCACTAAATCTCCCTCCCTGGATATTTGCATTTTGATACCGCCTCGATTTGTTTCCTTTTTTCCACCTTATCTCCAAGGCCTCTCTCTAATCCTTTCTGTCTTGATCACTGTTTGCATGTTCTGACTACTTTCTGTGTCTTTCTTTGGTGTGTCCCCTTCTCTCCTTGTAGCTCATATTCTCTCTCCCTCTTGTGCACTTTAGTTCCAGCTTTGCCGCCCTGGCATTTGTGCTACCAGAAAAATAAAAAAGTAAACAAAGAGAGAACGTCTGGGGCAAAAACATCCATTCTTGTCTAGCCCAGGTAGTGACGTAGCAGCCTCGAGCTCGGCGTCGAGAGGGGAGAGAGTAGACGAATTAGCGCCTCCCCCGTTGGGAATGTCTGCGAAACTCTGTCTAATCAGCATCCTGTTTATATCAATAACATGTTGACAGCCGGCATCCTTATTTAAGTCCTTCTGGTGAACTTGTAATAATACATAGAAAAGCCTGCAGGGAGCAGACGGCCCTGCGTGGCCGAGGGGAGAGGCAAAGCACGCGTGGGATGCTGCTGAGACAGCCAAAGCACAGCATAAAACTAGACCGGGGGTCACTTCTTTACTGCCAAGGTGGGGATGAGGACGATGCTGGTGATAATTAACTGGTTCGTGCACTATATTTAGTATTATTACAAAGACTTGGAGGAATTTCGATGTTTCTGAACAGTGAGTAGCTCGGTAGGTTGTTGATCCCCAGGTCTGATAGATCGTTGGGTACACGTGGTTTCAGCTGGGTATGGTGAAGTGTCTGTTGTTGAAACAGATTACCTTGTGTTTATCTCAAAAGAGATACCCAAGAGTGCATCATACAAATCCCAACGACAATACAATTAGCATGAATGGCTCTGTGGGGCTATCAATAGCTGAAAGTGAATGCATTCATGTATTATTTGTAGGTTGTGGCACCTTTTAAATGCCCTCCAATGAAAAGCTACACTTTACTTTGTTAGAAGGCATACAAGTTTCCCCTTATCTTTTATTCAGTCATGAGTGTTTTTTGTTTTTTTTGCAGAGTTTTATGTAGCGCGAACTTGACCCGAACCGAACCAGGTATCAGTTACGTTACATGAGGACACACATTCTTTTTTTGTGTTAGGCACGGGGAGATTAAGTGATTTGCCCAGAATCACAGGAGGTTTTGGCGTCGTTACCGAGACTCGAACCCAGATCCCCAGGTCTGATAGATCGTTGGGTACAAGTGGTTTCAGCTGGGTATGGTGAAGTGTCTGTTGGATTGTCCATCGAATTTTACATATACCCAGACAAAAACACGCACACAATTTTTCCTGTCTCTCTTTTGAAAGTCTTTAAAATGGTCCTTTTTACAAATTCTTGTGTTTTCGCTAACTTAGTAACCCTCCAATCCGCATTCCTCTCCCTTCCCACTGCCCCTTAAGCCCGTCTCAAGCGCCCTCCGTGTTGTTTAGGGTACTTTACCATTAAAGGCCAGCATAAATGTTGGAAAATCTAGGGGCTTATTTACAAGCCCCTAGCGCCACCCGTATGTCACTTTTGCCATCTTAAAAATGGCGCAAGATGTCAGGGTCTGACTAATGTGCCTGCCTAGAGGATAGACTACATCTCCCAGAATGCCTTGCGAGTTGTGGGACGGTTTTCAGAAGGCATAAAGTCCTATGGGTGCCTGCAATTGGTGCTAGTGATTTGTCCAATTAACTCTGTAGGTTGCGGACGCCCTGTCCCCGCGGAGCTGCTGGGGAGGTGTGGTTCGTTTGCTCTGTGGCTGCGGAGCAAGTTGTGTCGAGTAAGAGGATTCGGCGTTTGATGACAGCAACCGGCTGGTGCTGTCTGGTGGTTTTCCCGCGAGGCGCGTGAGACGCTTGGATTGCCCCCTCCGCGTCCTTGCGGCAATGTCTTATCCTGGACGGTGAGAGACTCCGGAGACGCCCGGATTGCCCCCTCCGTTTCTCTCACGGGACGCGGCCAGAAACCGCGTTGCAGACACCGGCTGGTGCTGTGTTTAATAGTAGGCGCGTGAGACGCTGGTTTTCACCCTCTGCGCTCTTCTGTCTTTTTCAGTTCTTCTTTTGGGTGTTCTTGTGGAGACGTTAGGATTGCACCCTCCACATTACACTGTGACTAATTACAGTACTCTCGGTTGAGAGCATCGTACAGGAGCCGCTTGGATTGCACCCTCCTGATTTTCGGTACTTGTTCTTGCTCTGATTTTCCCTTCACGCAGGAAGAGCCGGCTGGCTACATTTAAGTTTGATTTTGCTATCATTTATGAGGAACAGTGATTCGCTGTCTTATCGACTGATCAGGAACTTGGAGAGAGATCGATCTACCATTAGTACGATCAAGAATACCTTTCAGTACCCTTCTCTTGGCACCTGGTGAGTGAATGTGGGTTATGAGAAATGGTGAATGACGCACATGACATACAGAGTATGTAGGAGGGCCCTAATTGTTATTTCGTTTTCCTCAGCCAGAGAAGGAATTCAGCAGAGGGAAGGGTCGCCTCCTGAGCATTATCAGGTGAGGGTCTTTAAAAGGCATTTTGAGATAGAACAAGGAAGTTAGTGAGTTGTGGACTAACGTGTCCCCTTTTTCGTTACAGGTCCCTATCCCTGCTGTTCCTATCCCTACCTTTTCCCTCGCCTGACTGCCTTTGCGCTCTGGAGGTATTAGATAGTCAGAGTGCAGGAACGTCTGGAGGTGGACCCCATTTGAGCATCATTCCGACCCTGAGGAGTAGCAGCCGTGACAGAATCACGAGCCCACGTTTAATAATCCTCCTGGTCGGAAGGAAGTTCGAATATGGCGTCTATGGATGACGTGCTTCAGGCCTTGCTGTTAGTACAGCAGGAACTAGCAGCGTCTAAGGCAGAGACCACCGCCTTAAAGGAAAGGCTAGATCGTCAACAGGCTAATCCTTTTGATGCTGCGCCAGGAGGTCGGTCAATTCACGTAACCGCTCCTCCACCGATACCGTTAGCCAGCCCCGCGAGATACTCAGGTGACCCACAGAAGATTCAGGCCTTTTTGACCCAAATCACCCTTCATTTTTCGTGCAGGCCAGCATCGTTCCCAAACAACATGTCCCGAGTAGCATTCGCCATCTCCTATTTGTCGGGGGATGCAGCGAACTGGGCAGTTCCTGTCGTCAGAAATGACGACCCTATATTGAACGACTGGATGGCTTTCCGCAGAGAGTTCGAACGGGTGTTCGATCGGAGAGCAACTACACTAAGCGCAGACAGGGAGTTACTGGAGCTCCGACAAGGGAGGAAAGATCTAGTATCTTACATGACCACTTTTAATCGTCTTGTGGCCGAAACAGTATGGCCCGAAGAAAAAAGGATGGCGTTGTATTGCCAAGGCCTGTCGGATGAGTTGAAAGATGTGATAGCTCAGATCGACCCACAACCCGCAACATGTACTTAGACCATCGTTTGGGAGAGCGGGAGGAGATCGCAGGAAACATGATAGGCCTTCTGGAACCGTGGGACAAGTAACGCCACCCAGCCCACGGACCAGTGACAGTAACCAGAGCCAATGGATGTTGGAGCCATCCGGTCACCTCTTACCAGAGCAGAAAGAGAGAGCCGCCGCACATAGGGGCTTTGTATGTATTGTGGGAAGAAGGGACATTATGTCAAGGAATGTCCCTTCAAACCAAAAAGATCTAAGACCTTTTTCTCTGCAAAGAAAGTGGCTCTTACTGCTGTTGATCCCGAGAGAAACGAATGAAAAGATGCTTGCTAAAGCGCACTGCGGCCAAGCGGCTTCCTGGCGCTGGGGGGGGGGAGTCAGATTCTACAGTGCTACCGGGGGGCTAAACCGGGAAGGCCTGAGAAAAAAGAAAAGTTTTTAAAGCTTTGCGAAAGGAGGAGTAGATGGGGATGGACCGGATGGACAGCGGAAGGCTGTTCCAAAACTGGGGGGCCAGGACCGAGAAGCGGGTACCACCGGTTCGAGATTTGCGGAAACGAGGTATTTGGAGGAGAAGATCAGATGAAGAGCGGAGAGTGCGAGTCGGAGTGTAGGGGGTGACTAAAGAGACAATAAAGGAAGGAGCCGAGTGGGTGTAGGCCAGAAAGGCTAAGCAGGCTAGTTTGAAGAAGGAACGGTAGTGCACCGGGAGCCAGTGGAGGGACTTGAGGACAGGGGTGATGTGAGAAAATTTGGGGAGATGAAAAATGAGACGGGCTGCTTGATTTTGGATTGCCTGTAGCCGTCTTGATTCGAAGGCTGGGATACCGACATAAAGGCAGTTCCCGTAATCAAGACGGGAGGTGATGAGAGCCATGATGATCGATTTAATGATGATCGATTTAAGGGCAGTGGTGGAAAAGAAGCGGGAGATTTTGCGAATGAGACGGAGGGACAAGAAACAAGATGAGATAACGGAGCTAATTTGGGCATGCATGGAGAGATCGTTACTAAGCTTAATACCCAAAGTGCGAACAGAGGGAGCAGGTGAGGGAGGGGGGCCAAAGGAAGGGGGCCAGTGTGAAGGGGACCAAGGGTTGGAGGGACCACCCGTGAGGACAAGCTCCGTCTTGTCCGGATTCAGTTTAAGATGATTCGAGATCATCCAATCCGAAATGAAGAGTAGGGTGGAACTAAGAAAAGAAGGAGAGTCAGGAGTGGACAGATCAAAGATGAGCTGAAGGTCATCCGCGTAATTGTACACGGAGACCCCCAGCTCCAGAAGAGAAAAAATTAGAGGGTAGATATAAAGGTTAAAGAGAAGAGGGGAAAGAGAGGAACCTTGAGGAACTCCACACGCAAGAGGGCGGGGAGGAGCGGAGAATCCAGCAAGATGAACTGCCTGGGTTCTGCCCTGGAGGAAGGAAGCTATCCAAGAGAGGGCATCACTTCTAATGCCGGCTGCGCTGACACGGTCGAGAAGAATGGCGTGGTCGACCGTGTCAAACGCAGCCGACAGGTCAAGGAGCACCAGCGCCTGGGGAAGGCCAAGGTCCGCTTTACCCTTGAGCTCATCCAGGACGGCAGTGACAACAGTCTCGGTGGAATGGCCGGGGCGGAAGCCCGCCTGATGGGAAGCTAAAAGGCAGTGGTCCTCGATGTGGGAGGACAGACAAGAGGTGACATGTCTTTCCAAGATCTTTCCCAGGTAAGGGAGAAGGGAGATGGGCCTAAAATTAGGGGGTGAAGAAGGGTCCAGACCCGGTTTCTTGATGATAGGGAGGACGATAGCGGATTTAAAGGAGGAAGGGACGGAACCGAGAGCCAAGGAAGAATTGAGCAGCGTGAGAGGGGGTCCAGGACAGGAGGTGAAGAGAGTTTGAAGGATCCGAGCCGGGGCACAGTCAGCTGGGGAGCCGGACTTAACTTTAGCAAGCAAAATAAACAATTGTTCAGGGGTAATAGGGGGGAAATGGTCCAGCAGCAAAGGTGGCGGGGGAGGAGAGAAGGTGGCTTGAATTTGAGAAACAGTGGAGATGTTGTTTTTAATGGTAGTGATCTTGTCAATGAAATAGTTATTGAGAGTTAGACAGAAAGACTGAGATGGAGCAGAACTGATATTTGTGCGGTCAGAGGTAGCAAGCTGCTTGACCAGAGAGAAGATCTCGCGGGGTTTATTAATAGAAAGGGAAACCTTCTCTGAGAAATAAGCTGTTTTGGCCGACACAATGGCTTTCTTGTAACTATTCAATAACAATTTATACCTAGTGCAAAGCAAGGGGCAGTATTTGTGTCTCCAATGGCGCTCCGAGCGCCTGAGACTAAGTTTGAGATCTTTTAGTTCGCTCGTGAACCATCTGTTGGCATCGTGAGGCCGAACAGATTTGACTTTCTTAAGGGGAGCAGCGATGTCACAGGAAGAAGAAAGTCAAGTGCTGATCGCATCAGCTTGGGATTCAAGGGGAAGATCCGTCAAATCAGGAGCTGTAGAGGCCAGGGAAGAAGAAAGAAGAGTAAGGTCCGTTTTGCTCCAACAGCGGACTGACACATTCTTGGTGAATGGGGTTGTAACAGGGGAGGCAGAAAAAATATTAAAAGAGATCATAAAATGATCCGACCAGATGCAGGGAAGAATGGAGGGAAGAGAGATTTGGCGGCGCAATGACCAAAGTTGGTCTAGAATATGGCCCTTGTCGTGGGTGGGAAGAGTGATGTGAGGAGAAAAGTTGAGTGACTGAAGAGTGGCAGACAAGTCTGTGGAGGCAGAACATTCTCTGGGATCATCAGGCCAGTAATTAAAGTCCCCAAGCAAAATTACAGACGAGTTGTTAACTGCCAGGGTGGCCAAAAGGTCCTGGAGAAGGGGAACAAACTGAGGCATGGACTGGGGAGGTCGGTAGACAAGCACAAAAGTGAGGGGGTCGATGAGATTGATAGACCGAGCAACCAGATAGTCCACATGAGGTATGGAAGGGTGGTCAAGAAGCTGGAATCTGAGCGTGGAACGAATGATCATTGCCACACCGCCACCGGCTTTGCCCGCCGGGCGGTCCATGCGGAGAGCGTAGTAGGTATCTGGGAGAATAGCCAAGAGGTCAGGAAGTGAGTCTGTTGTAAACCATGTTTCGGTGAGAAAAAGATAATCAGGGGAATCTGTGGATAGAAAATTGAAAAGTTCGATTTGGTGCTTGACTGCCGACCGAGTGTTGAGCAGAAAAGCAGAAGCTGCGGATGGGCAGGGAGACGGGGTGAGAATAGTCGCTTGGGCAGGAGGTAAGAAAGCGGAGGAAGGGGAGGGGGGGTGAACCAGGGCAGGGGGCTACGAGGACACCAAGTGAGTCGAGGCGGAGTGTCAGTGAAGGAGAGAGAGGGCTGGGGGTCATCAATGCGGTTAATTGAGTGGGGGTATAGTCAGGAATTGGGCAGAGTCTATGGCCCCTGGTCCCGGCCGGTCGCGGATGGGTGCAGACGGGCTTGCCTTAGGCACGCCTTCGGCGCACAAACGGCGCGCCCGCTGCGCCCGTCCGCTGTGCGAACGGGGGAAGCACATGTTTTGTAGGGCCGTTGAGGGCGTGGCCAGTTAGAGTGGGTGTGGCTGGGGGAGCGGCTCGCTGAAGGCGGCGAGCGAGGGGTCCTGGGGCCGCTGCAGCATCTGCCTAGGCTGCACGGACAACTGCCAGGCAAGGGAGTGGTCCCTGAATGAGACGTGAGTGGAGAGTAAAAGCGCGAGGCGAGCGCTGTTTAAAGTGAGCAAGTTTAAAAAAATCAGGGCTAAGGTGTAGCTCCCGCGGAAGGCAGGGGAGAATCCAGACTAATTGAGCTCGTAGTCAGCTCCTGTAGATAAAGCCCAAAGTGGGCGTGGCCAGTTAGAGTGGGCGTGGCTGGGGGAGCGGCGAGCGAGGGGTCCTGGGGCCGCTGCAGCGTCTGCCTAGGCTGCACGGACAACTGCCAGGCAAGGGAGTGGTCCCTGAATGAGAGGTGAGTGGAGAGTAAAAGCGCGAGGCGAGCGCTGTTTAAAGTGAGCAAGTTTAAAAAAATCAGGGCTAAGGTGTAGCTCCCGCGGAAGGCAGGGGAGAATCCAGACTAATTGAGCTCGTAGTCAGCTCCTGTAGATAAAGCCCAAAGTGGGCGTGGCCAGTTAGAGTGGGCGTGGCTGGGGGAGCGGCTCGCTGAAGGCGGCGAGCGAGGGGTCCTGGGGCCGCTGCAGCGTCTGCCTAGGCTGCGCGGACAACTGCCAGGCAAGGGAGTGGTCCCTGAATGAGAGGTGAGTGGAGAGTAAAAGCGCGAGGCGAGCGCTGTTTAAAGTGAGCAAGTTTTAAAAAATCAGGGCTAAGGTGTAGCTCCCGCGGAAGGCAGGGGAGAATCCAGACTAATTGAGCTCGTAGTCAGCTCCTGTAGATAAAGCCCAAAGTGGGCGTGACCAGTTAGAGTGGGCGTGGCTGGGGGAGCGGCTCGCTGAAGGCGGCGAGCGAGGCGTCCTGGGGCCGCTGCAGCGTCTGCCTAGGCTGCGCGGACAACTGCCAGGCAAGAGAGTGGTCCCTGAATGAGAGGTGAGTGGAGAGTAAAAGCGCGAGGCGAGTGCTGTTTAAAGTGAGCAAGTTTTAAAAAATCAGGGCTAAGGTGTAGCTCCCGCGGAAGGCAGGGGAGAATCCAGAAACGCCGAAAGCGGTTCTTCTAACAAAGGGTTGGAAACAAAAGAATGGAGGCTGACCTCGTTGGCTTCTACTGAAAACAAAACCCCTGTTACGCACATCGCATTGTCCACTTTGTTACAAACCCAGGGTAAAGAGCACGCAGTGTGGAGTATGGTAGATTCGGGGGCGACTGGGAATTTCGTGGACGAGGGCTTGGTGCGTCGTTTGGGTTTGGGAAGGGTATCTACTGCCAACCCAGAAACCGTGCTGGCCGTGGATGGTACTCCCTTAAAATCCGTCCCTATATTTGAGCGTACTGAAAAAGTGATGCTGGTATTGGAGAACAGTACCATTAAACATGTTGAGAGCATAGTACTAAATATTGTAGAGGCTCCACAATATGAGTTAATTCTGGGAATCCCATGGCTGGAAAAGCATAATCCTTCTATCGATTGGAGGGAGAAAACCATAAGTTTTCATTCAGAAGAGTGTCAGAGCGTTTGCATGAATACGTCTACATCACACACTGTAGCCTTGACACAGATAATGCATATAGCCACTGCAGTGGAAAAGGTAACCATCTTGCCTACAGCTTACCACAAGTACAGTGAGGTATTCAGTGAAACCCAGGCCGAAGTACTCCCTCCACATCAGGAGTACGACTGCCGAATAGATCTGGTTGAAGGTGCCGTTGTTCTGTCTTGCAGGGTGTACGCCTTGTCCGAACCCAAACACCTGCAAGAATATTTGGCACACTTTAGAGCTATAGGTTTCATTAGACCCTCTAGATCTCCAGCAGCGTCCCCTCTGTTTTTTACATCGAAGGCCAATGGGAAGCTGCGCACCCTTATTGACTATCGCCAGCTAAACAAACAGACTATTCGGAACCGGTACCCTCTTCCACTCATCCCTGTACTTCTGGATCAGGTGAGAGAGGCTGTGATCTATACGCAGTTGGATCTCCGTGGTGCCTATCACCTGGTCAGAATCCGCAGCGGTGATGAGTGGAAGACGGCCTTCAAGACCAGATATGGCCTTTTTGAGTATCTGATAATGCCGTTCGGGCTTTGTAATGCCCCGGCGGCATTCCAGTACTTTCTTAATGACATACTGAAGGAATATCTGGATCAGTTTGTCATCGTATACATTGATGACATTCTGGTCTATTCAGACTCACAAAAACAACACGTCAGCCATGTCCTCCTGGTTTTACAGAAGTTGCTGGAATACCGGCTCTACTGTAAACTCAGTAAATGTGAGTTCAGTGTGGAGGAGGTGGAATTTTTGGGGGTTATACTGACACCGAGAGGTTTTCACATGGCAGAGAGGAAGATTGATGCGGTGCATGCATGGCCGGTGCCAATCAGTGTGAAAGAGGTGCAGTGTTTCCTTGGCTTCGCCAATTATTATAGGCGATTTATCTCCCAGTTCTCCTTGTTGGCCTCTCCCATCACTAAACTGCTGAGAAAGGGGTTCCTTTCCAATGGAATACCGAAGCCATGGAGGCCTTTGAGTTACTGAAGAAGGCATTTGTTACTGCCCGATCTTGAAACATCCTCAATTGGACCTGCCCTTCATAGTAGAGGCGGATGCCTCTGATTCAGCAGTGGGGGCTGTTTTATCACAAAGAGACAGGGAGACAGGTCAGTTGCACCCGGTTGCCTTTCTGTCCAGGAAACTAAACTCTGCTGAGGCCAATTACACAATATCCGAAAAGGAACTGCTAGCCATAAAACGAGCATTCCAGGAATGGAGACATTACCTGTGGGGATCACAACATCCTATAACAGTGTACTCTGACCATAGAAACCTGCAGTTTATGAAAACTGCTCGCCACCTATCCCAACGACAAATGAGGTGGATGTTGTTTTTCGCGGAGTACAATTTTATCGTCACTTTCCGTCCCGGATCAGAAAATAAGAAAGCAGATTCTCTCTCCAGACAAGGGGGAGACCTGGTGCCAGCAAAGGAACAAACAAGAGCGATTATCGCACCTGAAAAGGTGGTGTGCCTGATAACAGCTGATCGTTTTATTGAACAGGTCCAGAAAGACAGAAACCAGGTCCAATGGCAGAAATGGGCAAGCCAGAATTGTCTCCGAACCATCCAACATGGAGTGCCCTTGCATGGTGGGAAATTGTTTCTACCCTCCCATGATCTGCGGCTTCAGGCATTCAACTGGTGTCATGGGGAAGTGTTGGCGGGATATCCCGGAATTAAGAAAACTGTCCATCTTGTAAAGCATCATTTTTGGTGGGAAACACTGACAAAAGACGTAGAAATGTGGATAGGACATTGTGACACCTGTGCGAGGGCGAAAGGGGATCATTCCATGAGTCGTGGGAAGCTCAGACCGTTGCCCACTCCATCCCATCCTTGGCATACAGTTAGTCTGGATTTCATCGTGGGGTTGCCCATGGACCAAGGGAATAATGCGATCATGGTAGTGGTGGACAGCCTGATAAAAATGGGGCACTTCATACCATGCAAAACCCTTCCTACTGCCAGTCAGACTGCTCAGTTGCTTTTAATACAAGTGGTACGGATTCATGGCATCCCACGGGTGATTGTCTCGGACAGGGGACTGCAGTTCATGGCCAGGTTTTGGCACATGTGGTGCAAGGCATTGAGGGTGGAAGATGCTCTTTCTACCAGTTTTCATGCTCAGACGGACGGACAGACTGAGCGACTAAATCAAACGCTCAAACAATATCTGAGGTTATTCGGAAGAAGCAAGTCGCTCATGGGTCTCTCTTCTCTGGTTGGCGGAGCTGTCATACAACAACGCATGGCATAGTGCAATAGGAGAAACTCATTTCAAGGCCAATACAGGCTTTCATGCTAACACTCTGCCTTTGACCATACCGGGAAAAGTCCAGAATCATCCCACTGTGGCAGCGCATGTGAAGGCTCTGTTAGAAACACATCAATGGATTCAAAAGACCCTTGTCCAAGCAAAAACTTCGTACAAAAAATGGGCGGACAAACACCGGCAGGAGAGTCCTCTGTATGAGATAGGGGACAAGGTCTGGTTGTCCACAAAGAACATTCGATTCCGATACCGTAGTATTTTTCATCGCCGGTACATCGGTCCCTACTCAATCATCAAGAAGATCAATCCAGTGGCATACAAGCTGAAGCTGCCTGTGTCTATGAGGATTCACCCGGTGTTTCATAGCAGCTTCTTGAAGCCAGCTGGTTCGATGCGACGCAAGGCCGCCCGCCGGTGCTGAGGGATGGACAACTGGAATTCGAGGTCCGACGCATCTTGGACTCGAAGTTTCGCCTGATGAAGCTGCGGTTTCTCATATCCTGGAAGGGCTATGGCTCTGAGGACGACTCGTGGGAGCCTAGCCAGGATGTCCACGCCCCGCGGTTGATCCGCTCGTTCTACGTCCGCAACCCGCGGAAGCCAGGCGCTAGGAGGCACAGGGAAGGGGGGCGTACTGTCAGGGTCTGACTATGGTGCTTGCCTAGAGGATAGACTACATCTCCCAGAATGCCTTGCGAGTTGTGGGACGGTTTTCAGAAGGCATAAAGTCCTATGGGTGCCTGCAATTGGTGCTTGTGATTTTTCCAATTAACTCTGTAGGTTGCGGATGCCCTGTCCCCGCGGAGCTGCTGGGGAGGTGTGGTTCGTTTGCTCTGTGGCTGCGGAGCAAGTTGTGTCGAGTAAGAGGATTCGACGTTTGATGACAGCAACCGGCTGGTGCTGTCTGGTGGTTTTCCCGTGAGGCGCGTGAGACGCTTGGATTGCCCCCTCCGCGTCCTTGCGGCAATGTCTTATCCTGGACGGTGAGAGACTCCGGAGACGCCCGGATTGCCCCCTCCGCTTCTCTCACGGGACGCGGCCAGAAACCGCGTTGCAGACACCGGCTGGTGCTGTGTTTAATTGTAGGCACGTGAGACGCTGGTTTTCACCCTCCGCGCTCTTCTGTCTTTTTCAGTTCTTCTTTTGGGTGTTCTTGTGGAGACGCTAGGATTGCACCCTCCACATTACACTGTGACTAATTACAGTACTCTCGGTTGAGAGCATCGTACAGGAGCCGTTTGGATTGCACCCTCCTGATTTTCGGTACTTGTTCTTGCTCTGATTTTCCCTTCACGCAGGAAGAGCCGGCTGGCTACATTTAAGTTTGATTTTGCTATCATTTATGAGGAACAGTGATTTGCTGTCTTATCGACTGATCAGGAACTTGGAGAGAGATCGATCTACCATTAGTACGATCAAGAATACCTTTCAGTACCCTTCTCTTGGCACCTGGTGAGTGAATGTGGGTTATGAGAAATGGTGAATGACGCACATGACATACAGAGTATGTAGGAGGACCCTAATTGTTATTTCGTTTTCTTCAGCCAGAGAAGGAATTCAGCAGAGGGAAGGGTCGCCTCCTGAGCATTATCAGGTGAGGGTCTTTTAAAGGCCTTTTGAGATAGGACAAGGAAGTTAGTGAGTTGTGGACTAACGTGTCCCCTTTTTCGTTACAGGTCCCTATCCCTGCTGTTCCTATCCCTACCTTTTCCCTCGCCTGACTGCCTTTGCGCTCTGGAGGTATTAGATAGTCAGAGTGCAGGGACGTCTGGAGGTGGACCCCATTTGAGCATCATTCCGACCCTGAGGAGTAGCAGCCGTGACACAAGAGGCTTGTAAATAAGCCCCCCCCCGATGTTCACACCCTCCAAATTTTAGGGACTAACGGCCACATGCATCATTGTTGCCATTTGCGATTTCTTAATTGCAAAAATTAAGGAATCGCAATTAAGAAATCGCAAACGGCTATGCATCAAGAAATCGCAATTTGTTTTGTGATTCCTTAAGTTTCCTTAATTGCGATTCACAATTTGCGAATCGCAATTAAGGAATCCCTTCCCATTGATTCCTATAGGAATGAATAGGAAGTCATTCTCAATTTGCGATTCGCATTTTGCGAATCGCAAATTGAGAATGCAATTTCAAGGGTGCAGGGGGGGGTCCAAAGGACCCCCCCCTGCACCCCTGAAATATAACTTTAAGTGCATTTTTCACACACACATGCCCCAAGGGCATGCATGTGTGTAAAATGAAACTTTCAAAAATGCACATTTTGTGCATTTTTAAAAGTTTTCTCGAATGCAACATGATTGCGATTCCTAAAATTGCGAAAAACATGATGCATCGCAATTTTGTCAATTGCATTCGCAAACGGCCGAAAATTGCGATTCGCATCGTTTGCGAATGCAATTGACAATGATGCATGTGCCCGTAAGCTACGCCCCAGCGATCGCAGCTGGAGGGCCTCACCCCAAATGTTCTTTGTGAGCTTTACGTTTTCGGCAGAAGCGGCTGTTCCCATAAACTGTCCTTCGTGGGAGGAGGGGTGACAGAGAGCCAGCTGATATCAGGGCGGGCTCACTCTGCTGCAGTTAATCCTGCGGAGCGAGCAGTGAAGTATCCTGGGAACTCGGCCGGCTCACAAAGGGGTGAATATTTAAGCAAGGAGGCGCAAATTAAGGACAGCATGGAACCGGCCAGCTCCCACATCGTTAACCTCCCCTTTGAACTCCTTGATTTAAGGGCCCTGGAGATAATTTGGTAGGTGACTGTCATGTGCTTCAAGATGCGCCCTACTAAAAATAGCATTGGCATAGCCAATAGGTCTCGCCTTTGGGACCTTATAAGTATTTAGTTATCCAGCACAATATCCTTGGTGCAATAAAATCATCTGTTGCGTGGCCAAAGACTTATATGACCCCAAAGGCGAGACCTATTGGCTATGCCAATGCTTGTTTGTTATAGTTGGGGGTTTTAGAAAGAGTTCAGGGTGACCCATCTCTATAAAGCGACCTCTGACATACTTCAGCCATGGAATTCTGGACATATGTTCCAGGGTCATGCAATCCGCTATGATCTGCTGGGAAAGCTTTAGCTCCTTGTTTGGCCAACACTTGAGCCAAAACACCAAGGGACGCAAGGCAAGGGTATCACATAAAAAAGGAGCCCCTAGTTCTTCGTGGGCTATCAGGTTTGACAAACCGGTTGGCATTCCCAGCAATCACTTTAAAAAGTTGTTCTCAGCCACCTGCAGCGCATCCGCTGTGGTATACCACCAAACTTCGCTACCATAACATGCGGTTGACACACCCTTTGCTTGATAAATTTTCACCATGGCTGCAATTGGGCGCTTGCCCATCTTTGCAGCAAAGCTGTAAATAGGAGCAGTTATTTGATTGACCTCCCCTTTTTCTTTTGAATGAGCGCCCCCCATTTCAAACGATCCTCCAACAGGACCCCCAGATATGAGAAAACTGGCGTTACGGGGACCTTTGCAGGACCTACGGAGAAGAGGTACTTTTTCGTGGGACGAGCCCCTACCTGCAGGACATAAGATTTTGCATTATTTATCATTAGATCACGGGACCCTATGAAGTTTAGGAATGCATCTAATAGCGATTGGAGCCCTCTAGCAGTTCTCCCTATCAGGACAGCGTCATCCGCATATAGGAGGACGGGAAGACTCCGGCGACCCACATGCGGAAAATCGTCCCCGTGAATACCAGGGCTCCTCCAAGATCGTTAATATATAGGTTAAACTGAAGGGTGCCAAAATGCAACCCTGCCTCACCCCTCTTTCAATATTAAATTCCTTGGAAACCTGAAGATCCTGTGCATATCTAATGTTTGCCTTGGTGTCCCTATGCAGATCCATTAGAAAGTCCACAATAGGGGCCTCCACCCCCATGGCCCTCATGGACTGCCACAATTTGACACCGATTTACACGGTCAAACGCCGAGGATAGGTCCATGAAGGCCATGTAGATCGTACCTGGGCGGGCCACCGTGTACTTGCCAAGGATCAAAGAAAGATTTAAACATTGGGCCACCGTAGACCTCCCAGCACGAAACCCGTATTGAGTGTCAGCGATGATATTGTGCTCCTATGCCCATAATGATAATCTTTGCAATAGGACCCCTCCCACCACCTTAACTACAGAGTCAATGAGAAAAATGGGTCGGTAGCAGTGCGTGCTATTTCGGTGCCCCTTTTTGAAAACTGGCACGATGGTAGAGATAGCCCAGGTTTCAGGGCTACCGTCCCTGGCAGCTGCATTCAATACAGCTGCAAGGATCGGTGCCCAGAAGGATGGATCCGATTTGTAAAGAGCCGGCGTAATTCTTTTAGGTCTGGGAGCCTTATTACTAGTTAGGCCCGCAATACCCGCCTCTACCTCTGTTAACTCAAAGACCAGATGGTCGGTGTTAATTGCCCGGGGTGACTGATCGTGGGGACCTAGGGAACCCTTAAACATGGATTGAAATTGGGACACCCATTCCTCTTAAGTAATGTGGGAGCCTAGGGTGTTGCCTGGATCATCAGAAAACAGGGTCTGTTGACAATGCAAAACACAAGATACACCTAAGTCTTTTGATTTTGAATTTATATGCAAGAGTGAAGTGAAGCTGGAGAAAAACCCATATTACTCTCCCAACTCCTAACTAGTGTTGTGACACAGGGGAAGGCATCCCTTAAGGATAAGACCCCTCACTCACCCGAGGGTGACATGCTTCATCATATGGGGCCTCCTTACCAGTGGTAAAACCCTAGTTGCCACTGGGAGCTACTACTTCGGGAGTCTTAAGGAAGGAGCTCAGAGATGTTTTCAGGGTATAATGATGTAGGATGGTGGTCCCATATGTGTGCTGTAGGGGTTGAGTGAGGTAAGTGCAGCGCTGTATGTGGAAGGGTGGGTGTGAATTTAAAACTACCTAGTTAGAACACAATAACCTTTATTCCCGTGTACTAACTGGCAGGGTTAAAAAGTGAAACATCTCAGTGGTATGGATTTAAACCACTGTTAGTGATAGGTCACTAACAGTGGTTTAAATCCATACCACAAGAGTAACAGAACACAAAAGCATGATATGCAAAAACACAAATTCCAACTTGGTAAGTCACTGGCTAGAACATAAACATAACATAGCTCAGCTCGGACTTTATTTTAGAAACCTTTTCAGTCAGCAGCGATAAAGAAAATTCAAAGTTTTTGTCACAAAGGGAAATTTGTTAGATGAAAAAATTCAACACAATGACTCCTTGTTGTATTGAATGATAACATCAACATGAGCTGTTTCTTATGAACAGTAGAATTCCATTTGTAAAGTTAATAAGCAACAAGTGTCACAATTATCATTGCTTGAACATCAAACTAAGCGGTTGGATAATACAGATGGTCAGTTGCATCTAGTACAGTGTGATATTGTTCATGTTCAGTTTTATTTTCATGTTCAAGAAAAATGAAAATCTGTTTGGCACATTTCACCTCATGAGGCACTTAGTGACATTTAACACTCAAAGCAACAAATCTTGTCTTTGTTTTCAATACTTTGTCTGGTTTAGATCACTTACAGCCTGATTCATCAAGAAAGGAAACTGCGACTCTCAACTAGCGATTCACAGCGAATCGCTAATGGAAAGGCGCAGATCGGAATTCATCATAGTTAGCGAGTAATTAAAGCGATTCGCACACGGGCGCAAAAATCGATAGCGAGAAAATAAAATCGCCGAGAATTCGCTATTACCCAGATATTCCGTCTCTATTTAGCACCACGCAAATCCCCATTAGCAACATCTCGCCAGTAGCGAGATCGCACCAACGGGAAGTCGCTTTTCGAGCGCCGTGATGACATCACAACCAGGAAGCAGGCAGTTCCCACCCCCATTCTGATCGCGAGGCTGCAGCTAAACAGAGAGCTCCTACCGGGACACCTCCAAAGTTGCGCAATTCACCCATTAGCGACAGTAGCAATGTCAGAGGAGTCTGCACCAGGGCCCAGTGACACCGGGCGCAAGAGAAAGCTCAAGTTTTCCGAGCAGGAGTTGGAGCAGCTCATCGAGGGAGTGGTTGAAAACCACGCAAAACTCTTTGGAAAGGACTCCCGGAGGGTGCCAGAGATGGAGAGACGTCGCATCTGGCTAGGAATCTCAGCCAAAGTGAACGCTGTGGGCGTGACACACAGGTCACTGGACGAGCTCAAGAAGAGGTGGTACGACCTCCGAGGTCGTGCCAAGGAGAGGGTAGCAGAGAGGCTGGGCGAGACATCTGGTACTGGGGGCGGAGAACCTACTGTCCCTCCCAATACCCCCATGGAGGACCGCGTGGAGGACACCCTTGAGACAGAGGCGTGCATAGGTGTCACCAACCTGGACTCATCCCGACCCAGCCAAGACAGCCAAGGTAAGTGGCATGCGACTACGACCCTGTCCCCTACTAATGGTCATGGCCCTATAGCCTCCCATATACATTCCAAGTCATACAAACAATGCACATGAGATCACGGCCACAAGCAATGTCGGACATGTAGTCTGCCCATAATGTAAAAGAACCCCAATGCAGCCTCACGTATCCCAAAATAAGCTATCGCTAAGCCAGGCAGGGAAAGTCAACCAGCATGCATGTAGCAACTGTACGTGTGACACATTAATAGCATGTATCTAAGTCCAATTCCCCTCACAGGTGGCGGCGACTACAGCAGCGACAGCGACATGCTGCAGATCGATGAGTCAGAAGAGGATGCGGAGGAGGTGCCAACACCAACACCTCCTGCACCATCAGGCGTAGCACCACACACCGCAGCCAGGCCAACACCAACAGCTCCAGCACCATCATTGGCAGCACCTAACCCTGCAGCCAGGCCAACACCAACAGCTCCAGCACCATCATTGGCAGCACCTAACCCTGCAGCCAGGGCAAGACAAACAGCACCAGCACCATCCGGCGCAGACCTAACCCTGCAGCCAGGGCAAGACAAACAGCGCCAGCACCATCCGGCGCCGCACCTAACCCTGCAGCCAGGGCAAGACAAACAGCGCCAGCACCATCCGGCGCACCACCTAACCCTGCAGGCAGGGCAACACCAACAGCACCAGCACCATCATCGGCAGCACCTAACCCTGCAGGCAGGGCAAGACCAACAGCTTCAGCACCATCAGGTGCTGCACCTTTGCCAACCACAACTCCACCACCAGCGCACCATCTACTTCTGGTGCATCAACTGTGGTGACTGTGCACACACCCACTGTGGGCAGCCAGCAGAGCAGGCATGTCAGGGCTCGCCACCATGACACATCACACAGCGGCAGGAGGGGGATGGCTGTGCGCATGCCAGGCATGAGCACTGAGCGCCGGATGCTACGCATTCACCAACAGCAGGCACGACGGCAAGGGGCCATTCAGCTGCAGCTACACAAAATTGGCCGCAATGTGGCCAATGTGGGTGATAGGATTGAGCGCATGACGGCAGCCATGGAGGCCAACACTGCTGCACTCATATCGCAGCGCAACTCCGCCCGCCGACGCCACCGGCAGCTCCTTACGCGCCTGACAGCCTACACCCGCTCAAACTACATAATGGGGAATGCCACCTCCCAGCTCTCACGACGGTGCCTGGCGCAGCAGCAGCAGCTAATACAATGTGTCGAGGATGTTGGACGGGTGCTGGAGCAGGTCACCACTGCCGTACTGGCACTCCATCCTACTGGTGAAGGCAATGTGGGGAGGGACGACACCAGTGAGTGCGCCTCCAGTGTCAGCAGCCTGTCTGCCTCAATGGTTGGCGTGTTACGCCGCAGCACCAGGCCCACTGCAGGGACACGTGCCGTCCCAGAGGAAGAGCCAGAGCGTCGTTTGGGGGCTGCGCGCCGGAGGCGCAATTGAGTTACTAGAACATTTTCCTAGATAATGCTGATGATACAAGCATGTCCAGTGGCTAGTTAGGAGCAGTATGGCGCAATACTGCTGCAATATTATGAATGTAGACATTACGTTATTATTGTGGATTTAACAATAATATTTATTCATGCAACATACATGGGCCTCCTGTCATTATTTACATTGCCATGCAGGAGTGATTGTTGGGTGAGTGGATTGTGGGCTTCAGAAACTGTTCATAGTGATGTGGTTGTGCCGTCTGTGTCCTTCAGCAGGGTTCTCCCCGCGTGCATGACGCACATGTGCTGGTGGACGGTCGTCCCCTTCAGACTCACTGCCAGAGATCTCTACTGGTATCCGGCGCTTGGTTGCAATGTTGTGTAACATTGCGCAGACAGCCACAATGCGGCAGCACACATCAGGACTGTAGTACATGGCCCCACCTGTCTTGTGCAGTATGCGGAACCGGCTCTTGAGTAGGCCGAATGTCCGTTCGATACAATTCCTTGTCCGTATGTGAGAAACATTGTACCGCCGTTGCTGTGGTGTAGCCGGGTTGAGGTATGGGGTGAGGAGGTATTCCCGGAGGGCATAGCCACTGTCACCTGAATGAGAGGAGCAGAGGGTGAGTGCCTGTGCTGCGCAGCTACATCATTGCAATGTGTAATTGTTCACAATGTGTACTTACCAAGTAGGTGTCCTTCCCCAAATTCTCCCCTGGCCAGTCGTGTGTGGAGGCCGCTGTGCCGGAATATAAAAGAGTCATGGGTACTCCCTGGGTACTGGGCCACGATGTCAGTAATGATAGTCTTGGCATTGCAGACCATCTGTATGTTAAGGGAGTGGTATGACTTCCGATTCCGGTACATGTACTCCGTCGCAGCTGGTGGGCAGATGGAAATGTGGGTGCAGTCTATGCATCCTATCACAGATGGGAAATGGGCCACATTGTAGAAGTTTAACTTTGTCAAGTCCAGTTCCTGTTGGCTGGTGGTGAATTTGATGTGTCGGTGTAGCTGGGTGAGCATTGCGTCAACAAAACTCCGGAGGCAGCGTGACATGGTGGGCTGGGATATCCCCCCTGCAGCCGCTACTATCCCCTGGAAGCTCCCATAGGCCCAGGAGGTGCAGGCTACACAATACCTGTACATGTGTAGGCACAGCATTGGTCCGCCTTGTTGGGTGCTGCATCAGGGGGTCAAGGTCGTGTATGAGTTGAATTATCATGGCCCCATTTAGCCGGTACTTCGCATAGATCTGCTCCCTGGTTTGTCCCAGCAGGGTGATCCGCTGGCGGAATATCCTCTCCTGTATTCTGCGTCTCCTCCGTGCTGCTCGCTGTAGCCTTCGCCGCCTGACCACCATGTACATTCCTGGCATTGTGAGACACCAACTGCTGCTGCTGCATCTCCTTATGTGTGTTTGGTCAGCCCTTTCCCTGTTCCTGATTGGCCAACTGTTTTTCAAAATTTTCGCTAATCACTTTTATGGTTACCACCTGCTTTGGGTTGTCCTTAATTTGCGCGGCGCTAATGGAGATTTTGAGGTTTTTCGCTATTAGAGAATTTTCATGAATTCCGATTGCGCTTGTATTGCGGATTCGCTAAATTTATTCTCTAATTCCGTGCTTTGGCGCAAACCTACAGGGATTCTGAGAATATATTAGCGAATTCGCAATCTTTGGTTAGCGCTTTGGTTATTTTCTTCATGAATGCCGATTTGGGAAATTGCGGGCGCAATGGCATTTTTGCTGCTATTGCGCCCGCAATTTAGCTTCATGAATCAGGCTGTCTGAGAATATATTAGCGAATTCGCAATCTTTGGTTAGCGCTTTGGTTATTTTCTTCATGAATGCCGATTTGGGAAATTGCGGGCGCAATGGCATTTTCGCTGCTATTGCGCCCGCAATTTAGCTTCATGAATCAGGCTGTTAGTTTCACCTTGGCACGTTGTGATTCCCCCAAAACCTTTTATCGGCCACACAAACGGTTGCATTCTTTCACGCGGTATTAGCAGATAGTTCCCTCTTCAGTTTGCACACATCGGATCCATATCAGCTGAAGGAGCTTACCATTGAGCATAATATCACCTCAGTTGGAAGCTTCACACTTAAAGCTCCCCGGGGGTTATTTAGTAGTTATTGTGGAATCTTTGCGACCTACTAACTCATGCTTCAATCTTATGATATGGGGACCTCATTGCATATCATTAGTTCATGAGTACAGGAGGACCTCCAATATGGCGACCACATTGGTGTCGCATAGAAAGACTTTTGCACGCAACAGTCCTCTTTCAGATACTATTAGCTTTAAAGGCCTGTTCTTCAGGCGTGTCAAGCTGGAAGAACTCTCATCGCTGCTTTAGAGCAGACCGTTCGTTAACACGTCGGAAATTAAAGCGGAGGAAAGAATTGCTTTCTTTTTGAACAGACATATTTCCTTTTGGCTGAACATGCCCTAAAAGTTATTGATTTATAGAGATTGTTGTCTAATATTTGGCAGCTTTAGCGGCGTCTGTTCATCGTATACTTATCGGACACACAGAATTTCATAGGTTTGCTTTTGAGAAAACAGGAGCAGAGGTATTTTATTTAAACATAAAGACTCACATTTGATTTAGGAGAGAGCTTCTTTCAAAATTAAGGTTGAAGGTTACTTACATTTGCCGTTTTGCAGGTCGCGTATGGAGCCGTTAGAGCATTTTCATACACGGTATCTTCATCAGTAAGTGGCCCTTTCCTGAATTTAGTGGGGGGATGCTTTCTGCCCACTGGATGATTTCTACATTTCGCATGTTGTCATGAGACACTTAAAATGGGTGCACTTGTTTTTCGTGAAAACAGTATCACGGTTTACCATTTCATAATCTTTCGAGGTTGCACAGTTCTTTTCCTGTCAAAAGCACCTGTTTGCAGTTGGTGGAGGGTGTCCTATGTCCGCTTTCCTTTTACACAAGGACAGCTAAGTGAATGTGCACTTTTCACACTTTTGAAGTACAGTAATCACAATCAGGGGTGATGGATACTGTGAGACCGCCCTGAGTATTATTATAGACTTAATAAGAGTATTTTCTAATTCTACAGTGGCCCCTGGAGAAGGGATATCCATCCCGAAATGCATTGGGCATGCATTATAAAGATACGAGATTATATCAATTTGCAAAATAGGCCAATGTTTATTGTATTATTATTCGTCTCTGATGATTTTGATGTTGATGAAATCAATTTACGTTTCATGTTTTGTCAAAAAAAGTAATGTAACAACAATTAAATGAATTGTGTAGTTGAGAATAATAAGATTGTTTTTTTATTGGTGGTTAAATTATTTGATAAATTCAATGCTGTACATCCAGGTCTTCATGTGACCAGGTACACTTGCTACAGATATAATTAACACCTGAGGTAGGCAGCCTCATTCCTGACTAGTACGCTAAACTACCTAAAAACTAAGAATATAGCACTCAGCTACATATATAAAGACAAAACAAACCGGATTAAATGGGTGTGTGCGATACAACACAATACATTTAACTGGGCTACCATGATCCCAAGGCTGCAGAACCTAGCTAGTCCATAGGGTCTAGCTGGCCAGGTCATAAGCAAGGTGTCCTTTTAATGCAACTGCGAAAGGCCCAGGTCACCTCAGCCCATCACAGGCGGTCGGAGCCGGTCAACCTTCAAACATGCAGCACCTTCATCTGAGCAGTCACTCGTCCTGAAGACTGACTGCTAGCAGTGCCTCTCTTTCTCTCTCATCCTCCACCCACACTCTTTCTCTCTCTCTCACATTCACTCGCCACCTCCTCCGTCTTATAATCAATCAATCAACCAATCTGTACTTGCAGAGCGCCGCTTAGCACCCGCAAGGGAATCAAGGCACTTAGGTTGTTGGGATCAGTCAAAAAGCCAGGTCTGGAGTCTCTTCTTAAAGTCCGTCAGCGAGGATGAAGTATTCAAGTGGAGAGGGATGCCGTCCGTCATTGAGGGTGATGTACGGAAAAAGTGGAGAGGGACGGCATCCGTCATCGAGGGTGATGTCGGAAGTGGAGGGGACTGCGTTCCAGGACTTGGTGGCGAGGTGGGAGGAGTGGCCACCACTTCGGCTGTGGCCGATGGCTGATGTCTAAGCCAATGCGAGGGAGGCGGATCATAGGTTTCTAGATGGTTGGGGCAAGTTCAGGCAGTGGTTCATGGATACTAGTCCTTGGTCTTGGAGGGTTTTATAGGCGTTTGCCATTTAGGCAGGTTGAGGATCAGTCAGGCCACTGAATTCTGTATCATCTGCAGTGTTCTCATTAGTTTCGTGGTAGTACCAGCATACAATGCATTGCTGTAGTCCATACAGCTGGTGATTCGGGCTTGCGTGACTGTTTTCCTCTTGCTTATGGGAAGCCATTTGAAGATACTTCGGCGCATGCAGAGAGTGTGGACGCAGGCAGAGGAGCCTGTGTTGATCTATTGTTTCATGGTGAGTTTGCTGTCCAGGATGATGCCGAGGTTTTGGGTGTGGATTTTTGGTGTGCGGTTGGGTCTGAGTTCAGTGGGCCACCAGGTGTCCTTCCAGATGGAGGTACGGTTGCCAAAGATCATCACTTCGGTTTTGTCCGTGTTGAGTTTAAAACAGTAGTCCTTATTCCAGGTTACGATGTTCGTCATGCACTTGTGGAAGTAGGTCTTGGTGGGGTCTGCCGACAGAGAGAGTGTGAGCTGGGTGTCATCGGCATAGGATATGATGTTGATGTTGTTTCTGATAATGTTGGCTAGAGGTGTCATGTAGGTGTTGAAGTGGGTGGGGCTGAGTGATGAGCCTTGAGGGATGCCACAGATGGTGCTCTTGGGTTCTGAGGTGAAGGGGGAAGCGGATTCTCTGTGTGTGTCCTGAGAGGAATGATGCCATCCATCGGAGTGTGTCTCCTTTTATTCCAATCTGGTGGAGTCTTGATGAGTTAGTGGTGGGAATCAGTGTTGAAGGCGGTGGAGAGGTCAAGAAGGATGAGGGCGGCCGATTGACCTCTGTCGAGTAGGATGTGGCTGTCGTGGTGGCAATCAGGGCTCTATCACACTCACTCTCCCACCACTTTCCCTCTACCTCTTTCTTTCTCTCTCTCTCCACCTTCTATCTCTCTCCTTCCCTCAGTTTACCTCTCTCACCCTTTCTCTATCCCACACACTTTCTCTATCTCCCCTTCACAGTATATCTCTCTCCCTCCATTTCTAACACTATCTCTCTTCCCCCCATTGCCCTCCACTCTCTCGCACTCTCTCTCTCGCCCCCTCTCTCCCCACCACTTCTACTGTGCTCTCTCGTCGCCTCGCCAGGACCGGAGGCATGTGCGTCTGGACACCCACAGAGGTAAGTGCTCAAGGTAGGTCCGAGACAGTGTCAACCTGGCTGCCCCCAGGAGCTGTGTGTGAGCACGTGCACTAGTGGAGTGGCGCCCCCTGACGAGTCCAGTGTGAACACCCTCTAGTGAACTACAAGTAAGGTACAGTGTGAACTGAGACTGTGCAAGAAGGGACCTCCACAGACACCGGCATCATTACAACTCCATCACTGGCACAGCCCATTCCAGAAGGAAAAGGGGGTTACCTACAGATCCAGAGAGGACAGTGAGAGCCTGGGGTCAAGTCCTAATCAGCTTCTGTCCTATTACACAACTGTCCTCGTTCACAACTGTCCTACTGCACATTCACTGCATCAGCACAATACCCCTAAGTCAGTGAGAGCCTTTGTCCTCATTGGTTGATTCCCCCATGGACCAACCCCGCTCCCTCCAAGAGAATAACTAGGTGCATCTTTCCAGCTCCTCTGTTTTTTGGGTACAGTCCTGAGTTGTGTGTTTGTGTTTAAAGTACTTTTCATTTTTCAAGTAAAAACACTGGGTGGCCAATCATTTAACTTTTTATGCTTTAAAGAGTTCTTGTTTTCTTATACCACACCTTCTCCTTGAGTAAACCTCGGACTGCCTGACTTCGTTTCTCGGAGAGGGGTTCACTTGATGCTCAGTCTTGGACCCCACAGTAAGGTGAAGCCCCCGGACACCAGTGGTAACAGGCTCTCTTTGTTATAGTTTGAGTCCAAAGACCACAGTTTGACACGGCACTCCTGAAACAAATTTGACTATTTCAAGTACCGTAAATTGATCTGTTTAATATGGTTTACCTGTTAGATTAATTTATTACCGGCTTCACCATTTTAACCTAGCAGTTTTAATATTTGTACTGAAGTAAACCAAAACCACAATCCCAGAATTCATAATGACCCTAAATGAATGTCTAGGCCTTGGGGGTTCATTGCTCAGTGACGGTTGTATGGCTTTACATCACATGCAATTACAATGCACATACCATTACAATGCACATACCATTACAATGTATATACAATTACAACACAAACCTTTACCATGCATATGCCTTTACCACCAATTTCATTGTAATAGCATGATTTGTAAAGGCATTTGTGTGATCAAGGTTGCATTTGTAAACGTATTTTACTGGTAAGTATAAACACATGTTGTGTGTGCGCAAATATATATATTTATATATATATATATATATATTCACTGAAAAAACCATAGGTTATAGACCATATATAGTTAGGAATTAGCATTTACAAAACCTTGTAAATTCACTGAAAAAACCATAGGTTATAGACCATATATAGTTAGGAATTAGCATTTAAAAAACCTTATTTTACTCACACAAAACCATTGAAATTCCATATATAGTTAGTTGCACTAACTATATATCGCGCACCCGCAATCCACTGCTGATGATGTCACATATTACATCATTCATGACATGGTCAGTGACATCACTGATGACATCTCAAATGACATCACTGATGACATCACTGATGACAACATCCAGTGACTGTATGTTTCTGTAAAGTTAAAATATGTCTTATATATTGAAGAATGAGTGGATGTATAAGTGTCTGGACGAAGGATTTAGTAGGTGCATGACTGAATGTATGAGTGAGTGATTAAATGTGTCTCACTGAGTGCATGGGTTAGTGACTAAACTGTCTTAATTTGTGCATCATTATGTCTGTTGTTCTGTAAACTGCTGCATGTGTTGATCAGTAGCTATATGAGTAACTATATGGGTTATTGATTGATTGCCCAAGTATTTGTATGGGAGACTGAGTGTGTGTGTGGCTGGCTGGGAGGTGTGTGACTCTGTGCAGATCAATGTGTACTTGTATCAATGATTGTATAAGAGAGTAAGTATGTGTTAGTAAATGTTTGAAAATGTAAGGTGCTCTATGTTTAACTGTATAGATTAGAAAATGGAAGTGTGATTGATTCTTTACAGGACTGACTAGGTGTGTGAGTAACTCCATGGATGAGTGGCAGAGTATGAGTGTCTGTATAGGTGTATGAGTGCATATGATAGTGTTGTAAAGATGAGTGATTGTATGTATGAATGATTGTATGGGTGAATGAGTGAATGTGTGTGTAGATGTAGGAATCAGTGAGTGCGTATGTAGTAACTAGTATTGGTGTGTCAATGGTTTCAAAAATTATACTCTGTATTTAACACTGGGTGTAACAGGTTATATTAAAATGTGAGGAGATGCATTGTATTGTCACATGAATGATATCATCAGTGATGTGGTCATTGATGTCAAATGAGATGTCATCAGTGATGTCATCAGTGATGTCACTGACCATGCCATGAATGATGTAATATGTGACATCATCAGCAGTGGATTGCGGGTGCGCGATATATAGTTAGTGCAACTAACTATATATGGAATTTCAATGGTTTTGTGTGAGTAAAATAAGGTTTTGTAAATGCTAATTCCTAACTATATATGGTCTATAACCTATGGGTTTTTCAGTGAATTTCAATGGTTTTTTAATAGCAAATATCAAAAGCTTTTTTGTGGAAAATGACTAAAATTAGGTATTAATAAGCGGCGTTCATTTATGTTCACCACAGCCACTGTTGAAAGCAAAGTGAAAGTCGCGAAACAGTGGCCACGCCATCTAGTCCCTTTTAGGCCCCATCATGCACGTAATTGACAGCCATTTTGTGTGTCATGGCCTCTCTGCCCACTGCCAATAGCCTATGATCGTTCGGAATTGGTTCTCTTTGGGTGATTCTCTATTCACAAATAAGCACAGAGTCGCAATACTCTGTTTAGTCTTTGCGGATAGTGAAGGATAGGTAGTGCAGACTTTTGTCCCCTTTGTAACCTGTCATGCCTATCTCTGCCCCGTTTGTTGGTAGTTGGTTCAACCCGGACCGTTTATTAGAGGTAGATCATCCGACTCCACCGGAGGACACCCCTAATAAAAAGGACATATATATAAAATGCGGACTAGCCGCTGTATCGTGCTAGCAAACTATAACATAAAAATCGTTAGAAAAAACAAAAGGAATCGAGCAAAATCAGTAGGCCACTGATGGGATCACTTTTTGACCTCGCTAAAATAGAAACATTAGGAACAACCCCTCATGAGAAATATGAAACTAGTGAGAGGAACCGAGCTCGACGCCATGATGTCTGCAAGACAGCTCGGCTCCGCCGCCCACCCCGCCCAAAATAACGACAAACCCTATGCAAATATTATAAATATATACCACACACCAGCAAAGTAACAGGGTAAAACGTTTTATTAAATAACTATTTACATGGCAGCCTGCTGCAACATCGATCTAAATGCATGACGCTGTTCCTGTCCCTCCTTGTGCAGCAGGTCCGCGGCTACGCCCATCCGGAAGACGAGGCCCCCGGCACGTATAGGGCGGGGCCTTGCTGGCAGCCATCGGCCGAAGAGGTCGTTGGGTGGATGGCCCGGAAGCACCACGGCCACGATGTTGTTGTACTGGCCTTCCCATTCGTCCACCCTGAGGTGGCATCCAGCGAGCCACGGGTGGGGGGGGTGAATGCCTTGCTGATGACCCCCCTCTTATTGCCTGGTCCGACCATCACATATACCTGCGCCAGGAGACGGTGTGGGGTGCACTGGGAGGGAGAGGCGGCGCGAACGAGCCTCCCCCACCTCCCCAGGTGGAGGTTCCTCAGCTGCAGCCCAGCGCTTCACTCGGCCAGCTGAGTTGCGCCCGCTCTTGCGGCACAGTGCCTCGCTCGGCCAGCTGAGTTGCGCCCGCTCTTGCGGCACAGTGCCTCACTCGGCCGGTTGAGTTTCGCCTGCTCTTGCGGCTACAGCGCCTCACCCGCCATCCGGCTGAATTGCACCCACTCTTGCGGTACAGCGACAGGCGGCTGCCACGGAGTTCACGAAATGGCGGACGGCTCCACAGACTTGGGCCTGGCCTGCAAGGATGGCTCTGGGCAACCCTGGAACTCGGACGCTTGACTGCTAGGGCATGGGCCCCATTCCCGAAAGCGTCCCCTCAGCCTTGAAGATTCTACAAGAGTCACCGGGGCCCCCGACTCCCGCAGGCTTCCGGTGGGGAGCGACTGCCATGATTGCTCGCAGAATAGCCACAACGTAGCCACGGGATGGTGGTGCTCTCATGCTGACGCCAGCTTCAGTCTGAAACATCCAGAAACAGTGTAGACTACCAATTCGATCAGTTCCGGTGGAGCCCCAACGTGACCCGGTAGGGAAGAACTTGCCCTCCCCTCTTTGACTGATGCTTCTTGTTGCCTGTCCCTTCTGTTGTCATTTAACGGAACTTTTTGGACTGCTGAAAGGGGTTCTGGTCCGACCGCTGGTTGGTGGAGACATTTTGACTATATTCTGGACCTGCCCGGCCTCGCCCAAAATGGCGCCGGTATAAATGAGACTCGCAACTCCTTGATGTGTACTGCTTGCTCAGCCTTGATATCACAAGATATGTATGCAGTTTTGGAGCACATGGCGGGCGGGGACGGGTACTGATTGAACATTTGGACATCCCTATTGATATTAAGTTCTGATGTATTATTGATTACTGTACTATTGAAAGTTCGAATTAACTTGTTTTCTAGTGCTCGTAAAGCCAGGACTGTGGCAGAGCGTCCAAAATCTACAAAAAACACCACTGCCAACTCTTCAATAACTTCCATCACCCAGCACCGCATTTCAAAAGAAACAGCATAGCAAGCTTTCGTGGCCTTTAGAGTTTTCGGAAGCAGTTTCCCAAGACCATCACTGCAGCCATCACAATCCAACAGAGGAACTGTTTCCAAGTTCGGCATATTAACAGGGCTGCTGGTGTAATCGGGGCTCTTGCAGCCATTCAACTTAATGGAGGCTTTCACAATGACAGACCGCCCACTGAACTTCGTGCCATGACATTTACTTATAACATTCTGCTGGGTCTTCGCCGAACTGAAGTCTACAAATGCAAAGCATTTCATTCCGGCGCGAACGAGCCTCCCCCACCTCCCCAGGTGGAGGTTCCTCAGCTGCACTCCAGCGCTTCACTCGGCCAGCTGAGTTGCGCCCGCTATTGCGGCACTGCCGAAAGGGATTCTGGTCCTGCCGCTACTTATTGGAGACATTGAACTATACTCTGGACCTGCCTGGCCTCGACCAAAATAGCGCCAGTATGGGAGCGACTTGCAACTCCTTATGACGTTCTAGTTACTTAGCCTTGACGTTATGGGGGATGTATACGGTCTTTGTGCACTTGGCGGGCGGGGAAGGGTACTGACTGGGCATACGGACAACCCTATTGATGTTGATTTTTCATTATTGATTATTGTATTAATAAAGCTTCGAAGTAATGTTACCCATGATACTCGCCCATGGTGTGCGTATGGCCGATTTTATTGTAACTGATCCTGTTATACTTTCAATTATAAAATCAACCTTCACTGATCCTGCAACCGTTTGTCACGTTTAGTTTTTTCAATTAAATGGCTCGCTTGTTACGTACTCCTATACCCCTGGCTTTTGACCCTTTCCTACGCGCGGTCTGTACTACCGCCCTCGGGCGATCTATGTAATGAACAGACTACCATTGCCGAAACACAAGGGAATGCATCTCAGAGAGATAAGTCAGTTACGTGGTAGATAAAAACATTTTCGTGTTTATGCACGCTGATGTGCTTTGAACGCTGCCCCCCCCCCTCATCATTTAGATTACCACCGCCCATTGCACAAAACCGTACCGGGCGCTCCCCACGCAAAAAAAACGATTTTTATTTTTTTTTGCCCCGCGGGGCCCTTTTAAAGCCTCCACATCAAACCTAGGGGGTCAGGGAGGATCTTCTATGCCCCCTTATGGTCATTTCCCCCTTTGTTTTGGCCTCCTCTTGTCTCTCAATAATACCGAGAGACAAGATGGCGGCCGCTCCGGACTGTTTAGAATGTTGACAGACACCGGAGAGCCAATCAGCTTCGCTTCGCGAAGTTCCGTTACGCGTCAAGTACGCGAACCGGAGCGCTACCCGGAGCGCTGTTACAGATATATATATTTTTTTGAACGTTAATTTATGAAAATCCACTGGAGCACATACATTGAGACCTAGCAAAGGCACATCGGGCTAACAGTCCCTACAATTTTGCCAAGTTTCATGCAAATCCATTCAGCCGTTCGGGCTAAAAGTGAGGCCAACCGCCCTATGGAAATTAACATGGGAAAAACGTGTTTTGGGACCCCCCTTTTTTCTCTGCCCCCCCCTTGACAAACCCCCCCCAAATTTTTAGGGGCTGCTCAGAAACAAAATGTTCCATTTGCCTGAAAATTTCAGCCAATTCCGTCCACAAACGCCAAAGTTATTAGACATAGAATTTTCAAAAATCCCATAGAGAAAAAATCCTTACTATATATACCTACTGGCGACCGCCAGTAGGTAATATATATATATACATATATATATATATTACCTACTGGCGGTCGCCAGTAGGTATATATAGTTAGGATTTTTTTGAATAGGGATTTCTGAAAATTCTATGTTGAATAACTTTCCTGTTGATGGACGGAATTGGCTGAAATTTTCAGGAAAATCGCACATTTTGTTTCTGAGCGTCCCTTGATAGTTTGGGGGCGTTACGTCAAGCGGGGGCCGAGATAAAAGGGGGGTCCCAAAACGTGTTTTTAACATTGAGATTTCCATAGGGCGGTTGGACTCACTTTTAGCTCGAACGGCTGAATGGATTTCTATGAAACTTGGCAAAATTGTAGAGACTGTTTGCCCGATGTGCCTTTGCTAGGTCTCAAGATATGTGCTCCAGTGGATTTTGAGAAATTAACGTTCCAAAAAATATATATATCTGTGACAGCGTCCCGGTTAGCGCCCCGGTTCGCGTACCTGACGCGAAACGGAACTTTGCGAGGAGAAGCGGATTGGCTCTCCGGTGACTGTCAACATTCTAAACAGTCCGGTGCTGCCGCCATCTTGTCTCTCGGTAGGATCGAGAGACAAGAGGTGGAAATAAACAAAGGGGGAAATGAATAAAAGGGGGCAACGTAGACCCCTCCTGACCCCCTAGGATTGATGTGGGGCCTATTGAAGGGCCCCGCGGGGCATAACATTTTTAAAAAAAAAAAAATTCGATTTTTTTCGCGGTAGGAGCGCTACCCGGTACGCGAACCGGGTAGCTTACCGGTAGCGTAACGGGAGTCCGCCATCTTGCGTTAAGGTCTAATTTGGACACAAGATGGATGCTAAACATTGCTGGGATTGTGTAAAAGGGGGCAAGGGAGACATATCCTGACCCCCTAGGTTTTGTGAGGGTGGATGAGGAGACACATATATGTCCAAAAAAATAAATATTAAAATTTTTGCGCGGTTAGCGTCCGGTGCGCGAACCGGGTAGCGCTCCGGAAAGCGTAAATCATGAAAATTATAAAAAAAAAAAGTTACATTTAAAATTTGTTTAGAGTGATCATAGTTAGGGTAGCTCTGAGAAGAGCTTTTGCGTCTGTGGTAGATTTAGGTACTTATAAGTAGGTACCAATACATAGTCTTAAATTCAGGATGAAAATTCTGTTCCCCTCATCTGAGAAGTGCACTCCATCTCCTCTGTAGATATCTTGCATGTAGTAACGCAAGTTATTGTTGTAGATGGAGCCCATTCCATGGTCTCTCATGTAAGCTGAAACAGACTTATTTACATGCTTCCTCGATTTCTCAATTTGTGGACAAAATTGGTTGGACCACCTCCATTTCTGTCTTTGGCATATATTTGAATATACCAAGGCAGTGTGAGGGAAAAGTGCCATCAATTGCTCAAAGGTGTCCTTTAAAAGCATTTCCAGACCTACCCCAGTCAAAGTGCCCAAAAAATTTCCTCCACAGTGCAAAATTGTCAAGAACCAAAACATGAGTGAACTAACCTCTCAAAGGCAGGATACAGCAGGAGCGATGAAGATGCTTGATTCCAACTACCCCTATATGCAATACCCCGCAGGAGCGATATTATACAACTCCACCACGGGCATCACACAAGGGGAAGGGGAAAAGTGGATAAATAAAACATAAAGATGCAGCAGTGTAAATCAGCAGGTCTTGAAAGATCAGGATATCAGAATCACTTCTTCCTAATCAAGGACCCTGTAGAGGAAGAAAGCACACGTCACCACACACCACGCAACACGTAAACATACAATGATAACTATGTGTGAGTGACTAACTTACAGTAACCACTGCTGCAGATGGCAATACTCAAAACGGCACAAAAAGGAAAAATAAAGAAAAGAGAAAGAAAAAGCGATAATGGCAGTAGATGTCAATTCTCTTGAAAACAGAGAATAAATTCTTGCTGCAATTTAAGACCCTTCAATACTACTTATCTGCACCAGTGAGAGTCCTTTATAATTCTGGGTCCACATGAAGCAGTATCCGTTGCGACTGCTACACACTCGTTAAACTCACGAGTCAGAACCTCTCTAATCCAGCGTGGCATGCGCTACAAAACTAACTACAAAGTCTTGAAATCCTGCGCGACTACTGAAAGTCCACGCGACAGTCTTTCTGCAAAAACAAGCGTTTCCTCACGCTTCCGGAATCGCGCAACGCCTCCAAACAGTCCGCGCCTCAGCAACACGAAAGTTATCTTCGCGGTTTTGAATCCAGCGCGTCATGCGCTACCGCATAAACAGGAGAAAGCAGCGTTTTCTCCTCACAGGCTTCAAACACGAGTGTTTCCTCCAAGACCAGGACTCTCACTGAAAAACAGGTGACAAGCACCAGAGCACAGGAAAAGGAAAGCCTAAGTAGAAGAAGGGAAAGAGAGAGAGGCCAACACATTTCGCCAGGCATTCTGGGAGTTGCAGTTCTAATGTAAAATCAGTCGTCATAGATGCACATCCTCACTGAATCATGACAACAATTAACAGGTCAGGGTGTGGCAAATGCAAAAAGGTTTTCACCAATGGTATCAATTGGTGGCATCTCAATCCTCTGTGGCCAATCCAGTTGATTTCCACATTTGGTAAATTGAGGTTGTGTAAATTTCTGTTATTAGCATACCTTTGAGCCCAGTGGATGTAACTATGTCCAATTATCCAGACAGAAAACATGGTGAGAGGAGGTTCTGCTGCAGTCAGATGAAGTGTGGGAATGAAATGGCAGTTGAAACAGTAGGCGTTTATAATGAAAAAAACTGTGGAGTTTCAGTGCTAATGATTCAGTAGCAGTGATTGTTGGATTTTGATTGCTGAAAACAGAAAGTTAGGGTGCATGGATGAGTTCTTTGAAAGATGTAATTTGAATGGTTAAGAAAAAATCATTTTAAGAAAGATTGCACTGGATACGCAGGTGTACTGAGAGTTCAGAGTTCAATTGAAACATTGTTGTGTGAACTTGTAAACATGAGAGGTCTTTCAGGAGGTAGTTGCTATGGAAAAAAGGCAGAAAGGGCAGAGGGGGGAAGGGTGTTGATTTGAAAAAAGTGAGGGAAGAGTTTTGATTGGGTGACATGAGAGATATGTGTGATGAATTACAGCTTTTCTGTGCCTTTGTTGGTTGCAGCCTCTGGAGTGCATACCCTTTGCTCTGCTAAAGAAAAATTGGTGTGTGTCTGAGACTGTTTTGAAACTCAAAAAGTATTTGCTAAGGTGAGAAAAGATTCATTTAATTTAGATAGAGAAGAGTATGCTTTAGGGAGAAAATTATGAACAAAGTTGTGTATTTAAAATGTTGCTTTGTGTCAAGTGTTTTACAAATAGATTTTGTTTCTTTGAGTTTCATAGCCATGTTAAAAGTGACGCAAAAGTGGTGCAAGGGCCTTGGAAATACGCTCTCATGTTTGAGCCACTTTCACTTTATTTTCCCCATGTTAAAAGTGACGCAAAAGTGGTGCAAAGGCCTTGTAAATACGCTCTCATGTGTGTTAGGGCATTTTAAGTCACTTTCCCAGGAATCTGGGTGAATAATTTGCTTAGTTGATGTGTTTAAAAACGTTTCTTGAAGTCAATTAGGTTTCTTGATATGTGCTGCTAGAGTTTCATAGCCAGCATGGGGCATATTTTGAAGGGCTTTGAGCCACTTTCACGTTATTTTCCCCATGTTAAAGGTGACGCTAAAATGGTGCAAGGGCCTTGTAAATACGCTCCCATGTTTGAGCCACTTCCACTTTATTTTCCCCATGTTAAAAGTGACGCAAAAGTGGTGCAAGGGCCTTGTAAATTCGCTCTCATGTGTGTTAGGGCATTTTAAGTCACTTCCCCATGAATCTGGGTGAATAATTTGCTTAGTTGATGTGTTTAAAAACGTTTCTTGAAGTCATTTAGGTTACTTGATATGTACTGCTAGAGTTTTATAGCCAGCATGGGGCATATTTAGAAGGACTTTGAGCCACTTTCACGTTATTTTCCCCATGTTAAAGGTGACGCTAAAGTGGTGCAAGGGCCTTGTAAATACGCTCTCATGTTTGAGCCACTTTCACTTTATTTTCCCCATGTTAAAAGTGACGCAAAAGTGGTGCAAAGGCCTTGTAAATATGCTCTTATGTGTGTTAGGGCATTTTAAGTCACTTCCCCATGAATCTGGGTGAATAATTTGCTTAGTTGATGTGTTTAAAAACGTTTCTTGAAGTCAATTAGGTTTTATTTAGAAGGACTTTGAGCCATTTTCACGTTATTTTCCCCATGTTAAAAGTGATGCTAAAGTTGTGCAAGGGCCTTGTAAATACGCTCTCATGTTTGAGCCACTTTCACTTTATTTTCCCCATGTTGAAATTGACGCGAAAGTGGTGCAAGGGCCTTGTAAATACGCTCTCATGTGTGTTAGGGCATTTTAAGTCACTTCCCCATGAATCTGGGTGAATAATTTGCTTAGTTGATGTGTTTAAAAACGTTTCTTGAAGTCATTTAGGTTAATTGATATGTACTGCTACAGTTTCATAGCCAGCATGGGGCATATTTCGAAGGACTTTCAGCCACTTTCATGTTATTTTCCCCATGTTAAAGGTGACGCTAAAGTGGTGCAAGGGCCTTGTAAATACGCTCTCATGTTTGAGCCACTTTCACTTTATTTTCCCCATGTTAAAAGTGACGCAAAAGTGGTGCAAAGGCCTTGTAAATACGCTCTCATGTGTGTTAGAGCATTTTAAGCCACTTCCCCATGAATCTGGGTGAATAATTTGCTTAGTTGATGTGTTTAAAAACGTTTCTTGAAGTCAATTAGGTTTCTTGATATGTACTGTTAGAGTTTCATAGCCAGCATGGGGCATATTTAGAAGGACTTTGAGCCACTTTCACGTTATTTTCCCCATGTTAAAGGTGATGCTAAAGTGGTGCAAGGGCCTTGTAAATACGCTCTCATGTTTGAGCCACTTTCACTTTATTTTCCCGATGTTGAAATTGACGCAAAAGTGGTGCAAGGGCCTTGTAAATATGCTCTCATGTGTGTTAGGGCATTTTAAGTCACTTCCCCATGAATATGGGTGAATAATTTGCTTACTTGATGTGTTTAATAACATTTCTTGAAGTCAATTAGGTTTCTTGATATGTACTGCTAGAGTTTAATAGCCAGCATGGGGCATATTTAGAAGGACTTTGAGCCACTTTCATGTTATTTTCCCCAAGTTAAAAGTGACGCAAAAGTGGTGCAAGGGCCTTGTAAATACGCTCTCATGTTTGAGACACTTTCACGTTATTTTCCCCATGTTAAAAGTGACGCAAAAGTGGTGCAAGGGCCTTGTAACATATGCCCTCATGTGTGTTACGGCATTTTAAGTCACTTCCCCATGAATATGGGTGAATAATGTGCTTACTTGATGTGTTTAAAAACGTTTCTTGAAGTCATTTAGGTTTCTAGATATGTACTGCTAGAGTTTCATAGCCTGCTTGGGGCATATTTACAAGGCCTTTGAGTCACTTTGACGTCATTTTCCCCATGTTAATAGTGACGCAAAAGTGGTGCAAGGGCCTTGTAAATACGCCCCCATGTGTGTTAGGGCATTTTAAGTCACTTGCCCCATGATTTAGGGAAAATAAATTGCTTACTTGATGTGTTTAAAAACCTTTCTTGAAGTCAATTAGGTTTCTTGATATGTACTGCTAGACTTTCATAGCCAGCATGGGGCATATTTACAAGGCCTTTGAGCCACGTTCATGTTATTTTCCTCATGTTAAAAGTGACGCAAAGTGGTGCAAAGGCCTTGTAAATACGCTCTCATATGTGTTAGGGCATTTTAAGTCACTTCCCCATGAATCTGGGTGAATAATTTGCTTAGTTGATGTGTTTAAAAACGTTTCTTGAAGTCATTTAGGTTACTTGATATGTACTGCTAGAGTTTTATAGCCAGCATGGGGCATATTTAGAAGGACTTTGAGCCACTTTCACGTTATTTTCCCCATGTTAAAGGTGATGCTAAAGTGGTGCAAGGGCCTTGTAAATACGCTCTCATGTTTGAGCCACTTTCACTTTATTTTCCCGATGTTGAAATTGACGCAAAAGTGGTGCAAGGGCCTTGTAAATATGCTCTCATGTGTGTTAGGGCATTTTAAGTCACTTCCCCATGAATCTTGGTGAATAATTTGCTTACTTGATGTGTTTAATAACATTTCTTGAAGTCAATTAGGTTTCTTGATATGTACTGCTAGAGTTTAATAGCCAGCATGGGGCATATTTAGAAGGACTTTGAGCCACTTTCATGTTATTTTCCCCATGTTAAAAGTGACGCAAGAGTGGTGCAAGGGCCTTGTAAATACGCTCTCATGTTTGAGCCACTTTCACATTATTTTCCCCATGTTAAAAGTGACGCAAAAGTGGTGCAAGGGCCTTGTAAAATATGCCCTCATGTGTGTTAGGGCATTTTAAGTCACTTCCCCATGAATCTGGGTGAATAATTTGCTTACTTGATGTGTTTAAAAACGTTTCTTGAAGTCATTTAGGTTTCTAGATATGTACTGCTAGAGTTTCATAGCCTGCTTGGGGCATATTTACAAGGCCTTTGAGTCACTTTGACGTCATTTTCCCCATGTTAATAGTGACGCAAAAGTGGTGCAAGGGCCTTGTAAATACGCCCCCATGTGTGTTAGGGCATTTTAAGTCACTTGCCCCATGATTTAGGGAGAATAAATTGCTTACTTGATGTGTTTAAAAACCTTTCTTGAAGTCAATTAGGTTTCTTGATATGTACTGCTAGACTTTCATAGCCAGCATGGGGCATATTTCTAAGGCCTTTGAGCCACGTTCATGTTATTTTCCTCATGTTAAAAGTGACGCAAAAGTGGTGCAAGTGTTTTGTAAATACGACTTCATACCTCAACTAGTGTGTTAATTGTTTGCCTACTGTTATTCGTTTACTGTTTGGAAATAGTGGTTAATGCCTTTTTTTAAAAAATATTTCCCACAGATTCAACTCAAGATCTTTAGAAAAATTCAAAAATGCCCTCAAGGCAAAGAAAAAAAAAAGAAGCAAAGCGACTTACACCCCACCTTGGTAAACCTTTGCAGCAGTCCTCTACAATAAAAACTTCTCAACTCACCAGTACAACTCTGGGTAAGAGAACAAAATCTTTTTTAAGAAACATTTGTAGACGAAAAAGTATCACTACAGAACATGTTTTAGTCCAGAAGAAGAGAGCCAATTTAAACGGAAAGGAAATGCCACTCAAAAATGCCCTCAAGGCAAAGAAAAAAAAAAGAAGCAAAGCGACTTACACCCCACCTTGGTAAACCTTTGCAGCAGTCCTCTACAATAATAACTTCTCAACTCACCAGTACAACTCTGGGTAAGAGAACAAAATCTTTTTTAAGAAACATTTGTAGACGAAAAAGTATCACTACAGAACATGTTTTAGTCCAGAAGAAGAGAGCCAATTTAAAAGGAAAGGAAAGGCCACTCAAAAATGTTACTGCTAGAGCAGAAGATAACTCTGTGCATGGTAGTAGAAGGAACAAACAGTTTAGGGACATTCGTAGACCAATGTTCCGCAACAGGATAATTGGCAATTTGTTAAAAAATATTAAGAAAGGTCAACAGAAAGTGGCTTTTTATAAGAGAAAGAGAAATGTTGAGAAAATTATTGATCAGGCATTTGAAATTAAGCGAAAGTTATTTATTTTGATAATCAATAGAATTAGGAAACTAAACAAGGCAATTTATGATTTCAAATCAAATAGTAGATGGAAAAGAACAGTTAATCGTAGTAAGTTTTGTGAAGTTTTTTCAGGAGAATGGATGCATAGTTCAAGTTGTGAGGCATTTTTTAATGAGGAGAGTTATTTCCAGGATAATGATTTGGTGCATGCAGTTGACACCGATGGTCGAGCATATGAGGTGAAAGATGGTTGTCCGGTTGAAAAAGAAAAACTTGTGTCAACAGAGGCAGAAGAGGTGTTAGGTAATGAAGTTTTAGGAAGACGTCCTAAGGGACCAGTGTACACCTGGAATTGTAGTAGTATTTGCAGTGTGCGACAGGATTCCATCAATTTGCTTTGTGATTTTGTACGGACATTTAATAAGAAAAGTGTAAAACAGAAAATGAAGTTGTTGCAAGAATTAGATCCTTGCAGAGTGAGAAAAGTGACAGGTTTGCATGGTCATTCATTGGCTTGTCTTTCCAGGAGAGTATGCCAGAGTGTTTTTCATCATTTCAGGATGCTAGCAGTGCATCATAATAAAGTGAGGAAATTAGTTAGAATGTTGTATTATGCTACGAGTCCAGCAATTATGCTTAAACAATTATGCACTGCTCTTTTGCATGGTTCAGAAGTAGATGTGAAGAATATTTGTGCAGAAATTGAGTTTTGTTACTTTGCTAGTAAAGAGAACAATGTTGAAATTGACCCAGTAGAAGAAGGTAATGTGGAAGAGAGTGTACAGATTTCCAGTACAGATAAGTTTCTCAAAGAAATTTCCACGTTTACGGTGAAATGAAGTGAGAGGCCTAATTTCACTTGTGTGTGTTGTCGACGGACTTATTATAAGAATCAGACTAAGTTAGTGGATTTATATGCAAAAAGTGAAATGGAAAATAATAGTGAATGGAAGGATTTTGCAACATACTTGATGGTAGAAAATTGTTTTCATTTGGGATCAGATCAACGTATGTGTACTTATTGTTTTAACAAACTAAATCAAAACCGGATGCCTGCTAGAGCGGTTCATAATAATCTGGAATTGGTTGACATTCCTTCTGAACTGAAGGATTTAAATACTTATGAATCTATTTTGATTTAAAGTGTCCATCCTTTTCAGGCTTTTGTTAGAATGGAGCCTAAGACAGGGAAATTGCCTCCTTCAGATTTACAGAGAGGATTAAAGGGAAGGGTAGTTTATTTGCCTCTGGATTTGAAGACAAATATTGATACAATTGGTGTAGACAAAGTGGAAGAGGATCCTCTTGTTATCCTAGTTAATGGAGTTCCGACAAAGAGTAAGAAAATCTGGCAAGATTTAGTGGATGTACGCAAAGTTAAAAAGGCAACGTTGTATTTGATGAAAAACAATGAGTACTACAAGAATGTATGTGTTGCAGAAGACGAACTAAGTGAAGAAGAGGACAGCGATTTGTGTGCTGGACAAATCGAGAAAGTAGATGCTTCTAAAAATGAAGAAATATGTGAACATTATAGTGTTCATCCTTTGCATTCTAAAGAAGTCATGGGGAATGCTATTGAGTTGTTTCAAATGAAACAAGCCAAAGGAAGTCCCATTAGTGTTTGGGAGGAAAGTTTGGAAGCTCGGTGTTTCCCACAGTTATTTCCAACAGGTCGAGGAGGAAGATATGATGAGCGGCCTGATCAAATTCCTGCTTCTGAATACCGGACTTTACGATTGTATGCAGAAGATCCTAGGTTTCGTCAATGCATTCCCTATTTGTTTCATCTACTGTATGAAAGTGATCTGTCTGGACTGTCTTATGCAGTGAACCACATCCTGAAAAGTTGTGTACAGCAGCAAAATATCTCGGCAAGGGAGTTTATGGATAAAGTCAATGTACAAGACAGTATTTTGGATTCTCACTTGATTAATCTCATGGCGTGTCAGCGTGGTACTAATGAGTATTGGTACCGTCGTCATGGTGACTTAAAATGTATGCTGAGGAACTTAGGAACTCCCACATGGTTCCTCACTCTCAGCTGTGCCGAGTATGGCTGGGAAGACTTACGTGAATTTCTACGAGAGGCAAATGGAAACATTGAAAATATCGAATTCAAGACACCCGGAGAACTGTGCTGTTTGGATCCAGTCAATGTATGCAGGTTCTTCAATCATAGATTTGAAGCTATGATGTCTTTCATTACGAACAAGAAAAATACACCTCTTGGAGAGGTGTTGGATTTCTTCTGGAGAAAGGAGTATCAAGCGAGAGGTGCTCCTCATATACATATGCTGCTATGGATCAAAGATGCGCCCAAATTTGGAACAGATCCGGATGACTTAGTGATGAGTTTCATAGAACAGTATTCTACATGTGCTGTTCCAAACACAAAGGAAGACAAAAGTTTAAGAGAACAAGTTTTACGTTTTCAAAACCATCGTTGTGGAAAGTACTGTCGTCGTAAATTCAGAAACAAGGACAAGTTCTACACAAAATGTCGTTTCGGCTTTCCACGACCAGTGATTTCTAAAGGAAGAGTAAATAATTTGATGTCTTCTCTGCGACATACTGTGACGAGGAAATCACCCAAAAATACATACAATTTAAAAAGAAACGAAGAGTCCAAGTACATCAACGACTACAACCCAGTCATTTTGTCCATGTGGAATGCTAACATGGATATACAGTTTGTGGCTGACAACTGTATGGCTGTGGCTCGATATGTGACGTCTTATATCACCAAAAAAGAAAAGACAGAACTGAAGGATATGTGGGATGACATTTCACATGAGAAGAGCCTCAGTAAGAAGTTGTACAGTTTCAGTCTAAAGATGTTGTCGCATCGAGAAATCGGAGCATATGAATGTTCTGATCGGTTATCTTCAGCAAGTCTCTATGCCAAATCTAGGAGTATAATTTGGGTGAGTCTTGGTCTTGCTGCAACACGTAATCGAGTTCTGAAACCTGTACGGGAAATTGAGTATTTGGCGGAGAAGGAGCCAAACAGTACAGATATTTTGAAGACCAACATGTTGGATACATATTATCCAAATAGAAGCAGTCACCTCGAGAATGTTTGTCTGTATGAGGTTCTACAAAATTACATATTCAAGAGGAACATCAAAGAAGATATTGATAAAGGAGTGTATGCTGTAATTGGAAGTGAGGGATGTCTGGTCAAGCAAAGAAAATACCAATTGGTAAATCATCAAAAATTGAGTTGCGAATCTCCTGAAAGAAAAGAGTTTTTTTATTTAGCTCTTTTGCAACTTTTCAAGCCTTGGCGTGCAGAAGAGGAACTGCTTGGAGATTTCCTCTATTATGAAGATTCTTTCAATGCAGCCAAGGAGTCCACAGAATGTCCTGTTTTTCCCAAATATCTAGAAATGTTGAATGCAGAAATCGAGCAGGAAGCAACAATTGCAGCCGAGATTTCTAAAGATAGTTCTCAGGACAGTCAGAGTTCCACTTCATTGAGTCAGGATCCACTAGGAGCACCAGTTATAGAAAATGAAGCTGCCACTGCCATGATTGAAGTGGAAAGAGCCATGGAACATGCTCAGGAGGATGCGGTTAACTTAGAAGATTTGGAAAGACAACTCAACGTTGAGCACAGGAAAATATATGATGAAGTTACCAACCAAATTGAACATGGATTAAGTCATGAGAAGAAAGAGTGCTCATGTACATCGTTGAAGCCTGTCCGACTGTACGTGAGTGGAGAAGCAGGAACTGGAAAAAATTTCCTCATTAAAGCAATTTCATGTTATTTGCAGAAAAGGACTAAGTCATCGCTGTCTTGTGTTGTCACCGCTCCAACTGGTCTGGCAGCACATAACATTAAAGGTATTACTTTGCATCGTCTACTGATGCTGCCAGTGGAGCATGATAACAAATTACAATACCACAAGTTATCTGGAGATGCTTGTTGTGAAGTTTCCAGAGTGTTGAGGAAAATTAAACTTCTTAACATTGACGAAGTAAGCATGGTTTCCAATGTCATGCTTGCCTTTGTGCATTTGAGAATGCAAGAAGTTCTTAAAACAGATTATGATGTGTTATTTGGTGGCAAACACATCATTGTTTTCGGTGATCTTCTGCAACTGACACCAGTGAAAGGACAACCAGTTTTTAAACTACTTACCCATGAAGATACCAGGAAGTGCCTAGGGAGCATTGGCAACGTCAATATATGGTTAAACTTCAATTATGCTGAACTACGTGTAAATATGCGTCAGGCAAAGGATGAAGATTATAAGAATATTCTACAAGATGTTAGAATTGGAAAAGTGACTGAGCATGGGAAGGAAGCTTTACATGCACGATTATTGTCAAATTTGTATCCAGATGAAGACGTTCTGCCAGAGAATATTTTTCAGAAAATTACTGAGAAGAAATCTGGGATATGTTTGATGCCAACTCTGCAAGAATGTTCCATCTTCAACAACAAAATGTTGATTTTAGAAAACCAAAACATAGTAAAACTGGAAGCTATTGACAGAATTGAGCATATGGGAGCAACAATTATTTTGTCTGAAAATTTGAAATCTAAATTGGATTCATTAGAGAAGACTATATCTAAAACTGCGGGTTTTGAAAAGACTCTGAATGTGTGCTTAAATTGTCGTATCATTTTGAGAAGGAATTTACATGTTGAAAGAGGTCTGGTAAATGGATCAATGGGTAATGTTGTTGATTTTGAGAAATACAGAAATAGAGATGGAATAGAATTTTTAAAAATTAAATTTGATGGCATTGAGGAAGTACAGCTAATTGGTCGTTGCTCTGCTAGGTTTTTGCTTGTAAAAGACTTATATGTTCGGCGTAAGCAGTTTCCTGTTTGCTTGGCATATGCGGTGACAATCCATAAATCGCAAGGTTTAAGTGTAGACAGTGCATTGGTGAATATTGCCAGTTCTGTGTTCAAGGAGGGTATGGCATATGTGGCATTGTCACGAGTCAGAACTTTATCTGGATTGTACTTGATTGATTGTGATGTCACAAACATTTGTGCGGATCTAGATTGTGTTAAGGAATACAATAGGTTAAGAAGAGAGTATGCACCACATTTGCCTCAATATCCTTTGTTTGAGAAACGTGTGGTAGGCCGGAAACGAAGAAATGTGACCAATAGTAGGGAGGTTGTAGCAAAAAGACAAAGTCGATGAACCCGAAATTATAAGCAGAAAGAAAATGGATTCTGTTGAAGATGTTGTTGGTTTTCAATTTGAAAATAGTTCTGGTGTCAACTGCTATGCTAATGTAGTGGTTAATGTTGTCTTTTCTCTAGAAACTTTAAAAGAACAGATTGTGATCAATTCGGATCAAAGTTTTTGCTGTTTGTTGAATTCTGTGTTGGAAAAATGTAGCACTGATAAAACAAAAATAGAAAGTGTGTCTTAAATTCGAAATCTGTTAGACAAATGTTCAGGTCAAACGCAATTCTCTCAAAATATTCAGCAAGATTGTCAGGAGTTTTTAATGTATATGCTTGATTTATTGCAAGATGAAGGTGTGGATGTAGATAATCTGTTTGGCCTTTCTTATCAATGGCAGCATGACTGCGAGAACTGTAGGGTATCAAGTACAACTAGTGTAGACTCAGAAAGATTTATATATTTAACTTTGCCAGACAGTAAATCAGTGTCCTTTAATAAGCTAGTAAAAGCAGCCGATCAAAACATGGAGTGTAGCCAATGTAAGTCTGCAATGCTGTCCACATTATTTATACGAAGATATGGCCAGTATGTCATTTTAATGTTCCAACGATGTAGGCCTGATGGAACAAAATTGACAACTTTAATTAAAAATTTTGTGGCTTCGCAGTTGTCAATATCAGGAAGGACTTTTGTAACTGCAGCAATTATATATCATGACGGTCCTTCAACAACATCAGGACATTACGCAGCTTATTTGAAGTCTGGAACCGGCTGGTCATTCTGCAATGATTCTGTTTTAACTTTCAAAAAAAGATTGCCTTTTGACCTTAAAAATTCTTACCTGGTGTTTTTACAACCAAAATTTTAGGGAAGGAATCTCGGGATTTGCTCTGAGGAATTTCAAGAGGTTCTAATGGCTCCTACACTATTTGGCCTCTAGGATAAGTGTAGTACAGAGTGAAAAGTTATTTTTGATTTTTAATTAGTTCCTGAAAAAAAAGAAGGTTTTCTTACAGAAAGTGGTGGGCACGGATTAGTTAAAGGACAACAGAGTATTTCCCAAAGCAAACGGTGTTCTTACCATAACACTTGACGTCATGGAAAAATAACTGCACTTTGAATGAGTTCAGAAAAACTGTTTCTTTTAATAAGCTAATTCAAGCAGCCAATCAAAACATGGATTAGAGGAAATGTAAGTCTGCAATGCTGTCCACATTATTTGTACAAACTTTTAATTATAATGTCATTTTAAAATTCCAACTATATAAACCTGATGAAAGTAAGTTTTCAACTTTAATTACAAATGTTGTGGCTACACAGTCGTTGATTTTAGGAAGAACATTTGTAAATGCAGCTATTATATGACATGATGGTCCTTTGACAACATCCGCTTATTACACAGCTTATTTAAAATGTAAAAAAAGCTGGTGTTTCGGAAATGATTCCCATTTGACTATGAAACAATGTTGCCTTTTGACTTAAAATATTCTTACTTTGTGTTTTCAGAAGAGAGAATTTAGGGTAGGTAACTGGCCTATAATGATTCTAGGAGTTGATATAATTTTATGTACTGTTTAGCATCCTCATCATATTCTTCATCATCCACAGGATATAAATCATCCAAGGGATCTACTTCCACTGACGTTTCAATTACAAGTTTAATGATAAGATCGAGATCAACAGATTGCTCATTATCACTCATGCTTGATGTTGTCGTTATCTTTAAAGAAAGAGAACAACAATGAGATGTTGCAGAGTAAGAGACTAATCTCAGAGACTATAATAGTAAAATTGTTTAACAAGAGTAACATTTTGCAGATATTATTTAACCATGTCCAGCGATGCTGAGGAGTTGAGGCCTATGTCCACGTTTTCAGTGAACAGGACTCATCTCTTCTTAACCTTGGAAAAGCCTCACCAACACTGTGACCCCTGCTAATACTTAAATTTAAAGGAGCAGATTTATGTTAACTGGCGCATACCCAGGGATGCACCAGTTAACGTACGCCACTGCTCTGCCACCCATGATGTGCCGCATTTACAATGCAGAGCACCATTGAGCAAAAACAGCACAGATGCGTCACACATCTGTTCCACAAAAACGGCGCATTGCAGGTATCACGTCATAAGCGCAACATATCTACTGCAATGCACAGGGGCAAGCCACGCATTGCATGGTGTATTACTCCTTATGCCTGTTTCAAACAGGCGTAAGGATTTGATTCAGCAATGCCATAAAGCTGACTCAGTAAAATCTTCTTAATTTTACTGTGTTAGTTTTACACGGCTTTCATGCAAATGACTGCCCACCCTGCAACAAAACGCCCAAATGAAACCTGACGCAGGTTTCATGTGGCACAGGACTTTACAGCATGACACATCTGCCTAGATGCATCAAGTTGTAAATATGTCGCAACATAGCGCATCTTTTGCTCATCTTCTCCATGCCCCCTACACAGTCCTAAATGTATACAGTTTAAACTGACGGTATCTTGTTGCAGATGAAGTGAGGCCTATCTTGCAACATGGTGCATCTTTTGCACTGCTACTGCGTCACAAAAGTGACGCAACAGCGGCACAAAAGAGGCGCACGGCCATCATAAATCTGCCCCTAACATTTTAAATGATTGATTCAAGATGACGATAAGGTGTGGCCTATCCAGAGGTTTGTTTGAGGTGAGGCCTACTCAGGGTTGCAGATGAAATTTAGGCTTATTGGACTATTTTTGCGTCACTTTTAACATGGCTATGTAACATGGCTATGTAACTCAAAGAAACAAAATCTATTTGTAAAACACTTGACACAAAGCAACATTTTAAATACACAACTTTCTTCATAATTTTCTCCTTAAAGCATACTATTCTCTATTTAAATTAAATGAATCTTTTCTCACCTTAGCAAATACTTTTTGAGTTTCAAAACAGTCTCAGACACACACCAATTTGTCTTCAGAAGAGCAAAGGGTATGCACTCCAAAGGCTGCAACCAACAATGGCACAGAAATGCTGTAATTCATCACGCATATCTCTCATGTCACCCAATCAAAACTCTTCCCTCACTTTTTTCAAATCAACACCCTTCCCCCTTCTGCCCTTTCTGCCTTTTTTCCATAGCAACCACATGCTGAAAGACCTCTGATGTTTGCAAGTTCACACAACAATGTTTCAATTGAACTCTGAACTCTCAGTACACCTGCGTATCCAGTGCAATCTTTCATAAAATGATTTTTTCTTGACCATTCAAATTACATCTTTCAAAGAACTCATCCATGCACCCTAACTTTCTGTTTTCAGCAATGAAAATCCACCAATCACTGCTACTGATTCATTAGCACAGAAACTCCACGGTTTTTTTCATTACAAACTCCTACTGTTTCAACTGCCATTTCATTCCCACACTTCATCTGACTGAAGCAGAACCTCCTCTCACCATGTTTTCTGTCTGGATTGTTGGACATAGTTACATCCACTGGGCTCAAAGGTATGCTGATAACAGAAATTTACACAATCTCAATTTACAAAATGTGGAAATCAAGTGGATTGGCAACAGAGGATTAAGATGTCACCAATTGATACCATTGGTGAAAACCTTTTTGCATTTGCCAAAACCTGACCTGTTAATTGTGCACTGTGGCGGAAATGACTTGGGCACTTTGACTGGGGTAGGTCTGGAAATGCTTTTAAAGGACACCTTTGACCAATTGATGGCACTTTTTCCTCAAACTGCCTTGGTATATTCAAATATATGCCAAAACAGAAATGGAGGTGGTCGAACCAATTTTGTCCACAAATTAAGAAATCGAGGAAGCATGTAAATAAGTCTGTTTCAGCTTACATGAGAGACCATGGAATGGGCTCCATGTACAACAATAACTTGCGTTACTACATGCAAGATATCTACAGAGGAGATGGAGTTCACTTCTCAGATGAGGGAAACAGAGTTTTCATCCTGAATTTAAGACTATGTATTGGTACCTACTTATAAGTACCTAAATGTACCACAGACCCAAAAGCTCTTCTCAGAGCTACCCTAACTATGATCACTATAAACAAATTTTAAATGTAACTTTTTTTTTACTAGAAAACCTAGGGGATCAGGATATGTCTACCATGCCCCCTTCTACCCATTCTGAACATTATTTGCCCTCCATCTTGTATCTCAATTCTACCAAAACACAAAATGGAGGACTCCCGTAACGCTACCGGTACGCGTACCGGGGCGCGCACTGGGAAGCGCTCGCTTAAAAAAGGTGGGGAAGTAATTTACAGAAAAACGACTGGAGACACTTTCACCAAATATAGATTAGCTCATACTACATACCAATCCCTACCATTTTCACACATTTGGTTGGAATTCCATTTAGCCATTTAGCCTGTAGACCTCTCTAAATACCCTGAGGTAAATTACTTCACAAAACACATCTGAAGTATTGGAATTGACAACCAATTAAAATGTTACTTTCATTTTCTACTTTTTTTACCTGACATTTGATTGGTTATGTACCTGAATATATATAAAGAAAGAGAGAGAAACACAGCCATTTTGACTACTACTTCCTGAAGTACATTGCAAGAGCATTTTCACTGACAACTTAAACTTGTTTTTAAAAGGTAAGATTTTATTTTATAAATTTGACAGGAGAACTATGTTATGCACTTTAAATTAATTTGGGAAAAAATTTTCAGATAGTTATATACTATCCCTCTGTAAGAGTTAGACATTGAGAAAGGCTTGTTTATTATAATTATGGATTGATTTACATTTCTGTGTTATAATTATGAATTTACTTAGGCTTTTTCACAGGCCCTTTTTAATAGTACTACTTCACGCCTGAAACCATACAGTGCCCATAGATAACTTCTCTGTTATAAACTCACAAGTACCTGTCTGAACTTAAACCCAACAGTGCCCTATCTCTACTGATATATACTGATGTATGCAAATTTCAGCACAAAAATGGAAGGAGAACAGAACGTTTCCTTTGAAATTGTCCTAGAGATGAACAATGAGGAAATCATTGAACCCATTGACTTGGAATTCATGGATGAATCACGGGACCATGAACTTCTACAATGTGTAGAATCTGTGGATTTGTTACTTCAATATGAGGATGGTCAAATGTTGGAAGTTATGTTCAGTCAAAAAGCAAAAAGAAGACATTTCGGACAGTCAAATGTTAGACGTTCTATTAAATTTTGAAAAAGAATCAGAAAAATAAATGTATATTTAATAATCAAAAATTGTTCGAGTCTTTAATCATTTTTATATGTAATTCATAAACTAGTACCAAATTGATTCTAATGTAAAGTCAGACTTATAGTATACTGTGCAACTTTTTTATGTTACATAGAAATTTTGCTCATAGTTACTTCCTTTCTCCAACTATATTATCTCCAATGTGTATTTAACATCTCTTTATCATCTCCTGCCTCCATATTGTTTCTGCTTTCCTGACACACTATGGTATGAATTCCATATTCCACAATAACTTCTGAAACAACATGCAAGATATCTACAAAGGAGACGGTGTATATTAATTTTTTGACTCTGCATTGGTACCTACATATTGCTACTTAAATAAAAAAATATAAAAAAACAACAAAACGAACAATCAATAAACATACAATATTTAAAAAGTCTATCATTCTTTTTTCCTCATAATACGCTCCCCGGACCGCTTCCCCGCGGGGCCCTTTTAAAACCTCCACATCAAACCTAGGGGGTCAGGGAGGATCTACTAGGCCCCCTTATGGTCATTTCCCCCTTTGTTTTGGCCTCCTCTTGTCTCTCGATCCTACCGAGAGACAAGATGGCGGCCGCTCCGGACTGTTTAGAATGTTGACAGACACCGGAGAGCCAATCAGCTTCGCGAAGTTCCGTTACGCGTCAGGAACGCGAACCGGGGCGCTACCCGGAGCGCTGCTACAGATATATATATTTTTTTGAACGTTAATTTATCAAAATCTACTGGAGCACATATATTGAGACCTAGCAAAGGCATATCGGGCTAACAGTCCCTACAATTTTGCCAAGTTTTGTGCAAATCCATTCAGCCGTTCGGGCTAAAAGTGAGGCCAACCGCCCTATGGAAATTAACATGGGAAAAACGCGTTTTGGGACCCCCCTTTTTTCTCGGCCCCCCCTTGACAAACCCCCCCCCAAATTTCCAGGGGCTGCTCAGAAACAAAATGTTCCATTTTCCTGAAAATTTCTGCCAATTCCGTCCACAAACGCCAAAGTTATTAGACATAGAATTTTCAAAAATCCCATAGAGAAAAAATCCTAACTATATATACCTACTGGCGACCTAGAGTCTCTCTACAGTAACATTCCTATTAGAGAGGCTCTAATAGCAGTAGAATGGTTTATTGACCTCTACTCTGTACCTTGCCCCAAGGCCTTTTTGCTGCAATGTCTCCGTATGGTGCTTACGGAGAACATATTTGAATTTGGACAAAAACTCTACCGACAAATAAAAGGAGTCAGCATGGGGGCTTCGGTGGCACCTTCTGTAGCAAATATTTATATGGCTGAATTTGAGGCTCGCCATATTTATAATGAAGTAGCGCCCTTCTACGAGTCCGTCTCCCATTGGTCCAGATACATAGATGACATCTTCTTTATCTGGACCGATGGGAGAGCGGCGTTGGATGACTTCCTGGCATGGCTCAATGCATGCGACCCTAATCTTAAATTCACCTCCCATATTAGTTCGGAGAGGTTGGAATTTTTAGATATCTGGATCCTCCATGAGGAAGGAAAACTGAAAGTAGATCTCTTTATAAAACCAACGGCCAGGAATACTCTCCTGCATTTTCGAAGTTTCCATCCTAGGAATCAGAGACAGAGTATTCCTTTCTCTCAATTCCTGAGAGTGAGGAGGAATTGTACCAACCTCCAAGACTTCGATATACAGGCAGCAGGGATGAAACGGAAATTCTTAGACCGTGGCTACCCACACAGATTAGTGCGAGATTCGTACAAAAGAGCACGGTACTATGACAGAGACTGTCTGTTGAAAAGTAAACCTAAGACAGAAGCGAACAAACTAGTTTGCATCACACGTCATTCAACAGTTAATGCGAAAGTGAAACAAGTCATTAACTCCTCATGGCATATCTTGAATAGTAATGGACCAATTAAATTAGAAAAACCTCTCTTCGCCCACAGGCGAAATAAAAATATTAAAGATCACATTGTCCATTCTAGAATAAAAAGACCCATAGATTCTCAGTACTTGGCACAGAAATCCCTTACTGGAGATAACCCTGTAAAAGGCACGTTCCCTTGCTCGAGTTGTAAATCTTGTGCAAATATCCACACAGGAGTTACCTTCACACATAATGGATATACAACTAGTGCCAAAGAGATGTTCAATTGCAGAACTTCAAACGTCATATATTTTTTGGAATGCCCATGCCCGCAAGGGTATGTGGGCGAAACATCTCGTGCAATACAGACACGATTGACCGAACATCGCTCAGCGGTTAGAACCAAAAAAGTCACTGCACCAATTGTGAAACATTTCATAGACCATGGCCATGGTCCTAATGATTTTACTTGGCGCATATTAGAAAAAATTAACACTGCTGATGACAAAGGAGGTGAGGCAATACGTAAAAAACGCGAAGTCTTCTGGATTTTTTCTCTCAACACATTCCGTGAGGGGTTGAACAGCGAAATCCCATGGGAGAACGCAATCTTTTAAATATACAGCTATAGAAGAACATTGCGATAGAGGAACATATAAAGATGTGCTCCTTTCAAGTTAGCTCAAAATTGGTTAAAATATATCTTCCATCTGCTGCATTGACAATTTTTATAATTTTTTCATATTTATTTTTCGATTCACATTGGCGAGTAAAGTTTAATATATAGTAGCACAGACTGATGATAAATTGTTATGTGTGCCCTTTAAATAATGACAGTTCGTGATCACCCGTTTTTGTCACTAGATCATAGTCTTTCCTCGCGTTTCATGAGCCCTAGTTACGTCAGGATTAGTCTAATTACTCGCAGCGGTGTAAACATAAATACGCGCGAACCGGGCCACATCTTCACTCTATCCCGGAACCACGTCCGAGTCAGACGTTCGCCTCCACGCGGCTGCAATCTAAGGATCTAAGGTACGCTTTCTGCTGATACCGATTATGACAAATCACACGCTTCGACTTAGCAGTCGGGCGTTCTGATTTTGCCATAGGATAACCGTGAAGATTTATAACGCAGTATTATTTGTTATCCGGCAGGAATTTGGCAAGCTGCATAAATCCAAACAACACGTTTGAACTTCATCTCGCCATATCGCGGAGAAGTAACGAGCTGACAACATAGGTACGTTATGTGTAAACGTTAGTTAGACCCCCAGATAGGATAGCTTTAACGATAAGCCCCTTTCCAACATTATAATAAGCATAGTTTTTGTTTTAAGGAATCAGGCTTGGTAACGCGTATGGCCATCAAGTGTACATCAAGTGTCAAACTGTTATTGATCTCCAATCAGCGACGTCCGTCATTTGGCGAAAAGCCCGGTAAGAATTCAACAGGGCGCTTTATAGAAAATCTGTCGTTTTCAGACACAAACAATTCATTGATTTTCTCGTTAATTAACTCTTCCATTTACTAGATAACGCTGGTATTCTAGATCTCTAGAAGTTTTTATCAAATAAATAAAGTGTGGAGGCGACGCAATTTAAAGCTCTATTACGGGTAAGAAGCGCATCTAAGATTACACATCTCTTTAAGAGTCTTTGTATTTATCAGACACAGCTACAATTACAGTGTGTCTTGAATGGTATATTTTACATTATCATTCAGGCAGGTTTTATCTTGGCGAGACAGACTGAAATATCCAACCAGTCGTATCAGAACATAAGAACTGAAGATTCCTTAGAATAGGTTAGTTGTCCCCTTTTTATAATTAAAGTAACCTTCATAGAAACGAATTAATCAATGTTAGCCTTGTACACCTGTAATAATAAATGTTCTCTGTCTTCACTAACAACATTACAGAATCACTTCTAAAAACAGAAACGTGAATTCCGGTTCAAAACATTAGATGGACCTTCTCTAGCGTCGAATTCTTTACCTATGTGCTAAATCCATTTTTACCTGGGGTAAGTGAAAACTAGATGCGTGATCTTATTCTATGTAACTTACTAAAAACTGCTAGCGATTAAATTAACGTAAGAATGAGCAGCTTCTCTATATGGAGATTCACAAATATGACAAATATCTGCATCACAGATAAAATAGATAGAACAGAGAATCCATTGTGTTCTAATCGACTAAAACTCTAATAATAGTGGAGAGTAGAATGGTTACAAAGTATAGAGTACGGAACTATCAGACTCGTTCTCGTTTTTTCCATCTAAATTCTACCTTACATCTGTAATTTTTTAATTAAATTCATAGCTCTATCCTTATCGCTTATGACTGATGTAAGCATTTAGAATTCTTTTTTGACACGTAAACTGATGTATTTAGTTTGAGACTATCATGTTTTAGAAATAATTCATTGTGATATAATGTTTATCAAATATTAGGGAATGAAATAATTAGACTATGTACTAATAAGACATCATGCCATCAAGAGACTTTGGTAATAAATGAAATAGCAGCAGGCTACAATAGAGGTCATGTTATGTGATTTATGCTTCGCCATTTTTGGATTATCGGTTGTGTTTTGATTAATTTAGGACCTGAGTTTTCTGAACAGTGTTTCCTTGTTATAATAGAACACAATTTTTATTAGTTATCTTTTAAATTATTCATATCTATGTTAAGTAATATTGTAATAACTGAGAATGGGAAAAAATTAAACAATACATTGTTTTATTTTCAGAAAGTTGTAAATTGTCTTGAGAAAGGCGCTGGTCGCCGAAACGCGTCGACACACAACTTACTCTTCTATGTCCAAGAATTTTTATGTTATGGTTGATGTATATTCAATTTTTATGAAATGTATATTTTTAGCTATTGTTTATGTGATTGCAATAAACTTGTGTAACTATTTGGAAACTGTTCACTCTTAGTGTTGGTCCTTTCACTACTGTGTTATTATTTTAGAATTACTGCCTAGGTAGTTTTCTCCACTGATTTATTCCCTGACCTAGGGGTTGATTGTTATTTTTTCGTACAGGGAACCCTTGTTGTTTACAAGTACCTACTGGCGACCGCCAGTAGGTATATATAGTTAGGATTTTTTCCCTATGGGATTTTTGAAAATTCTATGTCTAATAACTTTGGCGTTTGTGGACGGAATTGGCTGAAATTTTCAGGAAAATGGCACATTTTGTTTCTGAGCAGCCCTTGAAAATTTGGGGGGGGTTCGTCAAGGGGGGCAGAGAAAAAAGGGGGGTCCCAAAACGTGTTTTTAACATTGAGTTTTCCATAGGGCGGTTGGCCTCACTTTTAGCCCGAACGGCTGAATGGATTTGCACGAAACTTGGCAAAATTGTAGGGACTGGTAGCCCGATGTGCCTTTTGTAGGTCTCAATATATGTGCTCCAGTGGATTTTGAGAAATTAACGTTTAAAAAAAGATATATATCTGTAACAGCGGACCGGGCAGCGCTCCAGTTCGCGTACTTTTCGCGCAACGGAGCTTTGTGAAGCGAAGCTGATTGGTTCTCCGGCGTCTGTAAACATTCCAAACAGTCCGTAGCGGCCGCCATCTTGTCTCTCGGTAGGATCGAGAGACAAGAGGAGGCCAAAGCGAAGGGGCAAATGACCATAAGGGGGCATAGTAGATCCTCGCTGACCCCCTAGGTTTGATGTGGAGGTTTTAAAAGGGTCCCGCGGGGCAAAAAAAAATAATAATAATAATAATCGAACGGCTGAATGGATTTGCACGAAACTTAGTAAAATATTAGGGACTGGTAGCCCGATGTGCCTTTGCTAGGTCTCAATATATGTGCTCCAGTGGATTTTGAGAAATTAACGTTCAAAAAAAGATATATATCTGTAACGGAGGTTTGCGAAGCTGATTGGTTCTCCGGCGTCTGTAAACATTGCAAACAGTCTGTAGCGGCCGCCATCTTGTCTCTCGGTAGGATCGAGAGACAAGAGGAGGCCAAAGCGAAGGGGCAAATGACCATAAGGGGGCATAGTAGATCCTCCTTGACCTCTTAGGTTTGATGTGGAGGTTTTAAAAGGGCCCCGCGGGGCAAAAATATAATAATAATAATAATCGAACGGCTGAATGGATTTGCACGAAACTTGGCAAAATTGTAGGGACTGGTAGCTCGATGTGCCTTTGCTAGGTCTCAATATATGTGCTTCAGTGGATTTTGAGAAATTAACGTTCAAAAACAAGATATATATCTGTAACAGCGCTCCGCTTCGCGGAGGTAAAATTATATCTGTATTACCTAGCTGTTGCTAACACCAGTTAGCGACGGCTAGTAGGAGATAGCGACCATCTTGGGCCCCACTTTGCATGTGAGTGATATTTATCACTAATGACATGCAAAGTGGGCATGCCAAGATGTTAGCGACTGGAAACAGTCGCTAACATCGCTATCTCCTATTATCAACTTTTGGAAATATTCGAGATAAGCGCGAATATCTCCAAAAGCTAGCACCTGCCCTGAGCAGTTCTTAGCCATGTTATCCAATGGGAGGTGGATAACATGGCTAAGAGCATTAGCTCGTTAATGCATGAATATCGCTGAGTTTTCAGCGATATTAATGCATTGCGGTCGTTTATTATCGTATTTGCGATAAACCTTGATAATAGCAAGGTTTATCTGCGATAATTTCTGACGATGCTTAGCGGTAAAAAAATCGTTGCTAAGCATCGTTAGGGATAAATATCGCTTAACTTTGGTAATATGCCCAAACGTCTGTTAACGTTCGATTCGAAGGAAATCAGGAAGTGTTGAAAAACATTGTCTGCGCCATCTTGTCTTTTTTCAAATGCCACACTTTTGTCGTGCACGGCAGCCATTTTAGATGCCTTGACCAGACCCACTCTGTGCACGCTGTCGATCCTTAGCATGGCTCCCCACCCTCGCAAGCATCTCCCCCAGGCAGTGGTCACCCCCGCTCTCTGTCTTATGCATGGGTAATAAACCTCCCCCCATCTGCGCTGCTCTTCCCTGAGAATCACACCCTGTGACCGCCCGACACCTCCCTTTCGCCCTATTCACTACCGCACCCTCTGACACTCCTTTTCCTCTGTGTCCGATTGTCCAGGCTGGTCCTAGGGTATCAGCTAGCCCTGCAGATGTAGTTCATGGCCCCAGCTGTAAAGAATCACCCCTCTTCAAAGGAGTTATAGTAGATCAAGACCCACACTCGATGAGATCCGTCACAGCAGAAGCGTTGCTATTATCTGAAAACAATCCTGTATTGTGATTGGGGAGGGGACCGAGCCTGAAGCGGAAGATTCCAGGGATGACTCTTTGTACATCAAAGTTTTTACAATTATGTGTCACATTAAAAATATATAGCACTCCGACAAAGTAGTAAGATTATAAAACTGTAATAATTTATAAATATATACAAGAAAACAAAAATAGTAATAACATATAAACATTTTTAGGGAAAAACAACGAAGTAGCGGTCGGCTGTGCGAATAGTCCCAACGCAGCACAACGATGGCACCAAGGTGATGTCCAGTAAGTTGCCGCACTGGTTTTGGTATCCTACAATGCTGCTCCGAATAACGGCGTGGGGCGCCCCGGGGGAGGCGGCGTGAACGGGCCTCTCCAGGTGGAGTGTCATCTGTTGTAGTGGGGCGCCCCTTTACCGTTTCAGTTGCCATTCCGTCCGTTTTTGGTCCACTGTGTCAAAAGCCGCAATTCAGCTGAGTTGCGCCCACTCTTGCGGTGCAGGGATAGGCGGCTGTCACAGGACTCTCAAAATGGCAGCAGGCTCTTTCCTTTTTGGGCCTGGTCCACTGAAATGGCCCTGGGACACCTTGGAAATCGGACGCTTGTCTGCTAGGTCTTGGACCCCATTCTCGAAAGCGTCCCCTCCGCCTTGAGGATTCATCAAAAGTTTTGGGGGCCCCCGACTCCTGTAGGCTTCTGGGGGGGAGCGGTTGCCATGATTGCGCGCGGAATGACCACGACGGAGCTACGAGATGGTGGTGCTCTCATGCTGACGCCAGCTTCAGTCTGAAATATCCAGAAACAAGGTGGGGCTTTCATCGTTTGGGAAAAAAAAAAAGTTTTCATCCAATGAAAAGTGTTGTTTTTAGGTCATATGATCAAGCCTTCCATCATTAGGAAACCAAAAGTAAAATGAAGCAATGAAAAGTTTTATAAACAAGTCACATGACCTGTTATGCGGCATAGGGTATAAAATGCGGAGAAAATACGTTGGCACGTGAGGCGGCGTCAGTAGCGGACCGATGTGCGAATAGGCCGAAGGCAATACAACGCGCCAAGATCCGGATGGCACCGAGGTGTTGTCCAGCAAGTCGCAGTACTGGTGTGGCCATCCTACAATGCTGAAAGTCGGCGTGGGGCGCCCCGTTGGCCTGTGAGTTTGCGTCAGTAGCGGACCGATGTGCGAATAGGCCAAAGGTAGCAGAACGCGCCAAGATCCGGATGGCACCGAGGTGGTGTCTAGTAAGTTGCCGCACTGGTGTGGCCATCCTACAATGTTGAAAGTCGGCGTGGGGCGCCCCGTTGGCCTGTGAGATGGCGGCAGTAGCGGACCGATGTGCGAATGGGGCCAAAGGCAGCGCAACAATATTTTCGGAATAGAAGACACCACAAGGCGCTGAGATGCCAAGATCCGGATGGCACCGAGGTGGTGTCTAGCAAGTTGTGGCACTGGTGTGGCCATCCTACAATGGTAAAAGTCGGCGTGGGGCGCCCTGTTGGCCTGTGAGATGGTGTCAGTAGCGGACTGATGTGCGAATGGGGCCAAAGGCAGCGCAACAATATTTTCTGACTAGAAGACACCACAAGGCGCTGAGATGCCAAGATCCGGATGGCACCGAGGTGATGTCTAGCAAGTTGCTGTACTGGTGTGGTCATCCTACAATGCTGAAACTTGGCGTGGGGCGCCCCATTAGTCTGTGAGATGGCGTCAGTAGCGGACCGATGTGCGAATAGGCCGAAGGCAGCACAACGCGCCAAGATCCGGATGTCACCGTGGTGGTTTCATAGTTGAGAGGCACTTCATCTGCAGTGGGGCGCCGAGATCCGGATGGCACCGAGGTGATGTCTAGCAAGTTGCTGTACTGGTGTGGTCATCCTACAATGCTGAAACTCGGCGTGGGGCGCCCCATTAGCCTGTGAGATGGCGTCAGTAGCGGACCGATGTGCGAATAGGCCGAAGGCAGCACAACGCGCCAAGATCCGGATGTCACCGTGGTGGTTTCATAGTTGAGAGGCACTTCATCTGCAGTGGGGCGCCGAGATCCGGATGGCACCGAGGTGATGTCTAGCAAGTTGCTGTACTGGTGTGGTCATCCTACAATGCTGAAAGTCGGCGTGGGGCGCCCCATTAGCCTGTGAGATGGCGTCAGTAGCGGACCGATGTGCAAATGGGGCCAAAGGCAGCGCAACAATATTTTCTGAAGAGAAGACACCAAAAGGCGCTGAGATTCCAAGATCCGGATGGCACCGAGGTGGTGTCTAGCAAGCTATGCAGTTGAGTTGTGTGCGCACTTGCGGCGAATAGGTCGAAGGCAGCATAACAATGTTTTCTGAATAGAAGACACCACAAGGCGTTGAGATTCGGTTACCACCGAGGTGATGTCTAGCAAGTTGCCCCACTGGTGTGGCCATCCTACAATACTGCTCCGAATAACGGCGTGGGGTGCCCGAAGGGGGGGGGGGGAGGCGGCGTGAACGGGCCTTCCTAGGTGGAGGCTCGTCTGCTGTAGTGGGGCGCCCCTTTACCGTTTCAGTTGCCATTCAGCTGAGTTTCGGCTGCTCTTGATGCTACAGCGACAGGCGGCTGCAACAGGACTCTCAAAATGGCGGCCTGTTCTTTGGATTTGGGCCTGGTCCACTAAAATGGCCCTGGGACACCTTAGAACTCGGACGCTCGATTTTTTTTTCCTTTCCTGTACATGCAAAAAAAGGTAAATGCCCGGTACGTTACACGCTTCATCTGCCACGATGAACTCTCCAGAGGAACCGAAAAAAAATATAGTTATGGTAACTATACCATGCATCGTCATATGGAGAGGTGGCACCAATTAATTATAGTGCTGCATAAAAGAGAGATTTGGAGGAGAACCCCTGACCTGCTAGTACATTCATCAAAGAAGTGGCACTGACAGCATCAGAGGCAAGGGAAACGGTCCCAAATATTTAGAAGAACTTTGGAAAGATTAAAATGACATGTTTAGATTGTGGCAAATTAATTTCATGTGGACAGATGAGTGTTACTCTAATAAATACAGCATCTGAACATCATCATAGTCGATGGTTGGTAGAGACATTTTGACTATATCCTGGACCTGAGCGTCCTCGCCCAAAATGGCGCCGGAATAAATGGGACTCGTAACTCCTTGTTGTGTACTGGTTGCAGAACCTTGAAATCACGAGATACGTATGCAGTTTTGAAGCACATGGCGGGCGGGGACGAGAATTGATTGAATATTTCGACATCCCTATTGATATTAAGTTCTGATGTGTTATTGATTACTGTACTATTGAAAGTTCGAATTAACGTCACCCATGGTACTTGCCCGCAAATGTATATCTAGATAATTTTATTGTAACTGGCCCTGTCGTATTTTAATTATAAAATGTACGTCCACCGATTCCGTAACTGTTAGACACCTTAGTTCTTGCAACCTAATGGCCCGCCCGTTACGTTCCTCTACAGTGTAAATGTCTACTCATCATATACGATTACAGTTTGCTCCGTGGCAGGCCCACGTGGTTATAGGCTCGTATTTGTATAATGAAATTTTCACAATAAAGGTTTTTAAAAGAAAACATGGTAGTAGTATATACATTGGTAAAGTTTTTAATAATAGTCACTGTTTTAGAATCATTAAAAGGCAAGTGAAATAAAGCAGACCAATTACATGAAGGGTAAAAGGTATAATACGAAGGAACGCAGTAAAGATAAATGGTCAAGGGCTGTTGTGTTTTCTATTCCTGCAACATAAAGTGATCGATAAGAATCTCATATTCAGGCGTATCGGCGACTAAGACAGCAGGTCGACCCTCTTTTGCTCAACGGCTCCGTCATGGGACGAAGAAACGCTCTTTTTCTCGAAAAAAGAATATATTTTACTTGCAGGACAGTTGTGAATTTTCCCGGGAAAGTACATTAGCCTGGAACATTATAACATATATTTAAGAAAAAATAATGTTCGGAAGTAATAAAAAGCGTAATTTTTAGGTCATATGACCAAGCCTTTCATCATTAGAATAAGAAAAGTAAAACGAACCAATGAAAAGTTTTATTAACAAGTCACATGACTTGTTATGCTTACGTTACGCGCTGCGCGCCCCGGATGACTTCCGGATGCGCTAACGCGGCGCGTCATATGACGCATTACGCGACAACGCAGGTCCAGAATATAGTCAAAATGTCTCCACCAACCAGCGGTCGGAACACAACCCCTTTCAGCAGGCTAAATAGTTCTGTTAAATGACAACAGAAGGGACAGGCAACAAGAACCATCAGTCAAAGAGGGGAGGGCTAGTTCTTCTCTACCGGGTTACATTGGGGCGCTACCGGAACTGATCGAATTGGTAGTCTACAGTGTTTCTGGATGTTTCAGACTGAAGCTGGGGTTAGCATGAGAGCAGTACCATTTCGTAGCTCCGTCGTGGCCATTCCGCAACCAATCATGGCAGCCGCTCTTTATCGTTATTTTGGGCGGGGTGGGTGGCGGAGCCGAGCTGTTTTGCAGCCATCATTGTGTGGAGTTCAGTTCATTTCACTAGTTTTGTATTTGTCATGAAGGGTTGTTCCTAATGTTTCTATTTTAGCGAGGTCAAAAAGAGATCCCGTTAGTGGCCTACTGATTTTGCTCGATTCCTTTTCTTTTTTTTTTTACACGATTTTTCGTTATCTGCAAAGACTAAACAGAGTATTGCGACTCTGTGTTTGTTTCTAAATAGAGAATGAACCAAAGAGAACCAATTCTAAAACAGTAAAAACTTGGATAACAATCAATCAAATGGAGAGAGAAGCAGGCACGACGTATTACAACGGGGGCAAAGGCCTGCGTTAACTACCCTTCACTATGTGCAAAGAGAGAGTACTCCTAATAGAAATGAGGGGGGGGGCACCATTCAAAGCAGATCAGTGTGTATAAACACGAAAATGTTTTCACTTACCACGTACTTGACATTCGACAGCTTATGATATTTGCTATTAAAAAACCATTGAAATTCACTGAAAAAACCATAGGTTATAGATCATATATAGTTAGGAATTAGCATTTACAAAACTTTGAAAATTCACTGAAAACACCATAGGTTATAGACCATATATAGTTAGGAATTAGCATTTAAAAAACCTTATTTTACTCACACAAAACCATTGAAATTCCATATATAGTTAGTTGCACTAACTATATATCGCGCACCCGCAATCCACTGCTGATGATGTCACATATTACATCATTCATGACATGGTCAGTGACATCACTGATGACATCACTGATGACATCTCAAATGACATCACTGATAACATCTCAAATGACATCACTGATGACATCTCAAATGACATCATTGATGACATCACTGATGACATCTCATTTGACATCAATGACCACATCACTAATGATATCATTCATGTGACAATACAATGCATCTCCTCACACTTTAATATAACCTCTGTTACACCCAGTGTTAAATACAGAGTATAATTTTTGAAACCATTGACACACCAATACTAGTTACTACATACGCACTCACTGATTCCTATGTTTACACACACATTCACTCATTTACCCATACAATCATTCATACATACAATCACTCATCTTTACAACACTATCATATGCACTCATACACCTATACAGACTCTCACACTCTGTCACTCATCCATGGAGTTACTCACACACCTAGTCAGTCCTGTAAATAATCAATCACACTTCCATTTTCTAATCTATACAGTTAAACATAGAGCACCTTACATTTTGAAACATATACTAACACATACTTACTCTCTTATACAATCATTGATACAAGTACACATTGATCTGCACAGAGTCACACACCTCCCAGCCAGCCACACACACACTCAGTGTCCCATACAAATACTTGGGCAATCAATCAATAACCCATATAGCCACTCATATAGCTACTGATCAACACATGCAGCAGCTTGCACAACAACAGACATATTGATGCACACTTTCAGACAGTTTAGTCACTAACCCATGCATTCAGTAAGACGCATTTAATCACTCACTCATACAGTCAACCATGCACCTACTAAAACCTTCATTCAGACACTTATACATCCACTCATTCTTCAATATGTAAAACATATTTAAACTTTACAGAAACGCACAGTCACTGGATGATGTCATCAGTGATGTCATCAGTGATGTCATTTGAGATGTCATCAGTGATGTCATCAGTGATGTCACTGACCATGTCATGAATGATGTAATATGTGACATCATCAGCAGTGGATTGCGGATGCGCGATATATAGTTAGTGCAACTAACTATGTATGGAATTTCAATGGTTTTGTGTGAGTAAAATAAGGTTTTTTAAATGCTAATTCCTAACTATATATGGTCTATAACCTATGGTTTTTTAAGTGAATATATATATTACCTATTGGCGGTCGCCAGTAGGTATATATAGTTAGGATTTTTTCTCTATGGGTTTTTTGAAAATTCTATGTCTAATAACTTTGGCGTTTGTGGACGGAATTGGCTGAAATTTTCAGGAAAATGGCACATTTTGTTTCTGAGCAGCCCTTGAAAATTTGGGGGGGGTTCGTCAAGGGGGGGCCGAGAAAAAAGGGGGGTCCCAAAACGTGTTTTTAACATTGAGTTTTCCATAGGGCGGTTGGCCTCACTTTTAGCCCGAACGGCTGAATGGATTTGCACGAAACTTGGCAAAATTGTAGGGACTGGTAGCCCGATGTGCCTTTTGTAGGTTTCAATATATGTGCTCCAGTGGATTTTGAGAAATTAACGTTTAAAAAAAGATATATATCTGTAACAGCGGACCGGGCAGCGCTCTGGTTCGCGGACTTTTCGCGCAACGGAGCTTTGTGAAGCGAAGCTGATTGGTTCTCCGGCGTCTGTCAACATTCCAAACAGTCCGTAGCGGCCGCCATCTTGTCTCTCGGTAGGATCGAGAGACAAGAGGAGGTCAAAACAAAGGGGGAAATAACTATAAGGGGGCATAGTAGATCCTCGCTGACCCCCTAGGTTTGATGTGGAGGTTTTAAAAGGGCCCCGCGGGGCAAAAAAAAAAACAAAATAATAATAATCGAACGGCTGAATGGATTTGCACGAAACTTGGCAAAATATTAGGGACTGGTAGCCCGATGTGCCTTTGCTAGGTCTCAATATATGTGCTCCAGTGGATTTTGAGAAATTAACGTTTAAAAAAAGATATATATCTGTAACAGCGGACCGGGCAGCGCTCTGGTTCGCTGACTTTTCGCGCAACGGAGCTTTGTGAAGCGAAGCTGATTGGTTCTCCGGCGTCTGTCAACATTCCAAACAGTCCGTAGCGGCCGCCATCTTGTCTCTCGGTAGGATCGAGAGACAAGAGGAGGTCAAAACAAAGGGGGAAATAACTATAAGGGGGCATAGTAGATCCTCGCTGACCCCCTAGGTTTGATGTGGAGGTTTTAAAAGGGCCCCGCGGGGCAAAAAAAAAAAAAAAAAATAATAATCGAACGGCTGAATGGATTTGCACGAAACTTGGCAAAATATTAGGGACTGGTAGCCCGATGTGCCTTTGCTAGGTCTCAATATATGTGCTCCAGTGGATTTTGAGAAATTAACGTTCAAAAAAAGATATATATCTGTAACAGCGCTCCGCTTCGCGTACTTTTCGCGTTACGGAGCTTTGCGAAGCTGATTGGTTCTCCGGCGTCTGTCAACATTCCAAACAGTCCGTAGCGGCCGCCATCTTGTCCCTCGGTAGGATTGAGAGACAAGAGGAGGCCAAAGCGAAGGGGGAAATGACCATAAGGGGGCATAGTAGATCCTTCCTGACCTCTTAGGTTTGATGTACCATTTTGCCAAGTTTGGTGTAATTCCGTTCAGCCATTCAGGCTGTAGACGTATGTAAATGTCCTATGGAAAATTGCATGGGGAAAACACATTTGAAAGTGTTGAAATTTAGAACCAATTAAAATGTTACTTTGGTTTTGTATTTGTGTGTGATGAAAGTTAATTGGTTATGTATATATGTCAAATGAGAGGAAACCACAGCCATTTTGTGATACTACTGTCTGAGGTACATTTGTGAGGAATTTTTGGTGGTGAATTTCTGGTGTTTGATTTACACAGTACTAACACTTCTGCTACTTTTAAAAAGGTGAGTTGTTAATTTGTAAGGGGAACTATGTTGTACACTTGAAGATAATTTGAAAAATGTTTTCTGTTATTTATTTGCAGTCCTTCTGTTATACTAAATACTTGATAAAGTTAGTTTTATATTATGTATTACTAAAAACGATAAATGAAAGTGATTATTTTTTTCTGCAATTTACAGCAAGCAATTTCAAAATAAAATGGCTCACAATGAAGAGACCGTGGCAATTTCTTTTGAATTGTCCAACACATTGATTGAAATTGAGAGCACCAATAATGAAATATTGTCACAAGGAGGACATGACTTGTATGATTCCATTAGATTGATTGAAATGGACAGCACCAAGAATGAAATATTGTCACAAGGAGATGACTTGAATGATTCCACTACATTGATTGAAATTGAGAGCACCAATAATGAAATATTGTCACAAGGAGGAGATGGCTTGTATGATTCCATTAGATTGATTGAAATGGACAGCACCAATAATGAAATATTGTCACAAGGAGGAGATGACTTGAATGATTCCACTACATTGATTGAAATTGAGAGCACCAATAATGAAATATTGTCACGAGGAGATGACTTGAATGATTCCACTACATTGATTGAAATTGACAGCACCAATAATGAAATATTGTCACAAGGAGGAGATGACTTGAATGATTTTTTTGATCAATCTCTTGATGGCGAATTTATCGAGTGTTTGGAGACCATAGAGTTACAAGAATCATCATTGGAGACTTTTAATGAGGACATTGCTGATGAGGACATGTTACTAGTTCTTTCAAATTTAGAAAATTCTGAAGAATAAATTTATATTTAGAATTCAAAAATTGTTTGAGACATTATTCATTTTTATTTTTAATTTATGAGGTTGTAGCGAAGTGATTGTAGTATAAAATGAGACTTATAGTATAGAGTGCAACATTTTTATGTTACATGGTAAGTTTACTCATATTTACTTCCCTTCTGCCACTATATTATCTCCAATGTGTATTTGACATGTCTTCTTCATCTCCGGCCTCCTTTCTCTCACTGTGTGTCTCCGATGCATCTTATCGCTGCTATTTTGTGTAATTACAGAAGAGAGTAAAATAAAATAGTTCGGAACGTGAAAAGGGGGCAAAGTAGAGTACTCCTCACCCCCTAGGCCTTTTTAGGCGGTCCCAAAAGGATCAGTTTCTGCTTTCCTGAGAGATTATGGTATGAGTTCCATATACCACAATAACTTGCATTACAACATGCAAGATATCTATCTCCTATTACCAACTTTTGGAGATATTCGCGCTAAGCGCGAATATCCCCAAAAAGTAACACCTGCCCTGAGCAGTTCTTAGCCATGTTATCCAATGGGAGGTGGATAACATGGCTAAGAGCATTAGCTCGGTAATGCATGAATATCGCTGAGTTTTTAGCGATATTCATGCATTGCGGCCGTTTATTATCGCATTTGCGATAAACCTTGATAATAGTAAGGTTTATCTTCGATAATTTCTGACGATGCTTAGTGGTAAAAAATTGGTTGGTAAGCATCGTTAGCGATAAATATCGCTTAACTTTGGTAATATGCCCCAACGTCTGTTAACGTTCGATTCGAAGGAAATGAGGAAGTGTTGAAAAACATTGTCTGCGCCATCTTGCCTTTTTTGAAATGCCACACTTTTGTCGTGCACGGCAGCCATTTTAGATGTCTTGACCAGACCCACTCTCTGCACGCTGTCGATTCGTAGCATGGCTCCTCACCCACGCAAGCATCTTCCCTAGGCACTGGTCACCACCGCTCTCTGTCTTATGCATGGGCAATAAACCTCCCCCCATCTGCGCTGCTCTTCCCTGAGAATCACACTCTGTGCCCGCCCGACACCTCCCTTTCGCCCTATTCACTACCGCACCCTCTGACACTCCTCTTTCTCTGTGTCCGATTGTCCAGGCTATCAGCTAGCCCTGCAGATGTAGTTTATGGCCCCAGCTGTAAAGAATCACCCCTCTTCAAAGGAGTTATAGTAGATCAAGGCCCACACCCGATGAGATCCGTCACACCACAGGTGTTCCTACTATCTGAAAACCATCCTGTATTGTGATTGGGGAGGGGACCGAGCCTGAAGCGGAAGATTCCAGGAATGACTCTTTGTACATCAAAGTTTTTACAATTATGTGTCACATTAAAAATATATAGCACTCCAACAAAGTAGTAGGAATATAAAACTTTAATAACATATAAATATATACAACAAAACAAAAACAGTAAAAACATTTAAACAACGAAGAGACCGTGGCAATTTCTTTTTAATTATCCAATAGATTTATTGAAATTGACAGCACCAATAATGAAATATTCTTGTCAGTAGCGGTCTGTTGTGCGAATAGTTCCAAGGCAGCAGAACGCGCTGAAATCTAGATGGCACGAAAGTGATGTCTAGTAAGTTGCCGCCCAGCAAAAAAAGGCGTGGGGCGCCGCGGGGGTGAGTGAGTCCAGTAGGCACCACAGCTATTCTTACCGGCATTGCAGAATTACTGCTGGGGACAATGCCTGTGCTGTAGCAGGGTCACAGCAGAAACAAAAAGGATTCTGTTGAAGATGTTGTTGGTTTTCAATTTGAAAACAGTTCTGGTGTCAACTGCTATGCTAATGTAGTGGTTAATGTTTTGTTTTCTCTAGAAAATGTAAAAGAGGGGGAGGCAGTCCAAAGTTCCGTTAAAAGGGCAAAGGAAAGGATCGGTGGTTTGAACTATCAGTCAAAAAGGGGAGGGGGTGCAATAATTTTTCCTACCGGGTCACACTGTGCTTTCACCGGAAGTGAGGTCTGCAGGATGCTAGTAATTCAAAGTGAGGCTGGCGCCAGCATGGGAGCGCCGACGTCCCGCGGATACAGTTTCGTCACTCCACGGGCGATCATGGCAGTCATTCCCCATCGGGGGTCGGAGACTCCCGCGGCTCCTCTAGAATCTTCAAGGTCGTGGAGGACTACGGTGGTGGAGTCAACCAGTGACCGGGCCATTTCTTTATGCTGGGCCCGCTCTTGCCAGGTCGACCGCCATTTTGAGAGTTCGGCAGCTACCGGCGATCGCGGGGTCACATGAGCGGACGGGCTCCACCCTGCCGGGCGAGACGTTGCAGCATGGCCACAGTGGAAGAACCGTTTTCCGGGCGCCTGGAGCGCTGAGGGTGCAGCTGGGAAGTCTCCACCTGGGGAGGCGGGAGAGGCCTGTTCGCACCGTCTCTCTCTCCCAGTGCACCCCACGGCGTCTCGCTTGAGATTTGTTATGGCCGGACCAGGCGATGAGGACGAGGGGGGGGTCGGAGGCATGTGCAAGACATCCCCCCCCAGTGTTGTCGCAGCCATTATAAAAGAAAGAAGTGTCCCGTCCGTCTTCGGGCCGGGCTTCCGGTGGATGTCGGCCGGACGCCCCTGGCTCTGGCCCCATGAACGGGTTTCTTGGTTTATCGGCTGCAGCCGGATCCCGTCGGCCTCGGCCCCCCGACCGTTGGTGGTCGGACCGGAAGAGCATGTGGCGGGACTACCTGCAACTCACAAGGGCCACCGCGGCCGGACTGGGAGAGAGAGGGGAGGGTCGAGGAGACATTCCCCCCCCTGCAACTGTTCAGCGTTGTAAAGGCAATCCCCTGGCCGGGTCCCGCTGGCCTCGGCCTCTCCTTCGGCTACACCCTACGTTAGGATCTCCTGGCCGAGGCGTGGCAGCAGGACCTGCCTTATATGGGCTGCTCCCGGCTGGGCGTAGCCGGAACCCTGCCCCACCTTGGAAGTTTCCAGAGTGGGGGTGGATGTTCTACTGACTTGCATTTTCCCTAGTCTATCGATTTTTTTGGCGTGGCAGGCGGTGGGACAGCGAGGGGTGATTTGGTTTCTCTTACTGTTTTTCTGGTCTCTCACCACTGGCATATTTTAACGTTTTCTTGTTTCTAGGACATTAATAGGTTTTATCATTACGTTATGTTATCGTTTCTTTGTTCGTTGTTTAATAAAAGTTCATGTTCATCAGTGGCCTACTGATTTTCGTTTTCCTATTTTTTTCTTTCCAGGTTGTTTCATGGTAAAGTTTCTGTTAACAGGATACAGTGATCACTTCGTTATTATTGCATATGTCCTTTTCACTAGGGGTGCTCTCTGGTCGGGCCAGATGACGTATCTCTAGTAAATGGTCCGGGTGAAAAAGGTGCATCAATCAGTGGGGAGTAGATAGGCATGACAGATTACAACGGGGGAGAACGGTCCGCATTACGTACCCTTTCACTACTTGCAAAGATTTTCCTACGTTTATTTGCAAACAGGGAATACCTCCAAAAAGAACTAATTCCCAAACAGTCAATGTTCGGACAATCAATCAATCAATGAGGAATTAAATAGGTACGACGTGTTAAAGGCTTGCGTTACCTACCCTTCACTATCTGCAAAGGGAGATAGAATATTCCTATTCTTCCTCGTTTGCAGGTAGAGAAGATCCTTAAGAGAATTAACTTCGAACAATTCAATGCTCGATTGAAACAATCAACAAGGGGTACTGTGAACACAAATGAACGCCGCTTATATACATACGCATTGCTATTTTCAACAGGTTGTTCCTAATGTTTCTATTTTAGCGAGGTCAAAAGAGATCCCATTAGTGGCCTACTGATTTTGCTCGATTCCTTTTGTTTTTTTACACGATTTTTCGCTATCTGCAAAGACTAAACAGAGTATTGCGACTCTGTGCTTGTTTGTAAATAGAGAATGAACCAAAGAGAACAATCAATCAAATGGAGAGAGAAGCAGGCACGACGGATTACAAAGGGGGCAAAGGGCTGCGTTAACTACCCTTCACTATCTGCAAAGAGAGAGTACTCCTAATAGAAATGAGGGGTGGGGGGCAGCAATCAAAGCAGATCAGTGTGCATAAACACGAAAATGTTTTTACTTACCACGTACTTGACATTCGACAGCTTATGATATTTGCTATTAAAAAACCATTGAAATTCACTGAAAAAACCATAGGTTATAGACCATATATAGTTAGGAATTAGCATTTACAAAACCTTGAAAATTCACTGAAAAAACCATAGGTTATAGACCATATATAGTTAGGAATTAGCATTTACAAAACCTTGAAAATTCACTGAAAAAACCATAGGTTATAGACCATATATAGTTAGGAATTAGCATTTACAAAACCTTGAAAATTCACTGAAAAAACCATAGGTTATAGACCATATATAGTTAGGAATTAGCATTTAGAAAACCTTATTTTACTCACACAAAACCATTGAAATTCCATATATAGTTAGTTGCACTAACTATATATCGCGCACCCGCAATCCACTGCTGATGATGTCACATATTACATCATTCATGACATGGTCAGTGACATCACTGATGACATCACTGATGACATCTCAAATGACATCACTGATGACATCACTGATGACATCTCATTTGACATCAATGACCACATCACTGATGATATCATTCATGTGACAATACAATGCATCTCCTCACACTTTAATATAACCTCTGTTACACCCAGTGTTAAATACAGAGTATAATTTTTGAAACCATTGACACACCAATACTAGTTACTACATACGCACTCAGTGATTCCTATGTTTACACACACATTCACTCATTTACCCATACAATCATTCATACATACAATCACTCATCTTTACAACACTATCATATGCACTCATACACCTATACAGACTCTCACACTCTGTCACTCATCCATGGAGTTACTCACACACCTAGTCAGTCCTGTAAAGAATCAATCACACTTCCATTTTCTAATCTATACAGTTAAACATAGAGCACCTTACATTTTGAAACATATACTAACACATAATTACTCTCTTATACAATCATTGATACAAGTACACATTGATCTGCACAGAGTCACACACCTCCCAGCCAGCCACACACACACTCAGTCTCCCATACAAATACTTGGGCAATCAATCAATAACCCATATAGTTACTCATATAGCTACTGATCAACACATGCAGCAGTTTACAGAACAACAGACATAATGATGCACAAATTAAGACAGTTTAGTCACTAACCCATGCACTCAGTGAGACACATTTAATCACTCACTCATACAGTCAGTCACGCACCTACTAAATCCTTCATCCAGACACTTCTACATCTACTCATTCTTCAATATGTAAAACATATTTAAACTTTACAGAAACACACAGTCACTGGATGATGTCATCAGTGATGTCATCAGTGATGTCATTTGAGATGTCATCAGTGATGTCATCAGTGATGTCACTGACCATGTCATGAATGATGTAATATGTGACATCATCAGCAGTGGATTGCGGGTGCGCGATATATAGTTAGTGCAACTAACTATATATGGAATTTCAATGGTTTTGTGTGAGTAAAATAAGGTTTTCTAAATGCTAATTCCTAACTATATATGGTCTATAACCTATGGTTTTTTCAGTGAATATATATATATTTACAGACACACACACATATATATATATATGTACACATATTTATGCTTTTAAAAATATATTTTCACACACATTTTTGTTATTAAGAATGTGTGTGTGTGTGTGTATATCCATTAAACCCCAAACACAGCCCAAAAACCCATACCCACCCTAAACCCACCCTTGCCACCCCAAAAACCCATACCTACTATAAACCCTAAAAATACCAATGCCACCCAAAAACCAATACCCACCCTAAACCCTAACATTACCATTGCCACCCAAAACTCTATACCCGCCTCAAACCCTAAAATTACCATTGACACCCAAAAGCCCATACCCACCCTAAACCTTAAAAATACCCTTGTCACCCAAAAACCCATACCCAGCCTAAACAGTAAAAATACCCTTGCCACCCAAAACCCTATACCCACCTTACCCCAAATAGTCAAAATAGGTCATGGCACAGTGAACGACCTGGCAGTGAAGGGGTTAAAACTGTACAAGGGAAAGAGATACATAGTTTCAGGTGAGGCTTCTGGTTGTCATGGCAACATGTGGGAGGGTCCTTGTGAAGAAGGTTTTTTGGAATGTTGATGTTTGAAGATTCTTTGGAATGTTGGAGTTTAAACCGTGGATGACAGTTAAGGGGGGCTCTGTGCATTGGGTGGGCTGACATCTATACATTAATATATCTATATGAAAGAAACTTTCTTTACAAGTCACTGGAGTCACTTCCCCCTCCTAAGAGACTTTATTATTTAACCCCTTCGTGCTTGTGACGGAACCACGCCGTCACAAGCCACGGGTGGCGTGTGCTCATGATGGTGTGGTTCCGTCATGCTGCGTCCGCTTCGCCCACACGGCACTGATTCCCCGCCTGTGCGGGCGAATTAGTGAGTGGGCGGAGTCGTGACGGAACTACGCCGTCATAAGCACAGCCCGCCCATGGCTCATGACGGCGTGGTTCCGTCACAAGCATGGCGGCGCCGTGTGACCACCCCCTCGCCCTCAGCGCCGCGGCGGAATTACCGCTGCGGCCAAGGGGTTAAAAGCGTCTCTGCTTGTGCTCCTGGTCACATTGTTATCACTCCAGAAAGGAGAGGGAAGAATGAGGGGCTGAATCACCCTGCAGTTGTCACACCAGCTTCAGCTCCGCGTCTCCCCTGTAGGGGGGTGGGAGGAAGGGTGAGGGGCTGAAGCACCCTGCAGTCGGCACACCAGCTTCAGCTCCGCTCCTCCCCTGTAGGGGGTGTTAGGGAAGGATGAGAGGCTGAAGCTCCCTGCAGCTCTCACACCAGCCTCAGCTCCGCTCCTCCCCTGTAGGGGGGTGGGAGGGAAGGATGAGGTGCTGAAGCTCCCTGCAGCTCTCATACCAGCCTCAGCTCCTCTCCTCCCCGGTAGGGGGGTGGGAGGGAAGGATGAGGGGCTGAAGCTCCCTGAAGCTCTCACACCAGCCTCAGCTCTGCTCCGCACCAGAGACCGAAGTACGGGAAAAGCCTCTGTGTGAAGGGGGCCTGCGGGTAGATGTAGAGAAGCTCCATGGAGTCAGCATTGTACAGGGACAGCCGCCCCCTCTCGTAGTCCAGATACACCCCCAGCTTCAGGGGCTTCTCAAGAGGGGACAGGGTGGTCCGGGGGGAGGTGAGAGCAGAGTAAATACCATTATACTCCCGCACAGCCCAGACTCCCCCCTCAGGTGACCATGTGAAGTCTCTCTTCCTGTTCACAGACTCTGCTGCGAGCCCCACATGCCAATCCCCCCCCACCTCCTGCAGCAGCTGCACCTCCCAGTAATGTCTGCCAGAGGTGAACCCCTCGCTCCCCAGCAGACAGTAGTTGTGGGTGAATCTCTTGGGGTTGTCCGGCAGGCGCTGTGCTTTGCCTGTCCATCTCACATGTCTCCCCCCCTCAGATGGGATGAGCTGTGGATGAGCTGTGTCAGGATCCAGAGTCACCATCGCTGCAGAGAAGTGATTCACAATTAGAGATTTAATGACACAAATAAAGGCTGTAATTACTGCTTCTGTTTTACATATGATTAATTCACACCACACCTGGAAGGAGCACGCAGCGCTAGAGACCACGCTGCACTAGACTGCTCACTACACTCAAGCGTGCGGCACTAGACTGCTCACTGCACTAAAGCATCCATTCATCTAGACCACACACTACAACAAGCAACACTGCACTACATAGAGGACATTCTACTGCACAATACACTGTACCGCACAGAATACTACACTACACCATACTACAATACATGATACATACTATACTGCACCACACAGAATACTAAATTACACCACACTACCACACATGAAGCATGATACACTACACCACACTACCACACATGAAGCATGCTACACCACTCTACCAATCAATTAATCAATCAATCAGAACATTTGTAAAGCGCGCTACTCACCCGTGGGGGTCTTAAGGCGTTGGGGGGAGGGGGATGCTGCTACTGCTCGAATAGCCAGGTCTTGAGGAGTCTTCTGAAGGTTAGCAGGTCCTGGGTCTGCCGAAGTAGAATGGAGAGGGTGTTCCAAGTCTTGGCAGCAAGGTGGGAGAACGATCTGCAGTCGGAGGTCGCTCTTCGGATGTGGAGGGACGGTGGCGAGGGAGCGGTCGGCGGGACGGAGCTGGCAGTTAGGGGTGTAGAACTTGAGACGTCAGTTGAGGTATGCTGGTCCGGTGTCGTGGAGCACCTTGTGTGCGTGGGTGAGGAGCTTGAAGGTGATCCTCTTGTTGACAGGGAGCCAGTGCAGGTCTCTCAGGTGGGCTGTGATGTGGCTGCGGCTGGGGATGTCGAGGACCCGGTGTGCAGAGGCCTTCTGAATGCGTTGTAGTCGTTTCAAGAGTCTGGCCGAGGCTCCTGCGTAGAGGGTGTTTCCATAGTACAACCTGCTGCTGACTAGGGCTAGGGTGTCGGTGTTGGTGGCGACTCTGAGAGTGTTCCTATGGACAATGGCGATTTCTCCTCCTGTTCCGTTGGTGCAGTCCCTGTGGGTGATCTCGTAGCTGTCCGGGATGGCTATAGCGAGGTCGGGTGCCGAGGAAGGGTTCATCTAGGTCTCAGTCATGAAGGCGACGTCTTGGGAGGTGGAGTCAAGTAGGTCTGAGAGTTCAACAGCGTGTCTGCGGGCGGAGCGGGTGTTGAGAAGGATGCATCTGAGGTGGTTGCATTCTTTCGCGGTGGGTGGCTTGGCAGATCGGAAGCTGGTGAAGCTGCAGTTCAGGCAGGAGAAGGGGCCCTTGGGTGCGCTTCGGGCGGCCAGGAAGCAGGTGTGTTCTCGTCAGTTGTGGAGTGCATGGAGGGTGCTGGCATTGTAGCGGTGTCAGGTGTTGTGGTATTCGCTGGGGCCATGGGTTCTGGCTCTGGGCGTGGTCCAGGCGTGGATGGGCGCAGACGGGCTTGCCTTAGGCGCGTCGTAAGAAGGGGAGGTGGGAGGGAGGAGCAGCATGGAGGAGGGAGTGGACGAATGGGCGTGTGGGGGAGGTGGGCTGCAGGGGACACAGCGGCAGGAAGAACAGGGGAAGGAACGGCGAGGGAACAGAAGGCAAAAGGGGCACAGGGCACAGAATACAAGGTGAAAGGAGGAAAAACGAAATAATTTAACAATATAAAAACAGAAGCAATACAGTGAAACGCAGGGGGGCAGGGCCGCAGCAACGGGAAAAATGGGGGCAGTAACGGTGAGGGAACAGAAGGGGCACATGGCACAGAGTACAAAGGGGAAAGGAGGAAAAATGAAACAATTGAACAATTAAAAAAAAAGTAGTAATACAGTACAAGCAAACCTACGGCCAGTCACTGGCCAATAGGGATAAGGCTCAGGTGGTAGCCTGCAGATGGAGGAGGGCAGCAGCAGCAAGCATGGAACACAGGCACAACAGGTGGTGCTGTCACGGTGTGGGCAGCGACCTGCCAGGAGCCGGGTCAAGGGTCACTCTACGAGGCATACTACACTACATCACACTACCACACATGAAGCGTCCTACACCACACTACCACACAAGGCATACTACACTACATCACACTACCACACATGAAGCGTCCTACACCACACTACCACACAAGGCATACTTCACTACATCACACTACCACATATGAAGCATGCTACACCACACTACCACACAAGGCATACTACACTACCGCACATGAAGCATGCTACACCACCCTTCCACAAGAGGCATACTACACTACATCACACAACCACACATAAAGCATACTACACTACATCACACTACCACACATGAAGCATACTACACCACCCTACCACACAAGGCATACTACACAACATAATCGATATGGTAACAGGTGATGCACAGCAATGTTTCACAGCAGTTATCGATTAGGTTAGAAAGTCTATAGGGTGCACTCGTGGGTTGTGTCTCCGTCCGAAACACAAATGAAACTGATCCAAAGTTGTGTATGCATAACAAATGCTAATACATCCCCACAAACGGCACACCAGATGAAGGAATACTTCAAATTATTCATCCAATATGTTTTATTTGTTGAATGAAATTAATTCTCAAAACGGATCTGATATTGTATTCATATCAATCAAAAGTTCATTTATATTTCCAAATGAGGAACGATCAAAATTGGCAACTCCGATGCATTTCGGGCAGTGCCCTTTCTCAAGCAGTTCTGCAAAGTAGACAGGATAAAGTAAAGATCGAGTGTTGTTGGCAAAAAGAGGTAAGTATATTAAAAAACGGAGTAAAAAAAAGGCGAGGGATGTCCTGGAGTCAGTTAAAAATGAATTAAAGTCAATCAAAGTGCCGATCAATGGGTGGAAGCGTGCGAAACTAAAGGAACGGTGCAACATCGTGTGTGGCAGTGTTTGAGAAAAAGTCTGTGCTCATACCAGTAAGGGCGTGATTAACGGGATGAAAAACGGGATGAAAAAGCAGAATGAAAAAGCAGGCTAAACGAATGCGGGATAAACAAATGCACTGGGTGACTTACTTGGAGTTCGGTGTAACGCAGCGCGTTACTGACAGGTTCTGGGGCATGCCAAGAACGCTTACAGGAGAGTGTCCGCCATAACGATAGAAAAAGTGAAGGGTAGAAGAGATAGAAGAGGGACTAAGTCAGACGGTGGGACGAGGTGTACCGGTGGAGGCGCCATGTTGAAGTGGTGAAATGGAAGATGGAATAAGCCAAGATGAAAGGGGAAATGTGTAATGAAAAACTAAAGAGTGTGATGACAAACTATGAAAATGGTAAAAGAGTAGATAAAAGGGTAGATAAAAGGGTTGGAAAAATGGAAAAAAGGAAAAAAGGAAAAAAGAAGAAGGTTAATCAGAAAGCAAACGCAAACTATGAGAGACAATGTAACATGATAAATACAGTTAATGAAACTATAGTGTTATAAGTAACAACTATATTCAAAACGGTCGTTTAAACCAAAGGGCTTGTAAGTCTGCAGACGGAATATCCATTCCAGTTCTCTTTTGAGAAGATGTTTGTTATTGTCTGTACCTTCTCTTTTGTTGACGGTCTCAAGGATGATGAATTGCAATTGTGCGATGGAATGGCGAGCTTCATGAAAATGCTGTGCAATGTTGGATTTTTCGTTTTTGAGACGGATGTTAGATTTGTGCTCATTCAAGCGAATCTTAATTTTTCTCTCGGTTTTGCCCACATATAGTTTGCCGCAAGGGCATTTTAAAGCGTATATCAGATTGGCAGAGTCGCAAGTAGCATTTACTTTGAGTTTGATAACGTTGCCTTTCATGGGATGACAGATAGACTTGCCTTTGATGACAGAGTTGCAGTGGCTACAATTGTGACAGGGTTGAGTGCCTTTATACTGTGCGGTGGTGATGCTGGGGCTGGATAATATTTCTTTGATATTTTTGCTTCTGGTGTGTGCGAACAGGGGTGAAGGTTTAAACATATCACCGAAATCTGGTTTGATTTGAAGGATCGGCCAATGCTTGAGTATAATCTTTTTGTAGGTGTTGCTCGCTGTGGAATACTTGGAAACAAGAACTATGCGATGTTGGTCAGTGGTAGATTTCTTAATGAGAGTATCTTGTCTGGTTATTTGTGCCACTCTAGATTGTGCCTCGGTAAGAATGTGTGCCGGATAGCCTCTGTCTAAGAATCGATTCTGCATTTCATCCATGCGAGTTTCCATGATATGTTCATCTGAAACAATGCGTTTGACTCTTAAGAGTTGAGAAAAGGGCAAGTGTTTTTTTAAAGATTCTTGGTGATGACTGTTATAATGCAAGGTATTGTTGCGATCGGTGTTCTTTCTGTGTAAATCAGTCATGAAACCATTGGGGGTGATCTTAATGTTGACGTCCAGAAATGAAATTTCAGAGTCGCTGATCTGCCATGTCAATTTTATTCGATCATCCTTGGAGTTGAGCTGGTGAAGAAATAGTTCTAAAGATTCTTTGGCATCCGTCCAAATGAAAAACAGATCGTCAATATATCTGACGTACATTTTTTTTTTTTCTTGAAGGTTGGTGTCGCTGTATATGTGTGCTCTTTCAAAATTTTCCATATAAATGTTGGCATATGAAGGGGCAGCACAATTTCCCATAGCCATTCCGGAAAGCTGTAAGAACCACTCGTTGTTAACTTGAAAATAACTATGGTATAGGGTGTACACCATTAGTTCCATAAGGAAAGCCTGCATGGAAACGTCAATATCACTGTTTAGTAAGGCAGCTTCAATAGCTTCGATCCCTCCCTGATGGGGATGGATGTGTATAAGGAGGCAACATCGGCAGTGCACAATATGTAATGCTGATGGTCATCTATTTGAATGTCAGCCAACTTGGTCAAAAATTCAGTAGTATCCTTGATGTAACTGTGAGCTTTGGTGACAATGGGTTGCAAGTATCTGTCAATCAGTTTTCCTGAAGATTCATGAATTGAACCCTTAGTCGACACTATGGGCCGAAAAGGTGGATTATTGATGTCCTAATGTATCTTGGGGCTCATGTGGATAGTTGGACTCCTCGGGTGTTGTGGTAAAAGGAAATTCTTTGTGCGTTCTTGAATGACTTCATCTTGAAAAGCTCTCATGACAATATCTTGAAGTATGTTGTAAAATTCCCTGGTTGGGTTGTTCTCAAGTTGCATGTACAGGGTAGTGTCACGTATGTGTTCTTGTAGTCGCTGTGTGTACATGGAAGTGTCAAGAATAACAAGGGCTCCTCCCTTATCGGCTTTTATGCATCTGATTTTGTTGTTGTTGGCCAAAGATTTGAGAACATCACGGTCCTTAGTAGTGAGATTCTGACGTCGGCTCTGATTGTGAAAATTGATTTTAGACAGGTCTTTACGGACCAGTTTTTCAAATAGGTCAATGGATTTGTGGCTGCATGGAGCCTGAAAAGTACTTGGTGGTCGAAGGCCTTTTAGTTCATCGGGTTTCTTTGTGGTAATTGATGGTGAAACATTTTCGAAAAAATGACGTAACCGAAGCTTTCTTACAAATTTGAAGGTACTGACTTCAAGTTCCAATAGATTGGTGTGGGTGGTAGGAATGAATGATGTACCTTTTTCAAGTACACTCAGCTGATGTGGAGTGATAGTGGTATTCGAAATGTTGATGACTAGATGTTCTTTTTTGGTTTGGGGTCTTTCGTGGTGGCTTTGCTCCTCGTAGTTGGTGCGGTGGATTCTTTTTCTTTTACTCTGGCTCCTCCTGAGTCTTCGGCGTTGTCCGTGTCTACCTCTAAAAAATGAACCGCAGAAGTAGAAGATGTACTTGCTGATTCATGGGTTGGTTTGGGAGGTATGTTAGTACGAGGTGGACGACTGGAAGTGTCGCTACCAGAAGATGATGTGTCAGTTTGCAGGTTGGTGGGTCGATTGCGCCGTCGTTGGGCATATATATCTGCCCATGAGTAGACTTCATCTAGCTTGTAATCAAGCGTGTCTCTACGGAATTTTCTGACTTTTCGTTCGTTTATTTCTTTCTGGTGCTTGTCTAATGTGGTTTTTAGATCTTCCAATGTGTTGGCGAGCTCTTCTGGAGTTAGCATTTCTTTGAGTTCTTTGTCAATTTCTTTGATTTCCAGTTCCAATTCTTTAAGAATATCAGAAAGCTCTTCAACGATTAGCAGGATGAGGTCCAGGCTACATTTATTCAATATTCTTTCCCATTTCTCTTTAAATGTCTTCGAATTTTTGCATAACGAGGGTTTCAAAGCGATCCGTAAACCGCGAGGGATTCTGAGTGCCCGATGATATTTAAGTAACGTGCTCGCGTGGAGCTTTTGATTAATGTGTCTCTTGGATAAGTATAAGAGTTGTCTGATACATTGCTCTCTGTTGCGGCTGGTGGAGGTTGGAGTGATGTCTTCCTCGATTAAAGAATAAATGCGTTGACGTTCCTCTTCATCATACGCTAAAGTCTGTGCTCGAGCTTCAGTGCTGCGACTGATTTCTTCGAATTGCATGGTGAGGCGTGCTAATCACCCAAGGCGGAATACAATGGATAATCGATATGGTAACAGGTGATGCACAGCAATGTTTCACAGCAGTTATCGATTAGGTTAGAAAGTCTATAGGGTGCACTCGTGGGTTGTGTCTCCGTCCGAAACACAAATGAAACTGATCCAAAGTTGTGTATGCATAACAAATGCTAATAGATCCCCACAAACGGCACACCAGATGAAGGAATACTTCAAATTATTCATCCAATATGTTTTATTTGTTGAATGAAATTAATTCTCAAAACGGATCTGATATTGTATTCATATCAATCAAAAGTTCATTTATATTTCCAAATGAGGAACGATCAAAATTGGCAACTCCGATGCATTTCGGGCAGTGCCCTTTCTCAAGGAGTTCTGCAAAGAAGACAGGATAAAGTAAAGATCGAGTGTTGTTGGCAAAAAGAGGTAAGTATATTAAAAAACGGAGTAAAAAAAAGGCGAGGGATGTCCTGGAGTCAGTTAAAAATGAATTAAAGTCAATTAAAGTGCCGATCAATGGGTGGAAGCGTGCGAAACTAAAGGAACGGTGCAACATCGTGTGTGGCAGTGTTTGAGAAAAAGTCTGTGCTCATACCAGTAAGGGCGTGATTAACGGGATGAAAAACGGGATGAAAAAGCAGAATGAAAAAGCAGGCTAAACGAATGCGGGATAAACAAATGCACTGGGTAACTTACTTGGAGTTCGGTGTAACGCAGCGCGTTACTGACAGGTTCTGGGGCATGCCAAGAACGCTTACAGGAGAGTGTCCGCCATAACGATAGAAAAAGTGAAGGGTAGAAGAGATAGAAAAGGGACTAAGTCAGACGGTGGGACGAGGTGTACCGGTGGAGGCGCCATGTTGACATTTAAAGAGAAATGGGAAAGAATATTGAATAAATGTAGCCTGGACCTCATCCTGCTAATCGTTGAAGAGCTTTCTGATATTCTTAAAGAATTGGAACTGGAAATCAAAGAAATTGACAAAGAACTCAAAGAAATGCTAACTCCAGAAGAGCTCGCCAACACATTGGAAGATCTAAAAACCACATTAGACAAGCACCAGAAAGAAATAAACGAACGAAAAGTCAGAAAATTCCGTAGAGACACGCTTGATTACAAGCTAGATGAAGTCTACTCATGGGCAGATAAAAATGCCCAACGACGGCGCAATCGACCCACCAACCTGCAAACTGACACATCATCTTCTGGTAGCGACACTTCCAGTCATCCACCTCGTACTAACATACCTCCCAAACCAACCCATGAATCAGCAAGTACATCTTCTACTTCTGCGGTTCATTCTTTAGAGGTAGACACGGACAACGCCGAAGACTCAGGAGGAGCCAGAGTAAAAGAAAAAGAATCCACCGCACCAACTAAGAGGAGCAAAGCCACCACGAAAGACCCCAAACCAAAAAAGAACATCTAGTCATCAACATTTCGAATACCACTATCACTCCACATCAGCTGAGTGTACTTGAAGTCAGTACCTTCAAATTTGTAAGAAAGCTTCGGTTACGTCATTTTTTCGAAAATGTTTCACCATCAATTACCACAAAGAAACCCGATGAACTAAAAGGCCTTCGACCACCAAGTACTTTTCAGGCTCCATGCAGCCACAAATCCATTGACCTATTTGAATAACTGGTTCGTAAAGACCTGTCTAAAATCAATTTTCACAATCAGAGCCGATGTCAGAATCTCACAACTAAGGACCGTGATGTTCTCAAATCTTTGGCCAACAACAACAAAATCAGATGCATAAAACCCGAGAAGGGAGGAGCCCTTGTTATTCTTGACACTTCCATGTACACAAGGCGACTACAAGAACACATACGTGACACTACCCTGTACATGCAACTTGAGAACAACCCAACCAGGGAATTTTACAACATACTTCAAGATATTGTCATGAGAGCTTTTCAAGATGAAGTCATTCAAGAACGCACAAAGAATTTCCTTTTACCACAACACCCGAGGAGTCCAACTATCCACATGAGCCCCAAGATACATAAGGACATCAATAATCCACCTTTTCGGCCCATAGTGTCGACTAAGGGTTCAATTAATGAATCTTCAGGAAAACTGATTGACAGATACTTGCAACCCATTGTCACCAAAGCTCACAGTTACATCAAGGATACTACTGAATTTTTGACCAAGTTGGCTGACATTCAAATAGATGACCATCAGCATTACATATTGTGCACTGCCGATGTTGCCTCCTTATACACATCCATCCCCCATCAGGGAGGGATCGAAGCTATTGAAGCCGCCTTACTAAACAGTGATATTGACGTTTCCATGCAGGCTTTCCTTATGGAACTAATGGTGTACACCCTATACCATAGTTATTTTCAAGTTAACAACGAGTGGTTCTTACAGCTTTCCGGAATGGCTATGGGAAATTGTGCTGCCCCTTCATATGCCAACATTTATATGGAAAATTTTGAAAGAGCACACATATACAGCGACACCAACCTTCAAGAAAAAATAAAAATGTACGTCAGATATATTGACGATCTGTTTTTCATTTGGACGGATGCCAAAGAATCTTTAGAACTATTTCTTCACCAGCTCAACTCCAAGGATGATCGAATAAAATTGACATGGCAGATCAGCGACTCTGAAATTTAATTTCTGGACGTCAACATTAAGATCACCCCCAATGGTTTCATGACTGATTTACACAGAAAGAACACCGATCGCAACAATACCTTGCATTATAACAGTCATCACCAAGAATCTTTAAAAAAACACTTGCCCTTTTCTCAACTCTTAAGAGTCAAACGCATTGTTTCAGATGAACATATCATGGAAACTCGCATGGATGAAATGCAGAATCGATTCTTAGACAGAGGCTATCCGGCACACATTCTCACCGAGGCACAATCTAGAGTGGCACAAATAACCAGACAAGATACTCTCATTAAGAAATCTACCACTGACCAACATCGCATAGTTCTTGTTTCCAAGTATTCCACAGCGAGCAACACCTACAAAAAGATTATACTCAAGCATTGGGCGATCCTTCAAATCGAACCAGATTTCGGTGATGTGTTTAAACCTTCACCCCTGTTCGCACACACCAGAAGCAAAAATATCAAAGAAATATTATCCAGCCCCAGCATCACCACCGCACAGTATAAAGGCACTCAACCCTGTCACAATTGTAGCCACTGCAACTCTGTCATCAAAGGCAAGTCTATCTGTCATCCCATGAAAGGCAACGTTATCAAACTCAAAGTAAATGCTACTTGCGACTCTGCCAATCTGATATACGCTTTAAAATGCCCTTGCGGCAAACTATATGTGGGCAAAACCGAGAGAAAAATTAAGATTCGCTTGAATGAGCACAAATCTAACATCCGTCTCAAAAACGAAAAATCCAACATTGCAAAGCATTTTCATGAAGCTCGCCATTCCATCGCACAATTGCAATTCATCATCCTTGAGACCGTCAACAAAAGAGAAGGTACAGACAATAACAAACATCTTCTCAAAAGAGAACTGGAATGGATATTCCGTCTGCAGACTTACAAGCCCTTTGGTTTAAACGACCGTTTTGAATATAGTTGTTACTTATAACACTATAGTTTCCATAACTGTATTTATCATGTTACATTGTCTCTCATAGTTTACGTTTGCTTTCTGATTAACCTTCTTCTTTTTTCCTTTTTTCCTTTTTTCCTTTTTTCCTTTTTTCCAACCCTTTTATCTACCCTTTTATCTACTCTTTTACCATTTTCATAGTTTGTCATCACACTCTTTAGTTTTTCATTACACATTTCCCCTTTCATCTTGGCTTATTCCATCTTCCATTTCACCACTTCAACATGGCGCCTCAACCGGTACACCTCGTCCCACCGTCTGACTTAGTCCCTTTTCTATCTCTTCTACCCTTCACTTTTTCTATCGTTATGGCGGACACTCTCCTGTAAGCGTTCTTGGCATGCCCCAGAACCTGTCAGTAACGCGCTGCGTTACACCGAACTCCAAGTAAGTCACCCAGTGCATTTGTTTATCCCGCATTCGTTTAGCCTGCTTATTCATTCTGCTTTTTCATCCCGTTTTTCATCCCGTTAATCACGCCCTTACTGGTATGAGCACAGACTTTTTCTCAAACACTGCCACACACGATGTTGCACCGTTCCTTTAGTTTCGCACGCTTCCACCCATTGATCGGCACTTTAATTGACTTTAATTCATTTTTAACTGACTCCAGGACATCCCTCGCCTTTTTTTTACTCCGTTTTTTAATATACTTACCTCTTTTTGCCAACAACACTCGATCTTTACTTTATCCTGTCTTCTTTGCAGAACTCCTTGAGAAAGGGCACTGCCCGAAATGCATCGGAGTTGCCAATTTTGATCGTTCCTCATTTGGAAATATAAATGAACTTTTGATTGATATGAATACAATATCAGATCCGTTTTGAGAATTAATTTCATTCAACAAATAAAACATATTGGATGAATAATTTGAAGTATTCCTTCATCTGATGTGCCGTTTGTGGGGATGTATTAGCATTTGTTATGCATACACAACTTTGGATCAGTTTCATTTGTGTTTCGGACGGAGACACAACCCACGAGTGCACCCTATAGACTTTCTAACCTAATCGATAACTGCTGGGAAACATTGCTGTGCATCACCTGTTACCATATCGATTATCCATTGTATTCCGCCTTGGGTGATTAGCACGCCTCACCATGCAATTCGAAGAAATCAGTCGCAGCACTGAAGCTCGAGCACAGACTTTAGCGTATGATGAAGAGGAACGTCAACGCATTTATTCTTTAATCGAGGAAGACATCACTCCAACCTCCACCAGCCGCAACAGAGAGCAATGTATCAGACAACTCTTATACTTATCCAAGAGACACATTAATCAAAAGCTCCACGCGAGCACGTTACTTAAATATCATCGGGCACTCAGAATCCCTCGCGGTTTACGGATCGCTTTGAAACCCTCGTTATGCAAAAATTCGAAGACATTTAAAGAGAAATGGGAAAGAATATTGAATAAATGTAGCCTGGACCTCATCCTGCTAATCGTTGAAGAGCTTTCTGATATTCTTAAAGAATTGGAACTGGAAATCAAAGAAATTGACAAAGAACTCAAAGAAATGCTAACTCCAGAAGAGCTCGCCAACACATTGGAAGATCTAAAAACCACATTAGACAAGCACCAGAAAGAAATAAACAAACGAAAAGTCAGAAAATTCCGTAGAGACACGCTTGATTACAAGCTAGATGAAGTCTACTCATGGGCAGATATATATGCCCAACGACGGCGCAATCGACCCACCAACCTGCAAACTGACACATCATCTTCTGGTAGCGACACTTCCAGTCGTCCACCTCGTACTAACATACCTCCCAAACCAACCCATGAATCAGCAAGTACATCTTCTACTTCTGCGGTTCATTTTTTAGAGGTAGACACGGACAACGCCGAAGACTCAAGAGGAGCCAGAGTAAAAGAAAAAGAATCCACCGCACCAACTACGGGGAGCAAAGCCACCACGAAAGACCCCAAACCAAAAAAGAACATCTAGTCATCAACATTTCGAATACCACTATCACTCCACATCAGCTGAGTGTACTTGAAAAAGGTACATCATTCATTCCTACCACCCACACCAATCTATTGGAACTTGAAGTCAGTACCTTCAAATTTGTAAGAAAGCTTCGGTTACGTCATTTTTTCGAAAATGTTTCACCATCAATTACCACAAAGAAACCCGATGAACTAAAAGGCCTTCGACCACCAAGTACTTTTCAGGCTCCATGCAGCCACAAATCCATTGACCTATTTGAAAAACTGGTTCGTAAAGACCTGTTTAAAATCAATTTTCACAATCAGAGCCGACGTCAGAATCTCACTACTAAGGACCGTGATGTTCTCAGATCTTTGGCCAACAACAACAAAATCAGATGCATAAAAGCCGATAAGGGAGGAGCCCTTGTTATTCTTGACACTTCCATGTACACACAGCGACTACAAGAACACATACGTGACACTACCCTGTACATGCAACTTGAGAACAACCCAACCAGGGAATTTTACAACATACTTCAAGATATTGTCATGAGAGCTTTTCAAGATGAAGTCATTCAAGAACGCACAAAGAATTTCCTTTTACCACAACACCCGAGGAGTCCAACTATCCACATGAGCCCCAAGATACATAAGGACATCAATAATCCACCTTTTCGGCCCATAGTGTCGACTAAGGGTTCAATTCATGAATCTTCAGGAAAACTGATTGACAGATACTTGCAACCCATTGTCACCAAAGCTCACAGTTACATCAAGGATACTACTGAATTTTTGACCAAGTTGGCTGACATTCAAATAGATGACCATCAGCATTACATATTGTGCACTGCCGATGTTGCCTCCTTATACACATCCATCCCCCATCAGGGAGGGATCGAAGTTATTGAAGCTGCCTTACTAAACAGTGATATTGACGTTTCCATTCAGGCTTTCCTTATGGAACTAATGGTGTACACCCTATACCATAGTTATTTTCAAGTTAACGAGTGGTTCTTACAGCTTTCCGGAATGGCTATGGGAAATTGTGCTGCCCCTTCATATGCCAACATTTATATGGAAAATTTTGAAAGAGCACACATATACAGCGACACCAACCTTCAAGAAAAAAAAAAAATGTACGTCAGATATATTGACGATCTGTTTTTCATTTGGACGGATGCCAAAGAATCTTTAGAACTATTTCTTCACCAGCTCAACTCCAAGGATGATCGAATAAAATTGACATGGCAGATCAGCGACTCTGAAATTTAATTTCTGGACGTCAACATTAAGATCACCCCCAATGGTTTCATGACTGATTTACACAGAAAGAACACCGATCGCAACAATACCTTGCATTATAACAGTCATCACCAAGAATCTTTAAAAAAACACTTGCCCTTTTCTCAACTCTTAAGAGTCAAACGCATTGTTTCAGATGAACATATCATGGAAACTCGCATGGATGAAATGCAGAATCGATTCTTAGACAGAGGCTATCCGGCACACATTCTCACCGAGGCACAATCTAGAGTGGCACAAATAACCAGACAAGATACTCTCATTAAGAAATCTACCACTGACCAACATCGCATAGTTCTTGTTTCCAAGTATTCCACAGCGAGCAACACCTACAAAAAGATTATACTCAAGCAATGGCCGATCCTTCAAATCGAACCAGATTTCGGTGATATGTTTAAACCTTCACCCCTGTTCGCACACACCAGAAGCAAAAATATCAAAGAAATATTATCCAGCCCCAGCATCACCACCGCACAGTATAAAGGCACTCAACCCTGTCACAATTGTAGCCACTGCAACTCTGTCATCAAAGGCAAGTCTATCTGTCATCCCATGAAAGGCAACGTTATCAAACTCAAAGTAAATGCTACTTGCGACTCTGCCAATCTGATATACGCTTTAAAATGCCCTTGCGGCAAACTATATGTGGGCAAAACCGAGAGAAAAATTAAGATTCGCTTGAATGAGCACAAATCTAACATCCGTCTCAAAAACGAAAAATCCAACATTGCACAGCATTTTCATGAAGCTCGCCATTCCATCGCACAATTGCAATTCATCATCCTTGAGACCGTCAACAAAAGAGAAGGTACAGACAATAACAAACATCTTCTCAAAAGAGAACTGGAATGGATATTCCGTCTGCAGACTTACAAGCCCTTTGGTTTAAACGACCGTTTTGAATATAGTTGTTACTTATAACACTATAGTTTCATTAACTGTATTTATCATGTTACATTGTCTCTCATAGTTTGCGTTTGCTTTCTGATTAACCTTCTTCTTTTTTCCTTTTTTCCTTTTTTCCAACCCTTTTATCTACCCTTTTATCTACTCTTTTACCATTTTCATAGTTTGTCATCACACTCTTTAGTTTTTCATTACACATTTCCCCTTTCATCTTGGCTTATTCCATCTTCCATTTCACCACTTCAACATGGCGCCTCCACCGGTACACCTCGTCCCACCGTCTGACTTAGTCCCTTTTCTATCTCTTCTACCCTTCACTTTTTCTATCGTTATGGCGGACACTCTCCTGTAAGCGTTCTTGGCATGCCCCAGAACCTGTCAGTAACGCGCTGCGTTACACCGAACTCCAAGTAAGTCACCCAGTGCATTTGTTTATCCCGCATTCGTTTAGCCTGCTTTTTCATTCTGCTTTTTCATCCCGTTTTTCATCCCGTTAATCACGCCCTTACTGGTATGAGCACAGACTTTTTCTCAAACACTGCCACACACGATGTTGCACCGTTCCTTTAGTTTCGCACGCTTCCACCCATTGATCGGCACTTTAATGGACTTTAATTCATTTTTAACTGACTCCAGGACATCCCTCGCCTTTTTTTTACTCCGTTTTTTAATATACTTACCTCTTTTTGCCAACAACACTCGATCTTTACTTTATCCTGTCTTCTTTGCAGAACTCCTTGAGAAAGGGCACTGCCCGAAATGCATCGGAGTTGCCAATTTTGATCGTTCCTCATTTGGAAATATAAATGAACTTTTGATTGATATGAATACAATATCAGATCCGTTTTGAGAATTAATTTCATTCAACAAATAAAACATATTGGATGAATAATTTGAAGTATTCCTTCATCTGGTGTGCCGTTTGTGGGGATGTATTAGCATTTGTTATGCATACACAACTTTGGATACTACACAACATCACACTACCACACATGAAGCATGCTACACCAGACTACCACCATGAAGCATGCTACACTACATCTCACTACGACACTACGACACATGAAGCATGCTACACTACATCACACTACCACACATGAAGCATGCTACACCACACTACCACACATGAAGCATGCTACACTACACCACACTACCACACATGATGCATGCCACACGAGGCATACTACACCACATCACACTACCACACATGAAGCATGTTACACCACACTACCACACAAGGAAGCCTGCACTACACCAAACTATCATAAATGACGCATACTACACGGCACCACTCAGAATATTACATTACACCACACAGTGCTAGATCGCACACTGTACTACACCGAACACTATGGCGGATTAGGCAATGTCGTAGTCAGTAGACTGTATTAGATGGCACAGAGTAACAGAGCTACTCAAAGTTATACTGTACTGGTGAGTACACTGAGTTAGATGGTGCTGATTAACAGAGCTACTAACAGTATACTATACTAGTCCGTACACTGTATTAGATGGCGCAGAGTGACAGAGCTTCTGAAAGGTATTCTGTACTAGAAAGTACACTACTGTAGATGGTACAGAGTAGAAGAGCTACTCCAAGGCATTCTGTACTACGCAGCACACAGTATTACATGGTACAGAATATCAGACCTACCACAAGGTACACAGTACAAGTCAGTGCATGCATTAGATCATACAGAGTAAGAGAGCTACTACAAGGTATAAAGTACGAGTCAGTACACTGTATTAGATGGGACAGAGTGACAGATCTATTATAAGGTATATAGTACTATTAAGTATACTTTAATAAATGGTACAGAGTAACAGAGCTACTGGAAGGTATACAGTACTAGTCAGTGCACTCCATTAGGTGGTTCAGAGTGACAGAGCTACCCCAATGTATACTATACTAGTCAGTACACTGCATTAGATGTACGGAGTGACAGCACTACCATAAGATCTACTGTATTAGTCAGTACACTGAAATAGATGGTACGGAGTGGCAGACCTTCTCGAAATACAACTTTACTAGTCAGTACACTGTATTAGACGGTACGTAGTAACAGAGCTACAAGAAGGTATACAGTACTAGTCAGTACACTGCCACACATGAAGCATGCATGAAGATGATAAAGAGTGACAGAACTACTCCAACGTATACTGTACTAGTCAGTGCACTGCATTACATGTAGTGCTCTGCTTGACCTACTACTTAAATCTGCGAGCGAACTAGTCCTTTCCAACTGGAAAAGGACACGTAACATTTCCTTTAACAGTTCGATCAAATGGGTCTCTCATATTAGAGGGGCAGCCAACCCTCACAATTCACCTTGGAAATCTACACCCAAACCCATTTAGGGCACCCTAGGTAATTATTTCGCCAACAAAAACCCTCCTTCGACACAATCGTATTTAATTCTCCTTCAGGAATGTATGACGTTACAACGTATACATTTACAACACATGCCTTAACAATGCAGTTTTTACATCGCAACATCCTTTACAACGCATTCTTTTACATCGCATGCCATTACATCGCATTCTTAGAAACTACCTTTACAATGCATTCCATTACATCGCATTATACCATTACAAAGCATACCACTACATCGCATTTAAGTTAAGTGTTGGATAGTGTAGGGGTACTATGCGTTGTAATGGTATGCGTTGTAATGACTTGTAATGTAATGCCTGCGTTGTAGTGAAATGCGTTATAGTGACATGCGGTGTAATGGCTGCGTTGTAATGACATGCGATGTAAAGGATGTTGCAATGTAATGACTGCGTTGTAAAGGTAGTGCAATCCATACATCGCTGCGTTGTAAATGTTGTTTCCCCTCCTTCAGTTCCAAAACCTTGCACAGTCCTCTCGCTCACAACTACAATATGCTATCCTCTAGTCTTATATCGCTTACATTGAGCCCACACACCCATAAACCTACATCCTCTCCTCACTCGAACTTGAGCTACCGATAACAAATGTGCTGCACTATTCTGTACTACACTTGTCTAGACCTAAGCCTACTATATACACACCTTTGCCCTAACAACCAATGTCTTCTCCAATTGCTCCCAGTAGCCACCCTATTTTTACAAGAGTCCATCAGATCTCACTGTTACTGCACCTGCAGAGGTTAAGCTAATCACAATCACTGTGACTGCTATTTAATAACTATATATAGACAAGTCCCTTCATCCTTTCTTCTCTTATTTATTTTTTTCTCCTTGGTTTTCTTTATATGGGCCTTTGTTCACTGTATATTTAATTTGTGTATTTTTTAATGTTGTCCATTAAGTATGTGCTGTACTTCATTGTATTATTATTTCAGACCTCTTGTATCTCAACTTAAAATGCAATAAAGTTCTTTGAAATCGAATGTAATAATTTTTTATGTTTTTTTTGTTGTTGAACATTATTGATATTTAAACCTAATAACAGTAGAAGCTGACGAGCCCCTCACCGAAAAAAGGACAGTTAGATCTACCATAAGATCTATGGTACTTGTCAGTACATTGAAATAGATGGTACGGAGTGGCAGACCTTCTCAAAGTACTTCTGTAATGGTCAGTACACTGTATTAGACGGTATGGAGTGACAGCGGTACACGAAGGTAAGCATGGGCGTAAAATCCGCTCCGATCGCGGATTTTTCCGGATTTTCGGCAAATTCGCAATCCGCGAACTCTCGCGAATTTGTCGAAAATCCGTGAATCCGCTCGCGGCGGATTTTTTGCTTGGTTGCGGCGCGCGGCGTGGTGCACGGCGTTCACTTTCCGTCATTAAGCGTTTGCCGAGTTGTTTTTCTCGATCATATTTTGCGAGTGCCGCGCCATTTTGGATCTTGCTGCGTGATCCCGCGGGAGTTTGGCGCCCGCGAATACGTAATCGCGGCTTGCCACCTTGCACAGCAAACCTCGCGAGAGTTCGCAATTGCGAACACGTAGTTGTGGCGGAAAGGAACAATCTCGCACTCGCGAAATAGAGATTTTGCAATTCTGCACAAGAAAATCACCAGCAAACAGGATAAACCCTCAGAAAATTATGATTTTTATCAGAATCACTCCTCAGGTTGACATTTGCATGGCCTTTTTTTTGCAAGGAGTCCATTTTTGGGGGGGGGGGGGAAGGAAGTGCCCCACAGTCTCCAACTTCCTGTTCCTGTCCAGCAGGCTCCTCCCAGTGCTTTGTCCATCTCCTGGTCACTTTCATTTGGATCTGGAGCTGGAAGGATTACTTTTTGTGGGTGCTGCTGGATATTTGGATTTGATGCCTTTTTGACTTTCTTTGGATCACTTTCGGATTAGAAATCAACTTTCACAAGTAAGTTTGTTTGGGGCATTACAGTTGCTGCAACTACAATTTTGGAACTTTTCCAGAACATTAAATAAATTATATTGTGGGTAGCCACAGTATCCAGTAGGACCAGGGTTGGTTATGGGTGCATGATACAACTGTTTTGTTGAATTTAAACACCATTGAGGGCATGGATGGGCTGGGATTGTGCTGATTTTCGTTGTTTTTGTCGTTTTTTTGGGGCTGCTGGTGGGGCCCTTTGCCCAGGGGTGGTGAGTGTTGCATGGGCCTAGTCTTTCTGTGGGGTGTCTTCTTGAATTTAAACACCATTGAGGCCATGGATGGGCTGGGATTGTGCTGAATTTTGTGTTTTTTGTAGTTTTTTTGGGGCTGCTGGTGGGGCCCTTTGCCCAGGGGTGGTGACTGTTGCATGGGCCTAGTCTTTCTGTGGGGTGTCCTCTTGAATTTAAACACCATTGAGGCCATGGATGGGCTGGGATTGGGCTGTTTTTTGTTGTTTTTGTCGTTTTTTTGGGGCTGCTGGTGTGGCCGTTTGCCCAGGGGTAGTGGTGCATGGACTGAGTGTGCCTGTAGTGTGGTCTCACTCTCTTTAATGTAAACATCCTGGATGGCATTGGATTGTGGTGATTTTTGGCTGTTTTTCTGTTTTTTGGGGTGTACTGTTGATGTGGACTGGCTTGGGGTGTAAGGGGCCAATTTGAAGAGAGGCAGTGTCTGAGGCCTGCACTTATTTTGCCTACTTTTCATCCATTATGCCCAGGGGTAGTGAGTGTTGCATGGGCCTAGTGTTTCTGAGTTGTGTCTTCTTGAATTTCAACACCATTGAGGCCATGGATGGGCTGGGATTGTGCTGATTTTATTGTTTTTTGTCGTTTTTTTTGGGGCTGCTGGTGGGGCCCTTTGCCCAGGGGTGGTGAGTGTTGCATGGGCCTAGTCTTTCTGTGGGGTGTCCTCTTGAATTTAAACACCATTGAGGCCATGGATGGGCTGGGATTGTGCTGCTTTTTGTGTTTTTTGTTGTTTTTTGGGGGCTGCTGGTGTGGCCTTTTGCCCAGGGGTAGTGGTGCATGGACTGAGTGTGCCTGTAGTGTGGTCTCACTCTCTTTAATGTAAACATCCTGGATGGCATTGGATTGTGGTGATTTGTGGGTGTTTTTCTGTTTTTTTGGGGTGTACTGTTGATGTGGACTGGCCATGTTGGTGGTGGTGGTGGCCATCTTGAGTGCTGGCTGGTATAGGCAACATGTGCTTGGGGTGCAAGGGGCCATTTTGAAGAGAGGCAGTGTCTGAGGCCTGCACTTATTTTGCCTATTTTTCATCCATTATCCCCAGGGGTAGTGAGTGTTGCATGGGCCTAGTCTTTCTGTGGGGTGTCTTCTTGAATTTAAACACCATTGAGGCCATGGATGGGCTGGGATTGTGCTGAATTTTGTGGTTTTTGTCGTTTTCTGGGGCTGCTGGTGGGGCCCTTTGCCCAGGGGTGGTGAGTGTTGCATGGGCCTAGTCTTTCTGTGGGGTGTCTTCTTGAATTTAAACACCATTGAGGCCATGGATGGGCTGGGATTGTGCTGAATTTTGTGTTTTTTGTCGTTTTTTTGGGGCTGCTGGTGGGGCCCTTTGCCCAGGGGTGGTGACTGTTGCATGGGCCTAGTCTTTCTGTGGGGTGTCCTCTTGAATTTAAACACCATTGAGGCCATGGATGGGCTGGGATTGGGCTGCTTTTTGTTGTTTTTGTCGTTTTTTTGGGGCTGCTGGTGTGGCCGTTTGCCCAGGGGTAGTGGTGCATGGACTGAGTGTGCCTGTAGTGTGGTCTTACTCTCTTTAATGTAAACATCCTGGATGGCATTGGATTGTGGTGATTTTTGGCTGTTTTTCTGTTTTTTTGGGGTGTACTGTTGATGTGGACTGGCTTGGGGTGTAAGGGGCCATTTTGAAGAGAGGCAGTGTCTGAGGCCTGCACTTATTTTGCCTACTTTTCATCCATTATGCCCAGGGGTAGTGAGTGTTGCATGGGCCTAGTGTTTCTGAGTTGTGTCTTCTTGAATTTCAACACCATTGAGGCCATGGATGGGCTGGGATTGTGCTGATTTTATTGTTTTTTGTCGTTTTTTTTGGGGCTGCTGGTGGGGCCCTTTGCCCAGGGGTGGTGAGTGTTGCATGGGCCTAGTCTTTCTGTGGGGTGTCCTCTTGAATTTAAACACTATTGAGGCCATGGATGGGCTGGGATTGGGCTGTTTTTTGTTGTTTTTGTCGTTTTTTTGGGGCTGCTGGTGTGGCCTTTTGCCCAGGGGTAGTGGTGCATGGACTGAGTGTGCCTGTAGTGTGGTCTCACTCTCTTTAATGTAAACATCCTGGATGGCATTGGATTGTGGTTATTTTTGGCTGTTTTTCTGTTTTTTTGGGGTGTACTGTTGATGTGGACTGGCTTGGGGTGTAAGGGGCCATTTTTAAGAGAGGCAGTGTCTGAGGCCTGCACTTATTTTGACTACTTTTCATCCATTATGCCCAGGGGTAGTGAGTGTTGCATACTTGCATGGCCCTAGTCTTTCTGTGGGGTGTCTTCAATGTAAATATCATGGATGGCATGGGATTGTGCTGATTTTTCTGTGTTTTGTCGATTTTTTGGGGTGTATAACTGAACTGATGTTCCTCTGTCTTCCATTGCTTTTAGGTGCACAAGACTCAAGAGAACCACCAGTGCCAGGAAGAAGTCCTGCAGCGGTGTGTGTGTGTGCAGCATAACGTCACGCGACGTCACGTGTGGACACAGACAACTCTGCAACTCGTGCAACTGCTGCCTGCTGTTCTGACCTGTTCTGAAGAAGATGGCCCCCAAAAAAGTTACCCGTAGCTCCTCTAGCAAGAAAGGTGCCAGTAAGGAGCAGAAGAAGCAAGTTACCAAGGAGACTGGTGTGCCGCCCGCCCCTTTTTTTGGGAGTAAAAAAAAAGTATGCCTTCAGCAGCAGCGGGATCTGCTGGGGACCAAGCTGGGAGCAGCACCCCCGCTCCATTGGGCTCAGTGCCACCACCACCACCACGCCAACTTAAGTCCAAGCCCTTCACTGCTGCAGAGGCACTTTGTCTAGTTGTTCAATCACCATCGACCAGTGATGTTGGCTCATCACAAGAAAGCAGCAGCAATGTCCCTCAATCAACACAGGTTGTTGTAGCTCATCTGACGAGTGTTGAACAACCACAGCCGCAACAACTATCACATGTGCAAGTACAAGCCCAAGTACATGTGGAAGGAGAGGCAGCGCAAGGAGATGCGCAAGCAGAGGTGCATGGAGGGTCACAAGTGCCCACAATAGTTGTTCCTCCCGAAGTAGAGGCACATCAGGAAATCGACAATCAAGGCGAGGTATCATTTGAGGAAGACACTCCTCCTGATAATCATTCATTGTCTTCCACACCCCTAGCAAGGAAGAGATCAAGGGTGGTGTCTACATCTTCTTCAAGCACACCTCCTTCTGATGATACGGATCAAAATTGGGAACCAGCACCACTGCCTGAGAGTGAGGCACACCATAATCTGACAAAGGTAGTTAAGCGTAAAAGGAAGCTCGTCCAAAGTCTCAGAGTTATGGAGTGTGATGATGAGGCTCAACAAGAAGTGGCGGATACTGCTGCGGATGAAGACTCTGACAACAACGACCCAGTCATCATAAAGGTCACTGCAGCTCCAGCGGGCATGCAGCAAACAGACATTTTGACCCTAGCCCGAAAAGCTGCTGAGCGTGATGATGATGATGTTGTCGACGAGGAGGCAGTGGAAACACCACCACAATCATTGGAGTTAAGTAGTACACCAACTCGTACCGCTTCCATATTTCTTTCTGGCAAGAAGGGACCTCCATCCACCTCGACCTTAATTAGTGGCGGTGAAAGTGCACAACGTACAAAAGTTGGGCAATCCAGATCCTCCACTTCATCTGGCATTAGCATCATGACCACCACCAGTATCGCCGCCTCCTCCGGCCCCCACAGACACTTCAAGTCCCCAGTTTGGGACTTCTTTACTGTTTGCCAAAAAAGGCCAAAGTTCCCCATTTGTACCCTTTGTAAGCTTGCAGTTAGTCGTGGTAAGTTGGGTACCAACTATGGTACCGGAGGCCAGAGAGGTCATCTTAGGAGACAGAACACTGTCCAATGGTTTGCGCACCTAAAGGCGATCAAGGAAGCCCGAATTGGAAGTCAAGAAAACGTTGATGTTTCACCTGATGATGACGAGGAGGAAGAAGACGTGTCAAACACTTCACTTACACCCAGTACCCCTGTCAGCAGCACACCCAATGTGAGGCACACTAAGAGTGTTGGAGCGAGTGAGACACCAACGCGCAAAAGTTCACCAGCGAGCAAAATTGGGTCAACGAAGTCATTATCATCCCGTAAATGCTTGGTCCAGGGCAACATTAGAACCATGTTTTCTTCAGACGCGCCATATGAGCGCAACCACCCACTGACGCGTCTGTATAACACTAAGCTGGCTAAAATGCTAGCTGTGGACCTTCTCCCTTTTTCTTTTGTAGAAGCGGTAGGTTTTCTAGAATTAGTGGCAACGCTCTGCCCTAAATGGAAGGTTCCTAGCCGGTTCTATTTTGCCAGAGTTGCGGTTCCAGCACTACATGAAGATGTGCTGGAGGCGATTGGGGCAGCTTTGCAGAAGAGTGCTGTTCACACAATACATCTGACAACAGACATGTGGACCAGTGGCGCAGGCGCTGATTACATGTGCATCACTGCACACTGGGTCTCTTTTTCAGGTGTTAAAGCAAAGCTAAACGCAGGTGTTGACCCGGACAAAGTTTTCAAAGCTGCTCGGAAACATGCAACACTAGCCATGTTTGGCTTGGAGAAAAGTCACACATCCCAATACATTTTGGACGAGTTTAACAAAAAGGTCTTGAAAATGCTATCCCCCAAAAAACGCCAGATTGGTTATGTTTCCACGGATAATGGCGCCAATGTAGTTAAGGCCATGGCGCTGGGTGGCTATTTCAGAGTGCCGTGTTTGGCGCACTGTATCAACCTGGTAGTTCAAAAATTCTTGAGTGATAGAGACAGTGCAGCGTTCGCAGTAATGGCCACCTGCCGCAAAATGTGCAACCATTTCAGCCATTCTTTTAAGGCCCGGAAGCATCTGAGGAGGCTGCTACTTCAAAGTCGAATACCAGTGAAAGCACTCATCCAGGATGTGGCAACACGTTGGAACTCAACCTTCTACATGCTTGAGCGTCTGTATGAGCAGTATACGGTACTCGATCACTATTTCTTAACAGAGGGTACAACTCAGAAGGAGGACCTGCGGATGGGTGCGGCGCAATGGGACATAGTTAAAAGCCTGACAGACATGCTTCGTCCTTTTGAGTTCTTCACGCGTGCAGTCAGCCAGGAGGACTGTAATTTGGGAAAAGCTATCCCATTGTTCTGCATGCTGGAGCACCAACTGATGGCGGTGTCTTCTGAGTTTGAAAAAGATGTAAAAAAAAAAAGACCCTTTTATTTTGTCTGAGAAATTATTAGAGCGCCTACGTGGTGATGAACGTCTTCAAAAGATCAAGTCAGAACAGCATTACATTTGTGCTACTATTCTGGATCCACGCTACAAAAAGGCGCTGGCAGGCGAAGCATTCTTTCCTTTTGCTGATGAAGATGTTCAAAAGTACAAACATTGGCTAGCCTGGTCAGCCAAGAGGTTTGAAAAAGAACGGCAGGTTATTGAAGGAGAAGGCAGTACATCAGCATCAGCATCAGCAGGCCATCCCCAGTCACAAGAATCCACTTCTGGACCTGTGGCTGGGGCACAAGTGACCTCTCAGCCGTTAAAGACACCGGCAACTGGATCATCTGCACCACACACAACAGTAACAGTGGCTGCTGTAGAGGATTGGCTAACTTTGCTTGGGTATGGTTCTCGAAAAAATGTCACAGGCACAGCAAAAAGTAAGCAAAGTGGATGAACCGTTGATGACCTTGAGTCGATGGTGCAGGAATATCTGAATGACTCAACAGAGGTCTTTCCTAATGATGAGCCATTGCAGTATTGGCATGGCAAAAAACAATTGTGGCCACAGCTCTCCAACCTGGCTATAAACTATTTGTCTTTCCCACTTGCAAGTGTGTCTTCTGAACGTGTTTTCAGTGCTGCTGGTGGCATTGTAACTCCCAAACGGAGCCGCCTCTCGCCCAAAAATGTGGAGCGGCTGACAATGATCAAGATGAATCAGCACCTCATACCACCAGATTACAAAGTACGAGAAAGCACGCCGCATGAAGACGAGGAGGACGGCAACGTAGATGAGGGAATTTGTTCTCTGTTCGGTGGCACTGACCTCATCCTGCCTGAATTCGCAGAGTATGATGACGAAATCTTCTTCTTATTCCCTGACACCGAGCCCTGAAAATGAGACAATGAATCAATAACTTTCTTTTTCGTCCTTATTCACTTTTATTCCTGTGTGTCTGTCTTTCTTTGTTTTGCACAGTTAATTTAATTCAAACTTTAATCACCTAATCCCAAAAACAAGACCATCAGCAGAACTGTCTTCACTTGTTTGCTTATTGATTTGAAGGTGCCGCAGTCTACATTCCTCAGGTTCACAAGTTCTGAAGAACATGCTCCTCTATCCTCCTCCTCCAGACTGCGATTTCCCTCAAAGCAGAGTGCTGGATTACGCCCAATGAAGAAAGACTCAGCACTTGTGGGGGTGTTCTACTTCTTTGCGGGTGAGTTGATGGCTTTGGGCCCATTGCTGTGAAGCTCTAATAATGGATAAAAGTGTTTTGGACCAAATATGAGGTGAGAATTTCTTGCCGTTTTCGCTGACTTGCTTGCCTTTGAGTTGCTCTTTGGCTGGGTTCCGGGTGTTTGTGGGTGAGTTTTGGGGTCTGGGAGCACTGCTGCGACAGTCTAATCTTGATTGCATTTGCTTTTCAGGAAATCCGTGGTGGAAATCATTAGTTATGATGATGACCTAGCTGCACAGCGCGTTTGGACCGAAGGCCGAGAGATATTGTAAGTATGAGATTTAGCTTTTTCGCTGTTTGGGGGTGTTGTCGCGTGCTTTTTTGCGGGTGGGTTGGCGGGTCTTGGCTGGGGCATTCCTGGGAAGGTCTAATACCGGATAGAAGTGTTTTGGACAAAATCCTTAAGGAAAAGCCTTTTTTTTGCTATTTCTTCTGACATCTTGCTCAATGTAGCGTTTTGGGGGGCTTCCTGCTGTTCGTGGGTGGGTTGCGGGGTCTCTGTCGAAGCACTGCTGCAACAGTCTAATCTTGATTACATTTGCTTTTCAGGATATCCGTGGTGGAAAACAGGAGTTATGATGATGACCTAGCTGCACAGCGCGTTTGGACCGAAGGCCGAGAGATATTGTAAGTATGAGATTTAGCTTTTTCGCTGTTTGGGAGTGTTGTCGCGTGCTTTTTTGCGGGTGGGTTGGCGGGTCTTCGGGCATTCCTGGGAAGGTCTAATACCGGATAGAAGTGTTTTGGACAAAATCCATAAGGAAAAACCTTTTGCCACTTTTTGTAAGTTAGGGTTCGTTAGGGTTAGCCCTAGCAGCAGGATTGCATGTGTTTCGGGGTGTTCTATTGCATTTGCAACGCAGTTCTGGGGTTTGCATCGCACTCTTGGAGCGATGCTGGCTATGGATACTTTTGCTTGGTTGCAAGTGGTTTGAATACAATCCACGGTCGGTAAGGGTGTATTTGGGCCTACTGTTACTTTCAAAGTACGTTTTGTCACCATTTTTCTGCTAGGCATCGTTTTTGGAGATCTGATTGGGGGTCTTCTACATTTTTGCGACTGGCTTTAGTAAGGGTCTTGGTGGGAGCATTGCTGGGAAGGTCAAATTTTGTTCTAAAACACAGTTTACAGTACACCTACCTTGAGGGGAAAGATCCGCTATAATATTTTGGCCATACTTATTTATCCTTAAAAAGGTGACTCAGACAGAGCACGCAATTTCAAAAATATTGTACTGTCTATTAGGGAAATCAAAGTGTGACTTTTTGCACCACACAGCGTACATACCTTATATTTATTTATCAGTGGTATTGTAATAGCACTTCCTGTTTTCCGTTCAATAATTACAGGCCGGGTTTCAGTCAACATCCGCCAGGCAGGCAGTGGACAGGGTGTCTTCTGTCAGTGGTCACCAACATTGATGGACGAAGCGTCAGCTGGAATGGAGGAGTGCCGCTAATAAGAGGAATTGTTTGCTGCATGCAACTTACTTACCAAATTCAACAGGACAACTCCAACAACATACAGAATACAGATACAGTATCCATTGTTTTCTTCTATGAGTGTGACTGCATGTGGTTAGCTTTAGTTTGTACCCAAAGATTTCTTTATCTTCAATTATTGTTTGTCCAGGCTTTGCATTTTTTTTCTAATCTCAACAAAACCTACCCAAAAAGAAACCCCCATTCCCATCCATTTTCCAAACCCTAACCCTCTTCCCCCGGGCTGTGTTGTTTTGCTTGATGTCTGACTAAAATGACATCAATAATTCCACACACTTGCTGGGGAGGATAAGGTCATAGCAACAGGCTGGTGAAGGAATACGAGGATATCTTCTAGACTTACTCAGCTTCAGTACTATTTCTTCTAGTAGTATGAGCCAATGTCAAATAAATTCAACGCAAGTACTAGTTATACTTGCAAGCAAGTACTTTACCATTTGTTAGGCTACATTGTGGCACTGTTCTAGTGTACTGTCACCTGCTATATTCTCGATCGTACCGTAACCGTTGTAATGCTACAGTAAGGACAAACCAGGTTTCGTTTTCTTTTTTTCCATAGGCATGCAACTGCCACTGTGTCACACCACTAGTACCACCGCAATGAGGAAATTTCACCCGCCCAGGATTGCCAACGTTAATCCCCATTTCACGTGGAGCCAGCCCTGGGCCTAGCCCTAATTTCTAACACAAATTACAGGTAAGATAAGCGTTTGGTGGGAGGTAGTATAATGGAGTATTAGGACTAGACGAGAGATTGACGGTAGTACTACTAAAGTCCTACGACTGTTCAGGAAAACAAACTTACTGTTACACCCCCGTCCCCCACCCACCAGACTGAAAAGCAGTAAAAAACAGGTATGGTCAGATAAAGTTTAAAAATGTATATTTATGTAGCCCTAACAAAATAATCTCCCTCAAGACCCTCCCTAACCCCAACGATTGTCTTTGAAAAGTCCCAAAAAGAACCCAACTCCCAAATCCCACCCCCCAAAAGTCTCTAAAAAAAGGGCAAGGGACACTCCACTACTGGAGGGTGCTGGTGCATTTTGCGGCATGGGCATCATACTCCTTGCGGAGGGTGGCAAGCTCGAAGCGGAGGCCCTCCACCAAGTTCTTATAGTTATGGACCTCCTGCTCCAGGTAGGACATTCGGACTCCTAGGCGGCGTTGGCGTGCCTTGCAGCTCCTGTGGGGGGCAGCTGGTCTTTTTGCGGCTTGGCGGTGGGCTTTGTTAGCCCGGCTCCGTACCGCTGGAGCACTGCGCATGCTGGCGGCCCGTGGGGTCACGGAGGAGGATGCAGCTGTCCCAGTCGAGGATGTTGTGGTTGCACCGGTCGACTGCGTGTCCTCCTCCTCCTCCAGGGCCACCAGCCGCCGATATTCGGCGACAGTGGCATCCAGCCTTCGTTGCCGGGCCATTCGAGCCTGCTCCCTCCGTGATGTCGATTTGGAAGGAGCAACTATATGAAGAAAGAAAGACATAGTCTGTAACCAATGCTCCTTAGCATTAATAACACAAAGTGATTGAGCCGAAAGTTGGGTCACAGTACAAGTAGCAAATTGAAAGCACAGTACATAACTATTGAGGACAGTATCTATGTAACCTCCCACTTCTGCATTCTTGCTCTAACATTAGTGGTAGTTTAATGAACAAATTCTACGACCACTATGGACTTCCATTACAGTCGACTATGACAGTACACCAGTCTTATTCTTCTTCTTCTCTCTTGTTTAGGAAAATTGGTACGTTATCTTATACAAGCCGGCAGAATGGCAGCACAGTGAACATGCACCCGAGAAAAACAGTTGCACACCATGATGAGTGAGACAGACGTGCGTTACTGTACCGGTCCAGTACATGCAGGTGGTGAAGCTATTACTTTTCTATTACGGGTGGCACTGAGAATACTCTGTTACAAGGGCTACTGCTTAATTAATTTACCTTTCACCCTACAGTGCAAATGAGTACTAGAAAAGGAAAATGAAGAAGCTAAATAATTTGATTATCTATCACTTCACATGGGACGTATTTGATGACATATGGGATGACTTTAGGTGCTTTGCTTAGTATTGAGTGAACAGTGATACACCCACACATGAATGACGTACTACAACTAAACTAAAGTTATTAAGAGAGGTACGGAGTGTCCACCGTAATAACCGGATATATGCTGTGCTTGCAGTTGCAAAACAAAGTACTGCTACTATTCATGGTAGTATTGGACAAATTTACAATTTCTTTTCCTTGCCTTCCCTACACTGGAACGGACGTGCGGGTGCGGTGGTACATGCTCTTCAAGGTAACACTTAGTTCATCCAGTGACCATCTACTCTCTCTAGATACACATGTGCTATCTAAGAGTCAGATAATACCATGCTCCAGGCATCCATTCATTCAAAGTATACGCACACATACAGTTTCTGTTTCACCCACCCAGGCTGCTGTCCTTCCACCCATCCTTGCTTCATCATTGACCCAGCCATGCACCATACCATATTCTTTCCTTCCCAGCCACCTCGGGGGCCAAGCAAACACATATCATTCTTCTTTGCCAGCCATCATAAAATTTCGCGTCCCACTTACTTACACCCTTCTTTCGCTTTTCGTTCATCCCATCCATCACGTTCATCTAAGATCTTATTGGGATTCTTCTCACCAAAAACTTCACAGCTAAGTCGAAGTACATTTCGAGGAGGCTACTACCTGGTTGATTTGTAATACACCCGTGCAGAAAGCACACTATGCAGTCTTCAATCTCAATAAGTAAGGAATATATAGCTTACCTGTTCCCGCCACCACCGTGTGAACCCTCACAGGAACGTCCGCCGGCACTTGCACCGCATCCTCCCCAGAGTCCTCCTCGCTCAACACCACCAGCTCCGCGCTGGCCCCGCCACCAGATGTTCCACCTACAAAGTACATTTAAGAATGTTAGAATACACCACTCACTACTATATAATATTTGGTCTAGGAGTAATAAAGAAATGTTAAAAAAACAGAATACAATGTAATAATTTGTGACTGTCTACTCTAAAGTAAAAATGTCCCTTTTTCCAGGGAAGGCTGTTGTCTTGCTGCACTTTTATGCACAACTGATGAATGCTTGCTTTTTATTTTTAACACGCACCACTTTTTCTCCTAACAGACAGAAGCTTGACTTCTAAGAACACGACCAGGATCAAGTTCAAACCAGGTGAGAGCTCGGCTCGACCACAAGAAATGTGTCCAATTAATCGTCAGCACTAAGCACTTTTCCCTTTTCAGTTAAACGTTTAGTTTTATGACAAAGTTGATTTTAATAAATGTGTTTACTTTTAATAAAGCTTTTAAACTTAAATAGACTCTGTGGTTTTTGGTCCTCCAGACTAGAGTGGATGAGCTAAAGGTTTTGGAATTTTTGCAAGCATGAGTGCCTCTGACACTTCTTGACTGTGACTCCGTACTCTTGTCCTGCGTAGGATAATCTAATGATCATTGGGGATCAATCATCGGTGACTTCGGGAGCTAAATGACTCTGCCACACTATCTAGTCAGTAAGGAGACAGTGCATAGAGCTATTGCTGAATAGAATGGGAGTCCAATGGAATTGCCAAATGTCCAATCTTAGTTAGCTACACAGACAGACTAATAGGAATAATCTAGTAATACCACAGGGAGTCATATTCGAGGCAGGATAAGAATTTAGATCCAGTCTACAAGAAGATCAAAGACGATTTAGAAAAAATCAAATGAGGAACGCTAGGAAAAAATAGGTACTCTTTATTAAAATTAAAACTTACTGGGGCCAGCAAAGGAGCCCTCGCCTGCCCGATCCTGGCCTGCATCCTCCTGCATCCTCCTGTGTCCTCTTGCCCTTGGGGGGAGCTGATGTACAACATAAAAGAAAGAAAGACCAGAAAACATGGATGAGATTTGTCAACCAAATCAAACATTTCAAAAGACCAATAACAAAATATTTTGGAGAAATAGCAAATAGATAGACAACTATTCCACGGGATCTATCTCATGTGGTATACTACGTTATTCGTATTGCCTGATTTGCGGACTGTTGACTTAGAAAGTTCCTATGTAACTCAATAAACAGACTACTAAAGAGGTTTGCCTAGGCCTGGCAGGACGCGAAGTGACAGACAAAGTCCATCCTGCTTGCAGATCAGTGAATACTCAACCACCACCACCACCACCACTATTTCTTCTTATAGCCATGTGTCTAAAGGAAGGACTGGACTTCAGTCTGTTGGGGCTGATTTAGAAGTCCCTTGCGGCTCATTTTCCTCCATTGTTGCGTGACTTTTGTGACGCAGCGGCAGAACAAAAGACTCGCCATTGTGTTGGTGCGGCGTATATATTAAAAAAAAACACATATGGGAGATGCATCACGTTGTAAAGCCCTGCGCCATCAGGGGGCGTTCCGGCGCAAGGGAGGGCGTTCCTGCGCAGGAACGAATCCTAAAAGTGGCTGAGGGAAATCTACAAGTTGTCAATCAGTCACTTTTAGGACAATGATGCATGACTCAAACCCTGCGCTTGCTTGAAGCCGACGTACGGCTTGATGCAGCATTGGGGAGATAGGGTACCCCAGAGCATTGCTGGAGCTGCGCCATCGTTGGCACGCAACTCCAGCAATGCGCCGCCTTTACGGCACAGATGCGTAAGGCTTCTGTGACGTTTTGGGCCAATGGGTGGTGGTGGCATGGCACACAATTACTGCCGCATCCCTGCTACTTTGCAGGGATGCACCGGTAATTGAAAATATGAACCTTAGTGTCTAGCATTACGCAGTTCTTTTCTTTACACTACACTCATACATAATTTCTCAAGCCAATGAAATGAACACAAAATACAAAACAAATAAGCATAGTAGCAAGCAAGGCTACTGAGAAGGCGAGCAGTGCACCTGAAATGCATAGAAGATTTTGAAATATAATTTACCTACAATGTAATCGGCAGTATTATTGCTCTTGGTAAAGAACAAAGATTTGCAAATAACAGAGCCGGATAAAACAGAGTAGTGATGAATAGCTACTACTACTCACCAAGCCCGGGGACCTCTACGCCGAGCGCGTCCAGCAAGTCCCGTTCCCGGTCCATGACATCCGTCCAGCGGTGGGTGGCCTGGTTATAGGTGCGCCGGACCCCAGAGAGCTTAAACATGGCCCGGCACACCTTCTCCCACCGCTTCCGGCGCTCCCGGATGCCATAGCCGGTTGCGATCGTGCCGCCTCCCAGGATGGTCTTGGGGAGGCGGCGCTGGACGTAGTAGATTAGTGCGCCCACATCCTCCGCGCTAAAGATCTCCCGTAGCACCACTTGCTCCCCCCTCAAACGCCCGCACGGGAGCCGGGCACGGGGTGCGGGACCCTTCCCCTTCTCAGGGTGCTTCCCGGCTCCCTTTACCATGGTCTGGGCAGAAATAAAGTTAAATGATAAAGAAGAAATAGAATAGTTAAGAAGAAAAGAAAAGAGTTTAAAAAAGTAGTTTAAAAGTAACTAAAAGTAGCAGAAAACACAAAAATATAGAGCTAGAAAAATAGCGGGATAGATAATAAATAAAATAGATCAAATAAACTTCAAACAAGCAAAGGATGGCAGAGATTCAGAGAGGATACAGAAAGCATGCCCAGAACCATAGCAATGAATGAGAAACAAGATGGCCGCGCCCGTTCACGACCGCGTGGGTAAGTTCGCGCGGGATTTTCCTCGCGAGCACGCGCGAAATTGTACTAGCGAGCAGCACACTTTGCGAGATTACACATAGCGGCCGGAAACGGAATTACGTCACGCAAACAAGATGGCCGCGCCCGTGTACGACCGCTAGGGTAACTTGGCAAACGTATAGCTACAAGCGCCTTGCGAACACGCACAAAATCATGCGAACATACACGCCGCAAAAAAAAAATTTGTGTATTCGCAAGCATTCGCGGCTTCCGAAATCGATCTCGCACGGATTCGCGCCCCAAAAAACGCGCGAAATTGCAGAAAAAACGATTTTTGCTAAACTGAAAGCAATGAGCAGGTGCAAAAGTTCAAACTTAACATTAGTAACATTCACTCTAGTGCTTCCTGAGGGGCCCCTCCAGAGTTTGCAACTATTCTATGACCCTGCTATGACCCAAACAGCAGGCTCATAGAATAGCTACAAGTAGACCATAAAGGTCCTGTGAAAAAAAATTGCACTGCAACAGAAAGCAAATTACAGATAAGGAAGGAAGCAGGTGCCAGCCAGACTGGAACTTTCAAAATAACTGACACATTAATCAACCCCAAATTAATTCATGGCAGTTGAAGTAGGGGAGGTGTGCTTGCTTTTTTCAACCCCCATAATCTACAGTGATAAACAAACCTAATGGGTGGCAGTGAGGATGTACCAGAGGGTGGCATGGGTGTCCCAGAGGGTGGCAGTGGTGAAACAGAGGGTGCTGTGAACCTGTGATGATAAACCAGACGTAGAAACAACATAGTCGCGCCGTTGCGAGCCGAAAAGTAAGTTCGCAATTGCGAAATTGTCCACAAATCCTCGCGAACGCTCGCCAACACAAAAAACGGGAAAATCCCCAAATCCGCGAGAGTTCGCGTATTTTCGCGGATTGCGAATCCGTAAATCCGCGTACGCGAGACCCGCTAGATCCGCCCATGGTTACACGAAGGTATACAGACTTAGTCAGTACACTGTATTAGATTGTACGGAGTGGCAGAGCGTCTCAAAGGTCTGTCTACTGTACTAGTCAGTACACTGCATTAGATGGTATCGAGTGACATCGCTACTATAAGGTCCACTGTAGTAGTAAGTACACTGAATTAGGTGGCACAGAGTAACAGAGCTCAAAGAAGGTATACAGTACTACTCAGTACACTGCATTAAAAGAGACAGGGTGACAGAGCTACTAAAAGGTATACAGTACTCGTCAGTACACTGTAGTAGATGGGTCAGAGCGACAGAGATAGTAAAAGGTAAATTATACTAGTCAGTACACTGCAGTCGATGATACAAAGTTAGAGAGGTACTAGAAAGTATACAGTACTAGTCAGTACACCTCATTAAATGGTACAAAGCGACAGAGCTTCTCCAAGTGATACAGTACTAGTCAGTACACTGCATTTCATGATAAATAGTGACCGAGCTTCTCCAATGTATAGACGGTACGGAGTAACCGAGGTACAAGAAGGACTACTGTACTAGTCAGTACACTGTTTTAGATGGTACGGAATAACAGATAAACTAGAAAGTATACAGTGCTACTCAGTACACTGTATTAGATGGGTCAGAGCGACAGATACTAGAAGGTATATTGTACTAGTCGGTACACTGATGTCAATGATGCGGAGTAAGAGAGGTACTAAAAATTATAAAGTCCTAGTCATTACACATCATTCGATGGTACAGAGTGACAGAGGTACTTCAATGAATACTGCACTATACAGTACACTGCATTAGATGTACGGGGTGACAGCACTAATACAATATCTACTTACTAGTCAGTACATTCATGTTAATATGCATCTCGATGCATTTATCGATAGAAATGATCCGTCGTCCTTATTAATATAAACGCCCATTCTGAACTACACTACTACCTCGACACACAGGTATGTAGTCAAGCAGGCCCTGCGACCTAGGCCCGGGATTACCGATTGATTGATCACAGGTGAGAGGGTGCAGACCTGGCAGGCAAACACTCAGGCAGGAAACTATTGATCAATTCAACAGATAGGCACAGCGACTTTACAATGTGTCAAGGGAGATTGCCCTAATAAAGCGCACATGGCCAAAGGAGGTACGTGCGCTTCTGAAAACACAATAAAGTCGGATGCCATATGAGTTCAAAATACATTGCCAATCAGGACCTAGCACACGTAGTGATCATGCGCTCCACATGCCGGACATCTGTACACACCAACACACCACTGGCTACACTGTGTCCACGTGACGGAGAGACCCACCAGTAGTATCCATTTGACCATTAATTTATGACTCTAAGGCATCAACCAATATTCCCGATCAAATATGGTAAGCCGGAAACCTTTATTGCTTGTTGTAAATTTGTATATACGATGAACGCACACCCAATGTAAATGGACACAGTTCTCAAACCTCATGCCTGTAACAGTTCTCACGGCCGAACTGTTTAATTAAACAAACTTTTCCTGTTTTGCCAAATGCCTCTTGTCTTCTGTTTTTATTACGAAATTCGAACCCAAGCAATATTCTGGAGAGCCAGATAGGAAGTACTGGGACCTCTTAGCCGACTGTGGCTGAAAGAAGGTGTCTCCACCGGACGGATTCATGTTGTGTAACAACAAAGGTGGGCAGAGACCGCAATAGATTGGAACTACTGCTGAATCCGCGAGGCGGAGGTCCGTCCTGAAGCAGCCATCACAGAGGGTAAGAGACTGCATCCAAACATGAAACATTGTCTTCTAAAGCATTTGGCGTATGGCAAACCAGGGAAAAGCATAAAAAGATAACCTGAGCACCCTGCTGCTGACAGTGTCTGGCATATTTGTCTGGCATATTACCTATTTTATATGTCCCAACTGTGTCAGTCCTGAGGCGGCCTCATGGGAGGAAGTCACCTTTGTTCACTAGCTGTCCTCTAGCTAAGGTGAATATAGTGTACAATACTGTGTATAGCCCTTAATAGCACCCAGGACGCTATTTTTGTGATACAGCTATCCTGATTGGATGAAGTGGTCATCTTAGTCTCATAGTTTTTTACCTCAAGGATTTCTCAGTGCTAATCAGGTTTCTTAACACCATTAGTATCTGAAAGGAGTGTGGGATGTGTGTGGTGCTTGTACCCTGGGCATGACACAGGGGGTGAGATCCTGTGCATGACTAAGGAGGTAATTCAGACTTTAGGGAAAACTTGAACCCAGGAAACTGGGCATAACTTATGTGTGGCCAAGAGGGGCCAGTTATTCTGGGGTTATTATTAAATGGCTACTGTGAATTCCACCTTTGTCTAGAAGCGGATAGTGGCATTTCATTTAGGAACATGTTACACGATTGTCTTCTCTTGCTAGAGGATAATATGTAATGAACGTACACATGTTTATGGGTTTTTTTTGTTGACCATTATTGATATTCAAACCTTATAATAGTAAAAGCTGACAAGCACCCAAGTAAAAAAGAACAGTTAGCTTTAAGCCCAAGAAAGCAATCCTACGCGTACCCAGTGCAGCCTAAGTCCCTAGGTAAGGTCCTGAGTAGCTCGACTCCCCATCCACAGCGCTCAACACGTGACACCTCTTAGGCAAGTTAAGCAAACACTCCCACAGGTTCAGGTGGGGGTAAACGAGTGTAGGGAAAGTTTGTGGTGGCTCTCGATAGAAACTCAGCGTGCTCGGGACAGGAAGGGAACTTCAGTCCCCTGGGAATTGATGATGAGGGTAGGGCTACAGGGTTTACCCAGGTAGCTGAGGAGGAAACAGAGAGTGAGTTTGAAGATGAAGGAAGGTCAATGAAAGTAGCGCGGAGCTCAGAGCAAGAGACAGGCCAGAAGGCAAGAGGAAGAAAGGTGGGAGCTGTTGCTCAAGAGACAAAGGGCATGCAACAAGGAGTTTGGACAAGAATACAGGGCAGCATGTTCTTTTCATGAAGGAAACGGGGCCAGGTATAGGGCACAGCGCTGGGAAGAATAAGAGGTAGATGAAAGGCTCCTAGCAGGGCTCAGAGTCACACTGTCTGGTCAACAAAGGATAGGGGCCGACCAAGAAATCCAGGATCAAGGCACTTACTCACCCATGTGGGGGCGGCTCAGCATCTTTAAAAAAAATATCTTTCTGGTTTATATATGTTTATAGTAATCATCCTTACTCCCCTTTAACCACTAAAAACGTGCTCAACAGGGATCACCTCCCAATACATCGTGACTCGTAGGTCGATGGGGTCAAAGGCCTGCAGTAAGAAAAGGATCCCCAAAATTATTAAGAACGGAACATGTAACTGTTATATTCTACCTATTACATATTCCTATGCATGCCTTTACCAACTTCATGCATTCAAGTGGAATGCCTCTGCACTGTGATTCATCATAGAATGTTGAGGAAAGGTTGGAGGAAACACACAGTTATGATGGGGCTGAGCAGCCTGCTAGTTGCTCCTGGTGGGTCTTGAAGTATCCTTGTTCTTGACTTATTCTTGATAACTTAACATCTCAATAAATACCTCCTGAAATACCTCAACTCGGCTGGACTAAGTTACTACATTTTGATGGCGACGAATTGATCCTACCTACGTGTTCATATCAAGAAATCAGCCTTCAAGAAACAAAAACTGTCAAGATCTTCAACAAAGAGGCAAGTTATTCTAAATTTTCATCTATCTCAAACTCCATCAAACTTCAAAAAATTAATTCTGGCACTGAGACCCACCAGTGACCCTTTCACCGGTCGCCCCCAACTTTTCAGTACCAGATTCCTCTTTTCAAGTTTCAAATTTGGATTTCACAGCAACAACACTTCATCAAGCAAGGTAACTAACTGTTTCCTTTCTGACACTATGCCTTTGCACTGCTCTACACTATTTTTGTATGCTGTATTTACAACAAACTCATCTTAATTTTCAAGCATCATTCAATTGTCAGACCACTATGTTCACAGAGTCTCTACTAGCAAGGTTTGTGCCTCAACAAACACTTCATCAAAATATCAAAGGGAAGTTCACGTTCCAGGCGCTACTATTTACAAGAGTAAACACATCGCCTAAATTTCAAAAGGAAATACAAACTAAAGATTTCTTTCTCATATCAATAAGGAAAGTACATCGCTTTTGGTTCAAAACATTCAATCCATTTTTTCAACCTACAGATCAAAGATGAGCTTTTCTACTTTATTTCAACCTGGACAACTTCTCCTTATCTACAAAAACAAGGTGAGCCTATCTACATTACTTATGCCTACAACTCAAGCCTGCATTCAAGGTCTGCGTTTATTTTGTGAGTCCGACAACACTTTTACAAACTGCCTGATGATATTTCATGAAAGTAAGCCTGACGCTCTCCATACCGCCTTTCATTTCTGTTCTATGCCCTGGGAGGTGGCAGTACACTGTGGTCACAGTCGCACTTTCAGACTGGGAGAGTTTCGTTTATTTGTCTTCCTCCTTTAATACTTCAAAGCACTACCAATGACTTAACCTCTAGTACAACAGAGCTGCTGGCGTGTTTGATAACATTTATTTCCTATGCTTGTTCGGCATCCACTGTCACCAAGAAAAAGGAGTAAATGAGTCTACAGCTGTGTTTTTACATTTTTCCTGATAAGTGACGCATGACTATTGAGTTTTGTACACTGAATTTTACTTCTGAAGCTGCCCGGTCAAGCTTTTATGACGGCAGACCGTGAAAATTCTTTATGTGCATTTTAATTATCGACGTTTACCCATATGTTTTAATTTTGATGAATAAAAGTCAAACCATTGGAGAGAAAGTCAGTTCAACTGCCTCTCCACATTCAAACATGCTGCGCGTGTCATTGGCTGTGCGCACTCACCTGCTGTCTTTCACGGGACTCCTGTGACGTGTTTGCCTTCCCTGCTGGATGCTCCGATGCTGTTGATATAGAAGAGCGCCGTGAGCCATCCGACTTTGCGCCACTATACGTGCCACCATCATTGGTTATGCTGTGCTAATACATCCTGTCGCCAATATTTTTCTCGCCAGTTCTACCATTTCACAAACTAGTACAACAGTACTTTTAGAAGTGAGGATCTGCTGTTTGTTTTTAAGGAACATTCTACGAAAAAGTACTGTAAATCTGCAACTTACTTTGGTAACAATTTGTTCTTCGTTTTAATGAAGATTTATTGCTCAGGAGCAAAGATCGAGCTCCGACATATAAAATCAATGTCAATGCGCATATGAAAACTTGAGCCCCAGTGCTGTACTACATCATTAACTACAAACCATAAGTGGAATCCACGTTTTTAAACTGAAATGTAGTTTTCCTGTGTTTATACAGTATTCATTGCACTGTACCATACTGCCATCTTCTGGTTCGATTTGGTATTTTGCATTTTCTCCATATTAGATATAGTCTCATTTCAGTCCCATTTGCTTGCAATTTCAATGGTGTAATTTGGGAAAAATGAATGCAATTCATCTAATGTTCAAATTAGGGCTGAGCTGCATGCTGGCTACTCCTAATGGGGCTTATTCTATTCAATTTAAATTTATGCAATATTGCTTTGCAGAGATCTGTATCTATTTGCAATTATCAATTTACATGCATACCAGTAGTATTCCCAGGTTGGGATTACATCATGTTGTACTTATCGACATACTCATGTATTTTCAAATAGTCACGTTCAAGGTATTTTCTACATGCATACCAGTAATATTCCCAGGTTGGGATTACATCGTGTTGTACTTCTCGACATACTCATGTATTTTCAAATAGTCACGTTCAAGGTATTTTCTAATGTTTTCAACATGTGACTTTTAAGGTTTTCAATTTCTATTGCAGCCTTTCAATATTTCAAAAATTGACCTTCACAGGTTGTCAACATGGAGTATTCTCCATTTTCAATGTTTTTGAGGATCTAATTTCCATTACAACCTTTCAATGTTTTAACGTTATTCATAAATCGATTCAACTTGTTATTTATTTATGCTGTTGAACAGGGTAGTATGAAAGACCTTTATTTGTTCTTTCCTCTGCTTCTGTTTGGTATTTCCATCTTTTACTCAATGTTTCACCTTTTCATACTTTCCTTAGCTGTGAGTGTGTCTGAAGTGATTGTTGGGTTGTTCTTTTAATTCTCTTTCTCGTTATTTTCTGTAGAGGAGCATCAAAGCTCTTATTTTTCTTGTGTTCCAGTCTTGCTACCTGTCTGTTCCACGTTTATATATTCGATGAGAACAAAGGGCAGAATAGTTCTTTTGCTTTGTCTTGTATTTACTTAGTGAAAATATATCACAGAATAGTTCTTATTTATGTCCTTCTGCTTTTCTGTCTCACTCCTCTAATCTCGGTGTTTTTTCACTTTTTGCTTTGTCTTATGTTTACAGAGTAGAAAATTGTATGATCTATTTCCGTTCATTTCTTCTCTGTAATTCCTATGCTTCTTGCTATTCATTCCTTCCTGCCACATCTGTCTGGCCAGTGGATGTGTCAGCTCGTAATGATTGGTACACTTTTTCTTCCTATAGTTTCTATACTCTTTTGTTCGTTGTTTTGTTTTGGAAGAAAAGGAGGTATGTTATATTCTACCTATTACATATTCCTATGCATGCCTTTACCAACTTCATGCATTCAAGTGGAATGCCTCTGCACTGTGATTCATCATAGAATGTTGAGTGAAGGTTGGAAGAAACACACAGTTATGATGGGGCTGAGCTGCCTGCTAGTTGCTCCTGGTGGGTCTTGAAGTATCCTTGTTCTTGACTTATTCTTGATAACTTAACATCTCAATAAATACCTCCTGAAATACCTCAACTCGGCTGGACTAAGTTACTACAGTAACGTAAACTGAATTAACAATCAACAAAGTTCTAATTAAAAAACAGTTATCCACAAGGACAACTAAGTGCACCAACTCCAACATGACATCATCCACCATGACCAAAGGAACAAGCACTGGCATAGCCAATAGGTGTCGCTTTTGGGACCTTATAAGTATTTAGTTTTGTAGCACAATATCCTTGGTGCAACAACATTACCTGTGCTACACGTATAACACCGAGGACACAGAATGGGTGAAGGAATGAGTGGGTGTGGAGTTTGTTAGTATGATGGGGGTGAAAGAGATGAGTGGATCTCAGTCGGAGAGAAATGGGGAAGAATGCGGGCAAGAAGCAGATGTGATCGATGTATTAGTGAGGTTGAGTTATTTACAACGTTTTGCATTTATGGAAAGTTATGTTACATACCTCTCGTAATAAAAGTGACCATTTCTGCTTACAAAGTAATAGTGGTAATTGTGCGACAAATATTGCTGCCTCATGGTCATTAAACGTTGAACACAAGAAAAAGGAGTACTACACTTGTGCCAGAAGATAAACATCGCTCAGTTGCTCCACTGTGGTGGCAGTACAATACAATAAATAAGTAGTGGTAAATACAACACATTTAAAAATGGGTTTACATGTTAAGTATTAACATAAAATATTTCTGCCTTGTCCATGAAAACAACCACCAACAGTTAAACAGAAAACTTGAGCTAAGTGGAAACCGATAAGAAATGTACATGTGTTAATAAAAAACATTTTCAGTTATCCTGTGACTTTTGTAGTTTGCCACCCAAACTTTGGCTACCAAAATCACAACGGCGATTGTGTTTTGCTGTCTTCAACCGCTGGGAGCATGAAGGGAGGAGAACGAGTATTCCGGAGTACAGTGCAAAGAAGGGGTTAAAATGGGTAAAGTTTGGGTAAGGCCTAGGGAATTCGGGAGGGGGTGCAATGCGCAGGGGTGAAGCAATGGGTGGGGCGGAGGACCGCAGCGTGGTACTGTGTGTAGCGGAGAGATGCAATGGGAATGGGGGAGAGTGGAGAGATGAGGTAGAAACTGAGGCAGTATAGAGAGCGCCAGGGTGCACACTGGGGGAGTCTGGGCGCTGTCCACAGTCATAGCGCCATCAATTAAGGGAGCAGAGTGCACAATAGTTCATACAAAGCTCTAGTATCCTGCCTGTAGTGAAATAGGCGCCTGTGCATTTACAGACCCCCGGACACAGACCACTTTCACTCTCTGGGGGTGATCCGCACCGGCCGTGACCCGACGCCTGAGGGGCCCGAAGGAGTGTCATCTCCCCCCATAGGACGGCCCCCCCAGCCCTACCGGTGGTAGAGGTGATGTGTCGGTGTACCCCCCGGCTCCTCACCTATGGTGGCGAGTAAATGCTATTGAAGTTGTCTTCCACGAAGCGGATGATGAGGCAGGTCTTGCCCACCCCGATGTCCCCGATCAGCAGCAGCTTGAAGAGGTGATTGTACGCCTTTGCCACCTTACATCGGGGAGCACACTACTGAGGAGGAGGAGCTACATGGAAGAGGAGGCGGGCAGGCAGGGGGGACGTGCTGAGCCAGGGCCAGGCGGGGCACCCAGGAGCGGCCTAGGGAAGTGACGCCCCCGAAGGGGAGGCCCACTGTCTGAGGAGGGCAGGCCTACCCGCTGAGAGGCATAGGGAGGTGGCACCCCCTGAGGAGAGGGTCACCCCACGAGGAGGAGACACGGAAGCCAGAGAGGCGACCCCCCCTGAGGCAGGGGAATAGAATGGGCCAGGGTCACAAGAGGGATATATGGAGGGAGCCGCCCTCTAAGGAGGGAGGGAAACGGAGGCCAGCCATCTCATGACAACTGAAACCCAAGGAGACACGCAGGGTCCAACTTTCAGAGACCTGGAGGCATGCACTGGGGGGGGGGCGTCCTCAGTGAGGAGGAGGGGACAAGAGAGCCCTGCGTGTGAGAGAGGGAAGGTGGGGAACAGGGAGGGCCCAACCCGTGAGGAGACGGGAACAGGAGTGTAGAGCCATCTCCTGAGAGGGTGGAGCACACCCTGGAAGTCAGGGACACAGAGAGTTGCTGGTACGGACTCGGTGGAAGGGTGGGATTGGAGAGTGGCAAGGAGGAAGCGTAAGAGAAGGCAAGGGAGCAAGAAGTAAACAAGTGGGAGGGGTGGGAGCAGTGCGTGCATGCTAAGCAGCAAAAGGATATTTTAAAAAAGCACAGAGTGGTGCGCGCGCATTAGTGATTGCGCTGGAAGGGAGGCAGATGGCGGTTGCGCGCAAAAGCTCGCAAGTGGTGCACACGCATTAATGATCGCGCTGGAAGGGGGGCAGATGGCGGCTGCACGCGTGCACGCTCATTTAACCGCAAGCTTGAGGCCAACAAGGTCCGACAGCACTTTGAAAACCGCAATCATAAATGTCTCACAGAGCAGTGCATGCGCTGGCTCAGGTGAAACTTTAAAAAGGAACATTTCTGAATTTGCACAAATGGAAGGAGGAAAAAACCACAGGCTGTCAGCTAGGTTTCTGCTTAACACCTGCGGCCCTCATAGAGAAGGAGAAAAGTGGTGGATGGACTGTTCTATCGTGCGATCAAGCTCTTCAATAGCAACATAAACTCTGGAACTGAAAACTGTGAAATGCCACAAACTGGTCAGAAGGGACCCAGACACCGGAAACGCGCAGACGACTCCCGGGGGACCCATACCTAGAATTGCAGTGTCGCAACAAAAGTCACGTATATATGTATTGATCTGCCAATTATGGGTAATCCCACATTTGATTTCTACAGAGGAACTGTTGAGTCAAAAACAATTTACTAAAAGGAAACCACAGTGCCTGCATAAGGATCTCCCATGTTATTTACAATTACACTACACAAAAGACCAGAATCCCACACAAACTGCACAGCGCCCTTTTGCATAACACATGGTATCAGCACATGACCATAGTTGCCTCCCAAGCATCAGCCAGTTCATGTTACGTCTGTTTGTTAATCCCACATGCAGTAGGCACAGACAGGCTTTACTTGCCTCAAGAAGTAGCCCCCGAAAAAGCAAAATGCCTCTTACACCTCTACCTATTCAGAATAAGGGCAAAATCGAACCCCACAAGGTAGAACCACACTGAGTACCACAAACTTATCCCGGAATGACACCAACCTAGCAGCTTTTTATAGTCTGACTGTTGGACCTGGGCCTCTTGGCAGGGTCATCCCTAAACTTTTTGCCTTCCTCCAATACTCTCTCTGACCTGTTTTTGTTGGTTTAATGACTCTGGGCACTTTGCCACTGCTGACCAGTGCTAAAGTGCATATGCTCTCCCTGTTGTAAAATGTACATGTGATTGATGTCCATGATTGGTGCCTTGGATTTACTGTTAGTCCCTAGTAAAGTGCACCAGGAGTGCCAGGGCTTGTGAATGCCAATACTGCTAGTGGGCCTGCAGCGCTGGTTGCGCCACCCACAGAAGCAGCCTTAAAAATGTGTCTAGGCTCTGCCATTGCAGAACCTGCGTGCAGTCTGGTACTGTCATGCTGGCTGGGCAAGTGCACACACTTGCCAGCCCCTAAACCTTCCCATAACTTCATATTAGTCACCCCTATGGTAGGCCTGAGGGCAGGGTGCATTGTAAGTGTAAGGTAGAACATGCCCTGATGTGTGGGGCATGTTCTAATAGTGAATTACTGCCAAATTCGTTTTTCACTATTGTAAGGCTACCAGTTCCCTTCTAGGCCAGATGGGCTGCTGGAATTATTACACTCTATAATCCCAGCAGGCTCAGGGAACATGGTAGAAATTAATGTTTAGTATGCCTGAACTCAGAATAATAAAATACTTCTTTTAGTAAAGTTTATTTTAATATCCTGTGTTTGCAAATGCTACTTTTAGAAAGCTAGCATTTGCTTGTCTAACCATTTCAGCCCGCCTCTGCTTTTGTGTGTATCTGACTGTCTGAGTGTGTGAGTGACAGGGCTGGGAGTTGACAGGTTGTGAATAGCAGGATGACACCTTAGTGGGTGGTGGGAGTTTCCCCTGAGTGATGCCTCAGGCTGTGCTCTGCCTCCACAATGCTGGCTCCGCCCTCCTGGGGAGCGACTGATGACTCAGCCTGCACCTGGCCCAGGAAGGACCGAAGCTTGTCAACAAAGTGCTCAAGCTGCCCCTGTCTTCACAATGCCGGCTCCGCCCCCCTGGGGAGCGGCTGATGTGCCTGCCCTCACACTGCATGCAGAAGCCAGAAGTACCCACAACAAGTGCTCAGAGACTGGAGCAGTTATGCAGAGGCCCCCCTGGCTTGCTAGAACAAAAGAAACTGGGTATAAAAGTAGGAGCCCTGCTCCTTGTAAATTAGATCCTGTTTGCGCTACAGAAGAAACTCTGCCCGAAGAGAAGGACCTGGAAGAAGACTACAAGGAGGAGTGCTGTCTCTGGCCTGTGTCTGGTGCCTTGCTTCAGAAGGAGAGGAAAGAAAAGACTACAAGAGACTTTTGCTTTTATTGAACTTTGTGCCAAACTCTGCTAAAGATCTCCAAGGGCTTGCTGTGGAACTTGCCCCCTGAACTGCGCCCCAGGAACATTGGGCGCTACCCCCCAGAAGGAAGAAGCTGCTGCTTGAAGTGTTCTGACCCTCCAGCGCTGATTCAGGGGAGCGGAGTGCGTGAGGAACCCTCCCCGCACACTCCACGAAGCAGGGCGTCCCCCGTCCACTGAGCACCGCGACCTCTGCTTGGCCGACCCACAGGAAGCAAAGTAAAGCCCTGCCGCACTGGGCCGAGCACCATCAACTGTTGGAAAAGCTGAGCCTGGGTCTGCAACGTAAGGAGGACCCGTCCGGTCCGAGCACCACGAGCTGCTGGCCCCCAACGCCGCAGCCCGTAAAGTAAAGACGGACCCCCGCCCCGCCTCGACCTCCCCGCCGTGATCGCACTGGGAGAAGCGCCCACTGCTGTGAAGTGCACAGCTACGAGCGTCCAGCAGGAGAGTACGTCCCGTTGTGTCCATCCCGTACTCCTGCCCGCACCACCTGCAGCCGCTCCCCCTCCTGGGTAGAAGCGCACGCTGCGGGTCCCTCTGTCTGCCCCACAAAGCACCGTCCGTTGAGAGCCCTGCGCCTGCACCCGCCTCGAGCCGCAGCCCGCATCACCCAGAAGACACCGTGACGTGGAAGGACTGACCCCGCCGCCGTCCGCTTTGCACCCCCACCAAAGAAGAAAGGTATCGTTGTGCTTCGCCTCGCAGCACACCGCCGTACGTTTGTGCCTGGGTGCGCCTCTACTGCTGCTGAACCGCCTCGTGGGGTTCCAATTGCCCTGCACCTGAGACCTCGCAGTACGTGCCGCACAAGCTAGGTACGACGCATACCACTGTTTGACCTTGCGAACACAACCGTGCGCGGAGCACTGTACACTTGGCCCGGTACGTCTAAATCACCCCTGCAGTACGAGCCGCACAAGCCTGGTACGGCTCGTACCACTGTTTCAGCATTGACGGAGCGTACCCGTCTCACGCGAGATGCGTGGGAGATGGTAGGGCCGTTACCGATCGACGTACCTAGGCCTCCTGAAGCGTACTAGCACCAACGAACTGTACCAGCCCGCAGCACGCGGTACTTGAATCATTGTGGGGACAAGATTAAGCATTGAAGGGTCATTTTGAGACCCAGGGACACTAAAGATTGCTTATTGCTAATAAGATCTGTGGCATATGTAAAGAATCACTGGAACCGTTTTTAAATTGAACCAAGACTGTATTTACAAGCCTGCTTTTAAAAGATATATAAAGATATATATTTTTTTTCTACAAATACAGTTTGGTGTCATTGTGTGGTGGGTTGGTTGTGGTGGTATAATATTGCAAATGTTTAACCCTATGTGCCCCAGAGATTAGCCTAGACTGCTTGCGCCACACTACCTAGAGGGTGAGCAGAGGTTGTTCTTGAAGGTAACCCTCAGCCCTGACGAGGAAGAGAGAGGCCCTGCTTGTCGCCAGTGCTGCACTGCGCCAACCAGAGACTCCCCCTTCCTACATTGGCAGCAGCGGTGAGGATTTGCGGATTTACATTTGCAGTGTTTTTACCTTAGCTACTGACCATTACACAGTGATGACAGTCCAGTAACTTAAGCCACAGACATTTTTTTTGATTTATGATTTGCGAGAAGAGATCTCCATGTGTTTTGAAGTCATGCCTGTGTCAGTGAAAATGGAAAGGGCAGCATCCATTTCTTCTATTGACTGTGATTGGGAGAAACTAGAAAACTACACCGGGAAACAGCTCAAGAGCTTCTGCAAAAATTTGAACATTTCCATGACCGGACTCTCCAGAAGGGAGCAGTTCCAAAAGGCGCTGAGGGCCTGGGTCAAGGCAAGGAATGCCCCTGGAAAGGATTTTGAATTTGAGGATGCAGAACAGCAGCTGGAGGGACCCCTGACTCCAGAGTGGAGGGGTGCAACCTCCCTATTGGGTAGCAGTGTTTCTGGCCGAGGTCTGTCACCAGAGGAGCTGGCGGACAGACAGGCAACCCGAGATCATGAAATGAAGTTGGCGGAGCTGAAATTGAATTGCCAACTGGAGCTAGAATCTAGGAAGTTAGCCCTGGAAGAAATGAAAATGGAGCTTGCGCATGACTTAAGAATGAGGAAACTTGACTTGGAGCTCGAGGGGCGTGAGGCCAGGAGGGCTTCAGCCCAGCAACAAGAAATGTGTGTAGCTCAGAGATTGAGCTTTGCTGAGTTGGAGGTGGAGTCCAGCTCAGATGATGGCAGCAACATTAATGTAACCAGTGCAGACAGCATAGCGCGCGCACCTAGAGGTATGGCACCTGACTTGGAGGGGGTTAACATACACCAGGAGGTTCAAGGGCATGAGGTAGCTCCAGTAGTGCGCAGCGTCCCTGAAGGGAATAGGGTAGCTGGCGTAGGAGTTCATGGTCCTAGTGGTGGGAGGGATTCCCCCATGGTTGAGGTCCTGGTGGGTGAGTGTAAGGACCGCCCAGAAGAGTGTGGGTTGTGTGACAGAGACAGTTCGCTACTGTCTGGCCAGTCTCAGAAGAATGGTGTGGAGTATGTGTGTGAGGCGCTGGATGGTGAGGTGAAGGATAATTTGGTTAACCCTGCTAGGGGGCTGTGTAATCCAATTGTGGGAGAGCATACTTTAAGTCCCAGTTTTACAGAGCTATGCCAACACCTGTTTGAGAGTGAGTTCTCTGGCCCCAGGGAGCTCACATTGGAGGCAGACCTTGTGGTGGATTCCAGAGGGTCTGGAGAGGCATTGGGGTGGGATCCTGTGGGGAGTGGCTCAGGTATCTTCCAGCCCAGAGTGGTGGAAGTGGCGCAGAGTAGCCCAGCTAGGTCCTGTAGTAGTGAGATGGGTGTAGGGCCTCACGTCCTGTCCTTAAGGGAAGGAGTGAGAATGGGTTTTGTCCCGGTAGTGCTCAACCTCAGTCTCAGAGCCTGGATGGTTCTTTAAGGGAACACCAGGTGGGGAGCCTAGGCTGTCCGGATGAGTCACCCTTTGAGGGGGATCCCCCAGTGGCTAGAGAACATGGAGGCTCTGTAAGCAGAGCTCCAGTAGTTCTGGTGTCTGGCAGTACCGCTCCAGTTGGGAGGGTGCAGATGTCCAGAAAGAGGGGCGAGAGGGGGAAAGAGTCCCCAGTGGAAGAACCAGTGGGTCAGGGGCCAGCCAGCAGGGCTGCGTCCCCAGTGAATGACCAGGGGGACACCACTTCTGTCCTGGGGGATCTTCCCGCACTGTCAGAGGGACAGGGGTTGGGAGATCTGCGCCAGGCAGACTGTCGCACGACACATGAGTTATGTGCCACCCTCAGGGGGGGCAGGCGTGCTCCCCGGGAAGTCCTGGTGCGCCAGGCAAGTGTTCAACTGCAGGGTTGGGTCCCTGAGTTGAGAAGCCAGGGTCAGGTGTTGTCTGACCTGGAGGGCAGGACCACTGTAATCAGTGTCCTGGCCCATGTCGCTTCTAGGGGTACCACTCCGGTTGGGAGTGGGCAGTACTCTGGAAAGGGGTGCAGAGGGAGGGAGTCCTCGCCTCTGACCCCGGGTCAACTTGAGGGTTTAGACCCTAGGTTTAAGGGCCAGGTGCAGGGTGTCCCCCCTGACCTGGTGCCCCAGTTGCAGGATAGCACCCCTGAACTGGTGGGCGAATTGTGCAGGTCACCTGCCACAGGTGCCCTGACAATTCTGGAAGGGGGTACCACTCCAGGTGGGAGGGTACAGAGCCCCAAGGAGGAGGACCGGGTGTGGGAAAGGCCACCCCAGTCTTTGGTACAGCCGCCTGGTACAGACCTGGGGCTGGTGGGTCAGTGCCAGGATGACATACCTGACCTGACAGGAGGGAGAGTGGACAAAGGGTGCCAAGCACCTGGGGCTACTGCCCCCCACTCTCTAATGCCACAGAGGTTTGAGAGCCCTGAGAGGCATGAGGCCTGGGTCTCATCTCTGACTACTGTCAGTGGCCGCTATGACTTGATGTCTGTCTGTTGGGACACACCTGTGAGCAAGTTAAGGTTAGAGGCTGCACAGGTGGTGTCCACAGAGGAAGAGAAGGGTGCCCCATGGATTAGCGGGGTGCACCCTGAGAGTATGGACAGAGGTTTTGAAATAGGTTCAGATTGGCGTAGAACTGGAATGTGCCCCTGCTGTTGCGGGCCAGGTCCAGGTTCTATCGCCCAAAGCAGGGAAGCCCATCACAGTGGTGATTGGTCTACCCTGCGTTTTGGCTGGAAGGGGGTTGTGTTGGACCTGGGCCTCTTGGCAGGGTCATCCCTAAACTTTTTGCCTTCCTCCAATACTCTCTCTGACCTGTTTTTGTTGGTTTAATGACTCTGGGCACTTTGCCACTGCTGACCAGTGCTAAAGTGCATATGCTCTCCCTGTTGTAAAATGTACATGTGATTGATGTCCATGATTGGTGCCTTGGATTTACTGTTAGTCCCTAGTAAAGGGCACCAGGAGTGCCAGGGCTTGTGAATGCCAATACTGCTAGTGGGCCTGCAGCGCTGGTTGCGCCACCCACAGAAGCAGCCTTAAAAATGTGTCTAGGGTCTGCCATTGCAGAACCTGCGTGCAGTCTGGTACTGTCATGCTGGCTGGGCAAGTGCACACACTTGCCAGCCCCTAAACCTTCCCTTAACTTCATATTAGTCACCCCTATGGTAGGCCTGAGGGCAGGGTGCATTGTAAGTGTAAGGTAGAACATGCCCTGATGTGTGGGGCATGTTCTAATAGTGAATTACTGCCAAATTCGTTTTTCACTATTGTAAGGCTACCAGTTCCCTTCTAGGCCAGATGGGCTGCTGGAATTATTACACTCTATAATCCCAGCAGGCTCAGGGAACATGGTAGAAATTAATGTTTAGTATGCCTGAACTCAGAATAATAAAATACTTCTTTTAGTAAAGTTTATTTTAATATCCTGTGTTTGCAAATGCTACTTTTAGAAAGCTAGCATTTGCTTGTCTAACCATTTCAGCCCGCCTCTGCTTTTGTGTGTATCTGACTGTCTGAGTGTGTGAGTGACAGGGCTGGGAGTTGACAGGTTGCCTCAGGCTGTGCTCTGCCTCCACAATGCTGGCTCCGCCCTCCTGGGGAGCGACTGATGACTCAGCCTGCACCTGGCCCAGGAAGGACCGAAGCTTGTCAACAAAGTGCTCAAGCTGCCCCTGTCTTCACAATGCCGGCTCTGCCCCCCTGGGGAGCGGCTGATGAGCCTGCCCTCACACTGCATGCAGAAGCCAGAAGTACCCACAACAAGTGCTCAGAGACTGGAGCAGTTATGCAGAGGCCCCCCTGGCTTGCTAGAACAAAAGAAACTGGGTATAAAAGTAGGAGCCCTGCTCCTTGTAAATTAGATCATGTTTGCGCTACAGAAGAAACTCTGCCCGAAGAGAAGGACCTGGAAGAAGACTACAAGGAGGAGTGCTGTCTCTGGCCTGTGTCTGGTGCCTGGCTGCAGAAGGAGAGGAAAGAAAAGACTACAAGAGACTTTTGCTTTTATTGAACTTTGTGCCAAACTCTGCTAAAGATCTCCAAGGGCTTGCTGTGGAACTTGCCCCCTGAACTGCGCCCCAGGAACATTGGGCGCTACTCCCCAGAAGGAAGAAGCTGCTGCTTGAAGTGTTCTGACCCTCCAGCGCTGATTCAGGGGAGCGGAGTGCGTGAGGAACCCTCCCCGCACACTCCACGAAGCAGGGCGTCCCCCGTCCACTGAGCACCGCGACCTCTGCTTGGCCGACCCACAGGAAGCAAAGTAAAGCCCAGCCGCACTGGGCCGAGCACCGTCAACTGTTGGAAAAGCTGAGCCTGGGTCTGCAACGTAAGGAGGACCCGTCCGGTCCGAGCACCACGAGCTGCTGGCCCCCAACGCCGCAGCCCGCAAAGTAAAGACGGACCCCCGCCCCGCCTCGACCTCCCCGCCGTGATCGCACTGGGAGAAGCGCCTGCTGCTGTGAAGTGCACAGCTACGAGCGTCCAGCAGGAGAGTACGTCCCGTTGTGTCCAACCCGTACTCCTGCCCGCACCACCTGCAGCCGCTCCCCCTCCTGGGTAGAAGCGCACGCTGCGGGTCCCTCTGTTTGCCTCACAAAGCACCGTCCCTTGAGAGCCCTGCGCCTGCACCCGCCTCGAGCTGCAGCCCGCATCACCCAGAAGACACCGTGACGTGGAAGGACTGACCCCGCCGCCGTCCGCTTTGCACCCCCACCAAAGAAGAAAGGTATCGTTGTGCTTCGCCTCGCAGCACACAGCCGTACGTGTGTGCCTGGGTGCGCCTCTACTGCTGCTGAACCGCCTCGTGGGGTTCCAATTGCCCTGCACCTGAAACCTCGCAGTACGCGCCGCACAAGCTAGGTACGACGCATACCACTGTTTGACCTTGCGAACACAACCGTGCGCGGAGCACTGTACACTTGGCCCGGTACGTCTAAATCAACCCTGCAGTACGAGCCGCACAAGCCTGGTACGGCTCGTACCACTGTTTCAGCATTGACGGAGCGTACCCGTCTCACGCGAGATGCGTGGGAGATGGTAGGGCCGTTACCGACCGACGTACCTAGGCCTCCTGAAGCGTACTAGCACCAACGAACTGTACCAGCCCACAGCACGCGGTACTTGAATCATTGTGGGGACAAGATTAAGCATTGAAGGGTCATTTTGAGACCCAGGGACACTAAAGATTGCTTATTGCTAATAAGATCTGTGGCATATGTAAAGAATCACTGGAACCGTTTTTAAATTGAACCAAGACTGTATTTACAAGCCTGCTTTTAAAAGATATATAAAGATATATATTTTTTTTCTACAAATACAGTTTGGTGTCATTGTGTGGTGGGTTGGTTGTGGTGGTATAATATTGCAAATGTTTAACCCTATGTGCCCCAGAGATTAGCCTAGATTGCTTGCGCCACACTACCTAGAGGGTGAGCAGAGGTTGTTCTTGAAGGTAACCCTCAGCCCTGACGAGGAAGAGAGAGGCCCTGCTTGTCGCCAGTGGTGCACTGCGCCAACCAGAGACTCCCCCTTCATACACTGACTAAACCCACTGATATCCAAACCGAGTTGGACAGGAGGCGTAGGAAAGGCCAAATTAGGGAAGAAATCACATGGCCTCGAGATTTCCTGGGGAAAACCTTTTTGAAGGTAGCAAAACCTCCCAACTCAGAGTACAACCACATCTGCTCCAGTGCCCATCTGTGGGCCGAGGGCGACTCTTAGTGTAACTGAAGCAGTCTTCTTAACCCCTTTGGTGCGTGAGTCGGCCAATTGCCAACACATGCACTACCTCCCTGCTGCAGGGTACAACCACTGGCCGACACCATGAGGGCATCTAAAAACCTCAGGTGCAAAGCACCGGAGGTTGGTTCTTTTTTTAAAAACCAGGGGGAGACACAGAATTGCTTCTATATCCCCAACCCTCTCCCGCCTATCAGTGATGTCAGCATGCAGCGAGGCACACTGACTTTACAGTTTTCCACCACAGGTGTCGAGAAAGCAGCAGGTAAGGCCGTACCCGAGTCCAAAAATAGGCCGAAATAGGCCTCCCCAGCTTTCAGTGGGAGGCCTCGTTTGAAAAAGGGAGTCTCCCCTTTCAAACAAGGCCTTCCTGACAGGTTTTCCTGGTGATGGATTGCGGCCGCACTTACATCCATGGACAGGAAACATCACTAGACACCAAGGATGTCATCTGGGTGGTCGGCCCTCTGAGGCATTAAATAAAAAAATGGTTTCCCAGGGGCAGGCTACAATCACCCACGCAGGGGTTAAATATATATATATATATTTTAAACGCCTGAAATTGACAGGGGGCGGCACCCCTTCTCACTGGCCGAACCACTGTGGAGGCTTTTAACAGGTGTGTGGTTACCCTGGGCAGGCCCCAGCTTTCAGCGAGGCCTCGTTTGAAAAATGGAGTCTCCTCTTTCAAATGAGGCCTTTCTGAAAGGTGTTCCTGGTGGTGGATCGCGTCCGCTCTTAGATCCAGGGCCAGGAAACCTCACTAGACACCAAGGATGTCATCTGGGTGGTCAGCCCTAGAAGACATTTTTTTTAAATGTTGGTTTCGCGGGGTTGGACGCAATCACCCATTCAGAAGTTAAATATAATTTAAAAAAATGAAAAAAAAATAATAAATGCAGAAGTTGACCGGGGGTTGGCCCTCCTTCTCACTGGCCGAACCACTGTAGAGGCAATTATTTTTTTTTAATAGGTGTGTGGTTTATATGTGCAACCCCCAAGTTTAATATATATCAGTTTTTTATATAAGTGTGGTTTCCTTGGGGGCTGCAACTGGCCTCCAGGGAAACCACACATACAATAAAAAGTAATTTGTGTAAAAATATTATATATATACACATATCTATATACATATATAAGATATATTCACTGAAAAAACCATAGGTTATACACCATATATAGTTAGAAATTAGCATTTACAAAACCTTATTTTACTCACATAAAACCATTGAAATTCGCATATATAGTTAGTTGCACTAACTATATATCGCGCACCCGCAATCCACTGCTGATCATGTCACATATTACATCATTCATGACATGGTCAGTGACATCACTGATGACATCACTGATGACATCTCAAATGACATCACTGATGACATCACTGATGACTACATCCAGTGACTGTATGATTCTGTAAAGTTAAAATATGTCTTACATATTGAAGAATGAGTGGATTTATAAGTGTCTGGATGAAGGATTTAGTAGGTGCATGAGTGACTGTATGAGTGAGTGATTAAATGTGTCTCACTGAGTGCATGGGTTCGTGGCTAAACTGTCTTAATTTGTGCATCATTATGTCTGTTGTTCTGTAATCTGCTGTATGTGTTGATCATTAGCTATATGAGTAACTATATGGGTTATTGATTGGTTGCCCAAGTATTTGTATGGGAGACTGAGTGTGTGTGTGGGTGGCTGGGAGGTGTATGACTCTGTGCATAGATGTGTGAGCAGTTGATTCACTAGATGTATGGGTTCAAAAGTGCATGTGGAAACAGCTGTATGGGCGGTTGACTGTGTGCATGAGTGTATTGGTGAGTGAATGGATATCTCAGTGCTACATGTCAAAGTAAGTACATATGTAAAACACAGTAAATGTGAGAGTTGACATATATAAATAACTGTGCATAAGAGCCAGTGAATGTGTGAGTGGCTGTATGGATCATTGTGAGCTTGTATCCAGGATTGTATAAGAGAGTAAATATGTGTTAGTATATGTTTGAATAAGTAAGGTGTGTATAACTGTATAGTTGAGAAAATGGAGGTGTGATTTATTCTTTGCATGCCTGACTAGGTGTGTGTGTAACTTCATGGATGAGTGACAGTCTGTGAGTCTCTGTTTACACTGAGTGTATCTAAGGTTATATTAGAGTCTGAAGAGGTTCATATGTATTATCACATGAATGATGTCATCAGTAATCAGTAATGTCAAATGAGATGTCATCAGTGATGTCATCAGTGATGTCATTTGAGATGTCATCAGTGATGTCATCAGTGATGTCATTTGAGATGTCGTCAGTGATGTCACTGACCATGTCATGAATGATGTAATATGTGACATGATCAGCAGTGGATTGCGGGTGCGCGATATATAGTTAGTGCAACTAACTATATATGCAAATTTCAATGGTTTTGTGTGAGTAAAATAGGGTTTTGTAAATGCTAATTCCTAACTATATATGGTGTATAACCTATGTTTTTTTTAGTGAATCTTCAAGGTTTTGTAATAGCAAATATCAAAAGATGTATTCTTCTTTAAATCGAAAAATATATTTTATATGTTTTTAATACAATTTTTTATGTATATATATTTTTTTTTATTTTTTTTGTTTCGCGACCGGTCTGCGCACCGGGTAGCTTCCCGTTAGCTCAATTTGGTGCCGCGACCTGGTCCGCGAACCGGTAAACGTTCCGTTTGCGCAACTGCTGCGTTAGAAATTAACATCGTGACGCGTCGCGTAAGCGCGACGTATCACGTTGTCGCATACTGCGTCTTATGACGCGCCGCGTTAGCGCACCCGGAAGTGCTCCGGAGCGTGAACCGAGGCGTGAAGCGCAGCTCCCCGGAAGCGATCCGGGGCGCGGCGCGGAGCGCGTAACGTAAGCGTAACAGGTCATGTGACTTGTTAATAAAACTTTCTATTGGTTCATTTCACTTTTGGTTTCCTAATGATGTAAGGCTAGGTCATGTGACCTAAAAATAACACTTTTCATTGGTTTAGAACATGTTTTTTTCCCAAATGATGAAAGCCCCCATGTTGGACCTGGGCCTCTTGGCAGGGTCATCCCTAAACTTTTTGCCTTCCTCCAATACTCTCTCTGACCTGTTTTTGTTGGTTTAATGACTCTGGGCACTTTTACCACTGCTGACCAGTGCTAAAGTGCATATGCTCTCCCTGTGAAAAGTATACATGTGATTGATGTCCATGATTGGTTCATTGGATTTACTGTTAGTCCCCAGTAAAGTGCACCAGGAGTGCCAGGGCTTGTGAATGCCAACACTGCTAGTGGGCCTGCAGCGCTGGTTGCGCCACCCACAGAAGCAGCCTTAAAATGTGTCTAGGGTCTGCCATTGCAGAACCTGCGTGCAGTCTGGTACTGTCATGCTGGCTGGGCAAGTGCACACACTTGCCAGCCCCTAAACCTTCCCTTAACTTCATATTAGTCACCCCTATGGTAGGCCTGAGGGCAGGGTGCATTGTAAGTATAAGGTAGAACATGCCCTGATGTGTGTGGCATGTTCTAATAGTGAATTACTGCCAAATTCGTTTTTCACTATTGTAAGGCTACCAGTTCCCTTCTAGGCCAGATGGGCTGCTGGAATTATTACACTCTATAATCCCAGCAGGCTCAGGGAACATGGTAGAAATTAATGTTTAGTATGCCTGAACTCAGAATAATAAAATACTTCTTTTAGTAAAATTTATTTTAATATCCTGTGTTTGCAAATGCTACTTTTAGAAAGCTAGCATTTGCTTGTCTAACTATTTCAGCCCGCCTCTGCTTGTGTGTGTATCTGACTGTCTGAGTTGTGTGAGTGACAGGGCTGGGAGTTGACAGGTTGTGAATAGCAGGATGACACCTTAGTGGGTGGTGGGAGTTTCCCCTGAATGATGCATCAGGCTGTGCTCTGCCCCCACAATGCTGGCTCCGCCCTCCTGGGGAGCGACTGATGACTCAGCCTGCACCTGGCCCAGGAAGGACCAAAGCTTGTCAAGAAAGTGCTCAGGCTGCCCCTGTCCTCACAATGCCGGCTCCGCCCCCCTGGGGAGCGGCTGATGTGCCTGCCCTCACACTGAATGCAGAAGCAGAAGTACCCACCACAAGTGCTCAGGAGCTGAGAGCAGTTATGCAGAGGCCCCCCTGGCCAGTGAGAACAAAAGAAACTGTGTATAAAAGTAGGAGCCCTGCTCCTTGTAAATTAGAATCCTGTTTTACCACGAAGGACCTCTGCCCGCCTAGAAGGAGAAGAGACGCTGGGAGAACTGGCCTGCTGCTTGCCTTGCTGAGAAAGGAGAGGAAAAGACTTGATAAGAAAAGACTTTGCTTCTTTGTGCTTAAACATTCTCCAAGGGCTTGACTGAGCTTGCCCCCTGACCTGAGCCACAGGACCATCTGGCTCAACCTGCCCTCTGCTCGTCTGCCGGTAATTAACCGGGATATCTACTACTGCCGGAGCTGTGACCTTGGTGCCCCCCAGCCCCTCCCTGAGGCCGTGACCGACTGTGTCTCCTCGTCCCCGCCGAGGAAGAGCTCCGCTCCGTTGAGCCGCTCTCCCCCCGCTGAGGAGATCGCTGTGTTGACCGCCTGGGAAGGCTCGCTGCTGTGGTGCCCCCCAGCCCCTCCCTCAGGCCGTGACCGACTGTGTCCTCTCGTCCCCGCCGAGGAAGAGCTCCGCTCCGTTGAGCCGCTCTTCCCCCGCTGAGGGGATCGCTGTGTCGACCGCCTGGGAAGGCTCGCTGCGGTGCCTCACCCTCCCGCCAGAAATCCTTTGCCGGACTCAAACAGACCCAGGGGACAGACCTCCGCTGGACGGACGCCTCGGGTGCCAGCCTCGCTCTGCCTGAGCCGCTGGGCACCTCGCATCTGTCACCGGAGAAAAGCCGCCACTGAGACTGTCATCGGGCTCGTGGCCCGCAACGTTACTTGACCCCCTTTGTTTTCTGCCCACTGCCCTGTTCACAAGCGCCCCCCGGCCTAAGGATCCGCTGTGGTGCGAGCCGCCCTTTCCAGCTGGCTCGCACCGCTCTCTGTGTCTGCCTGCAGCTCCGCGCTGCGAGAGCGCTCCAGCCCCTCCCGCTGGAATCCTTTAGCTGTCGGGTCCCGCAGGCTGCAATCTGAGCCCCGGCCCAAGTGACTGAGGTTGCGCTGGGTTCTTGGGCCTGCCCTCCTCCTGGACAGCCCTGAGGTCGGTGTTTCCCCCCCGTGTGGGTCCCGTAGACCAGGGGGGCCATCCGGTCCACGAGACCCGGCCGGGCCGATCGCGCCCCACGCCAGATGCGTGAGACTTGGTAGGGTGCCGTGATTTCTCCCGTGTAGAGTGCACAGAAGCGCTGCGAAGCGCACAGAGGGCCTAAGACTGGCCTAAGGTCCCTGGAACCGGCCCAGGAAGCGAGAGCAAAGTAATTTGGGACAGAGAAACTTGCCAAGAAGGAATTTTAACAGAAACATCCGTTTTTAAGACTAAAAGTACATTTTGAATTGCAACGAAAGAAGCTTGCCTATTTACAACCTGTGGGCGCCCCAAAAACGTTATTTGATCTTGTGATAAGTCTGTTCTAAAGAGTATATTTAATTTTTACATAAAGAAGCGTATTTTTATATACTCACAGCCTGGTGTCCATTTGTGGGGGGATTGGTATATTTTACTGTGTGTGTGACTACAAATGCTTAACTGACTAACGCCTGAAGAATAGCCTTGGCTGCTCGCGCCACGCACCTAGAGGGTGAGCAAGGGTAATTCTGAAGGGCCATCCTTTGCCCTGACTTAGAGGAGAGGGTCCCTGCTTGTCACAAGTACCTACTTGCGCCAACCAGAGACCCCCAATTCTAACATTGGTGGCAGCGGTGGGATTTGCGAATTTGCATTTGTAGTTGACATACAGTGAATTACTGATCACCACATAGTGAGAGCAGACCTATAACGCAGCCACAGGTTTCCATTTCTATAATTTTGCTGGGAGATCTCCATGTGCTTGTGAAACGTCATGCCTGGTTCAGTGAGGATGGAAAAGGCAGCAACCAGATGCCTGTCGCCAGAGGAGTTGGCAGACAGGGCAGCAACCAGGGCGCATGAAATAGAGATGGCGAAATTAAAAGGACAAATGGAAATGGACAAGCATAAATTGGCAATGGAAAGCCAAAAATTAGCCATGGAGGCGCTAAAACGCCAAAAAGATCACTACTTGAGGATGAAAGAACTTGATTTGGAGCTTGAAGCCAGGAGGGCCTCAGCCCAACATCCAGAGATTTGTGTAGTTCGCAGATTGAGCTTTGCTGAGTTGGAGGTGGAGTCCAGCTCAGCTGGTGGCAGCAACATTCAGGTATCTAGTGCTGACAGCATAGCGCGCGCACCTAGAGATATGGCACCTGACTTGGAGGGGGTTAACTTACACCAGGAGGTTCAAGGGCATGAGGTAGCTCCAGTAGTGCGCAGCGTCCCTGAAGGGAATAGGGTGGCTGGCGTAGGAGTTCATGGTCCTAGTGGTGGGAGGGATTCCCCCATGGTTGAGGTCCTGGTGGGTGAGTGTAAGGACTGCCCAGAAGAGTGTGGGTTGTGCGACAGAGACAGTCCGCTACTGTCTGGCCAGTCTCAGGAGAATGGTGTGGAGTATGTGTGTGAGGCGCTGGATGGTGAGGTGAAGGATAGTTTGGTTAACCCTGCTAGGGGGCTGTGTAATCCAATTGTGGGAGAGCATACTTTAAGTCCCAGTTTTCCAGAGCTATGCCAACACCCGTTTGAGAGTGAGTTCTCTGACCCCAGGGAGCTCACATTGGAGGCAGACCTTGTGGTGGATTCCAGAGGGTCTGGAGAGGCATTGGGGTGTGATCCTGTGGGGAGTGGCTCAGGTATCTTCCAGCCCAGAGTGGTGGAAGTGGCGCAGAGTAGCCCAGCTAGGTCCTGTAGTAGTGAGAGGGGTGTAGGGCCTCACGTCCTGTCCTTAAGGGGAAGGAGTGAGAATGGGTGTTGTCCCGGTAGTGCCCAACCTCAGTCTCAGAGCCTGGATGGTTCTTTAAGGGAACACCAGGTGGGGAGCCTAGGCTGTCCGGATGAGTCACCCTTTAAGGGGGATCCCCCAGTGGCTAGAGAACGTGGAGGCTCTGTAAACAGGGCTCCAGTAGTTCTGGTGACTGGCAGTACCACTCCAGTTGGGAGGGTGCAGAAGTCCAGAAAGAGGGGCGAGAGGGGAAAAGAGTCCCCAGTGGAAGAACCATTGGGTCAGGGGCCAGCCAGCAGGGCTGCGTCCCCAGTGAATGACCAGGGAGACACCACTTCTGTCCTGGGGGATCTTCCCACACTGTCAGAGGGACAGAGGCTGGGAAATCTGCTCCAGGCAGACTGTTGCACGGCACAGGAGCTATGTGCTACCCTCAGGGGGGGCATGCGTGCTCCCCGGGAAGTCCTGGTGCGCCAGGCAATTGTTCAACTGCAGGGTTGGGTCCCTGAGTTGGAGAGTCAGGTTCAGGTGTTGTCTGACCTGGAGGGTGGGACCACTGTAATCAGTGTCCTGGCCCATGTCCCTTCTAGGGGTACCACTCCAGTTGGGAGTGGGCAGTACTCTGGAAGGGGGTGCAGAGGGAGGGAGTCCTCGCCTCTGACCCCGGTGCGACTTGAGGGTTTAGACCCTAGGTTTAAGGGCCAGGTGCAGGGTGTCCCCCCTGACCTGGTGCCCCAGTTGCAGGATAGCACCCCTGAACTGGTGGGAGAATTGTGCAGATCACCTGCCACAGGTACCCTGACAATTCTGGAAGGGGGTACCACTCCAGGTGGGAGGGTACAGAGCCCCAAGGAGGAGGACCGGTTGTGGGAGAGCCCACCCCAGTCTTTGGTCCAGCAGCCAGGTACAGGCCTGGGGCTGGTGAGTCAGTGCCAGGATGGCATACCTGACCTGACAGGAGGGAGAGTGGACAAAGGGTGCCAAGCACCTGGGGCTACTGCCCCCCGCTCTCTGAGGCCACAGAGGTTTGAGAGCCCTGAGAGGCATGAGGCCTGGGTCTCAGCCCTGACTACCGTCAGTGGCCACTGTGATTTGATGACTGCCTGTTGGGACACACCTGTGAGCCAGTTAAGGTTAGAGGCTGCACAGGTGGTGTCCACAGAGGAAGAAAAGGGTGCCCCAGGGATTGGCTTGGTGGACTCTGAGAGTATGGACAGAGGATTTGAAATAGGTTCAGATTGGCGTAGAACTGGAATGTGCCCCTGCTGTTGCGGGCCAGGTCCAGGTTCTATCGCCCAAAGCAGGGAAGCCCATCACAGTGGTGATTGGTCTACCCTGCGTTTTGGCTGGAAGGGGGTTGTGTTGGACCTGGGCCTCTTGGCAGGGTCATCCCTAAACTTTTTGCCTTCCTCCAATACTCTCTCTGACCTGTTTTTGTTGGTTTAATGACTCTGGGCACTTTTACCACTGCTGACCAGTGCTAAAGTGCATATGCTCTCCCTGTGAAAAGTATACATGTGATTGATGTCCATGATTGGTTCATTGGATTTACTGTTAGTCCCCAGTAAAGTGCACCAGGAGTGCCAGGGCTTGTGAATGCCAACACTGCTAGTGGGCCTGCAGCGCTGGTTGCGCCACCCACAGAAGCAGCCTTAAAATGTGTCTAGGGTCTGCCATTGCAGAACCTGCGTGCAGTCTGGTACTGTCATGCTGGCTGGGCAAGTGCACACACTTGCCAGCCCCTAAACCTTCCCTTAACTTCATATTAGTCACCCCTATGGTAGGCCTGAGGGCAGGGTGCATTGTAAGTATAAGGTAGAACATGCCCTGATGTGTGTGGCATGTTCTAATAGTGAATTACTGCCAAATTCGTTTTTCACTATTGTAAGGCTACCAGTTCCCTTCTAGGCCAGATGGGCTGCTAGAATTATTACACTCTATAATCCCAGCAGGCTCAGGGAACATGGTAGAAATTAATGTTTAGTATGCCTGAACTCAGAATAATAAAATACTTCTTTTAGTAAAATTTATTTTAATATCCTGTGTTTGCAAATGCTACTTTTAGAAAGCTAGCATTTGCTTGTCTAACTATTTCAGCCCGCCTCTGCTTGTGTGTGTATCTGACTGTCTGAGTTGTGTGAGTGACAGGGCTGGGAGTTGACAGGTTGTGAATAGCAGGATGACACCTTAGTGGGTGGTGGGAGTTTCCCCTGAATGATGCATCAGGCTGTGCTCTGCCCCCACAATGCTGGCTCCGCCCTCCTGGGGAGCGACTGATGACTCAGCCTGCACCTGGCCCAGGAAGGACCAAAGCTTGTCAAGAAAGTGCTCAGGCTGCCCCTGTCCTCACAATGCCGGCTCCGCCCCCCTGGGGAGCGGCTGATGTGCCTGCCCTCACACTGAATGCAGAAGCAGAAGTACCCACCACAAGTGCTCAGGAGCTGAGAGCAGTTATGCAGAGGCCCCCCTGGCCAGTGAGAACAAAAGAAACTGTGTATAAAAGTAGGAGCCCTGCTCCTTGTAAATTAGAATCCTGTTTTACCACGAAGGACCTCTGCCCGCCTAGAAGGAGAAGAGACGCTGGGAGAACTGGCCTGCTGCTTGCCTTGCTGAGAAAGGAGAGGAAAAGACTTGATAAGAAAAGACTTTGCTTCTTTGTGCTTAAACATTCTCCAAGGGCTTGACTGAGCTTGCCCCCTGACCTGAGCCACAGGACCATCTGGCTCAACCTGCCCTCTGCTCGTCTGCCGGTAATTAACCGGGATATCTACTACTGCCGGAGCTGTGACCTTGGTGCCCCCCAGCCCCTCCCTGAGGCCGTGACCGACTGTGTCTCCTCGTCCCCGCCGAGGAAGAGCTCCGCTCCGTTGAGCCGCTCTCCCCCCGCTGAGGAGATCGCTGTGTTGACCGCCTGGGAAGGCTCGCTGCTGTGGTGCCCCCCAGCCCCTCCCTCAGGCCGTGACCGACTGTGTCCTCTCGTCCCCGCCGAGGAAGAGCTCCGCTCCGTTGAGCCGCTCTTCCCCCGCTGAGGGGATCGCTGTGTCGACCGCCTGGGAAGGCTCGCTGCGGTGCCTCACCCTCCCGCCAGAAATCCTTTGCCGGACTCAAACAGACCCAGGGGACAGACCTCCGCTGGACGGACGCCTCGGGTGCCAGCCTCGCTCTGCCTGAGCCGCTGGGCACCTCGCATCTGTCACCGGAGAAAAGCCGCCACTGAGACTGTCATCGGGCTCGTGGCCCGCAACGTTACTTGACCCCCTTTGTTTTCTGCCCACTGCCCTGTTCACAAGCGCCCCCCGGCCTAAGGATCCGCTGTGGTGCGAGCCGCCCTTTCCAGCTAGCTCGCACCGCTCTCTGTGTCTGCCTGCAGCTCCGCGCTGCGAGAGCGCTCCAGCCCCTCCCGCTGGAATCCTTTAGCTGTCGGGTCCCGCAGGCTGCAATCTGAGCCCCGGCCCAAGTGACTGAGGTTGCGCTGGGTTCTTGGGCCTGCCCTCCTCCTGGACAGCCCTGAGGTCGGTGTTTCCCCCCCGTGTGGGTCCCGTAGACCAGGGGGGCCATCCGGTCCACGAGACCCGGCCGGGCCGATCGCGCCCCACGCCAGATGCGTGAGACTTGGTAGGGTGCCGTGATTTCTCCCGTGTAGAGTGCACAGAAGCGCTGCGAAGCGCACAGAGGGCCTAAGACTGGCCTAAGGTCCCTGGAACCGGCCCAGGAAGCGAGAGCAAAGTAATTTGGGACAGAGAAACTTGCCAAGAAGGAATTTTAACAGAAACATCCGTTTTTAAGACTAAAAGTACATTTTGAATTGCAACGAAAGAAGCTTGCCTATTTACAACCTGTGGGCGCCCCAAAAACGTTATTTGATCTTGTGATAAGTCTGTTCTAAAGAGTATATTTAATTTTTACATAAAGAAGCGTATTTTTATATACTCACAGCCTGGTGTCCATTTGTGGGGGGATTGGTATATTTTACTGTGTGTGTGACTACAAATGCTTAACTGACTAACGCCTGAAGAATAGCCTTGGCTGCTCGCGCCACGCACCTAGAGGGTGAGCAAGGGTAATTCTGAAGGGCCATCCTTTGCCCTGACTTAGAGGAGAGGGTCCCTGCTTGTCACAAGTACCTACTTGCGCCAACCAGAGACCCCCAATTCTAACACCCCACCTTCTTTCCTCACTCTGACTTTCATCTTTGTGAGAGGAAGACCTGTTTTTGCTTATTAAAATAATGGCATCTGTAGTAGCTGCAGCTGGTGGAGCCCCACCACCACCACCAAAAAAGGATGGACCACCTCCTCAGGTCATCCTTAATCAAGAGGAGGAAGAAGAGGAAGAAGAGGAAGAGGAGCAAGAGAGGAGACAGTTTTTGCCTGCAGAGCCAAGGAGGTCCCATGTGAAGGATAGTTATATCTGGCAATTCTATACATTTCCCCGGGGCCAAAAAAAAGTAAATGCCCGCTACATCACATGTCTGATCTGTGACAAAGCTCTGTCCAGAGGTACTGATAAAAAGTACAGCTTCGGGAATTACACCATGCATCGGCACATGGAGAGGTGGCACCCTATAAATTATACTGCTGCGCAGGTACGTGACCTGCAGGAAAACCCCCCTCCTGTGGCCAGTACATCAACCGAACAGGCAGTGACGGGACCAGAGGCAAGGGAGACGGTCCCAAACATCGAGTTGAAGTTCGGGGACGTCAAGCAAGTCTGCATTTTTTGCGGCAAATTAATTTGCTATAGGGAGAGTAGCATAAATCTAATCAACACAGCTATTGAAAATCATAAATGTACAAAACGCCCCAGAAAGTAAATTATCTTTTTTGTTGTTGCTCCTGTTGAGCCCTTTATAATGATTGATTTTTGTCCCCCCCAAAAAAACAAAAAAATATAAAACCGTTCAAAAAATACAAAAAAAGTAAAAAAATGTTCAGAAAAATAATAAAAAAAATATAAGACAACAAAAACAATTAAAAAAAAGTTCTTTTCAGAACTACCTCCCATTTATAAAAAATTGCTAGAATGTTTAGCACTCTGGCAACCTCTATTTCTTTTGATTCGCTTCCCGGTTCGCGCGCCGGTACGCGAACCGGAAGCGAAACAGAAAATGTTTTTTTTTAAAAAAAGGAAGAGTGAGTATAAGGGAAGGAAACAGAGAGTAATGTTAAAAGAAAGACTGCTAGAGGGAGTAACACAGAGATACTGTTCAATAGATCTATTTACCAAAGAAAAGATGTAAGAGGGTATAATTGAGAAAAACAAAATAGATAAGGAAGTGAAAGAAAAAAGGAGAGTAGAAGAATAATAAACAAGAGTTTCTTAGAGAATGTGAGTGAATGTTCAAATTAAGAAGAAAAACAGTAAAGGATGTGGAATGAGAGGTAGGGATAGAACCGGACTAAAAGAACAACCCTGAGGGAAAGTGTTAAGAAAACAGTGAGCGAAAGTAAATAGGAATAAAACAAGATGTATGACAGTGACTAAGGTTAAAACATGTGGAATAACAGAGAGAAAAAACAGAAAGCAGAAAAGAAGAAGTGACAGAAAAGGAATAATTGAAACAGCAAAGAAATGTAAATAACATAGTGTGCTTGAACTACAGGGAGAAAGCATAATGAACAAGTAGTGAAAGAGTGATGAGTCAGAGACAGTGAGAGTAATAGAGACGTAGTGAGTGAACAGGAGTGAGGAACTATGAGAACAGAGGGACTGAGAAAAGGAGTGGAAGGAGTAGAGTAAGTAAGTAATAGAAAAAGGAATGAGGGAAGTAGCAAAGGCAGGAAACTGAGGGTTAAAGAAATGAAGCAGTGGAACTAATAGAAATTAAATGTGATAGAAATGTAACGAAAAGAGTACAAAACACTTACCTTATAATTGTCGTTAACTTAGTCACTTGTTATTTTTATACTTTCAATTAAGCATGGGCGGATCTAGCGGATCTCGCGTACGCGAACTTGCGGATTTACGGATTCGCAATCCGCGAAAATACGCGAACTCTCGCGGATTTGCGGATTTTCCCGTTTTTTGTGTTGGCGAGCGTTCGCGCCGATTTTGGGACAATTTCGCAATTGCGAACTTACTTTTCGGCTCGCAACGGCCGCGACTATGTTGTTTCTACGTCTGGTTTATCATCACAGGTTCACAGCACCCTCTGTTTCACCACTGCCACCCTCTGGGACACCCATGCCACCCTCTGGTACATCCTCACTGCCACCCATTAGGTTTGTTTATCACTGTAGATTATGGGGGTTGAAAAAAGCAAGCACACCTGCCCTTCTTCAACTGCCATCAATTAATTTGTGGGTCATTAATGTGTCAGTAATTTTGAAAGTTCCAGTCTGGCTGGCACCTGCTTCCTTCCTTATCTGTAATTTGCTTTCTGTTGCAGTGAAATTTTTTTTCACAGGACCTTTATGGTCTACTTGTAGCTATTCTATGAGCCTGCTGTTTGGGTCATAGCAGGGTCATAGAATAGTTGCAAACTCTGGAGGGGCCCCTCAGGAAGCACTACCTTGAATGTTACTAATGTTAAGTTTGAACTTTTGCACCTGCTCATTGCTTTCAGTTTAGCAAAAATCGTTTTTTCTGCAATTTCGCGCGTTTTTTGGGGCGCGAATCCGTGCGAGATCGATTTCGGAAGCCGCGAATGCGTGCGAATACAAAAAATTTTTTTTTGCGACGTGTATGTTCGCGTGATCTTGCGCGTGTTCGCGAGGCGCTTCTAGCTATACGTTTGCCAAGTTACCCTAGCGGTCGTACACGGGCGCGGCCATCTTGTTTGCGTGACGTAATTCCGTTTCCGGCCGCTATGTGTAATCTCGCAAAGTGTGCTGCTCGCTAGTACAATTTTGCGCGTGCTCGCGAGGAAAATCTCGCGCGAACTTACCCACGCGGTCGTGAACGGGCGCGGCCATCTTGTTTCTCATTCATTGCTATGGTTCTGGGCATGCTTTCTGTATCCTCTCTCAATCTCTGCCATCCTTTGCTTGTTTGAAGTTTTTTTGATCTATTTTACTTATTATCTATCCCTCTATTTTTCTAGCTCTATATTTTTGTGTTTTCTGCTGCTTTTAGTTACTTTTAAACTACTTTTTTAAACTCTTTTCTTTTCTTCTTCACTATTCTATTTCTTCTTTATCATTTAACTGTATTTCTGCCCAGACCATGGTAAAGGGAGCCGGGAAGCACCCTGAGAAGGGGAAGGGTCCCGCACCCCGTGCCCGGCTCCCGTGCGGGCGTTTGAGGGGGGAGCAAGTGGTGCCACGGGAGATCTTTAGCGCGGAGGAGGTGGCCGCACTCATCTTCCACGTCCAGCGCCGCCTCCCCAAGACGATCCGGGGAGGCGGCAAGATCGCAACTGGCTATGGCATCCGGGAGCGCCGGAAGCGGTGGGAGAAGGTGTGCCGGGCCATGTTTAAGCTCTCTGGGGTCCGGCGCACATATAACCAGGCCACCCACCGCTGGACAGATGTCATGGACCGGGAACGGGACTTGCTGGACGCGCTCGGCGTAGAGGTCCCCGGGCTTGGTGAGTAGTAGTAGCTATTCATCACTACTCTGTTTTATCCGGCTCTGTTATTTGCAAATCTTTGTTCTTTACCAAGAGCAATAATGCTGCCGATTACATTAGGTAAATTATATTTCAAAATCTTCTATGCATTTCAGGTGCACTGCTCTCCTTCTCAGTAGCCTTGCTTGCTACTATGCTTATTTGTTTTGTAAATTGTGTTCATTTCATTGGCCTGAGAAATTATGTATGAGTGTAGTGTAAAGATAAGAACTGCGTAATGCTAGACACTAAGGGTCATATTTTCAATTACCGGCGCATCCCTGCAAAGTAGCAGGGATGCGGCAGTAATTGTGTGCCATGCCACCACCACCCATTGGCCCAAAACGTCACAGAAGCCTTACGCATCTGTGCCGTAAAGGCAGCGCATTGCTGGAGTTGCGTGCCAACGATGGCGCAGCTCCAGCAATGCTCTGGGGTACCCTATCTCCCCAATGCTGCATCAAGCCGTACGTCGGCTTCAAGCGCGCAGGGTTTGAGTCATGCATCATTGTCCTAAAAGTGACTGATTGACATCTTGTAGATTTCCCCCAGCCACTTTTAGGATTCGTTCCTGCGCAGGTACGCCCTCCCTTGCACCGGAACGCCCCCTGATGGCGCAGGGCTTTACAACGTGATGCATATATACGCCGCACCAACACCATGGCCAGTCTTTTGTTCTGCCGCTGCGTCACAAAAGTCATGCAACAATGGAGGAAAATGAGCCGCAAGGGACTTCTAAATCAGCCCCAACAGACTGAAGTCCAGTCCTTCCTTTAGACACATGGCTATAAGAAGAAATAGTGGCGGTGGTCGGTGGATTGATAGTTTGAGTATTCACTGATCTGCAAGCAGGATGGACTTTGTCTGTCACTTCGCGTGCTGCGGACTGCTGCCTGCCAGGCCTAGGCAAACCTCTTTAGTAGTCTGTTTATTGAGTTACATAGGAACTTTCTAAGTCAACGGTCCGCAAATCAGGCAATACGAATAACGTAGTATACCACATGAGATAGATCCCGTGGAATAGTTGTCTATCTATTTGCTATTTCTCCAAAATATTTTGTTATTGTTCTTTTGAAATGTTTGATTAGGTTGACAAATCTCATCCATGTTTTCTGGTCTTTCTTTCTTTCATGTTGTACATCAGCTCCCCCCAAGGGCAAGAGGACACAGGAGGAGGGTGCTGTTCAGGAGGATGCAGGCCAGGATCGGGCAGGCGAGGGCTCCTTTGCTGGCCCCAGTAAGTTTACATTTTAATAAAGAGTACCTATTTTTTCCTAGCGTTCCTCATTCGATTTTTTCTAAATCGTCTTTGATCTTCTTGTAGACTGGATATAAATTCTTATCCTGGCTCGAATATGACTCCCTGTGGTATTACTAGATTATTCTTATTAGTCTGTCTGTGTAGCTAACTAAGATTGGACATTTGGCAATTCCATTGGACTCCCATTCTATTCAGCAATAGCTCTATGCACTGTCTCCTTACTGACTAGATAGTGTGGCAGAGTCATTTAGCTCCCGAAGTCACCGATGATTGATCCCCAATGATCTCTAGATTATCGTACGCAGGACAAGAGTACGGAGTCACAGTCAAGAAGTGTCAGAGGCACTCATGCTTGCAAAAATTCCAAAACCTTAAGCTCATCCACTCTAGTCTTGAGGACCAAAAACCACAGAGTCTATTTAAGTTTAAAAGCTTTATTAAAAGTAAACACATTTATTAAAATCTACTTTGTCATAAAACTATTTAACTGAAAACGGAAAAGTGCTTAGTGTTGACGATTAATTGGACACATTTCTTGTGGTCGAGCCGAGCTCTCACCTGGTTTGAACTTGATCCTGGTCATGTTCTTAGAAGTCAAGCTTCTGTCTGTTAGGAGAAAAAGTGGTGCGTGTTAAAAATAAAAAGCAAGCATTCATCAGTTGTGCATAAAAGTGCAGCAAGACAACAGCCTTCCCTTGAAAAAGGGACATTTTTACTTTAGAGTAAACAGTCACAAATTATTACATTGTATTCTGTTTTTTTAACATTTCTTGATTACTCCTAGACCAAATATTATATAGTAGTGAGTGGTGTATTATAACATTCTTAAATGTACTTTGTAGGTGGAACATCTGGTGACGGGGCCAGCGCGGAGGTGGCGGTGTTGGGCGAGGACTCGGAGGACTCTGGGGAGGAGGCGGTGCAAGAGCCGGCGGACGGTCCTGTGGGGGTTCGCACGGTGGTGGCGGAAACAGGTAAGCTATATATTCCTTACTTATTGAGATTGAAGACTGCATAGTGTCCTTTCTGCACGGGTGTATTACAAATCAACCAGGTAGTAGCCTCCTCGAAATGTACTTCGACTTAGCTGTGAAGTTTTTGGTGAGAAGAATCCCAATAAGTTCTTAGATGAACGTGATGGATGGGATGAACGAAAAGCGAAAGAAGGGTGTAAGTAAGTGGGACGCGAAATTGTATGATGGCTGGCAAAGAAGAACGATATGTGTTTGCTTGGCCCCAGAGGTGGCTGGGAAGGAAAGAATATGATATGGTGCATGGCTGGGTCAATGATGAAGCAAGGATGGGTGGAAGGACAGCAGCCTGGGTGGGTGAAACAGAAACTGTATGTGTGCGTATACTTTGAATGAATGGATGCCTGGAGCATGGTATTCTCTGACTCTTAGATAGCACATGTGTATCTAGAGAGAGTAGATGGTCGCTGGATGAACTAAGTGTTACCTTGAAGAGCATGTACCACCGCACCCGCACGTCCGTTCCAGTGCAGGGAAGGCAAGGAAAAGAAATTGTAAATGTGTCCAATACTACCATGAATAGTAGCAGTACTTTGTATTGCAACTGCAAGCACAGCATATATCTGGTTATTACGGTGGACACTCCGTACCTCTCTTAATAACTTTAGTTTAGTTGTAGTACGTCATTCATGTGTGGGTGTATCACTGTTCAGTCACTCAATATTAAGCAAAGCACCTAAAGTCATCCCATATGTCATCAAATACGTCCCATGTGAAGTGATAGATAATCAAATTAGTTAGCTTCTTCATTTTCCTTTTCTAGTACTCATTTGCACTGTAGGGTGAAAGGTAAATTAATTAAGCAGTAGCCCTTGTAACAGAGTATTCTCAGTGCCACCCATAATAGAAAAGTAATAGCTTCACCACCTGCATGTACTGGACCGGTACAGTAACGCAAGTCTGTCTCACTCATCATGGTGTGCAACTGTTTTTCTCGGGTGCAAGTTCACTGTGCTGTCATTCTGCCGGCTTGCATAAGATAACGTACCAATTTTCCTAAACAAGAGAGAAGAAGAAGAATAAGACTGGTGTACTGTCATAGTCGACTGTAATGGAAGTCCATAGTGGTCGTAGAATTTGTTCATTAAACTACCACTAATGTTAGAGCAAGGATGCAGAAGTGGGAGGTTACATAGATACTGTCCTCAATAGTTATGTACTGTGCTTTCAATTTGCTACTTGTACTGTGACCCAACTTTCGGCTCAATCACTTTGTGTTATTAATGCTAAGGAGCATTGGTTACAGACTATGTCTTTCTTTCTTCATATAGTTGCTCTTTCCAAATCAACATCACGGAGGGAGCAGGCTAGAATGGCCCGGCAACGGAGGCTGGATGCCACTGTCGCCGAATATCGGCGGCTGGTGGCCCTGGAGGAGGAGGAGGACACGCAGTCGACCGGTGCAACAACAACATCCTCGACTGGGACCGCTGCATCCTCCTCCGTGACCCCACGGGACGCCAGCATGCGCAGTGCTCCAGCGGGACCGAGCCGAGCTAACAAAGCCAACCGCCACCGCCAAGCAACAGAAAGACCAGCTGCCCCCCACAGGAGCTGCAAGGCACGCCAACGCCGCGTAGGAGTCCGAATGTCCTACCTGGAGCAGGAGGTCCAGAACTATAAGAACTTGGTGAAGGGCCTCCGCTCCGAGCTTGCCACCCTCCGTAAGGAGTATGATGCCCATGCCGCAAAATGCACCAGCACCCTCCAGTAGTGGAGTGTCCCTTGCCCTTTTTTTTTAGACTTTTGGGGGGTGGGATTTGGGAGTTGGGATCGTTTTGGGACTTTTCAAAGACAATCGTTGGGGTTAGGGTGGGTCTTGAGGGAGATTATTTTGTTAGGGCTACATAAATATACATTTGTAAACTTTATCTGACCATACCTGTTTTTTACTGCTTTTCAGTCTGGTGGGTGGGGGACGGGGGTGTAACAGTAAGTTTGTTTTCCTGAACAGTCGTAGGACTTTAGTAGTACAACCGTCAATCTCTCGTCTAGTCCTAAATAATACTCCATTATACTACCTCCCACCAAACGCTTATCTTACCTGTAATTTGTGTTAGAAATTAGGGCTAGGCCCAGGGCTGGCTCCACGTGAAATGGGGATTAACGTTGGCAATCCTGGGCGGGTGAAATTTGCTCATTGCGGTGGTACTAGTGGTGTGACACAGTGGCAGTTGCATGCCTATGGAAAAAAAGAAAACGAAACCTTGTTTGTCCTTACTGTAGCATTACAACGGTTACGGTACGATCGAGAATATAGCAGGTGACAGTACACTAGAACAGTGCCATAATGTAGCCTAACAAATGGTAAAGTATTTGCTTGCAAGTATAACTAGTACCTGCGTTGAATTTATTTGACATTGGCTCCTACTACTAGAAGAAATAGTACTGAAGCTGAGTAAGTCTAGAAGATATCCTCGTATTCCTTCACCAGCCTGTTGCTATGACCTTATCCTCCCCAGCAAGTGTGTGGAATTATTGATGTCATTTTAGTCAGACATCAAGCAAAACAACACAGCCCGGGGGAAGAGGGTTAGGGTTTGGAAAATGGATGGGAATGGGGGTTTCTTTTTGGGTAGGTTTTGTTGAGAGAAGAAAAAAAAAGCACAGCATGGACAAACAATAATTGAAGATAAAGAGAATCTTTGGGTACAAACTAAAGCTAAGCACATGCAGTCACACTCATAGAATAAAACAATGGATACTGTATCTGTATTGCGTATGTTGTTGGAGTTGTCCTGTAAGTTGCATGCAGCAAACAATTCCTCTTATTGGCGGCACTCCTCCATTCCAGCTGACGCTTCGTCCATCAATGTTGGTGACCACTGACAGAAGACACCCTGTCCACTGCCTGCCTGGCGGATGTTGACTGAAACCCGGCCTGTAATTATTGAACGGAAAACAGGAAGTGCTATTACAATACCACTGATAAATAAATAAAAGGTATGTACGCTGTGTGGTTCAAAAAGTGACACTTTGATTTCCCTAATAGACAGTACATTATTTTTGAAATTGCGTGCTCTGTCTGAGTCACCTTTTTAAGGATAAATAAGTATGGCCAAAATATTATAGCGGATCTTTCCCCTCAAGGTAGGTGTACTGTAAACTGTGTTTTAGAACAAAATTTGACCTTCCCAGCAATGCTCCCACCAAGACCCTTACTAAAGCCAGTCGCAAAAATGTAGCAGACCCCCAATCAGATCTCCAAAAACGATGCCTAGCAGAAAAATGGTGACAAAACGTACTTTGAAAGTAACAGTAGGCCCAAATACAGACCGTGGATTGTATTCAAACCACTTGCAAGCAAGCAAAAGTATCCATAGCCAGCATCGCTCCAACAGTGCTCTAAAACACCAGAACTGCGTTGCAATAGAACCCCCCGAAACACATGCAATCCTGCTGCTAGGGCTAACCCTAACGAACCCTAACTTACAAAAAGTGCCAAAACTGGTGTTTCCTTAAGGATTTTGTCCAAAAGACTTCTATCCGGTATTAGACCTTCCCAGGAATGCCCCAGGCAAGACCCGCCAACCCACCCGCAAAAAACCACCCGACAACACCCCCAAACAGCGAAAAAGCTAAATCTCATACTTACAATATCTCTCGGCCTTCGGTCCAAACGCGGCGCTGTGCAGCTAGGTCATCATCATCAATCATCATAACTCCTGTTTTCCACCACGGATTTCCTGAAAAGCAAATGCAATCAAGATTAGATTGTCGCAGCAGTGCTTCGACAGAGACCCCGGCCGCAACCCACCCACGAACAGCAGGAAGCCCCCCAAAACGCTACATTGAGCAAGATGACAGAAGAAATAGCAAAAAAAAGGCTGTTCCTTAAGGATTTTGTCCAAAAGACTTCTATCCGGTATTAGACCTTCCCAGGAATGCCCCAGGCAAGACCCGCCAACCCACCCGCAAAAAACCACCCGACAACACCCCCAAACAGCGAAAAAGCTAAATCTCATACTTACAATATCTCTCGGCCTTCGGTCCAAACGCGGCGCTGTGCAGCTAGGTCATCATCATCAATCATCATAACTCCTGTTTTCCACCACGGATTTCCTGAAAAGCAAATGCAATCAAGATTAGACTGTCGCAGCAGTGCTCCCAGACACCAAAAATCACCCACAAACACCCGGAACCCCGCCAAAGAGCACCCCAAAGGCAAGCAAGTCAGCAAAAACGGCAAGAAATTTCCACCTCATATTTGGTCCAAAACACTTTTGTCCATTATTAGAGCTTCACAGCAATGGGCCCAAATCCGTCAACTCACCCGCAAAGAAGTACAACACCCCCACAAGTGCTGAGTCTTTCTTCATTGGGCGTAATCCAGCACTCTGCTTTGAGGGAAATCGCAGTCTGGAGGAGGAGGATAGAGGAGCATGTTCTTCAGAACTTGTGAACCTGAGGAATGTAGACTGCGGCACCTTCAAATCAATAAGCAAACAAGTGAAGACAGTTCTGCTGATGGTCTTGTTTTTGGGATTAGGTGATTAAAGTTTGAATTAAATTAACTGTGCAAAACAAAGAAAGAGAGACAAACAGGAATAACAGTGAATAAGGACGAAAAAGAAAGTTCTTGATTCATTGTCTCATTTTCAGGGCTCGGTGTCAGGGAATAAGAAGAAGATTTCGTCATCATACTCTGCGAATTATTATTATTATTATTATTATTAACGAATTTTATACCGCGCACGGTTACCCAGAGGCATCCCAGCGCTTATAGAGAATCAGAGCAAGTTGCCTATGCGAAACAGAACAGATTTAGAATTATTCTGGAAATAGATAAGTTTTCAAATGTTTCCTGAACCTGAGCAGGTTTGGTTCAGAGCGTAGTGAGAGTGGGAGGGAGTTCCAGGCGTGTGCAGTATGAATAGAAAAGCTCCTGCCACCTGAACGGGCTCTCCTAATTCTCTTTATCTGAAGGAGGTGTTTATTATTGGAGCGTAAGGCTCTGGTGGGCTTATATGGCTGAATCATGTCCTTCAGAATAGCAGGTCCTTTCCCCTGCATGCTCTTGTGAGCAATACAGAGGGCTTTGAAGGTCACTCTCTCTTTGACCGGGAGCCAATGGAGTGCCTTTAGAGCGGGCCTGGCTGATTGCCTGGCCGGAACGTTCCGCAGCAGCCTGGCTGCCGCGTTCTGCACTTGTTGCAGGATTTTGAACGTTGATTCCGGTGCTCCGAGAAAGAGTGCATTACTGTAGTCCAGGCGTGAGATGATTAGACCTTGGACTAACAGCTTCCGGGAGAGTTCAGGTAAGAGGGGGAGAACCTTACGGGCCGAACGGAGCAGTCCATAACACACGCCAGCGATCTTCTTGGCGTGTGTCCTAAAGGACAGATCAGGCTCCAGCCAGACCCCCAGGCTCTTAATCTCCTTCTTTGGGTCAGGCGGAGTGCCCATACAGTTGGGCCAGCTGCTCGGCGAGAGGGCAAAGCTTGAGTGGCCCAAGATCATCAGCTCAGTTTTTGAGCCATTCAATTTGAGCGATGACCTGGTCATCCAGTCAAACACCTCTCTTAGGCATGAATGGAGCGTTTCAGGCTGTTTCTCCAGCTGTGTCAGACCCACCACTAGCTGAGTGTCGTCCGCATAGCTTATGGTCTTAAAGCCAAACGGAGACACCACACCCTCCAGGGGTGCCATATACACGTTAAATAACGTAGGGCTCAGGGATGAGCCCTGAGGCACCCCACAGTGAAGTGGAAGGGGAGGAGATTTTGCGTTGCCTTCCCAAACCTCGAAGGTACGCCCCTCCAGAAAAGAGGCCAGCCATTCCAGGGCCGCTCCTGTGACTCCTGTCTCTGCTAGGCGTTGTGTCAACACTCCATGGTTGACAGTATCGAAGGCCGCACTTAGGTCCAGGAGGATCACTGCCACTGACCCCCCTGTATCCAAAGTGCTTCTGGCCTCCTCTACAACTGCTAGCAGAGCCGTGTCGGTTCCATGACCCGGTCGGAATCCCGTCTGGGAGTCTCTCAACCGACCATTCTCCTCGAGAAAGTTGGACAGTTGGCGATTAACCAGTTTCTCGGCAACCTTACTAATCCCTGGTAGCAAGGAGATGGGCCTGAAATTGGCTAAGTTCTGTGGATCTAAGCCAGGCTTCTTCAGAAGCGCTTTAACGACTGCGCTCTTCCAGTCTGGCGGTACCGTGCCATGAGCGAAGGAGAGATTGACCAAATCGGTCAAAGGCTCTCCTATCGATGGGGCAGCCTGCTTTAAATACCGCATTGGGACTGGATCTCGAGGCGAGCCACTCTTCAAGCTCCCGAGGACCTTCAGTACTTCGCCTGAGGTTACGGGGCCAAAAGACGTCAACAAATTTTCCGACATGCTTAAGTCCTCAGACGGAGTCGGGGTTCCCATCACCGGAGGGAGAGAACTAATAATGGTGTCAATTTTATCTTTGAAGTAAGTGGCCAATTCCAGACATTTTTCCTGTGGTCTGTCGTGGACAAGAATGGGATCCTGTGGTTTAAGAAGCTCCTTCATCACTAGAAAGGCTTCCCTGGATGAGGACGCAGCATGACTCACTCTCTCCCTAAAAAAGGAGGCCTTTGCTGCGCGTATAGCAAGTTTATACGTCCTTAATTCCCTACGGTAGGATGAGGTCAGTGCCACCGAACAGAGAACAAATCCCCTCATCTACGTTGCCGTCCTCCTCGTCTTCATGCGGCGTGCTTTCTCGTACTTTGTAATCTGGTGGTATGAGGTGCTGATTCATCTTGATCATTGTCAGCCGCTCCACATTTTTGGGCGAGAGGCGGCTCCGTTTGGGAGTTACAATGCCACCAGCAGCACTGAAAACACGTTCAGAAGACACACTTGCGAGTGGGCAAGGCAAATAGTTTATAGCCAGGTTGGAGAGCTGTGGCCACAATTGTTTTTTGCCATGCCAATACTGCAATGGCTCATCATTAAGAAAGACCTCTGTTGAGTCATTCATATAGTCCTGCACCATCGACTCAAGGTCATCAGCGGTTCCTCCACTTTGCTTACTTTTTGCTGTGCCTTTGACATTTTTTCGAGAACCACACCCAAGCAAACTTAGCCAATCCTCCTCAGCAGCCACTGTTAGTGTTGTGTGTGGTGCAGATGATCCAGTTGCCGGTGTCTTTAACGGCTGAGAGGTCACTTGTGCCCCAGCCACAGGTGCAGAAGTGGATTCTTGTGACTGGGGATGGCCTGCTGATGCTGATGCTGATGTACTGTCTTCTCCTTCAATAACCTGCCGTTCTTTTTCAAACCTCTTGGCTGACCAGGCTAACCAATGTTTGTACTTTTGAACATCTGCATCAGCAAAAGGAAAGAATGCTTCGCCTGCCAGCGCCTTTTTGTAGCGTGGATCCAGAATAGTAGCACAAATGTAATGCTGTTCTGACTTGATCTTTTGAAGACGTTCATCACCACGTAGGCGCTCTAATAATTTCTCAGACAAAATAAAATGGTCTTTTTTTTGTACATCTTTTTCAAACTCAGAAGACACCGCCATCAGTTGGTGCTCCAGCATGCACAACAATGGGATAGCTTTTCCCAAATTACAGTCCTCCTGGCTGACTGCACGCGTGAAGAACTCAAAAGGACGAAGCATGTCTGTCAGGCATTTAACTATGTCCCATTGCGCCGCACTCATCCGCAGGTCCTCCTTCTGAGATGTACCCTCTGTGAAGAAATAGTGATCGAGTACCGTATACTGCTCATACAGACGCTCAAGCATGTAGAAGGTTGAGTTCCAACATGTTGCCACCTCCTGGATGAGTGCTTTCACTGGTATTCGACTTTGAAGTAGCAGCCTCTTCAGATGCTTCCGGGCCTTAAAAGAATGGCTGAAATGGTTGCACATTTTGCGGCAGGTGGCCATTACCGCGAACACTGCACTGTCTCTATCACTCAAGAATTTTTGAACAACCAGGTTGATACAGTGCGCCAAACACGGCACTCTGAAATAGTCACCCAGCGACATGGCCTTAACTACATTGGCGCCATTATCCGTGGAAACATAACCAATCTTGCGTTTTTTTGGGGATAGCATTTTCAAGACCTTTTTGTCAAACTCTTCCAAAATGTTTTCTGCTGTGTGACTTTTCTCCAAGCCAAACATGGCTAGTGTTGCATGTTTCCGAGCAGCTTTGAAAACTTTGTCCGGGTCAACACCTGCGTTTAGCTTTGCTTTAACACCTGAAAAAGAGACCCAGTGTGCAGTGATGCACATGTAATCAGCCACTGGTCCACATGTCTGTTGTCAGATGTATTGTGTGAACAGCACTCTTCTGCAAAGCTGCCCCAATCGCCTCCAGCACATCTTCATGTAGTGCTGGAACCGCAACTCTGGCAAAATAGAACCGGCTAGGAACCTTCCATTTAGGGCAGAGCGTTGCCACTAATTCTAGAAAACCTACCGCTTCTACAAAAGAAAAAGGGAGAAGGTCCACAGCTAGCATTTTAGCCAGCTTAGTGTTATACAGACGCGTCAGTGGGTGGTTGCGTTCACATGGCACGTCTGAAGTAAGCATTGTTCTAATGTTGCCCTGGACCAAGCATTTACGGGCTGATAATGACTTCGTTGACCCAATTTTGCTCGCTGGTGAACTTTTGTGCGTTGGTGTCTCACTCGCTCCAACACTCTTAGTGTGCCTCACATTGGGTGTGCTGCTGACAGGGGTACTGGGTGTAAGGGAAGTGTTTGACACGTCTACTTCCTCCTCGTCATCATCAGATGAAACATCAACGTTTCCTTGAATTCGGCCTTTCTTGATCGCATCTAGGTGCGCAAACCATTGGACAGTGTGCTGTCTCCTAAGATGACCTCTCTGGCCTCCGGTACCATAGTTGGTACCTGGCTTACCACGACTAACTGCAACCTTACAAAGGGTACAAATGGCAAACTTTGGATTTTTTTGACAAACAGTAAAGAAGTCCCAAACTGGGGACTTGAAGTGTCTGTGGGACCTGGAGGAGGCGGCGATACTGGTGGTGGTGGTCATGAAGCTAATGCCAGATGAAGTGGAGGATCTGGATTGCCCAACTTTTGTACGTTGTGCACTTTCACCGCCACTAATTAAGGTCGAGGTAGATGGAGGTCTCTTCTTGCCAGAAAGAAATATGGAAGCGGGACGAGTTGGTGTACTACTTAACTCCAATGATTGTGGTGTTTCCACTGCCTCCTCATCGACAACATCATCATCATCATCACGCTCAGCAGCTCTTCGGGCTAGGGTCAAAATGTCTGTTTGCTGCATGCCCGCTGGGGCTGCAGTGACCTTTATGATGACTGGGTCGTCGTTGGCAGAGTCTTCATCAGCAGCAGTATCCGCCACTTCTTGTTGAGCCTCATCACACTCCATAACTCTGAGACTTTGGACGAGCTTCCTTTTACGCTTAACTACCTTTGTCGGATCATGGTGTGCCTCACTCTCAGACGGCAGTGGTGCTGGTTCCCAAGTTTGATCCGTATCATCAGAAGGAGGTGTGCTTGAAGAAGATGTAGACACCACCCTTGATCTCTTCCTTACTAGGGGTGTGGAAGACAATGAAGGATCATCAGGAGGAGTGGCTTCCTCAAATGATACCTCGCCTTGATTGTCGATTTCTTGATGTGCCCCTACTTCGGGAGGAACAACTATTGTGGGCACTTGTGACCCTCCATGCACCTCTGCTTGCGCATCTCCTTGCGCTGCCTCTCCTTCCACATGTACTTGGGCTTGTACTTGCACATGTGATTGTTGTTGCGGCTGTGGTTGTTCAACACTCGTCAGATGAGCTACAACAACCTGTGTTGATTGAGGGACATTGCTGCTGCTTTCTTGCGATGAGCCAACATCACTGGTCGATGGTGATTGAAGAACTATACTGGCTGCCTCTGCAGCACTCAAGGGCTTGGACTTAAGTTGGCGTGGTGGTGGTGGTGGCACTGAGCCCAATGGAGCGGGGGTGCTGCTGCCAGCTTGGTCCCCAGCAGATCCCGCTGCTGCTGCAGGCATACTTTTTTTTTTACTCCCAAAAAAAGGGGCGGGCGGCACACCAGTGTCCTTGGTAACTTGCTTCTTCTGCTCCTTACTGGCACCTTTCTTGCTAGAGGAGCTACGGGTTACTTTTTTTGGGGCCATCTTCTTCAGAGCAGGTCAGAACAGCAGGCAGCAGTTGCACGAGTTGCAGAGGGTTCTGTGTCCAGACGTGACGTTGCGTGACGTTATGCTGCACACACACACCGCTGCAGGACTTCTTCCTGGCACTGGTGGTTCTCTTGAGTCTTGTGCACCTAAAAGCAATGGAAGACAGAGGAACATCAGTTCAGTTATACACCCCAAAAAATCGACAAAACACAGAAAAATGAGCACAATCCCATGCCATCCATGATGTTTACATTGAAGACACCCCACAGAAAGACTAGGGACATGCAAGTATGCAACACTCACTACCCCTGGGCATAATGGATGAAAAGTAGGCAAAATAAGTGCAGGCCTCAGACACTGCCTCTCCTCAAAATGGCCCCTTACACCCCAAGCACATGTTGCCTGTACCAGCCAGCACTCAAGATGGCCACCACCACCACCCACATGGCCAGTCCACATCAACAGTACACCCCCAAAAACAGAAAAACAGCCAGAAATCACCACAATCCAATGCCATCCATGATGTTTACATCAAAGAGAGTGAGACCACACCACAGGCACACTCAGTCCATGCACCACCACCCCTGGGCAAAAGGCCACACCAGCAGCCCCCAAAAAACGACAAAAAACAATAAAATAAGCACAATCCCAGCCCATCCATGGCCTCAATTATGTTTAAATTCAAGAAGACACCCCACAGACAGACTAGGCCCATGCAACACTCACCACCCCTGGGCAAAGGGCCCCACCAGCAGGCCCAAAAAAACGACAAAAAACAATAAAATCAGCACAATCCCAGCCCATCCATGGCCTCAATGGTGTTTAAATTCAAGAAGACACCCCTCAGAAACACTAGGCCCATGCAACACTCACTACCCCTGGGCATAATGGATGAAAAGTAGGCAAAATAAGTGCAGGCCTCAGACACTGCCTCTCCTCAAAATGGCCACTTACACCCCAAGCACATGTTGCCTGTACCAGCCAGCACTCAAGATGGCCACCACCACCACCCACATGGCCAGTCCACATCAACAGTACACACCCAAAAAACAGAAAAACAGCCAGAAATCACCACAATCCAATGCCATCCATGATGTTTACATTAAAGAGAGTGAGACCACACCACAGGCACACTCAGTCCATGCACCACCACCCCTGGGCAAAAGGCCACACCAGCAGCCCCCAAAAAACGACAAAAAACAATAAAATAAGCACAATCCCAGCCCATCCATGGCCTCAATTATGTTTAAATTCAAGAAGACACCCCACAGAAAGACTAGGCCCATGCAACACTCACCACCCCTGGGCAAAGGGCCCCACCAGCAGGCCCAAAAAAACGACAAAAAACAATAAAATCAGCACAATCCCAGCCCATCCATGGCCTCAATGGTGTTTAAATTCAAGAAGACACCCCTCAGAAACACTAGGCCCATGCAACACTCACTACCCCTGGGCATAATGGATGAAAAGTAGGCAAAATAAGTGCAGGCCTCAGACACTGCCTCTCCTCAAAATGGCCCCTTACACCCCAAGCACATGTTGCCTGTACCAGCCAGCACTCAAGATGGCCACCACCACCACCCACATGGCCAGTCCACATCAACAGTACACCCCCAAAAAACAGAAAAACAGCCAGAAATCACCACAATCCAATGCCATCCATGATGTTTACATCAAAGAGAGTGAGACCACACCACAGGCACACTCAGTCCATGCACCACCACCACCCCTGGGCAAGCAAAAGGCCACACCAGCAGCCCCCCAAAAACGACAAAAAACAATAAAATAAGCACAATCCCAGCCCATCCATGGCCTCAATTATGTTTAAATTCAAGAAGACACCCCACAGAAAGACTAGGCCCATGCAACACTCACTCACCACCCCTGGGCAAAGGGCCACACCAGCAGGCCCAAAAAAAACGATAAAAATCAGCACAATCCCAGCCCATCCATGGCCTCAATGGTGTTTAAATTCAACAAAACAGTTGTATCATGCACCCTAACCAACCCTGGTCCTACTGGATACTGTGGCTACCCACAATATAATTTATTTAATGTTCTGAAAAAGTTCCAAAATTGTACTTGCAGCAACTGTAATGCCCCAAACAAACTTACTTTTGAAAGTTGATTTCTAATCCAAAAGTGATCCAAAGACAGTCAAAAAGGCCTCAAATCCAAATATCCAGCAGCACCCACAAAAAGTAATCCTTCCAGCTCCAGATCCAAATGAAAGTGACCAGGAGATGGACAAAGCACTGGGAGGAGCCTGCTGGACAGGAACAGGAAGTTGGAGACTGTGGGGCACTTCCTTCCTCCCCCCCCCAAAAATGGACTCCTTGCAAAAAAAAAGGCCATGCAAATGTCAACCTGAGGAGTGATTCTGATAAAAATCATAATTTTCTGAAGGTTTATCCTGTTTGCTGGTGATTTTCTTGTGCAGAATTGCAAAATCTCTATTTCGCGAGTGCGAGATTGTTCCTTTCCGCCGCAACTACGTGTTCGCAATTGCGAACTCTCGCGAGGTGTGCTGTGCAAGGTGGCAAGCCGCGATTACGTATTCGCGGGCGCCAAACTCCCGCGGGATCACGCAGCAAGATCCAAAATGGCGCGGCACTCGCAAAGAAAAACAACTCGGCAAACGCTAAATGACGGAAAGTGAACGCCGTGCACCACGCCGCGCGCCGCAACCAAGCAAAAAATCTGCCGCGAGCGGATTCACGGATTTTCGACAAATTCGCGAGAGTTTGCGAATTGCGAATTTGCCGAAAATCCGAAAAATCCGCGTTCGGAGCGGATTTTACGCCCATGCTTACTTTCAATCTGTGAAAGAAAGAACAAAAATTTGAAAAATATTAAAGCATGTATTTAAAAATTAGAAAAAACAAGGGAAAAGATTGAAAATCATCCAATTTTACAAAGAAATAAAGTTAGAGATAAACATGCAGAAAAAAAAGAGAAAGAAACGGTGATAGACAGTCAGAGATAAAAAGAAATTGTAATAGAATAAATTACTAAGAGAAAAAAAAGGAAGATACTTTCAGTGACAGAAAAGAAGGATAGAAGAGAAAACTAAATTGAAGTTGTGTAAGCTACTAAAAGAAAGTGAGTAAGGTAAACTATATAAGGAAAGGGTGAATAAGGAAAAGAGAGTGAGGGAGAGAGGAGACAGAGGAAGTGAAGGAAAGAGTGTCAGATACAGACTGAGTGAGGCAACAAAGAAAGATAAATGAGTGAGGGTGAGTTATACTAACTGATTGCACCAAAAAAGGAGAACCCAAAAATATTTAATTTAGAAAACAAAGGGAGGAAAGATGGAAAAGACAAGCGAAGCAGAGGGTCTAAAAGCTGGAAAATGGTGCAAGGGAGAAAAGAAAAAAGCAGAGTTGGAATAGGGAAACAAAGGTTGAAAGATAAGTGGAGTTAGAGAACAAGGGTGAAAGAGAATAAAACAAAAGGCAATGTGAGTATGTAAAGAGGATTGATAGAAGGTAGTAAAAGACGAGTGAGCATGAGACAAGACGAGTACAAATTAAAATTCACTATACAAAGTACAGAATTAATTATACATGTTAAATGGTTTATTTTTGCTTTTCTCAGAATATATCAAATTTCACTAAAAACAGTGAGTTGAAGGTATTCATCATATAACAACGGGGAAAAAAACACAATCAAAATGATTGTGTTTAAAAAACCCATATAACATAACCAATCAGAAATCAGAACTCCTTAAAAATATCTTACTTTCCATGACGTCGAAGGATGTCCTATGAACAGCTTATGCTCTGTTGTGCTGTTATTATTTTCTGCCCGCCACTTTCTGAAAGAAAAGCTCCATCGTTTTGACAAATATGTTACATACAATAAATGACTTCTCGTCCTCTACCGCACTTCTCCTCAAGGCCAAATAGTGTAAGAGCCATTTATAACTCTTGGAATTCTTCTAAGCAAATCCCGTCATTTTCTTTTTCCACAACTTTCAGAAAGAAAACGTTCAAGATCACTTTCACAATCCTGTACTAGTACTATCTCACCCTTCTTGCTCACTCATGTTCCACATTTCCTATGACACTGATACTGCTTACTATGAGGCACACTTAGACTACCTCTATGACTACTACAATTATTTAATTCTCTTGATCACTGTTAATCACAAAGCAATTTAAAACAGTACATAAAATTATATCAACTCCTAGAATCATTATAGGCCAGTTACCTACCCTAAATTCTCTCTTCAGAAAACACAAAGTAAGAATATTTTAAGTCAAAAGGCAACATTGTTTCATAGTCAAATGGGAATCATTTCCGAAACACCAGCTTTTTTTACATTTTAAATAAGCTGTGTAATAAGCGGATGTTGTCAAAGGACCATTATGTCATATAATAGCTGCAGTTACAAATGTTCTTCCTAAAGTCAACGACTGTGTAGCCTCAACATTTGTAATTAAACTTTCATCAGGTTTATATATTTGGAATTTTAAAATGACATTATAACCAAAAGTTTGTACAAATAATGTGGACAGCATTGCAGACTTACATTACCTCTACTCCATGTTTTGATTGGCTGCTTGAATTAGCTTATTAAAAGAAACAGTTTTTCTGAACTCATTCAAAGTGCAGTTATTTTTCCATGACGTCAAGTGTTATGGTAAGAACACCGTTTCCTTTGGGAAATACTCTGTTGTCCTTTAACTAATCCGTGCCCACCACTTTCTGTAAGAAAACCTTCTTTTTTTTCAGGAACTACTTAAAACTCAAAAATAACTTTTCACTCTGTACTACACTTATCCTCAAGGCCAAATAGTGTAGGAGCCATTAGAACCTCTTGAAATTCCTCAGAGCAAATCCCGATATTCCTTCCCTAAAATCTTGGTTGTAAAAACACCAGGTAAGAATTTTTAAGGTCAAAAGGCAATCTTTTTTTGAAAGTTAAAACAGAATCATTGCAGAATGACCAGCCGTTTCCAGACTTCAAATAAACTGTGTAATGTCCTGATGTTGTAGAAGGACCGTCATGATATATAATTGCTGCAGTTACAAAAGTCCTTCCTGATATTGACAACTGCGAAGCCACAAATTTTTTAATTAAAGTTGTACATTTTGTTCCATCAGGCCTACATCGTTGGAACATTAAAATGACATACAGGCCATATATTCGTATAAATAATGTGGACAGCATTGCAGACTTACATTGGCTACACTCCATGTTTTGATCGTCTGCTTTTACTAGCTTATTAAAGGACACTGATTTACTGTCTGGCAAAGTTAAATATATAAATCTTTCTGAGTCTACACTAGTAGTACTTGATACCCTACAGTTCTCGCAGTCATGCTACCATTGATAAGAAAGGCCAAACAGATGATCTACATCTACACCTTCATCTTGCAATACATCAAGCATATACATTAAAAACTCCTGACAATCTTGCTGAATATTTTGAGAGAATTGCGTTTGACCTGAACATTTGTCTAACAGATTTCGAATTTCAGACACACTTTCTATTTTTGTTCTATCAGTGCTACATTTCTCTAACACAGAATTCAATAAACAGCAAAAACTTTGATCCGAATTGATCACAATCTGTTCTTTTAAAGTTTCTAGAGAAAAGACAACATTAACCACTACATTAGCATAGCAGTTGATACCAGAACTATTTCCTAATTGAAAACCAACAACATCTTCAACAGAATCCATTTTCTTTCTGCTTATAATTTCGGGTTCATCGACTTTTCGTCTTTTTGCTACAACCTCCCTACTATTGGTCACATTTCTTCGTTTCTGGCCTACCACACGTTTCTCAAAGAAAGGATATTGAGGCAAATGTGGCGCATACTCTCTTCTTAACCTATTGTATTCCTTAACACAATCTAGATCCGCACAAATGTTTGTGACATCACACTCAATCAAGTACAATCCCGATAAAGTTCTGACTCGTGACAATGCCACATATGCCATACCCTCCTTGAACACAGAACTGCCAATATTCACCAATGCACTGTCTACACTTAAACCTTGTGATTTATGGATTGTCACCGCATATGCCAAGCAAACAGAAAACTGCTTACGGCGAACATATAAGTCTTTTACAAGCAAAAACCTAGCAGAGCAACGACCAATTAGCTGTACTTCCTCAATGCCATCAAATTTAATTTTTAAAAATTCAATTCAATCTCTATTTCTGTATTTCTCAAAATCAACAACATTACCCATTGATCCATTTACCAGACCTCTTTCAACATGTAAATTCCTTCTCAAAATGATACGGCAATTTAAGCACACATTCAGTCTTTTCAAAACCAGCAGTTTTAGATATAGTCTTCTCTAATGAATCCAATTTAGATTTCAAATTCTCAGACAAAATAATTGTTGCTCCCATTAGCTCTTTTCTGTCAATAGCTTCCAGTTTCACAATCTCTTGGTTTTCTAAATTCAACATTTTGTTGTTGAAGATGGCATATTCTGCAAGAGTTGGCATCAAACATATTCCAGATTTCTTCTCAGTAATTTTCCGAAAAATATTCTCTGGCAGAACGTCCTCTTCTGGATACAAATTTGACAGTAATCGTGCATGTAAAGCTTCTTTCCCATGCTCGGTCACTTTTCCGATTCTAACATCTTGTAGAATATTCTTATAATCTTCATCCTTCGCTTGACGCATATTTTCACGCAGTTCAGCATAATTGAAGTTTAACCATATATTAACGTTGCCAATGCTCTCTAGGCACTTCCTGGTATCTTCATGTGTAAGTAGTTTAAACACTGGTTGTCCTTTCACTGGTGTCAGCTGCAGAAGATCACCGAAAACAATGATGTGTTTGCCACCAAATAACACATCATACTCTGTTTTAAGAACTTCTTGCATTCTCAAATGCACAAAGGCAAGCATGACATTGGAAACCATGCTTACTTCGTCAATGATAAGAAGTTTCATTTTCCTCAAGACTCTTGAAACTTCACAACAAGCATCTCCAGATAACTTGTGGTATTGTAATTTGTTATCATGCTCCACTGGCAGCATCAGTAGACGATGCAAAGTAATACTTTTAATGTTATGTGCTGCCAGTCCAGTTGGAGCGGTGACAACACAAGACAGAGATGACTCAGTCCTTTTCTGCAAATAACATGAAATTGCTTTAATGAGGAAACTTTTTCCAGTTCCTGCTTCTCCACTCACGTACAGTCGGGCAGGCTTCAACGACTTACATGAGCACTATTTCTTCTCATGACTTAATCCATGATCAATTTGGTTGATAACTTCGTCATATATTTTCCTCTGCTCAACGTTGAGTTGTCTTTCCAAATCTTCTAAGTTAACCGCATCCTCCTGAGCATGTGCCATGGCTCTTTCCACTTCAATCATGGCAGTGGCAGCTTCATTTTCGATAACTGATCCTCCTAGTGGGTCCTGACTCAATGAAACAGAACTCTGACTGTCCTGAGAACTGTCTCTAGCAATCTCGGCTGCAATTGTTGCTTCCTGCTCGATTTCCGCATTCAACATTTCTAGATATTTTGGAAAAACAGGACATTCTATGGTCTCCTTGGCTGCATTGAAAGAGTCTTCGTAACAGAGGAAATCTCCAAGCAGTTCCTCTTCTGCACGCCAAGGCTTGAAAAGTTGCAAAAGAGCTAAATAGAAAAACTCTTTTCTTTCAGGAGATTCGCCACTCAATTTTCGATGATTTACCAATTGGCATTTTCTTTGCTTGACCAGACATCCCTCACTTCCAATTACAGCATACACTCCTTTATCAATATCTTCTTTGATGTTCCTCTTGAATATGTAATTTTGTAGAACCTCATACAGACAAACATTCTCGAGGTGACTGCTCCTATTTGGATAATATGTATCCAATATGTTGGTCTTCAAAATATCGGTACTGTTTGGCTCCTTTTCCGCCAAATACTCAATTTCCCGTACAGTTTTCTGAACTCGATTACGCGTTGCAGCAAGACCAAGACTCGTCCAAATGATACTCCTAGATTTGGCATAGAGACTTGCTGAAGATAACCGGTCAGAACATTCGGAAGCTCCGATTTCTCGATGCGACAACATCTTCAGACTGAAACTGTACCTCTTTTCATGGGAAATGTCCTCCCACATATCCTTCAATTCTGTCTTTTCTTTTTTTGTGATGTAAGATGTCACACACCGAGCCACAGCCATACAGTCAGCCACAAACTGTATATCCATGTTAGCATTCCACATGGACAAAATCACTGGGTTGTAGTCGTTGATGTACTTGGACTCTTCGTTTCTTTTCAAATTGTATGTATTTTTGGGTGATTTCCTCGTCACATTATGTCGCAGCGAAGACATCAAACTGTTCACTCTTCCTTTAGAAATCACCGGTCATGGAAAGCCGAAACAACATTTTGTGTAGAACTTGTCCTTGTTTCTGAATTTACGACGACAGTACTTTCCACAACGATGGCTTTGAAAGCGTAAAACTTGTTCTCTTAGGCTTTTGTCTTCCTTTGTCTTTGGAACAGCACATGTAGAAAACTGTTCTATGAAACTCATCACTAAGTCATCCGGATCTGTTCCAAATTTGGGCGCATCTTTGATCCATAGCAGCATATGTATATGAGGAGAACCTCTTGCTTGATACTCCTTTCTCCAGAAGAAATCCAACACCTCTCCAAGAGGTGGATTTTTCTTGTTCGTAATGAAAGACATCATAGCTTCAAATCTATGATTGAAGAACCTGCATACATTGACTGGATCCAAAGAGCACAGTTCTCCTGGTGTCTTGAATTCGATATTTTCAATGTTTCCATTTGCCTCTCGTAGAAATTCAAGTAAGTCTTCCCAGCCATACTCGGCACAGCTGAGAGTGAGGAACCATGTGGGAGTTCCTAAGTTCCTCAGCATACATTTTAAATCTCCATGTCGACGGTACTAGTACTCATTAGTACCACGCTGACATGCCATGAGATTAATCAGGTGAGAATCCAAAATACTGTCTTGCACATTAACTTTATCCATAAAGTCCCTTGCCGAGATATTTTGCATCTGTACACCACTTTTCAAGATGTGGTTCACTGCATATGACAGTCCAGACAGATCACTTTCAAATAGTAGATGAAACAAATAGGGAATGCATTGACGAAACCTAGGATCTTCTGCATACAATCGTAAAGTCCGGTATTCAGAAGCAGGAATTTGATCAGGTCGCTCATCATATCTTCCTCCTTGACCTGTTGGAAATAGCTGTGGGAAACACCGAGCTTCCAAACTTTCCTCCCAAACACTAATGGGACTCCCTTTGGCTTGTTTCATTTGAAACAACTCAATAGCATTCCCCATGACTTCCTTGGAATGCAAAGGATGAACACTATAATGTTCATATATTTCTTCATTTTTAGAGGCTTCTACTTTCTCAATTTGTCCAGCACACAAATCGCTGTCCTCTTCTTCACTTACTTCCTCTTCTGCAACACATACATTCTTGTAGTACTCTTTGTTTTTCATCAAATACAATGTTGCCTTTTTGACTTTCCTAACATCCACTATATCTTGCCAGATTTTCTTACTCTTTGTCGGAACCCCAATTTACTAAGATAACCAGAGGTTCCTCTTCCACTTTCTCTACTCCAATTTTATTAATGTTTTTCTTCAAATCTAGAGACAAATAAACAACTCTTCCCTTTAATCCTCTCTGTAAAACTGATGGAAGCAATTTCCCTGTCTTTGGCTCCATTCGTACAATAGCCTGAAAGGGATGGACACTTTGAATCAAAATAGATTCATAAGTATTTAAATCCTTCAATTCAGAAGGAATGTCAACCAATTCCAGATTATTATGAACCGCTCTAGTAGGCATCCGGTTTTGATTTAATTTGTTACAACAATAAGTACACACACGTTGATCCGATCCCAAATCAAAACAATTTTCTACCATCAAGTATGTTGCGAAATCCTTCCATTCACTATTATTTTCCCTTTCACTTTTTGCATATAAATCCACTCACTTAGTCTGATTCTTATAATAAGTGCGTCGACAACACACACAAGTGAAATTAAGCCTCTCACTTGATTTCACCTGAAACGTGTCAATTTCCTTCTGAAAATTATCTGTACTGGAAATCTGTACACTCTCTTCCACATTACCTTCTTCTTCTGGGTCAATTTCAACATTCTCCTCTTTACTTGCAAAGTAACACAACTCAATTTCTTCACAAATATTCTTCACATCTACTTCAGAACCATGCAAAAGAGCACTGCTTAATTGTTTAAGCTTAATTGCTGGACTCTTAGCAAAATACAACATTCTCACTAATTTCCTCACTTTATTATGATGGACTGCTAGCATCCTGAAATGATAAAAAACACTCTGGCATACTCTCCTGGAAAGACAAGCCAGTGAATGACCATGTAAACCTGTCACTTCTCTCACTCTGCATGGATCTAATTCCTACAACAACTTCATTTTCTGTTTTAAACTTTTCTTATTAAATGTCCGTACAAAATCACAAAGCAAATTGATGGAATCCTGTCGCACACTGCAAATCCTACTACACTTCCAGGTGTACACTGGACCCTTAGGACGTCTCCCTAAAACTTCATCACCTAACACCTCTTCTGCCTCTGTTGACACAAGTTTTTCTTTTTCAACTGGACAACCGTCTTTCACCTCATATGCTCGACCACTGGTGTCAACTGCATGCACCAAATCATTGTCCTGGAAGTAACTCTCCTCATTGAAAAATGCCTCACAACTTGAACTATACATCCATTCTCCTGAAAATACTTCACAAAAATTTGTACGATTAACTATTCTCTTCCATCTACTATTTGTTTTGAATTCATAAATTGCCTTGTTTAGTTTCCTAATTCTATTGATTACCAAAATAAATAACTTTCACTTCATTTCCAAAGCCTGATCAATAATTTTCTCAACATTTTTCTTTTTCTTATAAAAAGCCAGTTTCTGTTGACCTTTCTTTACATTTTTCATCAAATTTACAATTATCCTGTTATCCTAAATTGATTGTGCCTTCTACCGGCACTACCACTAACTTTATTAAGGGGCCTTTCTTTCCTGTTTAAATTGACTCTCTTCTTCTGGACTAAAACATGTTCTGTAGTGATACTTTTTTTTCTGGAAATGTTTCTTAGGAAAGATTTCGTTGTCTTACCCGGAGCTTTTTTGGTGACTTGACGAGTTTTTATTGTAGAGGACTGCTACAAGCATGTAGTAAGCTGCTGTGTTTGACGTTTTGTAGCCTTTCTCCTCCTTTGCCTCGAAGGCATGTTTTAATTTTGAAATGATCTGCAGTTGAATCTGTGGTAAAATATAATAAAAAATGTTATTAACCACTATTACCAAACAGTAAATCAATAACAGTCGTCAAAAAATTAACACACTAGTTCTCAATTCTACATACAATAATTTTTAGTGATTGACAAATTTAAAACTCACAAATAGTAGCAAAGAAATGGAATGCTTCTACATTTGACCTGTGCACTTTTATATGTGAATCTGAACTAATTTTATTAGCATATTTCACTATTTTATTAAAGACACTTCACACAAGCTGTTTTTGAAGTTGTATTTAATTTTAAATAAAACGGTTAACATGGTTACTTTTCATTTCCAGTAACTTACATTTATTTTTAAAAGTCTTTATAGTTTAATAGGCTCGAGCAGGTCAGCTGCCCACCCTATGTCATACAATTCTGACAAATCAGCATCCTAATCATATTCTTCATCATCCACAGGATATAAATCATCCAAGGGATCTACTTCCACTGACGTTTCAATGACAAGTTCAATGATAAGATCGAGATCAACAGATTGCTCATTATCACTCATGGTTGATGTTGTCGTTATCTTTAAAGAAAGAGAACAACAATGAGATGTTGCAGAGTAAGAGACAAATCTCAGAGACTATATTAGTAAAATTGTTTAACAAGAGTAACATTTTGCAGATATTATTTAGCCATGTCCAGCGATGCTGAGGAGGTGAGGCCTATGTCCAAGTTTTCAGTGAACAGGACTCATCTCTTCTTAACCTTGGTTAAGCCTCACCGACTCTGTGTCGCCTGCTCATACTTAAATGTAAAGGGGCAGATTTATGTTAACTGGCGCATCCCCAGGGATGCACCAGTTAAAGTGCGCCGCTGCTCTGCCACCCATGGTGTGCCGCATTTACAATACGGAGCACCATGGGGCAAAAACAGCACAGATGCGTCATGCATCTGTGCCACATTGCAGGAATCACGTCGCAAGCGCGACATGACTCCTGCAATGCACAGGTGCAAGCCACACATTGCATGGTGCGTCACTCCTTATGCCTGTTTCAAACAGGCGTAAGGATTTGATTCAGCAATGCCATAAAGCTGACTCAGTGAAATCTTGTAAATTTCACTGTGTTAGTTTTACAGGGCTTTCATGCAAGTGAACGCCCACCCTGCAACAAAACGCCCACATGAAACCTGACACAGGTTTCATGTGGCGCAGGACTTTACAGCGTGACACATCTGCCTAGATGCATTAAGTTGTAAATATGTCGCAACATAGCGCATCTTTTGCGCCGCCGCTGTGTCACAAAAGTGACGCAACAGCGGCGCAAAAGAGGCGCACGGCCATCATAAATCTGCCCCTAACATTTTAAATGATTGGTTCAGGATGCCGATAAGGTGTGGCTTATCCAGAGGTTTGTTTGAGGTGAGGCCTACTCAGGGTTGCAGATGAAATTTAGGCTTGTTGAAGAGTACAGATGAGATAATACATGTGCAGGCCTACCAATGAAGTGAGTCATGTCCACTGCACTTTTGAACAAAGGCCAGACCTCCTCTGTCTCCCTGGACAGGCCTAAACCTCATCTGCACAATGTGATTCGTAATGTTAGGAAACACAGGTGATGTAATTGAAAAACGTGCACATTTTTTTGCTCATTTCACAATCACATCACCTGTGTTTCCTTTGCTTAGGTATCTCATTGTGCAGATGTAGTCTAGCATATCAAAGAGTACGCAGTAGGTGAGCACTGTATGCAACAAATTTGACACTTACAGAAGCCTCAGCTTCTCCATGCCCCCAGCACAGTCCTAAATGTATACAGTTTAAACTGACGGTATCTTGTTGCAGATGAAGTGAGGCCTATCTTGCAACATGGTGCATCTTTTGCACCGCTGCTGCGTCACAAAAGTGACGCAACGGCGGCGCAAAAGAGGCGCACGGCCATCATAAATCTGCCCCTAACATTTTAAATGATTGATTCAGGATGCCTATAAGGTGTGGCCTATCCAGAGGTTTGTTTGAGGTGAGGCCTTCTCAGGGTTGCAGATGAAATTTAGGCTTGTTGAAGAGTACAGAGGAGATAATACATGTGCAGGCCTACCAACGAAGTGAGTCATGTCCACTGCACTCTTGAACAAAGGCCAGACCTCCTCTGTCTCCCTGGACAGGCCTAAACCTCATCTGCACAATGTGATTTGTAATGTTAGGAAACACAGGTGATATAATTGAAAAACGTGCAAATATTTTTGCTCATTTCACAATCACATCACCTGTATTTCCTCAGCTTAGGTATCTCATTGTGCAGATGTAGTCTAGCATATCCAAGAGTACGCAGAAGATGAGGACTGTATGCAACAGAGCAATGTACATTACTCACCTCCCTTGACACTTACAGAAGCCTCAGTTTCTCCATGCCTCCTACACAGTTCTAAATGTATATCATTATCATCATAGTGACTATGAAACTCTAGCAGTACATATTGTGAAACCTAATTGACTTAAAAAAACGTTATGACCTTCTCATAAATGTGAAAAGCGTTTTTTTTTTTTTTTTTTTAAACGATTTTCTGGTCATAATTTGAAAACACAACACAGGTCCTATGTAGAAGCACACCCTGTCAGTACTTAAATTTGCCAAGCACACATGGGGTCGTATTTACAAGGACCTTGCACCACGGGGAAATGACTTAAATTAAAATGGCTAAAATAATGTCAAAGTGACTCAAAGGCCTTGTAAATATGCCCCAAGCAGCCTATGAAACTCTAGCAGTACATATCAAGAAACCTAATTGATTTCAAAAAAACGTTTTTAAACACATCAAGTAAAGCAATTATTTACCCACATTCATGGGGAAGTGACTTAAAATGCCATAACACACATGAAAGCGTATTTGTAAGGCCCTTGCACAATTTTTGCGTCACTTTTAACATGGCTATGTAACTCAAAGAAACAAAATCTAAATTTGCCAAGCACACATGGGGGTGTATTTACAAGGACCTTGCACCACGGGGAAATGACCTAAATTAAAATGGGGAAAATAACATCAAAGTGACTCAAAGGCCTTGTAAATATGCCCCAAGCAACCTATGAAACTCTAGCAGTACATATCAAGAAACCTAATTGATTTCAAAAAAACGTTTTTAAACACATCAAGTAAAGCAAATATTTACCCACATTCATGGGGAAGTGACTTAAAATGCCATAACACACATGAAAGCGTATTTGTAAGGCCCTTGCACCATTTTTGCGTCACTTTTAACATGGCTATGTAACTCAAAGAAACAAAATCTAAATTTGCCAAGCACACATGGGGGCGTATTTACAAGGACCTTGCACCACGGGGAAATGACCTAAATTAAATGGGGGAAAATAACATCAAAGTGACTCAAAGGCCTTGTAAATATGCCCCAAGCAAACTCTGAGTAGGCCTCACCTCAAACAAATCTCTGGATAGGCCACACCTTATCGGCATCTTGAATCAATCATTTAAAATGTTAGGGGCAGATTTATGATGGTCGTGCTCCTCTTTTGCACCGCCATTGCGTCACTTTTGTGACGCAGCAGCAGTGCAAAAGATGCACCATGTTGCAAGATAGGCGTCACTTCATCTGCAACAAGATACCGTCAGTTTAAAATGTATATATTTAGGACTGTGTAGGGGGCATGGAGAAGCTGAGGCTTCTGTAAGTGTCAAAGTTGTTGCATACAGTGCTCACCTTCTGCGTACTCTTTCATATGCTAGACTACTTCTGCACAATGAGATACCTAAGCAAAGGAAACACAAGTGATGTGATTGTGAAATGAGCAAAAAAAAAATGCACGTTTTTCCAATACATTACCTGTGTTTCCTAACATGCCTCACTCAGTCTGTATGTAACACTCTTTCCTTCACTTCCTCTGTCTCCTCTCTCCCTCACTCTCTTTTCCTTATTCACCCTTTCCTTATATAGTTTACCTTACTCACTTTCTTTTAGTAGCTTACACAACTTCAATTTTGTTTTCTCTTCTATCCTTCTTTTCTGTCACTGAAAGTATCTTCCTTTTTTTTCTCTTAGTAATTTACTCTATTTCAATTTCTTTTTGTCTCCGACTGTCTATCACCGGTTCTTTCTCTATTTTTTCTGCATGTTTATCTCTAACTGTCTTTCTTTGTAAAATTGGATGATTGTCAATCTTTTCCCTTGTCTTTTCTAATTTTTAAATACATGTTTTAATATTTTTCAAATTTTTGTTGTTTCTTTCACAGATTGAAAGTATAAAAATAACAAGTGACTAAGTTAACGACAATTATAAGGTAAGTGTTTTGTACTCTTTTCATTACATTTCTATCACATTTAACTTCTATTAGTTGCACTGCTTCATTTCTTTAACCGTCAGTTTCCTGCCTTTGCTACTTCCCTCATTCTTTTTTCTATTACTTACTTACTCTACTCCTTCCACTCCTTATCTCAGTCCCTCTGTTCTCATAGTTCCTCACTCCTGTTCACTCACTCCGTCTCTATTACTCTCACTATATCTGACTCATCACTCTTTCACTACTTCTTCATTATGCTTTCTCCCTGTAGTTCAAACACACTAAGGGGCATATTATCAACACAGGCGATAAAATTATCGCTGCTTTTATCGGCAGAAAAGAGGCTTTAGCGGCAGTTTTCTGCCGCAAAAGCAGCTTTAGCGGCAATTTTACGCCGATAAAAGCAGCGATAATTTTATCGCCTGTGTTCATAATATGCCCCTATGTTATTTACATTTCTTTGCTGTTTCAATCATTCCTTTTCTGTCACTTCTTCATTTCTGCTTTCTGTTTTTTCTCTCTGTTATTCCACATGTTTTAACCTTAGTCACTATCATACATCTTGTTTTATTCCTATTTACTTTTGCTCACTGTTTTCTTAACACTTTCCCTCAGGATTGTTCTTTTAGTCCAGTTCTATCCCTACCTCTCATTCCACATCCTTTACTGTTTTTCTTCTTATTTTGAACATTCACTCACATTCTCTAAGAAACTCTTGTTTATTATTCTTCTACTCTCCTTTTTTTCTTTCACTTCCTTATCTATTTTGTTTTTCACAATTATACCCTCTTCCATCTTTTCTTCGGTAAATAGATCTATTAAACAGTATCTCTATGTTACTCCCTCTAGCTGTCTTTCTTTTAACATTACTCTCTGTTTCCTTCCCTTATACTTACTCTTCTTTTTAAAAAATAAATAAATTCTGGTTCGCTTCCGGTTCGCGTACCGGCGCGCGAACCGGGAAGCGAATCAAATGAAATAGAGGTTGCCAGAGTGCTAAACATTCTAGCAATTTTTTATAAAGGGGAGGTAGTTCTGAAAAGAACTTTTTTTTATTATTTTTGTTGTTTTATATTTTTTTTATTTTTTTTCTGAACATGTTTTTACTTTTTTTTTATTTTTTGAACGGTTTTATATTTTTTTTGTTTTTTTTGGGGAGAAACAAAAATGATTCATTATAAAGGGCTCAACAGGAGCAACAAACAAAAAAAGATAATTTATTTTCTGGGGCGTTTTGGACAATTATGATTCTCAATAGCTACATTGATTAAATGTATGCTACTTTCCCTGTAGCAAATCAATTGGCCACAGTAAACGCACAGTTGTTTCACGCTCCCAAAGTTCATCTGTATATTTGGGACCATCTCCCTCGCCTCTGGTCCCATCACTGCCTCTACATTTGATCTTCTGGCCACAGGAGGGGGGTTATCCTGCAGGTCACGTACCTGCGCAGCACTATCATTATTTGGGTGCCACCTCTCCATATGGCGATGCATGGTGTAATTACCATAGCTATATTTCTTATCTGTCCCTCTGGACAGATCTTTTTGGCAGATAAGGCAAGTAACATACCGGGCATTAACTTTTTTTTGGCCCCGGGGATATTTGAAAAATTGCCAAATTAAATTTTCCTTAACATGGGACCTCCTAGGCTCCTCAGGCAAAAACTGCCTCTCTTGCTCCTCTTCCTCTTCTTCCTCTTCTTCCTCCTCTTGCTGAACAATAACCTGAGGAGGTGGTCCTCTCTTCCTAGGAGGCGGTGGAGGTGGTGGGGGTGCACCAGGTGCAGCTACAAGACTTGCCATTTCTAAGTAATGAAAAAAGGTCTTCCTCTCACAAAGTTGAAAGTCAGAGTGAGGAAACAAGGAGGGGTTTTCATCATTTGGGAAAAAAAATAGTTCTAAACCAATGAAAAGTGTTATTTTTAGGTCACATGACCTAGCCTTACATCATTAGGAAACCAAAAGTGAAATGAACCAATGAAAAGTTTCATTAACAAGTCACATGACTTGTTATGCTTACGTTACGCGCTCCGCGCCGCGCCCCGGATCGCTTCCGGGATCCTGCGCTTCGCACCTCGCTTCGCGCACCGGAGCACTTCCGGGTGCGCTAACGCGGCGCGTCATATGACGCATTACCCGACAACGCGATATGTCGCGGTTACGCGACGCGTCACGATGTTGTTTTCTAACGCGGCAGTTGCGCAAACGGAACGTTTACCGGTTCGCGGACCGGGTCGCGGCAGCAAATTGAGCTAACGGGAAGCTACCCGGTTCGCGGACCGGGAGCGAAACAAAAAAAAATAATAAAAAAAATACATAAAAAAATTGTATTAAAAACATATAAAATATATTTTTCGATTTAAAGAAGAATACATTTTAAAGCTTTTGATATTTGCTATTAAAAAACCATTGAAATTCACTGAAAAAAACATAGGTTATAGACCATATATAGTTAAGAATTAGCATTTACAAAACCTTGAAAATTCAATGAAAAAACCATAGGTTAGAGACCATATATAGTTAGCTGGACATTTTATTGACATAAAACCAATGAAATTCCATATATAGTTAGTTGCACTAACTATATATCGCGCACCCGCAATCCACTGCTGATCATGTCACATATTACATCATTCATGACATGGTCAGTGACATCACTGATGACATCACTGATGACATCTCAAATGACATCACTGATGACATCACTGATGACATCTCAAATGACATCACTGATGACATCACTCATGACATCTCATTTGACATTACTGATCACATCACTGATGACATCATTCATGTGATAATACGATGAACCTCTTCAGACTCTAATATAACCTTAGATACACTCAGTGTAAACAGACACTCACAGACTGTCACTCATCCAGGAAGTTACACACACACCTAGTCAGTCATGCAAAGAATCAATCACACCTCCATTTTCTCAACTATACAGTTATACACACCTTACTTATTCAAACATATACTAACACATATTTACTCTCTTATACAATCCTGGATACGAGTTCACAATGATCCATACAGCCACTCACACATTCACTGGCTGTTATGCACAGTTATTTATATATGTCAACTCTCACATTTACTGTGTTTTACATATGTACTTACTTTGACATGTAGTACTGAGATATCCATTCACTCACCAATACACTCATGCACACAGTCAACCGCCCATACAGCTGTTTCCACATGCACTTTTGAACCCATACATCTAGTGAATCAACTGCTCACACATCTATGCACAGAGTCATACACCTCCCAGCCACCCATACACACTCTCAGTCTCCCATACAAATACTTGGGCAACCAATCAATAACCCATATAGTTAATCATATAGCTAATGATCAACACATGCAGCAGTTTACTGAACAACAGACATAATGATGCACAAATTAAGACAGTTTAGTCACTAACCCATGCACTCTGTGAGACACATTTATTCACTCACTCATACAGTCAGTCATGCACCTACTAAATCCTTCATCCAGACACTTATAAATCCACTCATTCTTCAATATGTAAGACATATTTAAACTTTAGAGAAACATGCAGTCACTGGATGTTGTCATCAGTGATGTCATTTGAGATGTCATCAGTGATGTCATCAGTGATGTCACTGACCATGAATGATGTAATATGTGACATGATCATCAGTGGATTGCGGGTGCGCGATATATAGTTAGTGCAACTAACTATATATGGAATTTCATTGGTTTTATGTCAATAAAATGTCCAGCTAACTATATATGGTCTCTAACCTATGGTTTTTTCAGTGAATTTTCAAGGTTTTGTAAATGCTAATTCCTAACTATATATGGTCTATAACCTATGGTTTTTTCAGTGAATATATATATATATATATTACCTACTGGCGATAGCCAGTAGGTATATATAGTTAGGCCCTAGTTTCCATAGGAAATCCACAACATTCTATTGGGAATAACTTTGGCGTCGATTGAGGAAATTACGTGAAATTTTCCAAAATTTTGGCCAGCTCAGTTCTGCTTCTTCCCTGAAAGTTTTGGGGGGATTCGTCAAGCGGGGGCTGAGGAAAAAGGGGGGTCCCAAAACGTGTTTTCCCTATGTTAATTTCCATAGGACGTTCAGACACGGCTACAGCCCGAACCGCTGAATGGAATTACACCAAACTTTGCAAAATTGTAGGGACTGGTACGCAGAAGTGCCTTTTCTATATTTGGTGAAAATTGCTCCAGTGGTTTTTATGAAAATTAACTTCAAAAACACATATATATCTATATAAGCTTACTGTAAGCTTACAGTACTCTGTACCTTCCCGAGTACGAGCTGCATTCTGATTGGCTGCCAATGTCTGTCAACACTCCAAAACAGAAATTGTTGGCAGCCATCTTGTACCTCGGTAGACTGAGGCACAGGAAAGCAGAAAAACAAACGTGTAGAACTCAAAAAGGGGGCAGGGTAGCAGCACCCTGGCCCCCTAGGCCTGCTCAGGGGGTCCCACAAGGACCCCCCAGGCCCCAAAATGTTTTTTTTTTTTTTATCGCGGGGTACGCGTGAGATCTGATTGGCTGTCAGCACTTCATCCAAGAAGTTTTGGCAGCCATCTTGGGACCAATATACATGATAGCACCTCATTAAAAAGCATTGTAGTTAATAGAGGGTTTTAGGACTTTAGGTACATTATAAATCATTTGTTGATGGTACCATACTCATTTTAGGAATTGTGGTGTGTTCTAAGGTGATTTTACCATATGAAAAAGCCTTCTGCTGGGATATCATGAATCATGTTTGAAAGAAAACTATTATCTCATGCTTTTCCCACAGTGGTTTGGAAGGGGATCTATAAGCTAAACTGAAAGCATATTTTCCTGTAAATTCACATTATCTTTCTCAGTCATGTGAGAATGAAGTCTGACATTTTCAGTAAAACATGTACATCCAAGGACAGAGACTGTCAGTTGATTCCTTTGTGTTCTACTGCAGCCTCCTAGAGTGTTCTAAAGAACAACTAGAGCGCTAACAGGCCTACTTATTACAAAGGTATGGCACACCTGAAGCCATCTTGATTGGAATAAAGTGGTAACTCTTAAAACATTTAATTTAAAAAGGAACAAAATGAGGGGGTATATTTTGCCATAGAAAGTATGATTAGTGCCGCAGAAAGAAAAATTAGGGCACATTTTGAGTGACTTCTCAAATCCTCTTCTATTTCATTAAACAATTCTGACATGCAATCTCCCAAGATGGCCACCAGAGACAAAAGTGCCCAAATGTAGCCCAAATACCACCCAGATGTAGCCCAAGTATAGCCCAATGACAGAATGTCCCAGAGTGTTCTAAAGAACAACTAGAGCGCTAACAGTCTTACTTATGACAAAAGTATTGCACACCAGAAGCCTTCTTGATTGGAATGAAGTGGTAAGTCTGAAAACATTTAATTTAAAAAGGAACAAAATGAGGGGGTTCATTTTGCCATAGAAAGTATGATTAGTGCTTCAGAAAGAAAAATTAGGGCACATTTTGAGTGACTTCTCAAATCCTCTTCTATTTCATTAAAAAATTCTGACATGCAGACTGAAACATGCACTTTGAATACCAGCAGCAGACTTCCCTGGTGAGTAGTAGCTTTACTACAATGATCTAATGAGCAACTAGAGTGCTAACATTCAGAATTTATGGCAAATGTGTGACACATCTGAATGCCTTCTTGATGGAACCAAAGTAAACAAGCATTGAAAATGCAATAGATCTCGCCCTCGTTTAAGTTAAAGCCATTCTGTTTGTAATGAGGTGGCTTTTTAGCTTTGCTTTTATTAGTGTTTTTAAAACTTTCATGTAAATAACATGCATATGTATGCATTTATGTATATGTATGCATTCATTTATATTTGTATTTATATAGATATGCAGATTATATATGTTTATATTTGTATGTATATGTGTGTATATATATATATATATATATATCACAGCTACACTTGCACCTGCCAGACGCACTCCCAGGCTGGTGCCTGCTCGTCGGGGGTGCACCCGACCATAATATCCGCTTCACAGTCCCTCCCCACACTCTTGGGAATTAGGTAGCAGCACTCCGGGGTACAGTTTCAGGTTTTATTGATCAAAACGCGCTTTCGGCACTCGGCCTTCGTCAGTGTTCAGAGTGACAGTGCCGCGCAAGGTTTACAAGTACTTAACATGCAACACGTGATGTTAACCTAGACACAGAGATAGGACCAAAGTAATCCTCATGGTCGCCATCTTTGAATGGGTAAAGTAAAGTCAATGTAGATTACCGCTCTATGTTACCAGCAGTACACAGCTACATATATGTGAATAAATTAAATTAAAGCATATGAAGAGTCAGAAAATTCATCCCTCATTATCCGCTTATAACATAATGCCCACAGATGGGCTTGCATCTGTACAAAGTTCACAACTTCCCCATTCTTATTCGATGGAATTACGCCCTGAATGGGCTATACGAAGTTCTAAATGTAGATACAGTAACGTGTTGAAAAGTACATCTCCAAGGCAATGCATTATTAACATATATAAGCATATATGAGCAGATTAGAGCAATTTCAGGCCAACCAAACAATATTTACAATATTTACAACTATACAGATCAGTCCACTTCATACTTCTTTCAGATCAAATGGACTGCCAAGTCTTCATGTATATTCAAACCTGTTGGTATCTTGCTTTGTAGATCGATAATGTAGCGCGACTCTAGTCGTCTTAGTTTGCGTAACCTATCACCTCCTCTTACATGGGCAGGGACGGAATCCAGACAAAAGTACTTCAACAGATCCCTGTTGCGTTTATGCTCTTGATCAAAATGTCTGGCTAGACCTGCCCATGTAAGAGGAGGTGATAGGTTACGCAAACTAAGACGACTAGAGTCGCGCTACATTATCGATCTACAAAGCAAGATACCAACAGGTTTGAATATACATGAAGACTTGGCAGTCCATTTGATCTGAAAGAAGTATGAAGTGGACTGATCTGTATAGTTGTAAATATTGTAAATATTGTTTGGTTGGCCTGAAATTGCTCTAATCTGCTCATATATGCTTATATATGTTAATAATGCATTGCCTTGGAGATGTACTTTTCAACACGTTACTGTATCTACATTTAGAACTTCGTATAGCCCATTCAGGGCGTAATTCCATCGAATAAGAATGGGGAAGTTGTGAACTTTGTACAGATGCAAGCCCATCTGTGGGCATTATGTTATAAGCGGATAATGAGGGATGAATTTTCTGACTCTTCATATGCTTTAATTTAATTTATTCACATATATGTAGCTGTGTACTGCTGGTAACATAGAGCGGTAATCTACATTGACTTTACTTTACCCATTCAAAGATGGCGACCATGAGGATTACTTTGGTCCTATCTCTGTGTCTAGGTTAACATCACGTGTTGCATGTTAAGTACTTGTAAACCTTGCGCGGCACTGTCACTCTGAACACTGACGAAGGCCGAGTGCCGAAAGCGCGTTTTGATCAATAAAACCTGAAACTGTACCCCGGAGTGCTGCTACCTAATTCCCAAGAGTGTGGGGAGGGACTGTGAAGCGGATATATATATATATATATATATATATATATATATATATATATATATATATATATATATATATATATATATCTATACTACTATTATAAAGAGAGAACAGAAACCTTTTGGCAAGGTAAACTCGGGAACCACAGCGCCAATCCACACACCCAATACATTGTTGTAATCCTCAGGGTGTGTAGATGGACATAGGCTACATAAAATAAAAAATAAACGTAAATTAAAAAATTTAAGTTTAAAAACAAAGTACTCCCCTAAAACAAGCGCCGGCCTCGACGTAGCACTGACCGCGACCTACACCTGCGTGATGACGACAGTCAGGGAGGAGCGGTCACGAGCGGCGACGTGCTGCGAGGAGTGACGTGCGGCGAGGAGTGGTGCGGCGGCTCAGGTAAGGCGAGGCGGGAGGCGGGAGGCGGTCCGGGCAATGTCAGGGCGGGTGGGGGCCCGGGAGTGGGGGCTAAGTCCGAGCGCGGCTGAGGTAAGGCAGAGGAGGGAGGCGGGAGGCGGGAGGCTGCCGGGAGGCAGGCGGGAGGTGGTATAAGCAATGTGGGGTCTGGCGGGGGTGCCGGCCGGGACTAAACAAATGCTCACAATGCAACCCCCAGCCCCCTTCTGCCCCCGGGCAACGCCGGGGCGGGCTGCTAGTATATATATATATATATTTACACATACATATGTATAAATGCATATGCATATATATGCATATATATATATATGTGTATATGTGTGTGTGTAGAGAGAGGTAGAGGGGTAGAGGTGTAGAGGTAGAGAGGTAGAGGTAGAGAGGTAAAGACTAGTAGAGAGAGAAGTAGAGAGAGGTAGAGAGGTAGAGAGTAGAGAGTGAGTAATAGAGAGTAGAGAGTGAGTAGTAGAGAGTAGTAGAGAGCAGTAGAGAGAGTAGCAGAGAGTGAGTAGTAGAGAGTAGAGAGTGAGTAGTAGAGAGTAGTAGAGTGAATAGTAGAATGAGTAGTAGAGAGTAGTAGATAGTGAGTAGTAGAGAGTGAGTAGTAGAGAGTAGTAGAGAGTAAGTAGTAGAGTGAGTAGTAGAGAGCAGTAGAGAGTGAGTAGTAGAGAGTAGTAAAGAGTGAGTATTAGAGAGTAGTAGAGAGTGAGAAGCAGAGAGAGAGAATAGTAGAGAGTAGTAGAGTGAGTAGTAGAGTGAGTAGTAGAGAGAGAGTAGTAGAGAGTGAGTAGTGTAGACTAGTAGAGAGTGAGTAGTAGAGTGAGTAGTAGAGAGAGAGTAGTAGAGAGAGAGTAGTAGAGAGTGAGTAGTAGAGAGTAGTAGAGTGAGAAGTAGAGAGTGAGCAGTAGTGAGTAGTAGAGAGTGAGTAGTAAAGAGTGAGTAGTAGAGAGAGAGTAGTAGAGAGTGAGTAGTAGAGAGTAGTAGGGAGTCAGTAGTAGAGATTAGTAGATAGTGAGTAGCAGAGAGTAGTAGATAGTGAGTAGCAGAGAGTGAGTAATAGAGAGTAGAGAGTGAGTAGTAGAGAGTAGTAGAGTGAATAGTAGAGTGAGTGTAGAGAGTAGTAGATAGTGAGTAGTAGAGAGTGAGTAGTAGAGAGTAGTAGAGAGTAAGTAGTAGAGTGAGTAGTAGAGAGCAGTAGAGAGTGAGTCGTTGTTAGAAATGGGGTCCCTGGTTGGCCAAGGCTTGCGCCAAGGCCAGGCAGAAACCACCATTCCTAGTTAGGGTAAGGAAGTCACCCGCCAAGACAACCCCTGCTCATCCCCTTGGTAGCTTGGCGGCGATGTGTAAAGCATTTGCGCACGCACCCACCAGCAACAACCTCCAGGGCCCCCCACAAAAGAACACCACACAAGGTATATATGAAAATAGCCTTTGTATTGAAAAACACATTAGATATGAACACGCAATTTACAAGGTGCCAGAGGCACGGGCAGAATTTACAGGGGACTATGTACAGGACAGGGCCATGGGACCACTGCCAGGAATATGCACTTGATGGAACTGGCATTAGAACACATAACAACCAGGAGCTTCATAGAACTAGCATTAGGACTCACTATAACCAGAAGCTACATATATGAGGCATAGGATATTCAGGAAGGAACAAGGACAAGGTACATAACGCATCAGAAGTACCTTCGGAGTTGCAACACAGACTAATTCTCAAGAATCACAGTTAACATGATCTCATAACTCTTAACAGGCCAACCGACCTCCCTGGGGTTAGGACAGGATGTAGGTAGTCAGAACAAACCTACACGTGGCAGCTGCCCACGAAGTGCTGGGCAGCTGTAGAGCATGATGAAGGCAACACGTTGGAGCCTCGCAGGCTCGGAGCAGATATGCAAATGAGGGAGCCTATCTGGCTCGAGAACGAAAGATGCTGGGGCCGAGCCTCACAGGCTCAGAAAGACAATGGACAGGAGGTGGAGCCTCTCGGGGCTCGAGAAAAAACTGGGCCACGTTGGAGCCTTCTCGGGCTCATGAATAACGGGGGGGGGGTGGAATCCCTCTCGGGGGACTCACAATTAAAGACTGCCCCCCTGAGCCCCTCGGGCTCTGTTGCGCATAGGTGGAGCCCCTCTAGGGGGACTCAGCATCGGGGGAGGCCCCACGGGCCTCGGAACACCCGGGCGCTCGTGCTGGAGGGGAGGGGCGGGCACCGGCAATGTGCCCCGACGCCCCTCTTCACCCTCCTGCAGCACTAACCGGGTTGTGGACGCGCCGGTCTCTCCTTGCTCTCCGGGGCTCCCTCTCGCTCCTGGGGGCCCTGGGGTGGAGTCAGCAGATTCTTGGTGGGGAAGCAGGGGCGCGGAGTCGGCTCCCGCCGCTCCCAGCCTCGTTGTACTTCGGGACCGCACCCCCCAACTCCCCGGGCTGGCAGCCAATCACAGCGCGGCCTGGGGACACGTCAGCAGGGAATCCCGGGCTGGCAGCCAATCACGGCGCGGCCCGGGGAAACATCAGCAGGAAACCCCGGGCCGGCAGACAATCCCAGCGCGGCCCGGGACAGACATCTCGAGGGGTCTGTGGCGGTGAACTCAGGGGAAACGATGAGGGGTAGGCTTCCTCGTAAATGTGGGCTAATAAGGAAATAGGCGAGGTAGGCACTCGCTGTGGGCTCGGGGACCTTCACGAGCACTGGGCAAATGCTGGTTGGGCACCGGCTTGACGAATAAAGCGCCCCCAGCGCTCGCAACAGAAATGAAGCGCTCCCAAGCGCTAGAAGGCAAGAACCAGCGCTCCCAAGCGCTAGGTAGGAGGAACAGCACTCCCAAGCACTGGGGGTCAAAGGAAAGCCCATAAGGAGTCCAGGACCTCAGGTGGAGCATAGCAGCTCCTAGAAGGGAAAGTCCATCAGATGTCCAGGAGCTGGGAAGGGCCCAGGGAGGCAAGCCTTACCCTGAGCCCAAGCAGCAGCACGCCCCTGGTAGATTCAAGTTGGGAACAAGAACCTTTTAGAAGAGGTCACAGCCTCTTTTTATACATGAAATTCCTTTGTCTAAAGGTGCTGGGTGGGGGAGAAACCAGTCGCAGCTGGTTTTGGGAGTACCTTGTTTTCCCCAGCCACCCTTTCCCTTCATCAGGCAGGCTAGGGTCATCAGACGCACCCCAGGGGGTGGAGCCAGCATTGTGGGGGAAAAGCCCAGCCCTATACAGGATACAGGCGAAGCCCCTCCCTCACATCAGCATGTTAATCTCTCTATTCACCACCGGGGCAGACCCACACAGACTCCTGGATCCAGGCTCCCCAGCCGGCTTCAGCCAATCACGCGCCAGCACACTTCCTGCACACACACACCCATGTCTAGAAGTGGCACTTTCACATTAGACACACACACGCTGCATACATCATCTCGTAGCATTCAACCACCCGAGTCCGCACATACCAGACTCGAGCCTGTACCCCCCACGCATCAGGAACTACCAGGGACACACACATTCCCCATGCATTCCTATGGGAGGGAAGGCCTCGCTCACCTACACGCACTCAGAGTGGGAATCACCATCCCCAGGTCACATATGACAAGCAAAAACTTCCGGGGTGGTCCTGCCAGAAGGGCCAAGTCCAACAGTAGTAGAGAGTAGTAAAGAGTGAGTGATAGAGAGTAGTAGAGAGTGAATAGTAGAGAGTAGTAGAGAGTGAGTAGCAGAGAGAGAATAGTAGAGAGTAGTAGAGTGAGTAGTAGAGTGAGTAGTAGAGTGAGTAGTAGAGTAGTAGTAGAGTAGTAGAGAGAGAGTAGTAGAGAGTGAGTAGTAGAGAGTAGTAGAGAGTGAGTAGTAGAGAGTAGTAGAGAGTGAGTAGTAGAGAGTGAGTAGTAGAGAGTAGTAGAGAGAGAGTAGTAGAGTGAGAAGTAGAGAGTGAGTAGTAGAGAGTGAGTAGTAAAAAATGAGTAGTAGAGAGAGAGTAGTAGAGAGTGAGTAGTAGAGAGTAGTAGAGAGTGAGTAGTAGAGAGTAGTAGATAGTGAGTCGTAGGGAGTGAGTAGTAGAGAGAGAGTAGTAGAGTAGTAGAGAATGAGTAGTAGAGAGTGAGTATTAGAGAGTAGTGGAGGAGTAGTAGAGAGTAAGTAGTGGAGAGTAGTGGAGAATATTCCAAAGTTTGGCACAGCACCACTTGCACAATAAGTCCAATCAAATCATATCACTTAGAGTCCTTATTGAAGCGCTGAATCTTGGTGTATATTCAAATGCTTTTATTTTCCTTAAGTTTATGTACCACAGCCAGCCGAAGCGTTTCTCGTTCTGTACAACAGAACGTCTTCCGGGCGTTCTTATTTCCTTCAAGTTATGTCGGTATCCTGTTGTCATATAACTAGATATTTCTTCCAAATGTTAGACGAGACGTAAGTACATTCTTATACAAAGTGACTAGGTATCAATTTTACCCACACAATTCGGGCAGACTTGAGTAATTTATAGCATCCTCAAAGTCAGTCTTTCAAAAATTCCAAAGTATAGGACATGATAATCCAAATCCAAATGTTTCTCAAGAAAAGTAATTTTCAATCATTCGGAATATCGGCGTCTGAGCAGATATGACGCAGGAACCCCCAGTATGCAAGGGGAATTAGTCCCCCCTCTGCAAACGCGCCAGTGGCCTGCGTTGCAGAGAGGTGTAACAAGGGGCATAGCCTCATTACACCTCTGTGCAATGCAGCCCCTTGGCGCATACTGGAGGTTCCAGGTGGGCTAGTTGGCCCCCGGGACCCCCAGTATGCAAGGGAAATTAGTTCCCCTCTTCAAACATGCACGGGGGCTGCGTTGCAGAGAGGTGTAAAAAAGGGTGTGGCCTCATTACATCTCTCTGCCATGCAGCCCCCTGGTGCATACTGGAGGCTCCTGTTGGGCTAGTTGGCCCCCAGGGACCCCCAGTATGCTAGGGGAATTAGTTCCCCCTCTGCAAACGCGCCAGGGGGCTGCGTTGCAGAGAGGTGTAACAAGGGGCATAGCCTCATTACACCTCTGTGCAATGCAGCCCCTTGGCGCATACTGGAGGTTCCAGGTGGGCTAGTTGGCCCCCGGGACCCCCAGTATGCAAGGGAAATTAGTTCCCCCTCTTCAAACATGCACGGGGGCTGTGTTGCAGAGAGGTGTAAAAAATGGTGTGGCCTCATTACATCTCTCTGCCATGCAGCCCCCTGGCGCATACTGGAGGCTCCTGTTGGGCTAGTTGGCCCCCAGGGACCCCCAGTATGCAAGGGGAATTAGTTCCCCCTCTGCAAACGCGCCAGGGGGCTGCGTTGCAGAGAGGTGTAACAAGGGGCATAGCCTCATTACACCTCTGCAATGCAGCCCCCTGGCACATACTGGAGGTTCCAGGTGGGCTAGTTGGCCCCCAGGGGCCCCCAGTATGCAAGGGGAATTAGTTCTCCCTCTTCAAACATGCACGGGGGCTGGGTTGCAGAGAGGTATAAAAAGGGGCGTGGCTTCATTACACCTCTCTGCAATGCAGTCCCCTGGCGCATACTGGAGATTCCTGGTGGGCTTTCAGGTCTTATATAGTTAGTGGGCAGTGGCAGTGTCCCTACCGCTTTTATTGAAGCGCTTCCAGCGTATCAGTGATTATTACTTGTATGCTGACTTGGCGCGTGAGCTCTTTTTAACACTTTTAAAATGTAAAAACTTTATTTCTCCTCACCTGGCACTGTGGTGAGCCAGCGCGTGCAAGCCTCTTTGCACTGTGTGTTTGTTCCGCTATCTGCATTTTGCTCGGCTGAGCTCCTTTAAGCAGACAAGCAGTTACCGCCACCTAGCAACGGAGTGCTGGACTCGCCCCTCCCTCCCGCCTCGTTCTGACGCCGGTGACTAGCACCGTTCGAGCAGAGGGCGTGGAGGGTCCGAGCCAGACACTTCCGGCAGATACCTGCAGCGCTCTAGTTGTTGGGACGCTGGGGGGGATATAAGGCATTGGTTCCTGAATCCTCGCGTGGTAAGTGGGCAGTGGCAGTGTCCCTACCGCTTTTATTGAAGCGCTTCCAGCGTATCAGTGATTACTACTTGTATGCTGACTTGGCGCGTGAGCTCTTTTTAACACTTTTAAAATTTTAAAACTTTATTTCTCCTCACCTGGCACTGTGGTGAGCCAGCGCGTGCAAGCATCTTTGCACTGTGTGTTTGTTCCGCTATCTGCATTTTGCTCGGCTGAGCTCCTTTAAGCAGACAAGCAGTTACCGCCACCTAGCAACGGAGTGCTGGACTCGCCCCTCCCTCCCGCCTCGTTCTGACGCCGGTGACTAGCACCGTTCGAGCAGAGGGTGTGGAGGGTCCGAGCCAGACACTTCCGGCAGACACCTGCAGCGCTCTAGTTGTTGGGACGCTGGGGGGGATATAAGGCGGATGTGTTGTAGGCAGCGCAGCAGACGAGCGCAGCGGGCGCGACGAAGGCGCGCCGGAGTTGCGCCTGAGTTAAGCCCGTCTGCGCCCGTCCGCGGCCGATTGTGGCCCAGGGCCAGACCCCCTGCCCCTCCTGCAGTCCATGTCAGCTGGAGTCGAGAGGATCTTCTTCTCCTCCGCCATGAGCATTTGGGTCCTTGCTCACACAGCATGGAGGTAGAAAATAGCGTGGGCTGCAACCACTGTAGTTTCGCCTTCCACACAGGGGAAGCTAAAATCAGTGACCGACACTCCCTGATATGTGGCCTGCTGAACGTACGCTCCCTACGTAAGCATTGCCTCGACATCCACGACCTCCTTAGCGGGAAGCAATGGGATCTACTCTTCCTTACGGAAACGTGGCTAGACCTAGATTCCATGACAGAGGTCATTGAACCATCCCAGAGGGCTACTGTCTACAGAGATTAGATAGAATAATAGGGAGAGGGGGTGGCATAGCTATAGTTGCTAAACAGGATTACCAATGTCAGCTGGAACGCACGAATATAGAGGGTAGTGAAGCTGGTGCTTTTTCTATCTCGATAAATGGCAATTTCACCTTGAAAGGCCTTTTGATCTATCGCCCGCCTGGCTCTTCTACAGCCTTTATTGAGAAGCTAGTGGAGGACGTCACAGAGGCCGCATTAAGTACTGATAAATACCTAGTCTTGGGTGACCTAAACTTGCACCTAGACACCCCTACGGACAAGGTGGCAAGTGATTTTTGTCAAACAATGGCAAGCCTGCAATTTGAGCAGAAGGTACAGCACCCTACTCACAAGATGGGCCACCTTCTTGATCCGGTTTTCGCAAACTGGAACCAAGTGGACGCTCAGACTCCGGTCCCCATCCCATGGTCTGACCACCATCTCATTCCATTCACCATTGGGACACAGGGACCTCGTCCGGCCGACCCTCCTGCTGATAAACATCCTAGGTGGAGATGGGCGGCGTTCTCCCAAGTTCAATTTAATCAGGCGCTAATTGCGAAGGGTCATCCCGGTGGTGTGGGGGTGGAAGAAATTAATTCCAACCTAGACCAACGAATTACGGAGGCCCTGGACCTGGTGGCTCCACTGGGTGCGGCAAAAATGGGGGGCCGAGCTCAGAGATCAGCTCCTCGGTACAATGAGGACATGCGGGTGGCTAAGGCAGCGTGTAAACGTGCTGAAAGGCAATGGAGGATTGCCTATTCAACCCCCGCCAAAGCAGAATACATAGACTGTAGGCGTAACTACCATAAACTGCTGAGAAAGGGTAAATCACTATACTTCTGCACTAAGATTGAAGAAGCTGAACAGTCCACCAAGGAACTCTTCTCAATTTATAAATCTATTGCGGTAGGGAAGCCCGCTGTGGTGCCCACGAAACTTTGCACTACGGAGGGCTGTGATCGTATTGCAGAGTTTTTCGCTAACAAGGTCATTAACATCTATAATTCCTTTCCTCAGAGGGCAAGCAATAGTCCTCCACACTTGGAGGTCATTAAAACCAAAGGAGAACAACGGCTAACCTCCTTTGTCACCCCCCCAACTGAAGAACTAATCCGTATCTGCGGGTCGATAAAATCTGGCTCCCCAAGAGACCCGACGACTCCCAGTCGACTTAAGGGTAGCCTGCAAGTACTCGAACCCTTTGTCCGCCACCTATTAGACACCTCCTTTAAATCCCAGAGTGTCCCCAATGCTTGGAAGCAAGCAGTTGTACTCCCTCTGCAGAAAAAAGCTAATGTGAATTTTGAAAAACTTGACAACCTTCGCCCTATCTCCCTCCTGCCCTATATGGCTAAAGTGGCGGAAAAAATAGCCAACGTACAACTCATGCAGTTCGTGGAGGAGGCTTCGCTACTCCACGACTCGCAATTCGGCTTCCGCCCCCGGGTGTGGATGAGGGCCAAACCATGGCTCTGATCTTGCTTGACCTAAGCGCAGCATTCAACACTGTAGCACATTCCACCTTGCTACAGTGTCTGAATGAAGGTGGGGTTACAGGCGCAGCGCTTGGCTGGACCGGGTCCTTCCTGTCTGACAGGTGTTTTCAGGTCAGACTGGGTGAATGCTATTCGAGGGAGATTGAGTTGGGCCAGGGCGTGCCTCAGGGCTCGTCCCTGAGCCCAACCCTATTTAATATCTACGTCTCCCCCCTAGCGGCCATCGTGGAGGGACACGGTTTTCGCCTGGTGTCCTACGCCGACGACACGCAGTTGGTAGTCTCCCTATCGCGTGCACCCGGCCTTGCAGCGGACATCTTCAGGAACTGCATGCAAGACCTTGCAACCTGGATGTCCGCAAACTGTTTAAAGCTGAACGGTAGCAAGACTGAGGTGCTCGTGGTGGGGGGAGGGCCCTCGGCTTGGTCGTCGGCGTGGTGGCCGCCCTGCCTGGGCGAGGTCCCCGCCCCTTGCCATGAGGCCAGGAACCTCGGCGTGTGGCTGGATAAAGACCTTGCCTTTGGTCCCCAGATCAGCCGGGTGACAGGGGTGTGCTTCGGTGTCCTAAGAGCCTTAAGGAAAGTCTTAGACCTTCTTCCCATCTCTGCTCGAAGGACGCTGGTGCAAGCCCTGGTCACCTCGCGACTTGATTATGGGAACTTGCTTTATCTGGGGGCCACGAGCAAGGTCATGGGCCGCCTGCAAGTGCTCCAAAACGCCGCGGCGCGGCTTGTACTCAGGCTCCCTAGGAGGTCACCCTCCAAACCTGCTCTTCAAGCCCTCCATTGGCTTCCTATGGAGAAGAGGGTAGAGTTCAAAGCCCTCTCCACATGCCATCGCATTCTGAGCGGTAAAGCCCCCGAGCCGCTTCAGAGTCTGGTGTCCCACTACGAGCCCACTCGCAACTTACGGTCCTCTCAGACTGGGCTACTAAAGGTACCCAGGGTAAGGAAGGCGCGTATGGGAGGGAGATCTTTTAGATATCTCGCTCCCAGATGCTGGAATGTCCTACCTTCAGAACTGCGACTTGAACCATCTGAAATCCTGTTCAGGAAAAAGCTTAAAACCCACCTTTTCAGCAGGTAGCCTTCAGTGGGAGGGGGGGGCAGCCACTTCACTTACCACAGCGCGGGGACACGCCAGTGGCGTCACCAGGCGCTTTACAAATGCCCAATAAAATAAAATAAATAAATAGGAATTAGCATTAAAAAAAACTTTGAAATTCACTGAAAAAACATAGGTTTCAGGCCTTATATAGTTAGGAATTAGCATTTAAAAAACCTTGCAAATTCACTGAAAAAAACATAGGTTTCAGGCCTTATATAGTTAGGAATTAGCATTTAAAAAACCTTTGCAATTCATTGAAAAAACCATAGGTTTCAGGCCTTATATAGTTAGGAATTGGCATTTAAAACACCTTTAAAATTCACTCAAAAAACTATCAGTTTTAGGGGTGTTATAGTTAGCTGGACATTTCACTCATACAAAACCATTGAAATTGCGCCTATATAGTTAGTTGTACTAACTATATTTCGCGCACCCGCAATCCACTGCTGATGATGTCACATATTAGATCATTCATGACATGGTCAGTGACATCACTGATGACATCACTGATGACATCATCCAGCGAATGTGGTTTGGTAGAGTCTCCCTGATCCCCTAGGCCTACTGAGGGGGTCCCTGAAGGACCCCGAAGACAAAAAAAAAATTATTTAAAAAATAATTGCAGGTGTGTGCACCGTGCGCGCACGTCAGAAAGAAAACTAAAAAAATACACTTAAATAATAAGTTAGAGTGTTTAGATGTTGGTTGGCTCTAAAAAGAGCTGTTGTGTTCATTGGGTGTTTTTTGTACCTACAGGTAAGTACCTACACAGAGTCTAAAGTTTAAAATGAAGACTCAATTCCCCTCATCTGTAAAATGTACACCATCTCTCCTATAGATGCCTTGCATGTTGTAACGCAAGTTGTTGTGGTATATAGAACCCGTACCATAGTCTCTGAGGAAAGCAGAAATAGATTTATTCACATGTTTCCTTGCTTTCTCAATCTATGGACAAAATTGGTTGGACCAGTTGCATTTTTGCCTTTGGCATATATTAGAATATACCAAGGCAGTTTTTGGAAAAAGTGACATCAGTTGCCCAAAGGTGTCCTTTAAAAGCATTTCCAGACCTATTGGTGACATCTCAATCCTCTTTGGCCAATCCACAAAATATCCACATTTGGTAAATCAAGGTTGTGAAAGCATCTATTTGCTACATACCTTTCACTCCAGAAAATATAGCTATGTCCTACTATCCAGACTTTCAGCATCTTGAAGGCAGATGTGGTTGTACTCAGATGGGTTGTGGAAATGAAATGGCAGTTTGAAAGTAGGAGTTTAGAAAAAAAAGTGGTTGAGATTCAGTGCACTTGAAAAAGAAGAAATGATTGGTGGTTTCTGATAATTTAAGATTGAAAACTAGGGTGCATCCTACTTTTTTTTTAAAGTCATAATACTATTGGTTTAGAAAAAATCATTGAAAAGAACATTGCACAGGATAAGCTGGAATATTGAGAAGTCAAACACACTTGCTGGTTTGGTTTGCAACATTGAGAGATGAACTTTTAACCTTTTGAGTTTAGATAGGTGTTCTATGGAGAGTTGCCATGGTAACAGGCAGAGAGAGCAGTGAGGGAAGGTTGAACATTATGTGAGTTTGAACGTGTTGAAATGTACAACCAATTAAAATGTTAGTTTGATTTTGAATTTGTGTGGGAAGAAATTTCATTGGGTATGTACAGAGATATGTGTGTTTAATGAGATGGAAACAGGGCCATTTGTGGTTGCAGTGTCTGAGGTACATTTCAGAGATTCTGCTGAAGAAAATCTGGTGCGTTTTTGGCACTGATTTCAATCTTCAAAAGCATTTTTAAAGGTGAGTTATTAATTTGTGAGGGAATATATGTTGTGTATTTTAAGTTAATAATAAAAATGAGTTGCAATGTGGAAGTTACTCTCCTGTTCTTTCAATGTCTCTCACTGTCTTCCTTTCTGTCCAACAGTGTTCTTTTTCCTTCTCCTGTTTCTCTATAAATCCTTCTGTTTTACATACACCTTTTGCCTTTTTCTTAATGTTTTTTTTTTTTTTCTCACCCTCCTTTCCTTACCCTTTTTTTTTCTTCACTGTCATTATCCCTTTCCTTTACTCCTGTTTATGTAATTCTCTCTGACCATCTGATTTAATTTCTTTTGTTTATTTTTTCGCTCTCATTGTCTCTCTCTTTTTGTCTTCCTCAGCTTTGCTCTCTTTATAGAACACTACTAGGAAGATCCTCCCCCCCTTTCACTGTAGTAATTATTTGACTGAATTGCAAGGATTTCTGTTATGTGTCTAAGGTCACAGTGTGAGTCTCATGTTTGGATGTAATGCTGGCAAAAAAATAATGCTGCAAATTGGAAATGTATTTTGAAAACGACTCAGGTTTCTGCACTGTATTGTAACGCTGAAATGGATAGGATGTGTTCTGTCTCTTAATCGTTTTAGTGAGGTAAATATGTTTTGGTAAAAAGTTTGGTTTTTTTAGGGGGCGTGGCTTAGCGGGCGATCATGGCGGACGTGGCTTGTTAGAGCTCCCGCCGGCCCGACGCTTATCCTGACATTATCCTGGTCCCTGAACCCTACGGAGTGTGCCACGACCGAGGAGACCTGAGCGGACATCGCTGGGAGCCGTCCGGTGCCTGACACGAAGCGCGGAGTCCATCTGGCGCGAAGAGGCGAGTGGGTGAAGCGAGCGGCCTAGTGCCCGCCGGACAGGCCGGGGCCTCAATTTTGGCGTGCCCGGGCCGGACCCGGGGCGGACGGCGCTGCTTACCGACGGCGCTCTAGGGCTACCCACTACCGGCGGCCCATTGAGGAGTGCCATATCTCCCCCCACACTGCCAGCGGTGGGGGCCCGTGCCTCTGTGGGTGCCCTGGTGGAGCTGCGGCCTTCCTGCTTTGGCGGCGCCGGGGCCTCGAGTTTGGCGACCCCCGCGCCTTGTGCACCCCTTGATCCTGGGACCCTCCGCTGTTGGCGCCTGCAGTGCCTTACATCCTTTGGCGCATTCTGCTGCCGGCGGACACGGCGCTGCACCCTCCGCCCTCGTGGACTGAATCGGGCGGGGGCGGCCAGTGCCCGTGACGAGCCGGGGGTGCCGGTGAGATCGGTGTGGCCCGGGCGCCGGCCCGCTGTGGGGACTGCCGAGCTGCACGGGAGCAAGTGCAGGCCATTCTGCCCCAGTGGACATAGGGGCTCGCTGGTCCCGCTGGCATTGATCGGAGGAGTCGGACACCTGGGGAGAGGCTTCCATGCGCTGAGATCTGGCGAGGCTGCACGACTTGAGTCCCTCCCTGTGACCGACGGCTCGGCGACGGCGAGATCCTGAGTGGACTGGTGTGCTTCGGCCGCCCCGGCTGGGACCTGAGTTGGGGACCCTCGAGCGGTGCGACCCCCCTACAGGTGCGTGCTACTGGTGGGTCGCCTCTGCCGCCGCCGCCATGACCAGGGGCACGGCCGCCACAAAGTCTGGGCCGATCGACAAATTTACCGGCCCCGGTGGAAGTGCTGGAGCGGCTGGTGGGGGTCAGAGTACTGGGCCAGACAACGCGGCACTGCTGACAGCCATCAATCAGTCCCGTGATATGTTAGATGCGAAGATTGGAGCGGTGGGAACCGATGTGATGCTTCTGCGCCAGGACCTCCGCAACGCAGTCGCTCGCATAACGGAGACGGAGACCAGGGTCACGACAGTTGAGGGGGATGTTGGCGTCCTTAAGAAGAAGATTGCCGACATGGAACAGACTCAACGAGGCCTGGCACTGCGGGTGGAAGATGCCGAAGGGCGGGCGCGACGGAACAACCTGCGCTTTGTTGGCTTTCCGGAGGACTGTGAGAAAGGGCCCATGGATGTCTTCCTGTCTCGGTGGCTGGAGAGCTGGCTGCCCCCGGACGCCCTGTCGAGCTGCTTTGTGGTGGAGCGCGCGCATCGCACCTTGACGCAGAAACCGCCAGTTGGGGAGCGACCTCGCCCGATCATTGCTAGGCTCCTTAACTTTCACGACAGGGATGTCATCCTCCGGGAAGCGCGGCTCAAGGACACGCTGCTTTATGACAACCACAAGATCATGATATTCCCTGATTACACCAAACTGGTCCACCAGCAGAGGCATTCCTTCCTGGAGGCGAAGGCCAAGTTGCGAGGTCTCAAGATCCAGTATTCGCTGCTATATCCGGCTCGCCTCAGGGTGGTCTTCAACTCAAAGACTCTCTTCTTCGATACACCAGAAGCCGTCTTCGCTTGGACTGATGAAACTGTCAGGATTCGCCCGCATGCCCAGCCGGGGTTGCACTCCGGGTCGCCACGTGGCTCCTCGACGGACCGGAGCGACCCGCCTGCCAAGGGGAAACGCCATCGCAAATCCCGCTCCCGACGGAGGTCCCTGTCCCGGGATCCCTTGCTGGGGGACACACAACCTGACACAGAATAGCCTGGCGAAGACTCAGGATTGTCGCAGGCCAGGGCTGCCTGCTGGCGGCCTCTCGTCGATGTCTCTACCCCGTGGCTGTTGAACTCTGGCCGATGGAGCGGCCGTTGACTGGTGCAGTATTGACTCCTTTCCTGGTGGGGGTGTGGACGCTTGCGGTCCAACACCCCTTGGTTCGTGGTGCCTTACTGCTGATGTTGCTGTTTCCCTGGAGTGGGTTCGGGGTGCACTTTATGGGCTGCCTCCTCCGGATGGGGTTGGGGGGTGGTTCTGGGAGTGTGCCTGGTTAGGGTTTTACAGGGAGTCTAGTTGGGATCCATTGGTATGACTGGCTTTAGACGCTGTGTTTTGGGTCTGAAGTACCGTATACCGCGACAGATGCTTCATTGTTTATTGAGGTATTGGGGTGGGGGTGGGGGGCTCTGGGGTGTTAGGTTGTTGGGGGACTGGGTTGGGACTAGTGGGGTGGCGGGGGTTGGGAATGTGTTCTGTGGGATGCACGTGTTTCGTATGTGGTCGGCGGCTGGTGGGCTGGGAGTTCGGGCTGGGTTGCGGGGATTGTGGACACGGACCCCTTGGGACAATGGCTGACGCCCCACGACTTGTGCCGTCTACTGCTCTCATGCGTGTACTGAGTTGGAATGTCCGGGGGCTCCTGGACAAGATCAAACGGGGGGCTGTGCTCCGCTGGGCAAAAAGGGACCTGGCTGACGTGCTCCTCCTCCAGGAAACGCACATGCTGGGTACGAAGGCTCTGAGCCTGCAGAGGTTTGGCTTCCACCAGGTGTTTCATGCGGGGTTTGCCAGGGGCTCGAGGGGGGTAGCCATCCTGGTTCATAAACGACTAGCATATACCCATGAGCGTCAGTGGCTTGATCCGCAGGGCCGGTTTGTGTTTGTGCAAGGGAAGATTGGTGTGGAGCCCGTAATCCTTGGTAGTGTGTATGCCCCTCCCCCGCTGCAGTGGGCCCTTGCGGAGCGACTGTTTACCCTGTGGGCCGAACTTCCCCGTTCTCTGGCGGTAATTGGTGGCGACTGGAACGACGTGTTGGATGTGGCTCTGGACAGGCAGAGGAGGCAGGGGGTCGCAGCTGCGGCCTCGCCTACGAAGCTGAGTGCAATGATTGATGGCCTTGGTTGGGTGGATGTGTGGCGACACCTTCATGCAGAGAGACGAGAATACACCTATGTGTCTGCTGTGCATGGCTCCCTTTCACGCTTGGACTGTATATTTGTACCGGGGACTTTCCTTGATAGAGTAAAGGGGGCGGCGATCCGACCTCGCGGGCTGTCCGACCACTCCCCAGTGGCGGTTCAAATTGACCTTTGCAAGGCGCGCCAACCTTTCAGGTGGCGGATGTCTACATGGCACCTGCAGCAACCGGGCTACTCTCGGCACTTGCGCGGCGCGATTGCCCACTACTGGCGGGACAATCTGACAGAGGACGTTGATGCTGTGACAGTGTGGGAAGCCATGAAACCCGCCATGAGGGCTGTCGACCTTGCCTGGTGCGCGTCTGCCCGCCGGACCCGACAGGAAAGTATCGCCACTGCGGCGGAGAGTGTGGAAAGGCGTGAGGCACGACACAGGGAGGCGGCCGATGATGTGACATTGCGGCTGCTGTTACAAGCACAACGGTCTTACTCCTCGGTCTTGTTGGACGAGGCCCGCCAAGCGTGGCTGGCTACGCGTAGTAGGGTGTACCAGTGGGGCGACAAGTCCTGCACCATGCTCCACCGGTTGTGTCAGCAGACTTTTCAGCCGCTCACTTTACCGGGGCTGGTCGACGGCGCGGGGGTGGCAATAACAGACCCCTCGATCCTTGCTGCGAGCTTCGCGCGCTACTACGAACGTCAGTATGCCCCTCGTGAGAGCCTCTCCCCCGATGGCATTGCGGCTTACCTCGCGGCGGTTCGCCCGCAGGCGGTACCTGATGAGGTCCGCGATGCCCTGGATCTCCCCCTGACGGCGGAGGAGTTGGGTGACGCGCTGGGTCAACTCAATACGGGTAAAGCACCTGGGCCTAGTGGGTTCCCCAGTGAATTTTACCGGAAATTCCACCTGCAGCTTGGGCCGCATTACAGGCGGGCTCTGGAACTGGCTCGGGAGCGGGGTAGCCTTCCCCCGGACTGGCGCCACGCCGAGATTGTGGTGTTTCAAAAGCCGGGCAGACCCCCCGAGCGCCGCGAGTCCTACCGACCCATCTCCCTTATTAATTTTGAAGCCAAACTCCTGGCCAAGGCGCTTGCGAATCGCCTGCTTCCCCACATATCGGCCCTTGTCCACCCGGATCAGGCGGGATTCATGCCGCACCGGGCGACACGACACAACATTCGGCGGGCGCAGGCGGCGATTGACGCGATTGGGACGACTGGGGACCAGGCGGCGCTGTTGTTGGCTGACATAGATAGTGCCTTTGACTCGGTCAGCTGGGCCTACCTCCTTACCCTCCTGCCACTTCTGAACCTGGGTCCGGTTTTCGTCTCCTATGTGAAGTTACTCTATACCGATATCACCGCTTCTGTGCGCGTCTCTGGGGCAATTTCCGCGCGATTCCCCGTGGCCAGGGGCACTCGTCAGGGGTGCCCCCTCTCCCCGTACCTTTTTGCGCTGGCCATGGAACCCATGGCCGCCCGAGTGCGCCAGGACGCGCTTTACCGGGGCTTTGTGTGGGGGTCGGGCCACTCGGACCGCATTGCTCTATATGCGGACGACGTGCTCTTTTTCATGACCGATTTACACCGTACAGGTCCCCGTGTACTTGACATAATGCGGGAGTTCGGCCAGGCGTCGGGGCTCTTTCTTAACCCTCGCAAGTCTACCCTGTGGATTCTGGGGGGTGCCTCGGTGAGTTGCCAGTGGGCTGCGCCTCTTCAGGTGGCGGTCGACGGCATGAAGTACCTGGGCGTACACCTCTCGGCCTCGCCTGCTGTGGCATGGGACCGTAACATCCAGCCGGTGTGGGACAGGGTCCAGGTTGATGTTAAGACCTGGACGCGTATGCCCCTCAATATTTATGGCCGGTCGGCTATTTTCAAAATGGTGGCCCTGCCTCGGCTCCTCTACCAACTACAGAATCACCCGTATAAAATAGACCCGCAGTGGTTCCGTGGTGTCAACTCGGTGCTGGGCAGGTTTCTGTGGGCCGGGGGTGCCTCTAGGGTGGCACTGCGTACCTGCTTCCTCTCTACCTACTGTGGCGGCTTGGCGTCCGCTGATCTGCTATCGTATTACCAGGCCTCCCATCTTCTAGTGCTCAATGAGTGGTGGTATGGGGATCGTAGCGATCCGGCCTATGCTCTGGAGCACTCCTTGATGGATGGTGCCACTCTCCACACTCTGCTGTACTCGGCCAGGCGGAGGAGGGCCTTGCCGAGGGTCACTCAGGTGGTCTTCGCGATCTGGCGGCAGGCTCTGCGCCGCATGGGGTGGTGGGGCAGGCTGACGGCCGAGACGCCACTGTGGCATAACGGTCTACTCCCAGAGCTGGCCTCCTTGTCCGGGTTCGGCGGCTGGGACGCGATCGGGATTTCGTCCCTCGGTAATGTCCTCAACGGAACCACGCTTAAGTCCTTTCAGGACCTTAGCTCCGAGTATAATTTGTCCAGGTCCCAATTCTTTCGCTATCTTCAGTTCCGGCATGCCCTTGGCCCCAGCCTAGTGGGGTTGGAACAGCTCCCCGACTTTAGTCCCATTGAGGCTAAATTGTTTATGGGCGACCTGGGCGACAAGAAAGTCTCTCAGATATACCGATCCCTGGTCGTCAGCTGCTCCCCCTCCCTTTCGACCTTGAAGGCCTCCTGGGAGAGTGATGTTGGCCCCTTGGATGAGGACGATTGGCGGGAGGCCCTCGAATCTCCTCGGTGTGCAGCTATAGCCGTCCGTCTTCGGTTCATTCAATTTAAATACCTCCATAGGGCCTATTATACTAGGGATCGGCTGTGGCGTGCGGGCCTCATAGCTACCCCTGAATGTCTGAGATGTGGTGCTGAGAGGGGGACGCTTTTCCATACCGTGTGGTCCTGTGAGAGGCTGACCCGATTCTGGGCGGGTGTGTGGGACTGCCTGTCGGAAGTGCTGGGGTGGGATGTACCCCGTACCCCTAGGCTGGGTCTCCTTCATATTCTGGAAAATGTTGGGGGTAACACTTACAAGCGCCACCTACTGCTGTTGGGGCTCGTGGTGGCTAAGCGTGACCTGGCCCAAGCATGGAAGTGCGAACGTGCCCCCCCCCTGAGTGCGTGGAAGGCAGGGTTGGACTACCTGATGGGTTTAGAATTACCCGTGTTTGAGGCCAGGGGGTGCCCCCGGAAACACTATAAGATCTGGAAGCGGTGGGCGGACTACAGGGATCTGGACCTCGATCCCCCAGCTGACTTTGATGATGTGCTGGCCCTTGATGCGGACCCCGGGCCCTAGGCTACTAGCCAGCTCTGACATTGCTTCCGTCTCCTGTTGCTGACTAGCGATCACGTGCACTGGGTTAGGGTGGGATAAGGGGTGGGTAGTCAGAAGGGGAGTTGGGGGATGCTGTTGGGTATGGGTGGGCTGGGGGGGTTTAGGGGCGTGCCCCCTTTTGTTTCCATAAAACTCTGAGTTCGCTACCATGCCTTTCTTTGTCTGTGTTGTTGACAGTCTCCTCCTGACTGTGGAGGGCTGTCCTGACTCTTGCTTGAACTCTTAATAAACACGGTTTTGAAAAAAAAAAAAAGTTTGGTTTTAAACTTGTTGTCCAGGATCACACTGAGTGTCTGTGTAAATTAAAGAATTACATTTGTACCTTTTATTATAATCTCTCTTGTCTCTTCTCACAGTCTACCTCCATCTGGTTATACTGTTTTGTTTCATGAAAATATTGTATCTTATTTTTGGATCTAATGCTGGCAAAACGTAATGCAGCAAATTGGAAATGTATTTTGAAAATGACACAGGTTTCTGCATTGTATTGTAGTGGTGACATAGATAGGCTGTGTTTTGTCTCCTAAACTTTTTCGTGTGGTAAATGTGTTTTGGTAAAAACTTTGGTTTTAAACTTTTTGTTTAGGATCACACAGAGTGTCTGTGTAAATTAAAGAATTATATTTGCACCTTTTAGTATAATCTTCCCTGTCTCTTCTCACAGTCTACCTCTCTCTGGTTATACTGTTTTCTTTCATAAAAATATTGTGTCTTATGTTTGGATGTATTGCTGGCAAAACGTAATGCTGCAAATTGGAAATGTATTTTGAAAATGACTCAGGTTTCTGCACTGTATTGTACTGCTGAAATAGTTAGGTTGTGTTCTGTGTCTTAAACTTTTTCGTGTGGTAAATGTGTTTTGGAAAATAGTTTGGTTTTAAACTTTTTGTCCTGGATCACACTGAGTGTCTGTGTAAATTAAAGAATTATATTTGCATTTTTTCTATAATCACCCCTGTCTCTCATCTTAGTGTACCTCTCTCTTTATATAGTGTCCTTTATTTTCTGGAATTTCCACTCTTTCCTTATATTTTCTTTTCTTTTTTGAGAGTGCTATTTTTTAAAAATAGTTTTTTGTGTTTCCTTTGTTGTTGTTGTTTTTACTATCCCCTAATGTTCTGCTTTCCTTTTTTACTTCTTTCTGTGCTTTCTTAGTAATATTCTCTGTTTTTTAGATCTCTTTTTAGCAATGACCCACTTAATATATATAGAGTGCTGTATTCACTAAGAATGGTGATCGATTAAACCCAGATCAGGTGACTGGGGGTGAGTGTTTGATTTGCTCAAACGCTCCGTCCATCATCCCCTTTTGTATCGCTTTGTTTGCCCTAAGTGTGGCAGGGTATGCTCAGACGTTGAGTCCCTTGCTCACTTGGCCACTGGATTCACGATAGCCTGGCTGATGAGGATTATGAATCCGAAACCGGTCCCAGGATACTTGTTTCCGGTCCATGGAAGACATGGCTTGGCAGTTCGCGCTGGACTGTTTCCATGAGGCACAGGGTCAGACTGATTTGCATATGGCCATGTCTGAAATGGGGTGGCTGAGTGGGCTAAAGAATGGTGATGGATTAAACCCAGATCAGTTGACTGGGGTTGAGTGTTTGATTTGCTCAAACGCTCCGTCCATCATCCCCTTTTGTATCGCTTTGTTCGCCCTAAGTGTGGCAGGGTATGCTCAGACGTTGAGTCCCTTGCTCACTTGGCCACTGGATTCACGATAGCCTGGCTGATGAGGATTATGAATCCGAAACCGGTCCCAGGATACTTGTTTCCGGTCCATGGAAGACATGGCTTGGCAGTTCGGGCTGGACTGTTCCCATGAGGCACAGGGTCAGACTGATTTGCATATGGCCATGTCTGAAATGGGGTGGCTGAGTGGGCTGAAGAATGGTGATGGATTAAACCCAGATCAGTTGACTGGCGGTGAGTGTTTGATTTGCTCAAACGCTCCGTCCATCATCCCCTTTTTTATTGCTTTGTTCACCCTAAGTGTGGCAGGGTATGCTCAGACGTGAGTCCCTTGCTCACTTGCCCACTGGATGCAAGATAGCCTGGCTGATGAGGATTATGAATCCGAAACAGGTCCCAGGATGCTTGTTTCCGGTCCATGGAAGACATGGCTTGGCAGTTTTGGGCTGGACTGTTCCCATGAGGCACAGGGTCAGACTGATTTGCATATGGCCATGTCTGAAATGGGGTGGCTGAGTGGGCTAAAGAATGGTGATGGATTAAACCCAGATCAGTTGACTGGGGGTGAGTGTTTGATTTGCTCAAACGCTCTGTCCATCATCCACTTTTGTATCGCTTTGTTCGCCCTAAGTGTGGCAGGGTATGCTCAGACGTGAGTCCCTTGCTCACTTGGCCACTGGATTCAAGATAGCCTGGCTGATGAGGATTATGAATCCGAAACCGGTCCCAGGATGCTTGTTTCCGGTCCATGGAAGACATGGCTTGGCAGTTCGGGCTGGACTGATCCCATGAGGCACAGGGTCAGACTGATTTGCATATGGCCATGTCTGAAATGGGGTGGCTGAGTGGGCTAAAGAATGGTGATGGATTAAACCCAGATCAGTTGACTGGGGGTGAGTGTTTGATTTGCTCAAACGCTCCGTCCATCATCCCCTTTTGTGTCGCTTTGTTCGCCCTAAGTGTGGCAGGGTATGCTCAGACGTGAGTCCCTTGCTCACTTGCCCACTGGATGCAAGATAGCCTGGCTGATGAGGATTATGAATCCGAAACAGGTCCCAGGATGCTTGTTTCCGGTCCATGGAAGACATGGCTTGGCAGTTTTGGGCTGGACTGTTCCCATGAGGCACAGGGTCAGACTGATTTGCATATGGCCATGTCTGAAATGGGGTGGCTGAGTGGGCTAAAGAATGGTGATGGATTAAACCCAGATCAGTTGACTGGGGGTGAGTGTTTGATTTGCTCAAACGCTCTGTCCATCATCCACTTTTGTATCGCTTTGTTCGCCCTAAGTGTGGCAGGGTATGCTCAGACGTGAGTCCCTTGCTCACTTGGCCACTGGATTCAAGATAGCCTGGCTGATGAGGATTATGAATCCGAAACCGGTCCCAGGATGCTTGTTTCCGGTCCATGGAAGACATGGCTTGGCAGTTCGGGCTGGACTGATCCCATGAGGCACAGGGTCAGACTGATTTGCATATGGCCATGTCTGAAATGGGGTGGCTGAGTGGGCTAAAGAATGGTGATGGATTAAACCCAGATCAGTTGACTGGGGGTGAGTGTTTGATTTGCTCAAACGCTCCGTCCATCATCCCCTTTTGTGTCGCTTTGTTCGCCCTAAGTGTGGCAGGGTATGCTCAGACGTGAGTCCCTTGCTCACTTGGCCACTGGATTCAAGATAGCCTGGCTGATGAGGATTATGAATCCGAAACCGGTCCCAGGATGCTTGTTTCCGGTCCATGGAAGACATGGCTTGGCAGTTCGGGCTGGACTGATCCCATGAGGCACAGGGTCAGACTGATTTGCATATGGCCATGTCTGAAATGGGGTGGCTGAGTGGGCTAAAGAATGGTGATGGATTAAACCCAGATCAGTTGACTGGGGGTGAGTGTTTGATTTGCTCAAACGCTCCGTCCATCATCCCCTTTTGTGTCGCTTTGTTCGCCCTAAGTGTGGCAGGGTATGCTCAGACGTGAGTCCCTTGCTCACTTGGCCATCGGATTCAAGATAGCCTGGCTGATGAGGATTATGAATCCGAAACCGGTCCCAGGATGCTTGTTTCCGGTCCATGGAAGACATGGCTTGGCAGTTCGGGCTGGACTGTTCCCATGAGGCACAGGGTCAGACTGATTTGCTTATGGCCATGTCTGAAATGGGGTGGCTGAGTGGGCTAAAGAATGGTGATGGATTAAACCCAGATCAGTTGACTGGGGGTGAGTGTTTGATTTGCTCAAACGCTCCGTCCATCATCCCCTTTTGTATCACGCTCTGTTCACTATGGGCAGATTTACAAGCATATTGGGACTTTTTGTTCCTGTATTGTGTCTCATGTTTGGATGAAATGCTGGCAAAAAACTAATGGTTCATATTTGAAATGTATTTATGAAATGAGTTAGGTTTAGCAGACACAGAGATGGTAGACACAGAGAATAGATGGTGCAGGCAGAGACAAAGATAGTGGAAGCAGACAGAGAGTGGAAGAATAGATGGTATAGGATTGCAGGCAGAGGGACAGATAGTGGAAGCAGACACAGAGATGGCATACAGAGGATAGATGGTGCAGGCAGAGACATAGATAGTGGAAGCAGACAGAGAGATGGCACACACAGAGAATAGATGGGGCAGACAGAGACACAGATAGTGGAAGCAGACACAGAGATAGTACACACAGAGGATAGATGGTGCAGACAGGGACACCAATAGTGGGAGCAGACACAGAGATGGTACACAGAGATAATAGATGGTGTAGTCAGAGACACAGACAGTGGAAGCACACACAGACATGGTATACACAGAGAATAGATGGTGCAGGCAGAGACACAGATAGTAGGAGCAGACACAGAGATGGTACACACGGAAGAGAGATGGTGCAGGCAGAGACACAGATAGTGGAAGGAGAAACAGAGATGGTACACACAGAGAATAGATGGTATAGGACTGTAGGCAGAGGCACAGATAGTGGAAGCAGATACAGAGATGGTACACACAGAGAATAGATGGTATAGGGCTGCAGGCAGAGGGAGAGATAATGGAAGCAGACACAGACATGGTACACACAGAGAATAGATGGTATAGGGTTGCAGGCAGGGGGACAGATAGTGGAAGCAGACACAGAGATGGTTCACACAGAGAATATATGGTATAGGGCTGCAGGCAGAGGGAGAGATAGTGGAAACAGACACAGACATGGTACACACAGAGAATAGATGGTATGGGGTTTGAGGCAGAGGGACAGATAGTGGAAGCAGACACAGAGATGGTACACACCGAGCGTTGATGGTGTAGGGCTGCAGGCAGAGGGACAGATGGTGCAGTCACAGAAAAGATGGTGCAGAGAGAGGGTGAGATGGTTCAAGCAGAGACTCAGATAGTACAAGCAGACACAGACATGGTACACACTGAGGATAGAAGATGGAGGGCTGTACGCAGAGGGACAGATAGTGCAAGGAGATACAGACATGGTACACACAGAGGATAGAAGATGGAGGGCTGTAGGCAGAGGGACAGATAGTGCAAGGAGACAAAGACATGGTACACACAGAGCGTTGATGGTGTAGGGCTGCAGGCAGAGGAACAGATGGTGCAGTCACAGAAAAGGTGGTGTAGAGAGAGGGTGAGATGGTTCAAGCAGAGAGTCAGATAGTGCAAACAGACACAGACATGGTACATACATAGGATAGATGGTAGAGTGCTGTATGCAGAGGGTCAGATAGTGCAAGCAGACACAGATATAGTACATACAGAGCGTTGATGGTGTAGGGCTGCAGGCAGAGGGACAGATGGTGCAGTGACAGAAAAGATGGTGGAGAGAGAGGGTGAGATGGATTAAGCAGAGACTCAGATAGCGCAAGCAGACAGAAACATGGTATACACAGAAGATAGATGGTGGAGTGCTGTAGGCAGAGGGACAGATAGTGCAAGCAGATACAGACATGGTACACACAGTGGATAGGTGGTGTAGGGCAACAGGCAGAGGCACAGATGGTGCAAAAAAAGCCTGAAAGAATATTCCCAGCAAGACTCCCTTTGATTGTAGTAATCATTTTACTAAATTGGAAGGGATAGTGTTATGTGTGTAAGATCACAGTGTGAGTCTGTTTTCATTTAAGAGGAAGGTGGCAGATTAATTTGCGTAGTTAGTGTGTTTAAAAATATGGGAATATATGTACTTATATATAAGGTCGTTTTTTATTATCTATTAGTGAAAACGATATAATTAAGTGTTTATATTTTTTTGCAAGGACCAGCAAAATTATTATATTGGTGCAATGGAAGAACATCAAGAGAACGTTGCTTTGAATTTTTAAATCTCAGGCGAATTAATAGAGGATGTTAAAGATGGACCTTTTCCAGAGGAAATTGATACTGAAAATGAAGATTTCTTTGGTGAGAGTTTGGACAGTGTCTGTGTGGAAGTGGTAGAAGATTTAGAATTTGAAGATGGAAATTTTGTATTTGATGAAAATGAAATACCGGACGAAGGCATGTTGGAAGTTTTATTGGAATATGAAATGTTTGATGAATAAATGTATAATTTACAACAAAAAATTATTCGAGTGAGTCTTTTTGTAGTATTGTAATAATTTGGATTGTTGATGTGTTTAAAAAAAATGAGAATAGATGTTCTGATGAAGTGTGTTAGGGTTTAGGGTATGTAGTATTAGAAACTGCTATGCAGTATGTCTGTCAGGTATGTTAATTTGGAATTAGTCTCCATGCTGTGTACTGAAGATCGAGGCTGTGCTGTAGAAATGCCATAGATAAAGAGATGGTATACACGGAAGACAGATGGTGCAGGTAGAGACACAGATAGTGGAAGCGGACACAGAGATGGTATATACAGAGAATAGATGGTGCAGGCACAGACACAGATAGTGGAAGCAGACACAGAGATGGTGTACACAGAGGAAAGATGGTGCAGGCAGAGACACAGATAGTGGATGCAAACACAGAGATGGTATACACAGAGGATAGATGGTGCATGCAGAGACACAGATATTAGGAGCAGACACAGAGATGGTACACACGGAAGAGAGATGGTGCAGGCAGGGACACAGATAGTGGAAGAAGACAAAGATGGTACACACAGAGAATAGATGGTATAGGACTGTAGGCAGAGGCACAGATAGTGGAAGCAGACACGGAGATGGTACACACAGAGAATAGATGGTATAGGGATGCAGGCAGAGGGAGAGATAGTGGAGGCAGACACGGACATCGTACACACAGAAAATAGATGGTATAGGATTTCAGGCAGAGGCACAGATAGTGGAAGCAGACAGAGATGGTTCACATAGAGGATAGATGGTGCAGGCAGAGACACAGATAGTGAGAGCAGACACAGAGATGGTACACACAGAAGAGAGATAGTGCAAGCAGAGACACAGATAGTGGAAGCAGACACAGAAATGGAACACACAGAAGAGAGATGGTGCAGACAGAGACACAGATAGTGGAAGCAGACACGGAGATGGTACACACAGAGAATATATGGAGCAGTCAGATTCACAGATAGTGGAAGCAGACATAGAGATGGTACACATAGAGGATAGATGGTGCAGGCAGAGACACAGATAGTGGAAGCAGACACAGAGATGGTGTATACAGAGAATAGATGGTGCAGGCAGAGGAACAGATAGTGGAAGCAGACACATAGATGGTACACACAGAGAATAGATGGTGCAGGCAGAGACACAGATAGTGGAAGCTGACACAGAGATGGAACACACAGAGGATAGATGGTGCAGACAGAGACACAGATAGTGGAAGCAGACACAGAGATAGTACACACAGAGGATATATGGTGCAGGCAGAGACACAGATAGTGGAAGCAGACACAGAGATGTTACACACAGATGATAGATGGTGCAGGTAGAGACACAGATAGTAGGAGCAGACACAAAGATGGTACACACAGAAGAGAGATGGTGCAGGCACAGATACAGATAGTGGAAGTAGACACAGAGATGGTACACACAGAGGATAGATGGTGCAGGTAGAGACATAGATAGTGGAAGTAGACACAGAGATGTTACACACAGATGATAGATGGTGCAGGCAGAGACACAGATAGTGGGAGCAGATACAGAGATGGTACACATAAAAGAGATGGTGCAGGCAGGGACACAGATAGTGGAAGGAGACATAGAGATGGTTCACACAGAGAATAGATGGTGCAGGCAGAGACACAGATAGCGGAACTAGACACAGAGATGGTACACACAGAGGATAGATGGTGCAGGCAGAGACACGGATAGTGGAAGCAGACATAGAGATGGTACACTCAGAGGATAGATGGTACAGGGAGAGGGAGAGATAGTTGAAGCAGACATAGAGATGGTACACGCAAAGAATAGATGGTGCAGGCAGAGACACAGATAGTGGAAGCAGACATAGAGATGGTACACACAGAGAATAGATGGTATAGGGCTGCAGGCAGAGGGAGAGGTAGTGGAAGCAGACACAGAGAATAGATAGTATACGACTGCAGGCAGAGGGACAGATAGTGCAAGCAGACACAGAGATGGTACACACAGAGAATAGATTGTATAGGGTTGCAGGCAGAGGGAGAGATAGTGGAAGCAGACACAGACATGGTACACACAGAGAATAGATGGTATAGGGTTCCAGGCCGAGGGACAGATAGTGGAAGCAGACACAGAGATGGTACAGATAGAGGATAGATGGCGCAGGCAGAGACACAGATAGTGGGAGCAGACACAGAGATGGTACACACAGAAGAGAGATGGTGCAGGCCGAGACACAGATAGTGGAAGCAGACATAGAGATGGTACACACAGAAGAACGATGGTGCAGGCACAGACACAGATAGTGGAAGCAGACACAGAGATGGTACACACAGAGGATAGATGGTGCAGGACTGCAGGTAGAGGAATAGATGTTGTTGTCACAGAAAAGATGTTGCAGAGAGAGGGTGAGATGGTTCATGCAGAGACACAGATAGTGCAAGCACACATAGACATGGTACACACACAGGATAGATGGTGCAGGGCTGCAGGCATAGACTGTATGATTTGCTACTTTGCTCAGACACTGTTGCTGTACCTTCAACTTTATTATGAAGTCAATCATTGTTTACATCATGTAGTTGTTGTAATTGCTATGTAGTATGTTAGTAGTGGTCTATAACATGTTTTTTTTACTTCACAATAGATTTAAAGAAAAGACTAAAGAAAATCAAGATGCCTAGTAAAGAGGTGAAGAGAAGAAAGTATAAAAAGGCTTACCATTCCAAGACCACACAATTACAAGATGCATCCAGACAACATTGTACAGAGAAAAAGAAGAATGCTCCTGGTAAGACAACCAAGGATTTTCTTTGGAAATTAACTGTAAGGACAAAAAGTACGGTTAATGTGGCAAAGATGAATAAATCTTCAAAAAAACAAAAAGAAAAGTATTAGAGAGAAAAGAAGGTGGGAAAGTGTGTGGCAATGAGAACATCTTTAGTAATAGACGAAGGAGTCAATTTGTTGAAATAAGAAAGAGAATGATTTATAACAGAATTATCTCAAATTTATTGAAAAGGGAAAAGATTTGTAAAAGGAAAACTGAGTTTTATAAGCAAAAAAAATTAATCGAAGGTATTGTGGATGAAGCATTAGAATTAAAAAAGAAATTATATATTTTAGTAATCAATAGACTTCGTACACTAGACAAGGCAATTAATGTTTTGAAAGGGAAAAGTAAGTGGAAAAGAGTAATTAATAGAACTAATTTCTGTAAAGTTTTTTCTGGAGAACGGAAGCACAGTTCAAGTTCAGAGCCATTTTTTAACGAAGAGAGTAACTTTCAGATTAAGGATTTGTTGCATGCAGTTGACACCAGTGGTCGAGCATATGAGGTGAAGGATGGTTGTCCGATTGAAAAAGAGAAAATTGTACCAAGAAATGCAGAAGAGGTGTTAGCTGATGAAGTTTTAGGGAGACATGCTAAGGCTCCAGTGTATAGTTGGAATTGTAGTAGTATTTGTAGGGTATGGCAGGATTCAATTGATTTTTTTCTGCAATTTCTTACGTAAGTATAGTAAGAAAAGTATTAAACAGAAGTTTAAGATGTTGCAAGAATTAGATTCCTGCCTACTGAGAGAAAAAACAGGTTTGCAAGGTCATTCACTGGCTTGTCTTTCTAAAAAAGTATGTCAGAGTGTTTTTCACCATTTTAGGATGTTAGCAGTGCATCATACTGAAGTGAGGAAATTAGTGAGAAGGTTGTATTATGCAAAAAGTCCAGCACTTAAGCTGAAACAGTTAAACAGTGCTCTTTTACATGGATCTGTATTAGATGTAAAGAACATATGTGAAGAAATTGAGGTTAGTTATTTTTCTGAAAAAGAGGGCAGTGCAGAAACTGATACAGTAATAGAAGGAATGTGGATGAAAATGTTCAAAATTTTGGTACAGAGAATTTTGACCAAGAAATTACAAGGTTTAAGATCACTTCAGGAGAAAGGCCCAATTTTTCTTGTATTTGTTGTAGAAGAATTCATTATAAAAATCTGACCAGGTTAGTTGATCTATATTTAAAAAGTGAAAAGGAGAATAATAATGAGTGGAAGGAATTTGCAACTTATTTGTTAGTACAGAATAGTTTTGATTTGGGTTCTGATCAACGTATTTGTAAATATTGTTATAAAAAATTAAATGAAAACAAAATGCCAGCTATAGCAGTACATAATAATCTTGAGTTGGTAAATATTCCTTGTGAACTGATGGATTTAAATACTTTTGAGTCTATTCTGATTCAATGTGTGCATCCATTTCAGGCTATTGTTCGTATGGAGCCTAGGACAGGGAAATTGCCTCCTTCAGATTTATTGAGAGGTTTAAAGGGAAGAGTTGTATATTTACCTCTAAATATAAAGAAAAATACTGAAACAATTGGTGTAGAAAATGTGGACGAGGAACCTCTAGTTATTTTAGTTAATGGTGTTCCTACAAAGAGTAAGAAAATCTGGCAAGAATTAGTGGATGTTAGGAAGGTCAAAAAGGCAGCGTTGTATTTGGTAAAAAACAGTCAATACTACAAAAATGTATATGTAGAAGAAGAGGAAACAACTGTAGAGGAGGACAGTGATTTGTCAGCTGGACAAAATGAAAAAGTGGATGTGTCCAGAAGTGAACAAATCTACGAACATTACAGTGTTCATCCACTGCAATCCAAAGAAGTAATGGGGAATGCTATTGGGTTATTCCAAATGAATGAAGCAAAAGGTAGTCCCATTAGTGTATGGGAAGATAGCTTGGAAGCTCGTTGTTGTCCTCAATTATTTCCAACAGGACAAGGTGGACGATATGATGAACGACCTGTGCAGATACCAGCATCTGAATACCGGACATCAAGATTATATGCAGAAGATCCAAGGTTTCGTCAATGTATTCCATATTTGTTTCACCTTCTGTTTGAGAGTAACTTGTCTGGACTTTCTTATGCAGTGAACCACGTACTAAAAAGTGGAGTACATCTGCAGAATGTTTCGGCAAGGGACTTTATGAATAAAGTCCAACAGAATGACACTGTTTTGGAATCTCAGCTAATTAATCTGATGGCATGTCAGCGTGGTACTAATGAGTATTGGTACCGTGGTCATGGGGAATTGAAATGTATGTTAAGAAACTTAGGAACTCCTACATGGTTCCTTACTCTAAGCTGTGCTGAGTATGCTTGGGAAGATTTACTTCAATTTCGAGAGGCAAATGCAAACATAGAAAATATATAATACAAGACACCTGGAGAATTGTGCTCTTTGGATTCAGTTAATGTATGCAGGTATTTCAATCATAGATTTGAAGCTATGATGTCTTTTATAAAAAACAGAAAAAAAATCCTCCTTTTGGAGAGGTTCTGGATTTCTTTTGGAGAAAGGAGTATCAAGCAAGAGGTGCTCCTCGCATACATATGCTGCTATGGATCAAAGATGCCCCCAAATTCGGAACAGATTCAGATGAGACAGTGATGAGTTTTATTGAACAATAGGCTACATGTGCTGTACCAAAAAGTACAGAAGAAAACATTTTAAGACAAGTGTTACGATTTCAAAGCCATCGTTGTGGAAAATACTGTCGTTGAAAATACAAATCTAAGGATAAGTTCTACACAAAATGTCGTTTTGCAATTCCACGTCCAGTAACATCGAAAGGAAGAGTGAACAATTTTATGTCATCTTTACAACATACTGTTACAAGAAAATCACCGAAAAACACCTACAACTTAAGGAGAAATGAAGAGTCAAAATACATAAATGACTATAACCCAGTCATATTGTCAATGTGGAATGCTAACATGGATATTCAGTATGTTGCAGACAACTCTATTGCTGTGCCTCGATATGTTACATCCTACATTACAAAATCTGAGAAGACAGAACTAAAGGAAATGTTGGAGGAAATTTCTAATAAAAAGAGCCCAAGCAAGAAATTGTACAGCTACAGTTTGAAGATGTTGTCTCATCGAGAAATTGGAGCATATGAATGTTCAGATCGCTTATCATCTGCAAGTCTATATGCCAAATCTAGAACAATCATTTGGGTGAGTTTAGGACTTGCAAGAACACAAAACCAAGTTTTGAAATCTGTACAAGAAATTGAGTATTTAGCAGAGAAAGAACCAAACAGTACAGATATTTTGAAAACAAATATGTTGGATACATACTATCCAAATAGAAGTAATCATCTTGAGAACGTTTGTCTCTATGAACTACTGCAAAGCTATATATTTAAGAGGAATATTTCAGAAGATATGAATAAAGGAGTTTATGTTGTAATTGGATCTGAAGGATGTCTGGTGAAACAAAGAAATGAACATTTGATTAATCATCGAAAACTGAGTTGCGAAACTCCTGACAAAAGGGAATTTTACTATATAGCTCTTTTGCAACTCTTTAAAACATGGCGTACAGAAGAGGAACTACTTGGAGATTTTCTCAGTTATGAAGATTCATTCAACGCAACCAAAAATACTATAGAATGTCCTGTTTTCACTAATTATCTAGAAATGTTGAACGAGGAAATACAGCAAGAAGCTACAATTGCAGCAGAGATTCGTAGAGATAGTTCTCAAGACAGTCAAAGTTCTGCTTCGTTGAATCAGGATACACTAGGAGGACCAATTATCCAAAATGAAGCAGCCACTGCCATGGATGAGGTGGAAAGAGCAATGCAACAAGCTCAGGAGGATGTAATAAACTTAGAAGAATTGGAAAAACAACTAAATGTGCAACAGAAACAAATATATGATATAGTGACTGAGCAGATTGAGCATGGTTTACTTCATGAGAAAAAAGAGTGCTCATGTACGCCATTTCAACCTGTCCGACTGTATGTGAGTGGACAAGCAGGAACTGGAAAAAGTTTTCTAATTAACGGAATTGCATCTTATCTTCAAAAAAGAACAGAGTCATCACTTTCTTGTGTTGTTACCGCTCCAACTGGGTGGGCAGCGCATAACATTAAAGGGATTACTTTACATCGTTTGCTGATGCTGCCAGTAGAGCATGAAAATAAATTAGAATACCACAAGCTATCTGGAGAAGCTTGTTGTGAAGTTTCCAGAGTTGTAAAAAAAATGAAACTTCTTATTATTGATGAGGTAAGCATGGTATCAAATGTAATGCTTGCCTTTGTGCATTTAAGAATGCAACACATTTTCAAAACATAGTATGATGTGTTATTTGGAGGCAAACACATCATCGTTTTTGGAGATCTACTACAGCGACCACTTGTGAAAGGACAACCAGTGTTTAAAACTGTTACACATGAAGATACCAGAAAGTGCCTGGGAAGCATTGGAAATGTTAATACATGGTTATATTTCAAATACACAGAACTGACTCAAAATATGCAACAGGCAAAGGATGCTGATTATAAAAGTATTCTTGAAGATATAAGGATTGGAAAATTAAGTCAACATGGCGAAGAAGCTCTACATCAGAAACAACAAAAGAGTACCTGTTATAATACAATAATCAATAAGAAAAGAAGGTGAACTCACAATGGCCACCATCACAAGCTTAACAATAAGCAGGAAAGTAGGAAAAAATGAAGTGAGTTAAACCCATTCAGTGGACAGAAAAAAAAACCCTCAGGCACCAACTAAAGTCGGTTGCCAGTTGTCTTCACTGGGTCCTTTGTAAGAAATACATGAAAAACTACATAGCAAGTGAAAAGTGCATTTTAAAAAAGAGTATTGACTATTCCCCAAACAGAAATTTAATGTGGGGGTAGTTCTAACTCTATTAAAATCTATCGTGCATGAGAAAGACATATAGATGGTTGAGTTAATTTGAACCATGCGTCTTAATCTGAGGTCGACATGTCTCTGCTTACAGAGGCCAATAGTTGGCTTAGCATTCATCAGGACCATACATACCTTCGCCCATAAAAGGCGGGAAAAAAGCTAAATGTTACAAACTTGGTTATCATAAAAAGCACAGGGACTTCCTCGTGCTGCCCCTCCAACAGGTGGGGGTTGGTGAATTTTTTAGATTAGGGTGAACTGCCCCTTGGGCCGATGGCAGGGGAAAACCTTCACGCCAGGATGTATTTCGTCCTTGCGACTCCCCGCCGGATAACCTACTTCGATCACTTCCACGGCCCGTACAAAGAAGCTCTACAGGCACGATCTTTCTAATTTGTTTCCAAAGGAAAATGTTGGTGCAGAGAATATATATAGAAAAATTGCAGAAAACCAATCAGTAATATGCTTGATGCCAACTCTGCAAGAATGTGGGATCTTCAATGAAAAAAATGTGAAGTTAGAAAATCAAGAAATTATAAAATTGGAAGCTATTGATAAAATAGAGCATGAAGGATCTACTATTATTCTGTCAGAAAAGTTAAAGTCAAAATTAGATTCTTTAGACAAGTCAATATCTAAAACAGCTGGTTTAGAAAATAAATTTTCGGATCATTTTACGACGTAATTTAGATGTGGAAAGAGTTTAGTAAATGGAGCAATGGGTCATGTTGTTGATTTTGTGAATTACCCAAATAGAGATCAGATTGAAATTATGAAAATCAAATTTGATGAAATTGAAGAAGTTCAACAATTGTGTCATTGTTCTACTCGATTTTTGCTTGTAAAAGATGTATATGTGCGCCGAAAACAGTTTCCTGTTTGTTTGGCATATGCAGTGACTATTCACAAATCTCAAGGTTTAAGTGTAGATAGTGCTTTGGTGAATATTGGAAGTACAGTGTTCAAGGAAGGTATGGCATAGGTTGCTTTATCTCGAGTTAGAACTTTATCTGGATTATATTTGGTTGATTTTGAGGAAACAAAGATTAGTGCAGATCTAAATTGTGTGAAAGAGTATAATAGGTTAAGAAGAGAATATGCTCCAAATTTACCTCAATATCTTTATTTGAAAAGGTTGTGGTAGGTCGAAAAAGAAGATTGGAGAAAAATTGTTGTGAGGTTGTAGAGAAAAGAAAAAAAGTAGATGAACGAGTAATTGCAAAGAAAAATAAAAAGGATAGTATTGAAGAGGTTGTTCGTTTTCAGTTTGAAAACAGTTCTGGTGTCAACTGCTATGCTAATGTAGTGGTTAATGTTGTTTTTTTCTTCAAACTTTACGGCAACAGATTGTTGATAATCAGGATCAAAGATTTTGTTGTTTGTTGAATTCTGTCTTTGAAAAATGTAGGAGTGATATAACAAAAATAGAAAGTGTTTCGATATTCGAAATGTTTTAGACATATGTTCTGGAGTAAATCAATTTTAGCAGAATATTCAGCAATATTGTCAGGAATTTCTCATGTATATGCTTGTTTTATTGCAAGATGAAGGTTTAGATATTGAAAATATATTCGGAGTATCTTATAAATGGAAACATGATTGTGATAATTGTTCATTTTCAAGTAGTACTCAAATAGACACAGAAAGATTTATATATTTGACATTACCAGACTGCAAATCAGTGACTTTTAATAATCTGGTTAGAGAAGCAAATCAAAATATGGTCTGTACCCAATGCAACTCAGAAATGTTATCAACATTATTTATTCAAAGATATGGACAGTATGTAATTTTAATGCTCCAACGATGCAGACCTGATGGAACAAAATTGACAACTTTAATTAAAAAGTTTGTGGCTTCTCAAATATCAATTTCAGGAAGAACTTTTGTAACTGTAGCTATTAATTTCCATGATGGTTCTTCTACAACATCTGGACATTATACATCTTACTTAAAATGTGCAAAAAGCTGGACTCATTGTAATGACACTCAATTGACTTTTAAACAACGTTTGCCTTTTGACTTATCAAATTCTTACCTAGTGTTTTTGGAACCCAAATTTTAGGGAAAACAATTGGCCTAGGAAGATTACTGCTGTAAAAAAAGGTTAATAGATGGTACACACAGAAGAGAGATTGTGCAGGCAGAGACACAGATAGTGGAAGCAGACACAGAGATGGTACACACAGAGAATAGATGTTGCAGCCAGGGACACAGATAGTGGGAGCAGACACAGATAGTGGGAGCAGACACAGAGATGGTACACACAGAAGAGAGATGGTGCAGGCAGAGACACAGATAGTGGAAGCAGACACAGAGATGGTACACACAGAGGATAGATGGGGCAGACAGATACACAGATAGTCGGAGCAGACACATAAATGGTACACACAGAAGAGAGATGGTGCAGGCAGAGACACTGATAGTGGAAGCAGATACAGAGATTAGAGCTGTAAAAAAAGGTTAATCTACTGCTGAGAATTACTTTGTAAGTCAGGGTGATTTCTTTTAAAGGTATACAGCTCCTTGGTGACATAAAGGATGAGCAGAGTATGATCAGCATACCAGATGATGTTGAGGTTCTGATAGCATGCTATTTGTTTAAGGTTCTATGTTTATGATAAATACTATCGGGTGGAGGTACAACCATTGTTAGATGGATCAAAAGATGTGGGTGCTTTTGTTTCAGAAGGTTGGGAGATGGATGCTTAAGAGTACTATTAAGTAACTACCAAACTAAGGATTTCACAGATACTATTTGGCCATGTGGAATAGTATCACAAACAAATGAGTATTTCGTGTAAATTTTGTTAGCATATGTTTGGATATTCGTTTATCTAGAGTGTATAAGAAAGAAGTAGTAATGTTTTGTTACTTTTTGATTGTTGTTGAGATTGTTTACTTAGGTAAGAATTTGCGGTTTGAAAAAGACATTTAAGATATGTTTTTTTCTAATTGTTATATTGTGAATGAAAATGTTGAATGGGTTTTTTAAACACAATCTTTTTGATTATGTTTTTTTTTGCCCGCTGTCATATGATGAGTTGTATTGAACTCACTGTTTTTAGTGAAATTCAATATATTCTGAGAACAGCAATATAAAATATATAACATATTGTACAAATTATTTTGTATTTTGTATTGTGAAAAATATATTATAACTCAATTCTTTCTTCTCTTCCACAGATATTATAATTAGGTAAGTACAACAAATCAAAAATACTTTTTCATTACTTTCTTACTTCTATTTCTCTCTATCCTTTCTTCACTGCCTCTCTTACTTCTTTACCTTTCCTCATGTTACTTCTGTTCCCTCATTCTACTTACTCCCCTTCATTCACATTTACTGTGCTTGTCTCACCATCAGTACTCTTCCTACACCCTCACTCATCTTGTCCAACTCCCTCTTTCCTCTGTCTGTTCATCACTTCTATTTCCTATTTTTCTCTATCACTACCCTTGTCTTGCTGTATTGATCAGTCTCTTGTCACTGCCCCCTTACTCTCTTTCCTTCATATGATCACTGAGTGACCTTCACTCACTTCACTTCTTTCACTTCCTTACTCCCTTTCGCTCACTGCTCTTTTCTCCATTCCTGTCTAAGTCTGTTCCTCTGTGTTAGTCAGTATAACTGATTTACTACTTCACAGTCCCTCACTCTCCCTCTGTTTCTCTTTTTTACTGTCTTCCTCTTTGTCCTCTAGTCTTCCTTTTGTTTTCTCTCTCTTTCCATATATTCTTTTCTCTCACTTACTTCTTTTTCCTTTCTCTTAATATGCTTATTTTTCCATCACTCCCCTTCCCTCACTGTTATATCCCTTCCCTCACTATCCTTGTCCTTCATTATATATGAGTCTTGTTCCTCCACTTCATGTTCTCTTCTCTCTGCATTACTCTCATTCCATTTCTCCTGCACCTATTCCATTACTCTTCCTCACACTCTTTCACTTAGTCCATCCGTCGATTCCCTTCCCTTAACCTGGTTTCCTCAATCCCTTTGGTAACTCTCATTCCTTTAGTTTCTCACTCCTTTTAGTACATTACTTAGTTCCTTTCTTCCTCTGTGTTTGTCCCTTACCCTTCCTTTCTTTCCCGGTCTGTTTTTTTTACTTGTACTTTGTTTTGTATAATGAATAATATATTGTAACTTATTTTTTTCTTGTCTTCCACAGATACTATGTTTATGCAAAATAATTTTATTATGTTGTCATTATTTATAATGAAAGTATGACAAACAGAAAATAGTTTTTCTCCACTCTCTTACTTGTGTTTTTGTATTTCCTATTCATTCATCTCTCTATTACTCTTCTTTCTCTAGTCATCTTACTTTCCTTTTCTTATTCTAATTATTGCCCTTTATTCACTTTTATAGTCTTTCTGTGACTATCAGTACTCTCTCTTTTCTGTTACTCACCTTGTGCAACTCCCTGTTTACCCTGTCTGCCTCTCATTTATGTTTCCTATTTTCCTCTATCACTACCCGTGTGTTGCTGTATTGCTTAGTGTCTTCTCACTCACCCCTTAGTCTCTACCAATAACATCATTCCTCATTCACCTTCACTTACTCCCCTTCTGTCACTCCCTCACTCCCTTTTGCTCACTCCCCTTCCTTTATACCCTCCCTCACTTCCCTTTCCTCCATCTGTCTCTAAGTCTCTTCCTGTGTCTTAGTCATTATAACTTCCTCACTCCCACACAGTGTCTCATTCTGTCTCTCTTTCCCTCTCTCCTTGTGTGTCTTTCTCTTCACAAATGTACCTCTGGTCAATGACACAATTGTTAGTGATAGCCTTACGTGCCTGTTTAGCTTTTTTCTTGATGTTTCGCTTTCGCCCTCCCTCAGTTCCCTCCCCACTCTCATCTTGAGCCTTCCTCTTCCGCATAACCTTGGATAAATCTCAGTGCAACAAGTGCTAAGTTATATGCGCTGCAACGAGAAAACCCAGAATTCAGTCTTTACCCAGTACTCTGGAAATCACTAAGGTATAAATAGCAACAAAATAACCACAGTACAATGGTTGTTCTAGAGTCCTTAGCTGACAAAAATATTGTTCACAACAGTACCTTTTTAAAAAGCTCCAACGAAAGTCTGGGCACGTCCGTCAGAACTTAGAGGGGGGGCCTAGCCTCTTCCTGGCTAAGACAGGCACAGATTTGCCTGCCCTTGGACCTGCCTTCGCCCGTGCGCTTCCCGCGCTGCGGGAGCCCTGATGTAAATGTAATTGCTTCCTGGTGCACACAGATGGTGGCAAACTCTGGCGCTCTCCCTCTCTTTCTCTCTTTCTCTCTCTCTCTCTCTCTCTCTCTCTCGCTCTATCCCTCATTCTTCCTCTCTTTACCTTTCTGTTTCCTTCACTCCTACTATATCCATTAGTTCCCTTTCCTGACTCTTAATCTCTTTCCTTCTCTCTTGTATTGTGAAATATATATTGTATATATTATAATTCATTTTTTTCATGTCTTTCACAGATGGAATATGCATCTGTTCTTGGCATGTAGGGCTGCTGACATTCATATCTGTGCATTGATCGCCGCCTAGTGTTGGGTCCGGATGATTGCACATTGTTGTCCTGGAAGAGTCTTCGAAGTATCACGAGATAGGTGGCTCCTCCCTCGGACTACAGTGCGCATGGGCATCCTCTCCATCCTCAGATTGTTTTTCGCCATTGTGGCAGAGATGGAGTATAGTACAGTAAGAGATGTCCATGCAAAGAGTGAATGCTACAGCTGCGACAGGCACCGGGGAGGCGGGTGGGCGATATGAATGTCAGCAGCCCTACATGCCAAGAACAGATGAATACTGGTAAGTAGCATATTCCGTTCGAGGCATGTGGGCTGCTGAATTCATATCTGTGCATGGAATGTATAGCAGTATCTCCCCTAGCGGTGGCCACCTGTGCCAGCTGTAGCAGTCTGAAAAAGAGTTTTGAAAACAGCTTGTCCTACAGCAGCTTGCTGTTTGGAATGTACATCTACACAATAGTGTTTGGTAAATGTATGTATGGTTGACCATGTGGCTGCTCTACAAATTTCGTGTAAAGGAATATTTCCTAGGAAAGCCATGGATGCCCCTAGTTTGCATGTAGAATGCGCCCTAGGGGGAACCGTTAAGGTGCATTTTGCTTTTAAATAACATATCTGAATGCACTTAACGATCCATCAGGCTATACCTGATTTTGAAATAGGGTTGCCTTTGTGTTGCGGTGAGAAAGCAACAAACAACTGCTTTGTCTTTCGAAATGCCTTAGTTCTATCTATATAGTATAGCAAATCTCTTTTGACATCTAGAGTATGCAAGGCTCTTTCAGCTACTGTCTGTGGATTTTTAAAGACCACTGGCAGTTCTATTGTTTGATTTATGTGAAAATGGGATACCACTTTTGGCATGAATTTAGGGTTTGTTCTGAGAACTACTCTATTTGCATGTACTTGAATGAAAGGCTCTTGAATAGTTAGGGCGTGCAGCTCACTAACTCTTCTAAGTGAAGTAATGGCAATAAGGAAAGCCACCTTCCAAGTAAGAAATTGTAGTTCGCCTGAGTGTAGTGGTTCAAAAGGTGGTCCCATAAGTCTGGTTAAAACGATGTTTAGATTCCAGACTGGTGAAGGTGGGTGTTTTGGTGGAATTACTCGTTTGAGTCCCTCCATAAATGCTTTAATTGCTGGCACTCTAAACAGTGAAAGGTGTTGCCTGTTTTGGAAGTATGCTGCTAACGCAGCTAAATGTATCCTGATGGATGAGTAGGCTAAATTGCAACGTTGTAGGTGCAGTAGATAGCAAATTATGTTTTGTGTAGAAGCATCTAATGGATTTATGTCGTTTCTGCAGTAAATGACGAAACGTTTCCACTTAGCTGCATAACATGCCCTGGTAGTGGGTCTTCTTGCCTCTTTGATAATATTCATGCAGTCTGGAGGCAAGTTGAGGTATCCGAACTCTAGGATCTCAGGAGCCAGATCGCTAGGTTCAGCTGTTGTGGATCTGGGTGTTGGATTTTGCCATGGTTCTGAGTTAGAAGACTGGGTGTGAGTCGCAGTCTTTGATGAGGCACCACTGACAGTTCTAGGAACGTTGTGTACCACGGTTGCCTCATCCACGTTGGAGCAACTAGGATTAGCGTCAGCGAATGTTGGCGCATTTTGCGTGCCACTAGCGGTATTAATGGAGCTGGGGGAAAAGCGTACGCAAATTTGCCGGACCAGTTCATCCATATTGCATTGCCCTGCGACCGCGGATGTGGGAACCTGGCGGCAAAGTACTGGCATTTTGCGTTTTCGCTTGTGGCAAACAGATCTATCTCCGGTTGTCCCCACTTCCGAAAGAATGGTTGGAGCACATTGGGGTGAATCTCCCATTCGTGCATTTGTTGACTGTGCCTGCTGAGCAGGTCGGCTATCTGATTGTCCTTGCCTGGGAGGTGTTCTGCCATGAGAAGCATGTTCCTGTGAATGGCCCACTTCCACACGCTTTGAGCCAGGTGCGACAGCTGTGGGGAGTGTGTCCCTCCCTGCTTTTGAATGTAATACATAGCTGTCATGTTGTCCGTCCGGATCAAGACAGTTTTGTTGCATAAGTGTTTCTTGAACGCTTTTAGGGCTAGGAAGATTGCCATCAATTCTAGAAGGTTGATGTGCATATTTTTCTGTTGTATAGTCCATAGTCCCTGGACTGTGTAATGCAGGACATGGGCTCCCCAGCCTAGCAGGGATGCGTCTGCCGTTATCACTATTTGTGGGACAAGCTCCTGGAACAGTCATCCTTTGCAAAGGTTTTGTGGATTCCACCAATGCAGAGAGTTGTATGCACGACTGGTCACCAACACTAGGTCTTTTAATTGTCCCTGAGCCTGGTTCCACTGCCTTGCTAGGCACTCTTGTAGCTGACGCATGTGTAGTCTGGCATGAGGTACTATAAATATGCACGAGGCCATCATGCCTATTAGTTGCATAAACACTCGAGCTGGCAATGAGGGTTGTGGTCTGAACCTTTGGATTAACATTTACATACTGTTGATCCGTGCTGTGTTGGGGTATGCCTTTGCTGCTAGTGTATCTATTGTCGCTCCCAGTTACTGTTGGACTTGGGAGGGTTGCAGGTGTGACTTTGGGTAGTTTAGCGAGAAGCCTAGACTGTGCAGGAGATGAATGGTCTTTGACATGTGGCTGGCACATTGCTGGGCTGATGGCGCGTGTATTACCCAATCGTCCAGATATGGGTACACATGAATGTGTTGCCTCCTGAGATGTGCCACCACTGTTGCTAGGCATTTGGCGAACACCCATGGAGCTGTTGTGACACCGAATGGTAGGACTTTGAACTGGTAGTGTTGTCCTTGAATAGTAAACCTCAGATACTTTCTGTGAGCAGGGTGTATTGGTATATGAAAGTATGCGTCTTTGAGGTCTAGAGTTGCTAGGATGTCTCCCTGATGCAGCAATGGCAAGACTTGTTGCAGAGTGAGCATGTGGAAATGCTCTGATAAAATGTACAGGTTGAGGGGCCTGAGGTCCAATATTGGTCTGAGAGAACCGTCCTTTTCTGGGAATGAGGAAGTATAGTGAGTATACTCCTGTCCCTTGATGTTGGAGTGGGACTGGTTCTATGGCCCCCTTTTGCAGCATACTGATGACCTCTTGCTGCAGTAATGTTATATGTTCCTGTGACATTGGACGGTGTACGTGTGGTATGTTGGGTGGTGTTGACGTGAGTTCTAGGCAATTGCCATGTTGGATAATTTGCCGGACCCACTTGTCTGTAGTGATGTTTAACCAGACTGGCAGGAACTGTTGTAGTCTTCCCCCGACCGGTGTTATATGGTCTGGGGGTAGTGCCAAGAAGTCAGTTTGGTGGTAGTGGAGGATCTATTGGCATTGCCTCCACGACCTCTGCCCTTGTTATTATTTCCTCTGTATCCACCTCTGTTTGTGTTTTTATTGTATGTGGATTGCGTATTAGTCTTGTATGTGGAGGATTGCTGCGATGTGTTACCTCGCGCTCCTCCTCTATAAGTGGAGCGATGAAAGGAGCTTCGGTGTTGTTGGGATTGAAGAGCTCCCATGGACTTTGCAGTCTCGGTGTCTTTTTTCATTTTGTCCAGAATTGAGTCAACTGCTGGACTAAACAAAAAATCTGGATTTATAGGCTGGTTAAGGATTGTGGCATGTACTTCATTTTTAAATCCAGATATGCGAAGCCATGCATGCCTCCTAAGCAGTACGCTTGTGTGGATAGATCTGGCAGCTGTAACTGCCGCGTCTAGAGCACATTTAATGGAGGCATTGGTGATGAGCTTTCCCTCCTGTATAAGTTCATCTGCCTGCTCTTTGTAAGGCTCAGGTAAGTGTTGGAGAAGTCCCTCTAAGCTATCATAGTGCGCCCTGTCATATAAGGCCAGCAAGGCCTGAGTATTGGCTATCCTTTATGAGTTTGCAGCTTGAGCTGCTACTCTCTTGCCTGATGCTTCTAAAATCTTGGACTCCTTGTCAGGAGGAGGAGCCTCTCCAGTAGTTTGGGAATTAGCACGCTTTTGTGCGTTGGAGACTACCAATGAGTCTAAAGGTAGTTGTCCCCTGATGTAAGTAGGGTCTACTGGTGCTGCCTATACTTTTTTTCTATCCTTGGGTTGATAACACGTGCCCTAGCAGTGTCCTTGAAAATGTCTTTTGCATGCTTTAGGACACCCTTTAACATGGAGGGTGTTTTGATACTTTTTTCTGATGTAGCCAGCGTATCAAATAGAAAATCGTCTTCTATAGCATCTGAATGCATGTCTACATTATGGTAGCTTGCTGCTCTATCTATTAAAGAGTTAAAAGCCACTGTGTCTTCTGTGGGTGATGGTTTAACAGAGTATACCGTAGGATCTGTATTGGTTAGAGGCCCCTCATTGTCTGGCTCACCCCCCACCCCATGGTTGTGAATTGGGGTCCATATATGGGTTTTGTGGGTACCCGAAACCCATGTCTGCATCCTGATCCTGATCTGGGTTATGATCAGAGCGTGCAGGTAAGTATGGGGCATATGGAGTAGTAGGCATAGCAGGAGAGATAGGTTGGAAAAGAATAGGAGAGGTAGCACAGTTTCTTTTCTTTTTGAGAAGAATTCTAGAAAAGTCTTCAGCAGGAACTGGTCTTTTCTTCTTTGTATAAACAGTCACTTTCCCAGTATTTGGGTCAATATATAGCTTGGATTGATCTTCTATGGAGGGGTCTGGATGGATGCGCTTCTCTTCCACAGTGTTTTGCCTCGGCGCCGATGTCTTTGATTTGACCTGTTTCGGTTCGATGCCTTTGGTTGGTTCGACCGGTTTCGGTGCCTGTATTGGTTTGTGCGGATGTCCGACTGGTTTTGTCGGTCCGATATCTTTTATAGGTTTCACCACTTTTTTTTGACCGAGCGACTTTGACGGTTCGGTAACTTCTTTTGGCTTTTGAGGTGTCTTTGGAGCCTGCGGCTTTGGCTCGATGCCCCTCTTCGGATCGATGGGCTTTGGCTCGACGGGTTTGGTCTGTGGAACCTTAGGTTTCGTTTCGGTTCGACGACCGCCTTGGGCGTAGCCCTTTTGTCTGACCGGCTTTTTCCCTTTTTCGACGGTCGAAGTCGATTTGGTCGATTCGACGGCCTCTGGCTTCGAAGGTTTTTATGATATGGTGGCCTTCGGCTCGGCGCCCTTTGGTTTTGTGACCTTCGGTTCGACGACGTTCGGTCCGAAGACGATCGTGTCGATTAGTTTCTGTTTCGATGGAACCGGCCTTGGATTACGTGTCTCAGAAGGCTCTTTTTGTATGTTCTTAGCCGGGCAATATGGCGGGGCTATAGAACCAGTTTTTAGATCTTGGCTAAGGCCTGATGGCGATGCCTCGACCTGAGTCTCTGATAGAGGTGTAGTGTCTATATGGGGCGGTGTACTCATGGTTAGCCCCTCGTTGTCATCGGAGTCGTCTTCGACAGCTACGATGTCTTGTTCATAGTCTTCAATATCGACGATTTCCTCCTCTTCGTCGATATAATATTCAGAGTTGTGCTCGGAGTATTGATCGTCTTGATCCGAGTCTTCGGCGTGTTCTAGTTCTTCTTCATCATCGAAGATATTCTCGGGCTCCGGTGCCGACCTCTGCATTTTTTGCCTCGCTGCCCGCCGATTCCGGATAGTCTTTTTGGATCGGAACTGGGCACAAGCTAGACTATTATCTTCATTATGATCTGGAGATAGACATTTGTTGCACACTGGATGCTTATCTGTGTGTGGGAACTTTGAGTTGCACTGTGGGCAGTATTTGAATGTACTTCGTTCCATCGACCATCGGTCCACGTGGCGTCGAGAAGGCCTAACGGCCCGATTCGACAACCGGAGTGCAAACAAACGTTGAAGAAAGTCTTTCGGTACCGATCGAAACAATACCGACGAAAGGGAAGGCCTTTTGGCCTTTTAGAAAAGTTTTCTTTGATTCCGAACTTGGAGTGCTGGAAGGTACATCCGAACCCAATGGCGGAAAAAAACAATCTGAGGATGGAGAGGATGCCCATGCGCACTGTATTCTAAAGGAGGAGCCACCTATCTTGTGATACTTCGAAGACTCTTCCAGGACAACAATGTGCAATCATCCGGACCCAACACTAGGCGGCGATCTATGCACAGATATGAATTCAGCAGCCCACATGCCTCGAACATTATATTTATAAAAAATATGTGATTAACTTTTCATTTCTTAGAAGGTAAGTATGACAAATAAAAAAATATTTTCTCATCACTGTCTAACTTTTCATTACTTATAAGGTAAGTATGAGAAACAAAAAATAATTATCTTATTGAGACAGAATAACTGTCTCACTCTTTCTCAGTCCCTTGCTCTCCCTCTCTCTCTCTCCCTCTCTCTCCCTTACACTTAATCTCATTTCCTCTCTCTTTCTACCACTCCTCCTCTCTCCCTCTCTCACTCACTTTCACTCTGTGTTAGTTTTAATTCAAGTTCCCCTTCCCTCACCCTCTTATCCATTTCTTAACTGTCACTGCCCTTCACTCACCGTCACTCCCCTTACCCCACTCCACTTCCTCCTGTCTGTTTCTCACACCCCTTCCGGTTTATGCTCACTTTCACTTACTCCCCTTTGCTTTCTGTTTCAAACAGGTGTAGGATTTTGACGTAGTATAAGTCCAAAAGTGACTGAATAAAATATTATAAATTTCACTCATTCACTTTTAGGAGGTGTTCCTGCACCAGAACATTCTTCATGTATGCAGGAAAGCCTCCTTTTGGTGCATGGTTTTATAATATGATGCACCTTCCAAGTACATCAGATTTTAAAAACCATACTTAATGGCGCATCTTTTGTACCACCGCTGCATTACAAATGTGATGCAATGGTTGTGTAAAAGACACACAACGGGATTATAAAACTGCCCTTAATACATATAAATTCATCCATGCACTTTCACTAATAGTGCAAATTGAAGCATAGAGTTGTAACATATTTATATACATATGTTACATTTCAGTGCTTTGGAAGTACTACAGTATACTATAGGTAAACACCCTATAGATTTATGCTGTACCACATCCTTATAGTTTTGCACTTTGATATTCATTCATTCATTCATTTATGAACTAGACATTCACTATGACAAACTTTTACATACAAACATAGAAATATAGTTCTTTTTTTGACCAGTAGAGGTAGTTCTAAAAATAACTGGGGGTTTTTTTTTGGGGGGGGGGTTGATTTGCTGCAAAAACGGTGAAAAAATGAACTTTTTAAACAAAACAATTGTTCAACAGGAACAAACAGCTACAAAAAAAAGAAGAAATTAATGGGAGCAGTTGTGCCTCCTACGCTTCTCAAGAATAACTTCTATGGACTGTTGCCCATAAGTAATTAATTTGTTGCAATGAATGCAACGAGTCATTAGATTCCTAAATTCAGACTGGATGTTTGGAATCATGGTAGATGGAAGTGGTGGTAGTGGTGCTGATGAAGTGCTTGGAGCAGAGCCCTGCTCCTTCTACGACCTTCGCACTACAGCTCTCGCCCAATTGTTGGGGTGGATGTTCTTCACATGGCGTTCCATGCTGTAAGTGCCAAACGAATATTTCTTGTTGGGATTACCCCTAGATAGTACTGCTTCACATATCTTACTTGTGACAAGTGGAGCGTTCACTTTTTTTAAACCTTCAGGGAAGGTAAAAAACTTCCATACAATGGATTCCTTTTTTTTGGTAGGCCGTGGCTGTTCTTCTACAAAATCTTCAGATGATGATGAAGAATGATCAGATTCCTGTGCAAGTTCAGCCATTTGGAGTTGTTTCTCTAAAGCCCAGGAGTTAAAGAAAAAAGATGCTCCTTCTCTGAAAGTCAAAGAAGAATGATTAACATGGAGGGGTCTTTCAATAATTGGAGTAGGAAGTATTATAAACCAATAGAATGTCTTGTTTTAAAGTCACATGGTTTGACGTAATCTTACGGTGCGCTTACGTAGCGCTTACGTGCGCCTACGTGAGCTTACGTAGCACTTACGATGCATTTACGGTTCGTTTACGTAGTACGTACCCTCGCGAGATTCGTAATTGTTTTAAAAAAGTAATATACGGTCCTTAAAATAAAAAATAAAACATTTTCTACATTATCCCAGATAATGTGTATGTTTACATTGTACAATAAATACGTAGATATAACGTTTTTAAGTGTATAAAACTTTCGGGGGGAAGCGCACATAGGTTTTACGGGTTTTTGACGGTGCTCTTACGGTGCGCGGACCTTGTGATGATACCAAAAAAAAAAGCTTGCAAATAAAAAAAAATTGAAAAAATTATTTTTTTACTTAGTTTTATAATTATTTTACTATAAAATGTGAAATATAAAAAGGGGAAAAATAATATGTAAATATTTATTATAAAAAATAAAAATTAGTATAAAAATAAAGAAATGTAATAATTAGTACATTTAAAAAGTATCTTTTACAAAACGTTTGAAATTCACTAAAAAAACACATAGGTTTCAAATATGTTATAGTGAGGTATTAGCGTTTAAAAAACCGTACAAATTCACTAAAAAAAACATAGGTTTCACACACGTTATAGTTAGGAATTAGCATTTAAAAAACCTTGCAAATTCACTGAAAAAAGCAGAGGTTTCACACACGTTATAGTTAGGAATTAGCATTTAAAAAACCTTGCAAATTCACTGAAAAAACCATAGGTTTCACACACGTTATAGTTAGGTATTAGCATTTAAAAAACCTTGCAAATTCACTGAAAAAACCATAGGTTTCACACATGTTATAGATAGCTGGACATTTCTCTCATACAAAACCATTGAAATTCCCCGGTTATAGTTAGTTCAGCTAACTATAACTCGCGCGCCAGCAATGCACTGCTGATGACGTCACATATTACATCACTCATGACATGGTCAGTGACATCACTCATGACATCCCGCGATTAGTTCCCCCATTAGTCAAATGATAATTCCTAACTATAGAAGGCCTGAAACCTATGGTTTTTTCAGTGAATTTCAAAGGTTTTTTAAATGCTAATTCCTAACTATATAAGGCCTGAAACCTATGTTTTTTTCAGTGAATTTCAAAGGTTTTTTAAATGCTAATTCCTAACTATATAAGGCCTGAAACCTATGTTTTTTCAGTGAATTTGCAAGGTTTTTTAAATGCTAATTCCTAACTATATAAGGCCTGAAACCTATGTTTTTTTTCAGTGAATATATATATATATATATATATTACCTACTGGCGGTCGCCAGTAGGTATATATAGTTAGGATTTTTTCTCTATGGGATTTTTGAAAATTCTATGTCTAATAACTTTGGCGGTTGTGGACGGAATTGGCTGAAATTTTCAGGAAAATGGAACATTTTGTTTCTGAGCAGCCCCTGAAAATTTGGGGGGGGGGGGTTTGTCAAGGGGGGGCCGAGAAAAAAGGGGGGTCCCAAAACGCGTTTTTCCCATGTTAATTTCCATAGGGCGGTTGGCCTCACTTTTAGCCCGAACGGCTGAATGGATTTGCACGAAACTTGGCAAAATTGTAGGGACTGGTAGCCCGATGTGCCTTTGCTAGGTCTCAATATATGTGCTCCAGTGGATTTTGAGAAATTAACGTTCAAAAAAAGATATATATCTGTGACAGCGCTCCGGGCAGCGCTCCGTTTCGCGTACTTTTCGCGTTACGGAGCTTTGCGAAGCGAAGCTGATTGGCTCTCCGGTGTCTGTAAACATTCCAAATAGTCCGTAGCGGCCGCCATCTTGTCTCTCGGTAGGATCGAGAGACAAGAGGAGGCCAAAACACAGGGGGAAATGACCATAAGGGGGTATAGTAGATCCTCCCTGACCCCCTAGGTTTGATGTGGAGGCTTTAAAAGGGCCCCGCGGGGCAAAAAAAAAAACAAAAAAAAACACGTTTTTTTTCGTGGGGTGCGCCCGGTTCGCGAACCGGGAAGCGGTCTGGGGAGCGTACTATGAGGAAAAAAGAATGATAGACTTTTCAAATATTGGATGTTAATTGATTGTTTGTTTTGTTGATTTTTTTTTAAGCAATTATTTATTATTGTGATTGTGTTTCAAAATTTAATAAAATGTCTATCATTTCACTGTCTGAAATGTCGTTATTTTCATTGAACATAGCTTGTAATGTTTGAGTGTGTAAAATGTCCTCATTTTCAAGGACATCTACTGATTGCACACATTGCAGTAGTTCTTGTTCCCAAGTTTCATCCATAAATTCAATGTCATTTGGATCAATGATTTCTTGGTTGGTCTCTGCAAGGACAATTTCAAATGAAACTTTCTGTTCGCCTTCCATTTTGCCTGAAATTTGCATTAAAAAAATATATATTAGTAGAGATAGGGCACTGTTGGGATTAATTTTAGATAAAGGGGCGCCTTTATAAAAGACAAGCCTAACTCCATCCATAACTATAACAGAGAAGTCTATCTAAATCTATAACTACTACAGAGGGTTAGTATATAACTATCAGAAAAAGTTTACCATATTAACTTAAAGTGCACAATATACTTCAGTTTTTAAAATAACAACTTACCTTTACAAAGAAGTTGAAGTTTTTCGTGAAAATCCTATTGAAATGTACACCAGGAAGCAGTAGTCAACATGGCTGTGTTTCCTTCTCTTCCTTTATATTAAGGTACATAACCAATCAAATGTCAGGAAAAAAAAAATAGAAAAGAAAGTAACATTTTCATTGGTTGTCAATTCCAACACTTCAGATGTGTTTTGTGAAGTAATTTACCTCAGGGTATTTAGAGAGGTCTACAGGCTAAATGGCTAAATGGAATTCCAACCAAATTTGTGAAAATGGTAGGGATTGGTATGTAGTATGAGCAAATCTATATTTGGTGACAGTGTCTCCAGGGTTTCTTCTGTAAATTACTTTCCCACCTTTTTTAATGGAGCGCTTCCCAGCGTTACGGGAGTCCACCATTTTGTGTTTCGGTCGAATTAAGATACAAGATGGAGGGCAAATAATGTTCAGAATGGGTAGAAGGGGACACGGTAGACGTATTTTGACCCCCTAGGTTTTCTGAGGATGGCTGAGGAGGCCCATATGTGCGGAAAAAAAAATTTAAAAAATTTCGCGCGGTTAGCTTCCGGTTCGCGTACCGGGTAGCGCCTCGGGGAGCATACTTTGTTGAAAATTAGTGAAAAAAGTTAGAGTAAAATAATAATTGAGAGTGATCAGATGTAGGGTAGCTCTGAGAAGAGCTTTTGGGTTTATGGTACATTTAGGTACTTATAAGTAGGTACCAATGCACAGTTTTAAATTCAGAATGAAAACTCTGTTCCCTTCATCTGAGAAGTGTACTCCATCTCCTCTGTAGATATCTTGCATGTAGTAACGCAAGTTATTGTTGTATATGGACCCCATTCCATGGTCTCTCATGTAAGCTGAAACAGATTTGTTTACATGCTTCCTCGATTTCTCAATTTGTGGACAAAATTGGTTCGACCACCTCCATTTCTGTCTTTGGCATATATTTGAATATACCAAGGCAGTTTGAGGAAAAAGTGCCATCAATTGCTCAAAGGTGTCCTTTAAAAGCATTTCCAGACCTACCCCAGTCAAAGTGCCCAAGTCATTACCTCCACAGTGCACAATTAACAGGTCAGGTTTAGGCAAATGCATAAAGGTTTTCACCAATGGTATCAATTGGTGACATTTTAATCCTCTGTGGCCAAACCACTTAATTTCCACATCTTGTAAATTGAGGTTAGGTAAATTTCTGTTCTCAGCATACCTCTGAGCCCAATATATGTAACTATGTCCAACAATCCAGACAGAAAACATGGTGAGAGAAGGTTCTGCTGCAGTCAGATGAAGTGTGGCAATGAAATGGCAGTTGGAAAAATAAGAGTTTAAAATGAAAAAAACTGTGGAGTTTCTGTGTTAAGGAAGCAGTAGCAGTGATTGGTGGATTTTGATTGCTGAAAACAGAAAGTTAGGGTGCATGGATGAGTTCTTTGAAAGATGTAATTTGAATGGTCAAGAAAAAATCATTTTATGAAAGATTGCACTGGATATGCAGGTGCACTGAGAGTTCAGAGTTCAATTGAAACATTGTTGTGTGAACTTGCAAACACCAGAGATCTTTCAGGAGGTGGTTGCTATGCAAAAAAGGCAGAAAGGGCAGAGGGGGAAGGGTGTTGATTTGAAAAAAGTGAGGGAAGAGTTTTGATTGGGTGACATGAGAGATATGTGTGAAGAATTACAGCATTTCTGTGCTTTTGATAGCTGCAGACTCTGGAGTGCATACCTTTTGCTCTGCTGAAGACAAATTGGTGTGTTTCTGAGACTGTTTTGAAACTCATAAAGTATTTGCTAAGGTGAGAAAAGATTCATTTAATTTAGATAGACAATAGTATGCTTTAGGGAGAAAATTATGAAGAAAGTTCTGTATTTAAAATGTTGCTTTGTGTCAAGTGTTTTACAAATAGATTTTGTTTCTTTGAGTTACATAGCCATGTTAAAAGTGCCCCTTAAAAAAACGCTTTCATGTGTCTTAGGGCATTGTAAGTCATTTCCCGATGAATGTAGGTATATAATTGATATATATGATGTGTTTAAAATCGTTTTTTGAAAAATATTAGGTTTCTTGATATGTACTGCTAGAGCTTCATAGGTTGCTTGGGGCATATTTATAAGGCATTTGAGTCTCTCTGATGTTTTTTTTCCCATTTTAATTTAAGACCTTTCCCCGTGGAGCAAGGTCCTTGTAAATATGCCCCCATCTGTGCTTGGCAAATTTAGATTTTAATTCTTTGACTAACATAGCCATGTTAAAAGCGACCCAGAAATGGTGCAAGGGCCTTAAAAAACGCTTTCATGTGTCTTAGGCCATTTTAAGTCATTTCCCCTTGAATGTAGGTATATCATTGATTTATATGATGTGTTTAAAATCGTTTTTTGAAAAATATTAGGTTTCTTGATATGTACTGCTAGAGCTTCATAGGTTGCTTGGGGCATATTTATAAGGCATTTGAGTCTCTCTGATGTTATTTTTCCCATTTTAATTTAAGACCTTTCCCCGTGGAGCAAGGTCCTTGTAAATATGCCCCCATCTGTGCTTGGCAAATTTAGATTTTAATTCTTTGACTAACATAGACATGTTAAAAGCGACCCAGAAATGGTGCAAGGGCCTTAAAAAAACGCTTTCATGTGTCTTAGGCCATTTTAAGTCATTTCCCCTTGAATGTAGGTATATCATTGATTTATATGATGTGTTTAAAATCGTTTTTTGAAAAATACTAGGTTTCTTGATATGTACTGCTAGAGCTTCATAGGTTGCTTGGGGCATATTTATAAGGCATTTGAGTCTCTCTGATGTTATTTTTCCCATTTTAATTTAAGACCTTTCCCCGTGGAGCAAGGTCCTTGTAAATATGCCCTCATCTGTGCTTGGCAAATTTAGATTTTAATTCTTTGACTAACATAGCCATGTTAAAAGTGACCCAGAAATGCGTTACTCAAATGCATCTAGGCAGATGTGTCATGCTGTAAAGTCCTGTGCCACATGAAACCGTGCAGCAGTGATGCAAAACATGCACCATGTTGCAAGACAGGCCTCATTTCATCTCCAACAAGATAAGAAGCTGAATCTTCTGTAAATGTCAAAATTGTTGTATACACTGCTCAACTTATGTGTACTCTTTCATATGCTAGAGTCCATCTGCACTATGAGATACCTAAGCAAAGGAAACACAGGTGATGTGATTGTGAAATGAGGAAAAGAAACTCCACATTTTTCAATTACATCACCTGTGTTTCCTAAGTTTACGAATGACATTGTGCAGATGAGGTTTAGGTCTGTCCACGGACACAGAAGAGGTCTGGCCTTTGTTCAAGAGTGAAGTGGACATGACTTACTTCATTGGTAGGCCTTCACATGTATTATCTCCTCTATACTCTTCAACAAGCGTAAATTTAATCTGCAACCCTGAGTAGGCCTCACCTTAAAGAAACCTCTGGATAGGCCACACCTTATCGTCATCCTGAATCAATCATTTAACATGTTAGGGACAGATTTATGATAGGTGTGTGCCTCTTTTGCGCCGCTGTGCGTCACTTATGTGACGCAGCGGCGGTGCAAAAGATTTGCTATGTGGCGACATATTTAAAAATTGATGCATCTAGGCAGATGTGTCATGCTGTAAAGTCCCGTGCCACATGAAACCGATGCAGCAGTGATGGAAAAGATGCACCATGTTGCAAGACAGGCCTCATTTCATGTCCAACAAGATAAGAAGCTGAATCTTCTGTAAATGTCAAAATTGTTGTATACACTGCTCAACTTATGTGTACTTTTTCATATGCTAGAGTCCATCTGCACTATGAGATACCTAAGCAAAGGAAACACAGGTGATGTGATTGTGAAATGAGGAAAAGAAACTCCACATTTTTCAATTACATCACCTGTGTTTCCTAAGTTTACGAATGACATTGTGCAGATGAGGTTTAGGTCTGTCCACGGACACAGAAGAGGTCTGGCCTTTGTTCAAGAGGGAAGTGGACATGACTTACTTCATTGGTAGGTCTTCACATGTATTATCTCCTCTATACTCTTCAACAAGCGTAAATTTAATCTGCAACCCTGAGTAGGCCTCACCTTAAAGAAACCTCTGGATAGGCCACACCTTATCGTCATCCTGAATCAATCATTTAACATGTTAGGGACAGATTTATGATAGGTGTATGTCTCTTTTGCGTCACTGTGCGTCACTTTTGTGACGCAGCGGTGGTGCAAAAGATTTGCTATGTGGCGACATATTTACAACTTGATGCATCTAGGCAGATGTGTCATGCTGTAAAGTCCTGTGCCACATGAAACCTGCGTCAGTTTTCATATAGGTGTTTTGTTGCAAGGTATGCATTAATTTGCATGAAAGCCCTGTAAAACTAACACAGTGAAATTTAGAAGATTTCACTGAGTCAGCTTTATAGCATTGCTGAATCAAATCCTTACGCCTGTTTGAAACAGGCATAAGAAGTGATGCACCATGCAATGTGAGGGTTCCTCCTGTGCATTGCAGTAGACATGTCGCGCTTATGACGTGATTCCTGCAATGTGCTGCTTTTGCGGCACAGATGCGTGACGCATCTGTGCTGTTTTTGCTCAATGGTGCTCCACATTGTAAATTCGGCACACTATGGGTGGCAGAGCAGCGGTGCACATTAACTGGTGCATCCGTGTGGATGCGCCACTTAGCATGAATCTGCCCCTGTACATTTAAGTATGAGCAGGGGACACAGAGTCGGTGAGGCTTATCCAAGGTTAAGAAGAGATGAGTCCTGTTCACTGAAAACTTGGACATAGGCCTCACCTCCTCAGCATCGCTGGACAACGGCCCCAGCAGCGCTGTGGATGCCTGGCTTCACCTTGGGGCTTGCCCAGGAGTGGACATTTCACAGGAAAGCCAGGATGGGTTCCGCAGCGGTATGAATACAGCGCTACGAGGCCTCCGGGTAGAAGTGCGCTATATAAAATACAAACATTTACATTTACATTTACATTTACATTTACATGGCTAAATAATAGCTGCAAAATGTTACTCTTCTTAAACAATTTTACAATTATAATCTCTGAGATTTGTCTCTTACTCTGCAACATCTCATTGTTGTTCTCTTTCTTTAAAGATAACGACAACATCAACCATGAGTGACAACCAGCAATCAGTTGATTTAGACCTTATCATTGAACTTGTAATTGAAACGTCAGTGGAAGTAGATCCCTTGGATGATTTAAATTCTGAGGATGATGAAGAACATGATGAGGATGCCGATTTGTCAGAATTGTATGACAAAGGGTGGGAAGCTGACGTGCCTGAGCCTATGGAACTATAAACATTTATTTTTAAAATTTATAATAAATGAAAAGTAAAAATGTAAACCGTTTCATTTAAAATTAAACACACCTTCAAAAACAGGTTATGTGTAGTATCTTCAATAAAATATTAAAATATGCTCATAAAATTAGATCAGATTCACATATAAAACAGCACAGGTAAAATGAAGAAGAATTCCATTTCTTTTCTGCTATTTCTGTATTCTAAATTTGCCAAAGCACTAAAAAATATTGTATGTAAAAAATGTCTAGTAGTGTGTTAAGTTTTTGATGACTGTTATTGATTTACTGTTTGGTAATAGTGGTTAATAACATTTTATATTATATTTTACCACAGAATCAACTGCAGATCATTTCAAGATTTGAGCATGCCAACCAAGGATAGACTTAGAAAGGCTGCAAAACGTCAAAGACAGCAGGTCCATGAAATAATGCAGCAGTCCTCTACCAAAAAAACTTGTCAAGTCACCAAGAAAGCACCGGGTAAGACCACGAAAACATTCATAAGAAACATTTGTAGAAAAAAAAGTAGTAGTACAGAAAATGTTTTAGTCCAGAAAAAGAGAAGCAATTTAAACGGAAAGGTAAGGCCAATCAAAAATGTTACTGCTAGAGCAAGAGATAACTCTGTGCATGATAGTAGAAGGAAACAACAGTTTAGGGACATTCGTAGAAGAATGTTCCGCAACAGGATAATTGGCAATTTGTTAAAAAATATTAAGAAAGGTCAACAGAAAGTGGTTTTTTATAAGAGAAAAAAAAAAGTTGAGAAAGTTATTGATCAGGCATTTGAAATAAAGCGAAAGTTATTTATTTTGATAATCAATAGAATTAGGAAGCTAAACAAGGCAATTTATGATTTCAAAAGAAATAGTAGATGGAAGAGAATAGTTAATCGTAGTAATTTTTGTGAAGTTTTTTCCGGAGAATGGATGCATTATTCAAGTTGTGAGGCATTTTTCAATGAGGAGAGTTATTTCCAGGATAATGATTTGGTGCATGCAGTTGACACCAGTGGTCGAGCTTATGAGGTGAAAGATGGTTGTCCAGTTGAAAAAGAAAAACTTGTGACAACAGAGACAGAAGAGGTGTTAGGTAATGAGGTTTTAGGAAGACGTCCTAAGGGTCCTGTGTACACCTGGAAGTGTAGTAGTATTTGCAGTGTACGACAGAATTCCATCAATTTGCTTTGTGATTTTGTACGGACATTTAATAAGAAAAGTTTGAAGCAGAAAATGATGTTGTTGCAAGAAGTAGATCCTTGCAGAGTGAGAGAAGTGACAGGTTTGCATGGTCATTCACTGGCTTGTCTTTCCAGGAGAGTATGCCAGAGTGTTTTTCATCATTTCAGGATGCTAGCAGTGCATCATAATAAAGTGAGGAAATTAGTTAGAATGTTGTATTATGCTAAGAGTCCAGCAATTATGCTTAAACAATTATGCGCTGCACTTTTGCATGGTTTTGAAATAGATGTGAAGAATATTTCTGAAGAAATTGAGTTTTGTTACTTTGGAAGTAAAGAGGAGAATGTTGAAATTGACCCAGAAGAAGAGGGTAATGTGGAAGACAGTGTACAGGTTTCCAGTACAGATAATTTTCAGAAGGAAATTGCCACGTTTCAGGTTAAATCAAGTGAGAGGCCTAATTTCACTTGTGTGTGTTGTCGACGCACGTATTATAAGAATCAGACTAAGTTAGTGGATGTATATGCAAAAAGTGAAAGGGAAAATAATAGTGAATGGAAGGATTTCGCAACATACTTGATGGTAGAAAATTGTTTTGATTTGGGATCAGATCAACGTGTGTGTACTTATTGTTGTAACAAATTAAATCAAAACCAGATGCCTGCTAGAGCGGTTCATAATAATCTGTAATTGGTTGAGATTCCTTCTGAATTGAAGGATTTAAATACTTATGAATCTATTTTGATTCAAAGTATCCATCCCTTTCAGGCTATTGTAAGAATGGAGCCAAAGACAGGGAAATTGCCTCCATCAGATTTACAGAGAGGATTAAAGGGAAGAGTTGTTTATTTGCCTCTAGATTTGAAGAAAAACATTAATACAATTGGAGTAGAAAAAGTGGAAGAGGAACCTCTGGTTATCTTAGTTAATGGAGTTCCGAAAAAGAATAAGAAAATATGGCAAGATTTAGTAGATGTTAGGAAAGTCAAAAAGGCAACATTGTACTTGAAAAAAAATAATAAGTACTATAAGAATGTATATGTGGCAGAAGAGGAAGAAAGTGAGGAAGAGGATAGCGATTTGTGTGCTGGTCAAATTGAGAAAGTAGAACCCTCTAAAAGTGAAGAAATATATGAACATTATAGTGTTCATCCTTTGCATTCCAAGGAAGTCATGGGGAATGCTATTGAGTTGTTTCAAATGAAACAAGCCAAATGGAGTCCCATTAGTGTTTGGGAGGAAAGTTTGGAAGCTCGGTGTTTCCCACAGCTATTTCCAACAGGTCAGGGAGGAAGATATGATGAGCGACCTCATCAAATTCCTGCTTCTGAACACCGGACTTTACGATTGTATGCAGGAGATGCTAGGTTTCGACAATGCATTCCCTATTTGTTTCATCTCCTGTTTGAAAGCGATCTGTCTGGACTGTCATATGCAGTGAACCACATCTTGAAAAGTGGTATACACATGCAAAACATCTCGGCAAGTGACTTTATGGATAAAGTCAATGTCCAAGACAGTATTTTGGATTGTCACCTGATTAATCTCATGGCGTGTCAGCGTGGTACTAATGAGTACTGGTACCGTCGTCATGGTGATTTAAAATGTATGCTGAGGAACTTAGGAACTCCCACATGGTTCCTCACTCTGAGCTGTGCCGAGTATGGCTGGGAAGACTTACTTGAATTTCTACGAGAGGCAAATGGAAACATTGAAAACATCGAATTCAAGACACCCGGAGAACTGTGCTCTTTGGATCCAGTCAATGTATGCAGGTACTTCAGTCATAGATTGGAAGCTATGATGTCTTTCATCATGAACAAGAGAAATCCACCTCTTGGAGAGGTGTTGGATTTCTTCTGGAGAAAGGAGTACCAAGCAAGAGGTGCTCCTCATATACATATGCTGCTGTGGATCAAGGATGCACCTAAATTTGGAACGGATCCAGAAGACTTAGTGATGAGTTTCATACAACAGTATTCTACGTGTGCTGTTCCAAACGCAAAGGAGAAGAAAAGCCTAAGAGAAAAAGTTCTACGTTTCCAAAGCCATCGTTGTGGAAAGTACTGTCGTCGTAAATTCAGATACAAGGACAAGTTCTACACCAAATGTCGTTTCGGCTTTCCACGACCGGTGATTTCTAAAGGAAGAGTAAACAGTTTGATGTCTTCGCTGCGACATAATGTGATGAAGAAATCACCTAAAAACACATACAATTTGAAGAGGAACGAAGAGTCCAAGTACATCAACGACTACAACCCAGTGATTTTGTCCATGTGGAATGCTAACATGGATATACAGTTTGTGGCTGATAACTGTATGGCTGTGGCTCGGTATGTGACATCTTACATCACCAAAAAAGAAAAGACAGAATTGAAGGATATGTGGGAGGACATTTCCCATGAAAAGAGCCTCAGCAAGAAGTTGTACAGTTTCAGTCTGAAGATGTTGTCACATCGAGAAATCGGAGCTTACGAATGTTCTGACCGGTTGTCTTCAGCAAGTCTCTATGCCAAATCCAGGAGTATCGTTTGGGCGAGTCTTGGTCTTGCTGCAACGCGTAATCGAGTTCTGAAACCTGTGCGGGAAAATTGAGTATTTGGCGGAGAAGGAGCCAAACAGTACCGATATTTTGAAGACCAACATGTTGGAAACATATTATCCAAATCGTAGCAGTCACCTCGAGAATGTTTGTCTGTATGAGGATCTACAAAATTACATATTCAAGAGGAACATCAAAGAAGATACTGTGAAAGGAGTGTATGCTGTAATTGGAAGTGAGGGATGTCTGGTCAAGCAAAGAAAATGCCACTTGGTAAACCATCGAAAATTGAGTGGCGAATCTCCTGAAAAAAAGGAGTTTTTCTATTTAGCACTTTTACAACTTTTCAAGCCTTGGCGTGCAGAAGAGGAACTGCTTGGAGATTTCCTCTGTTACGAAGACTCTTTCACTGCCGCCAAGGAGACCATAGAATGTCCTGCTTTTCCCAAATATCTAGAAATGTTGAATGCGGAAATCGAGCAGGAAGCAACGATTGCAGCCGAGATTGCCAGAGACAGTTCTCAGGACAGTCAGAGTTATGTTTCATTGAGTCAGGATCCACTAGGAGGACCTGTTATCGAAAATGAAGCTGCCACTGCCATGAATGAAGTGGAAAGAGCCATGGCACATGCTCAGGAGGATGCGGTTAACTTAGAAGACTTGGAAAGACAACTCAACGTTGAGCAGAGGAAAATATATGACGAAAGTTACCAAGCAAATTGATCATGGATTAAGTCATGAGAAGAAAGAGTGCTCATGTACGTCGTTGAAGCCTGTTCGACTGTACGTGAGTGGAGAAGCGGGAACTGGAAAAAGTTTCCTCATTAAAGCAATTTCATGTTATTTGCAGGAAAGGACTGAGTCATCGCTGTCTTGTGTTGTCACCGCTCCAACTGGACTGGCAGCACATAACATTAAAGGTATTACTTTGCATCGTCTACTGATGCTGCCAGTGGAGCATGACAACAAATTACAATACCACAAGTTATCTGGAGATGCTTGTTGTGAAGTTTCAAGAGTCTTGAGGAAAATGAAACTTCTTATCATTGACGAAGTAAGCATGGTTTCCAATGTCATGCTTGCCTTTGTGCATTTGAGAATGCAAGAAGTTCTCAAAACAGAGTATGATGTGTTATTTGGTGGCAAACACATCATTGTTTTCGGAGATCTTCTGCAGCTGACACCAGTGAAAGGACAACCTGTGTTCAAAATGCTCACGCATGAAGATACCAGGAAGTGTCTAGGGAGCATTGGTAACGTCAATATATGGTTAAACTTCAATTATGCTGAACTGCATGAAAATATGCGCCAGGCGAAGGATGAAGATTACAAGAACATTCTACAAGATGTTAGAATTGGAAAAGTGACCGAGCATGGGAAAGAAGCTTTACATGCACGATTACTGTCAAATTTATATCCAGAACAAGACGTTGTGCCTGAGAATATTTTTCAGAAAATTACTGAGAAGAAATCTGGAATATGTTTGATGCCAACTCTTGCAGAATGTGCCTTCTTCAACAACAAAATGTTGCATTTAGAAAACCAAGAGATTGTGAAACTGGAAGCTATTGACAGAGTAGAGCATATGGGATCAACAATTATTTTGTCTGAGAATTTGAAAACAAAATTGGATTCATTAGAGAAGACTATATCTAAAACTGCAGGTTTGGAAAAGACTCTGAATGTGTGCTTAAACTGCCGTATAATTTTAAGAAGGAATTTACATGTTGAAAGAGGTCTGGTAAATGGATCAATGGGTAATGTTGTTGATTTTGTGAAATACAGAAATAGAGATGGAATTGAATTTTTAAAAATTAAATTTGATGGCATTGAGGAAGTACAGCTAATTGGTCGTTGTTCTGCTAGATTTTTGCTTGTAAAAGACTTATATGTTCGCCGTAAGCAGTTTCCTGTTTGCTTGGCATATGCGGTGACAATCCATAAATCGCAAGGTTTAAGTGTAGACAGTGCATTGGTCAATATTGGCAGTTCTGTGTTCTAGGAGGGTATGGCATATGTGGCATTGTCACGAGTTAGAACTTTATCGGGATTGTACTTGATTGAGTGTGATGTCACAAACATTTGTGCGGATCTAGATTGTGTTAAGGAATACAATAGGTTAAGAAGAGAGTATGCGCCACATTTGCCTCAATATCCTTTGTTTGAGAAACGTGTGGTAGGCCGGAAACGAAGAAATGTGACCAATACTAGGGAGGTTGTAGCAAAAAGACGAAAAGTCGATGAACCTGAAATTATAAGCAGAAACAAAAAGGATTCGGTTGAAGATGTTGTTGGTTTTCAATTTGAAAACAGTTCTGGTGTCAACTGCTATGCTAATGTAGTGGTTAATGTTTTGTTTTCTCTAGAAAATGTAAAAGAAGAGATTGTGGTCAATTCTGATCAAAGATTTTGCAGTTTGTTAAATTCTGTGTTAGAGAAATGTAGCACTGATAAAACAAAAATAGAAAGTGTGTCTGAAATTCGAAATCTGTTAGACAGATGTTCAGGTCAAACACAATTCTCTCAAAATATTCAGCAAGAATGTCAGGAGTTTTTAAAGTATATGCTTGATGTATTGCATGCTGAAGGTGTAGATGTAGATCACCTGTTTGGGCTTTCTTATCAATGGCAGCATGACTACGAGAACTGTAGGGTATCAAGTACTACTAGTGTAGACTCAGAAAGATTTATATATTTAACTTTGCCAGACAGTAAATCAGTCTCCTTTAATAAGCTAGTAAAAGCAGCTGATCACAACATGGAGTGTAGCCAATGTAAATCTGAAATGATGTCAACATTACTTATACGAACATATGGCCAGTATGTCATTTTAATGTTCCAGCGATGTAGGCCTGATGGAACAAAATTGACAACTTTAATTAAAAAGTTTGTGGCTTCGCAGTTGTCAATATCAGGAAGGACTTTTGTAACTGCAGCAATTATATATCATGACGGTCCTTCAATAACATCAGGACATTACACAGCTTATTTAAAGTCTAGAAATGGCTGGTCATTCTGCAACGATTCTGTTTTAATTTTCCCCCAAAAATTGCCGTATGACCTTAAAAATTCTTACCTGGTGTTTTTAAAACCAAAATTTTAGGGAAAGAATCTCGGGATGTGCTCTGAGGAATTTCAAGAGGTTCTAATGGCTCCTACACGATTTGGCCTTGAGGATAAGTGTAGTACAGAGACATAAGTTCTTACCGTAACACTTGACGTCATGGAAAAATAACTGCACTTTGAATGAGTTCAGAAAAACTGTTTCTTTTTATAAGCTAATTCAAGCAGCCAATCAAAACATGGAGTAGAGGGAATGTAAGTCTGCAATGCTGTCTACTGTTTTATATTGCTTTGTGATTAAAAGTGATGTAGAGAATTAAATAATTGTAGTAGTCATAGAGGTAGTGTAAGTCTGCTTCATAGTAAGCAGTATCAGTGTCATAGGAAATGTAGAACATGAGTGAGCAAGAAGGATAGGATATTACTAGTCCAGGATTGTGAAAGTGATCTTGAACGTTTTCTTTCTGAAAGTTGCGGAAATACAAAATGACGGGATTTGCTTACAAGAATTCCAAGAGTTATAAATGGCTCTTACATGATTTGGCCTTGTGGAAACGTGTGGTAGAGAGCGAGAAGTCATTTATTGTATGTAACATATTTCTCAAAACGATGGAGGTTTTCTTTCAGAAAGTGGCGGGCTGAAAATAAAAACAGCACAACCGAGTGTAAGCTGTTCATAGGACATCCTTCGACATCATGGAAAGTAAGTTACTTTTGAGGAGTTCTGATTTCTGATTGGTTATGTTATATGGGTTTTTTAAACACAATCATTTTGATTGTGGTTTTTTTCCCCGCTGTTATATGATGAATACCTTCAAGTCACTGTTTTTAGTGAAATTTGATACATTCTGAGAACAGCAAAAATAAACCATTTAACATGTATAATTAATTCTGTACTGTTTGTATTTATGATGTACATGTAGAACTGTGTAGGAGGCATGGAGAAGGTGAGGCTTCTGTAAGTGTCAAATTTGTTGCATACAGTGCTCACATTCTACGTAGTCTTTCATATGCTAGACTACATTTCCACAATGAGATACCTAAGCAAAGGAAACACAGGTGATGTGATTGTGGAATGAGCAAATAAAATTGCACGTTTTTCAATTATATTACCTGTGTTTCCTAACATTACGAATCACATTGTGCAGATGAAGTTTAGGCCTGTCCAGGGAAACAGAGGAAGTCTGAACTTTACTGGTTGGCCTGCACATGTATTATCTCCTCTGTACTCTTCAACAAGCTTAAATTTGATCTGCAACCCTGAGTAGGCCTCACCTGAAACAAACGTCTGGATAGGACACACCTTATTGCCATCCTGAAACAATGATTTAAAATGTTAGGAACAGTTTTATGATGATTGTGCACCTCTTTTGCGCTGCCATTGCGTCACTTTTGTGAGACAACAGCAGTGCTAAAGATGCACCATGTTCCAAGATAGGCCTCACTTCATCTGCATCAAGATACTGTTAGTTTAAATTGTATATCTTTAGGACTGTGTAGGGGGCGTGGAGAAGCAGAAGCTTCTGTAAGTGTCAAAGTTGTTGAAAAACTGTTTGTCCTTCAATCTTTTCCCTTGTCTTTTCTAATTTTTAAATACATGTTTTAATATTTTTCAAATGTTTGTTATCTCTTTCACAGATTGAAAGTATAAAAATAACAAGTGAGTAAGTTAACGACAATTATAAGGTAAATGTTTTGTACTCTTTTTGTTACATTTCTATCACATTCACCTACTATTAGTTCCACAGCTTCATTTCTTTAACCCTCAGTTTCCTGCCTTTGCTACTTCCCTCATTCCTTTCTCTATTACCTACTTACTCTACTCCTTCCACTCCTTTTCTCAGTCCATCTCTTCTCATAGTTCCTCACTCTTGTTCACTCACTCCATCTCTATTAGTCTTAGTGTCTTTGACTGATCACTCTTTCACTACTTGTTCATTATGCTTTTTCTGTGTAGTTGAAGCACACTAAGGGGCATATTATGAACACAGCCAATAAAATTATTGCTGTTTTTATCGGCAGAAAACTGATGCAAAAGTGGTTTTAGCGGCAGTTTTCTGCCGCAAAAGCGGCTTTAGCGACACATTTCTGCCGATAAAAGCTGCAAAACTTTTATTGCCTATGTTGATAATATGGCCCTATGTTATTTACATTTCTTTGCTGTTTCAATTATTCTTTTTCTGTTACTTCTTCTTTTCTGCTTTCTGTTTTTTCTCTCTGTTATTCCACATGTTTTAATCTTATTTTGAACATTCACTCTTATTCTCTAAGAAACTCTTCTTTGTTAGTCTTCTACTCTCTTTTTTTCTTTCACTTCCTTATCTATTTTGTTTTTCACAATTATACCCTCTTCCATCTTTTCTTCGGTAAATAAATCTATTAAACAGTATCTCTGGTTTACTCCCTATAGCTGTCTTTCTTTTAACATTACTCTCTGTTTACTTCCCTTATACTTACTCTTCTTCTTTTTTTTTTTTTTTTTTTTGGTTCGCTCCCGGTTCGCGTACCGGGGAGCGAACGGGAAAGCGAACCAAAAGAAATAGAGGTTGCCAGAGTGCTAAACATTCTAGCAATTTTTCATAAAGGGAAGGTAGTTCTGAAAAGAACTTTATTTTTTATTTTTTGTTGTTTTATATTTTTTTGTGTTTTTTTGGAGGGGGGGGAACAAAAATGATTCAGTACAAAGGGCTCAACAGGAGCAACCAAAAAAAAAAGAAAATTTCGTTTCGGGGACGTTTTGAACATTGATGATGTTCATATGCTGTATTTATTAGAGTAACACTCATCTGTCCACATGAAATTAATTTGCCACAATCTAAACATGTCATTTTAATCTTTCCAAAGTTCTTCTGAATATTTGGGACCGTTTCCCTTGCTCTGATGCTGTCAGTGCCACTTCATTGGTGGATGTACTGGCAGGTCGGGGGTTGTCCACCAAATCTCTCATTTGTGCAGCACTATAATTAAGCGGGTGCCACCTCTCCATGTGTCGATGCATGGTATAATTACCAAAACTATATTTTTTTTCGGTCCCTCTGGAGAGTTGTTCGTGGCAGATCAGGCAGGTAACGTATCTGGCATTTACTTTCTTTTTATGTGGAGGCAAAGAAAAAAATTGCCAAATAAAATTGACTTTAACATGGGACGTCCTTGGCATTTCTTTCAAAAACCCCCTTGTCCCTTGCTCCTGTTCCTCGTCTTCCTCTTCTTCCTCCTCTTGTTGGAAGATGACCTGGCCAGTTGGACCTCTCTTCTTTGGTGGTGGTGGACGTGGTGGGGAGCCACCAGCTGCAGCTACTACAGATGCCATGAGTAAGCACGCAAAAACAGGTCTTTCTCTCATAAAAATGAAAGTCGGAGTGAAGAAAAAAAGTGGGACTTTCATAATTTGGGAAAAAAAAATGTTGTAAACCAATGAAAAGTGATTATTTTACGTCATATGATCAAACGTTCCATCATTAGGAAACTAAAAGTAAAATGAACCAATGAAAAGTTTTATGAACTAGTCACATGACCTGTTATGCTTACGTTACGCGCCTCGGATCGTTTCCGGGGCTCTGCGTTTCGTGCCTTGGTTCGCGTTCCAGAGCGCTTCCGGTTGCGCTAACGAAGGGTGTCATAAGGCGCATTACGCAGTAATGCGATACGTTGTGATTACGCAACGCGTCACGATGTGGCTTTCTAACGTGGTCAGTGGGGGCTGTTTGAGGATCTGACTGCATTGGAAAGCAATGTGATGCTGTGCGTCGCCCCCAAGATGGAGGTTCCTCGGCTGCAGTGGGGCGCCCCTTGGTGTTTCACTCGCTATGCAGCTGAGGTGCAAATAAGCTTCAGACAGTCTAACAAGCACTCCTCAAAACTTTGAACTATCAGAGTGCATGAGTTTCATGCTCGATCGATTGAGCTTGCCGGATCGGGCAACAAAAAGTATAAAATAGTTATGTAAATAGTTATTTAATAAAATGTTTTACCCTGTTACTTTGCTGGTGTGTTGTATATATTTGTAATATTTGTATAGAGTTTATCGTTATTTTGGGCGGGGTGGGTGGCGGAGCCGAGCTGTCTTGCAGCCATCATGGTGTGGAGTTCAGTTCATCTCACTAGTTTCGTATTTCTCATGAGGGGTTGTTCCTAATGTTTCTATTTTAGCGAGGTCAAAAAGAGATCCCATTAGTGGCCTACTGATTTTGCTCGATTCCTTTTGTTTTTTTACACGATTTTTCACTATCTGCAAAGAGTAAACAGAGTATTGCGACTCTGTGCTTGTTTGTAAATAGAGAATGAACCAAAGAGAACCAATTCTAAAACAGTAAATGCTTGGATAACAATCAATCAAATGGAGAGAGAAGCAGGCACGACGGATTACAACGGGGGCAAAGGCCTGCGTTAAGTACCCTTCACTATCTGCAAAGAGAGAGTACTCCTAATAGAAATGAGGGGGGGGCAGCATTCAAAGCAGATCAGTGTGCATAAACACGAAAATGTTTTTACTTACCACGTACTTGACATTCGACAGCTTATGATATTTGCTATTAAAAAACGATTGAAATTCACTGAAAAAACCATAGGTTAGACACCATATATAGTTAGGAATTAGCATTTAAAAAACCTTGAAAATTCACTGAAAAAACCATAGGTTATAGACCATATATAGTTAGGAATTAGCATTTAAAAAACCTTATTTTACTCACACAAAACCATTGGAATTCCATATATAGTTAGTTGCACTAACTATATATCGCGCATCCGTAATCCACTGCTGATGATGTCACATATTACATCATTCATGACATGGTCAGTGACATCACTGATGACATCACTGATGACATCTCAAATGACATCACTGATGACACCACTGATGACATCTCAAATGACATCATTCTTGTGCTAATACGATAAACCTCTTCAGACTCTAATATAACCTTAGATACACTCAGTGTATACAGACACTCACACACTGTCACTCATCCATGGAGTTACTCACACACCTAGTCAGTCATGCAAAGAAACAATCTCACCTCCATTTCCTCAACTATACAGTTATACACACCTTACTTATTCAAACATATACTAACACATATTTACTCTCTTATACAATCCCTGATACAAGTTCACAATGATCCATACAGCCACTCACACATTCAGTGGCTCTCATGTACAGTTATTTATATATGCCAACTCTCACATGTACTGTGTTTTACATATGTACTTACTATGACATGTAGCATTGAGATATCCATTCACTCATCAATACACTCATGCACACAGTCAACCGCCCATGTAGCTTTTTCCACATGCACTCTTGAACTCATACACCTAGTGAATCAACTGCTCACACATCTATGCACAGAGTCACACACCTCCCAGCCACCCCCACACAAACTCAATCTCCCATACAAATACTAAGGCAACCAATCAATAACACATATAGCCTCTCGTATAGCTAATGATCAACACATGCAGCAGTTTACATCACAACAGACATACTGATGCACACATTCAGACAGTTTAGTCACTAACCCATGCATTTAGTACGACACATTTATTCACTCACTCATACAGTCAGTCACGCACCTACTAAATCCTTCATCCAGACACTTATACATCCACTCATTCTTCAATATATCAAACATATTTAAACTTTACAGAAACACACAGTCACTGGATGATGTCATCAGTGATGTCATCAGTGATGTCATTTGAGATGTCATCAGTGATGTCATCAGTGATGCCATTTGAGATGTCATCAGTGATGTCACTGACCATGTCATGAATGATGTAATATGTGACATCATCAGCAGTGGATTGCGGATGCGCGATATATAGTTAGTGCAACTAACTATATATGGAATTTCAATGGTTTTGTGTGAGTAAAATAAGGTTTTTTAAATGCTAATTCCTAACTATATATGGTCTATAACCTATGGTTTTTTCAGTGAATATATATATATATATATATATATATTCACTGAAAAAACCATAGGTTATAGACCAATATATATATATTCACTGAAAAAACCATAGGTTATAGACCATATATAGTTAGAAATTAGCATTTACAAAACCTTGAAAATTCACTGAAAAAACCATAGGTTATACACCATAGTTAGGAATTAGCATTTACAAAACCTAATTTTACTCACACAAAACCATTGAAATTCGCATATATAGTTAGTTGCACTAACTATATATCGCGCACCCGCAATCCACTGCTGATCATGTCACATATTACATCATTCATGACATGGTCAGTGACATCACTGATGACATCTCAAATGACATCACTGATGACATCACTGATGACATCTCAAATGACATCACTGATGACATCACTGATAACAACATCCAGTGATTTTATGTTTCTGTAAAGTTTAAATATGTCTTACATATTGAAGAATGAGTGGATGTAGAAGTGTCTGGATGAAGGATTTAGTAGGTGCATGACTGACTGTATGAGTGAGTGATTAAATATGTCTCACTGAGTGCATGGGTTAGTGACTAAACTGTCTTAATTTGTGCATCATTATGTCTGTTGTTCTGTAAACTGCTGCATGTGTTGATCAGTAGCTATATGAGTAACTATATGGGTTATTGATTGGTTGCCCAAGTATTTGCATGGGAGACTGAGTGTGTGTGTTGGTGGTTGAGAGGTGTATGACTCTGTGCATAGATGTGTGAGCAGTTGATTCACTAGATGTCTGGGTTCAAAAGTGCATGTGGAAACAGCTGTATGGGTGGTTGACTGTGTGCATGAGTGTATTGGTGAGTGAATGGATATCTCAGTGCTACATGTCAAAGTAAAGACATATGTAAAACACAGTATATGTGAGAGTTGACATATATAAATAACTGTGCATAAGAGCCAGTGAATGTGTGAGTGGCTGTATGGATCATTATGAAATTGTATCTAGGATTGTATGAGAGAGTAAATATGTGTTAGTATCTGTTTGAATAAGTAAGGTGTGTATAACTGTATAGTTGAGGAAATGGAGGTGTGATTGATTCTTTGCATGACTGACTAGGTGTGTGAGTAACTCCATGGATGAGTGACAGTCTGTGAGTGTCTGTTTACACTGAGTGTATATAAGGTTATATTAGAGTCTGAAGAGGTTCATCGTATTATCACATGAATGATGTCATCAGTGATGTGATCAGTAATGTCAAATGAGATGTCATCAGTGATGTCATCAGTGATGTCACTGACCATGTCATGAATGATGTAATATGCGACATGATCAGCAGTGGATTGCGGGTGCGCGATATGTAGTTAGTGCAACTAACTATATATGCGAATTTCAATGGTTTTGTGTGAGTAAAATAAGGTTTTGTAAATGCTAATTCCTAACTATATATGGTGTATAACCTATGGTTTTTTCAGTGAATTTTCAAGGTTTTGTAAATGCTAATTCCTAACTATATATGGTCTATAACCTATGGTTTTTTCAGTGAATTTCAATGGTTTTTTAATAGCAAATATCAAAAGCTGTAAAATGTATTCTTCTTTTAAAGGAAAAATATATTTTATATGTTTTTACTATAATTTTTTTATGTATATATATTTTTTTTTATTATTTTTTTTGTTTCGCTACCGGTCCGCGTACCGGGTAGCTTCCCGTTAGCTCAATTTGGTGCCGCGACCCGGTCCGCGAACCGGTAAACGTTCCGTTAACGCAACTGCCGCGTTAGAAAACAACATCGTGACGCGTCGCGTAAGCGCGACGTGTCGCGTTGCCGCGTAATGCGTCTTATGACGCGCCGCGTTAGCGCACCCGGAAGTGCTCCGGAGCCCGAGGCGTGAAGCGCAGCACTCCCGAAGCGCTTCGGGTGCGTAGCGGGACGCGTAACGTAAGCGTAACAAGTCATGTGACTTGTTAATAAAACTTTTTATTGGTTCATTTCACTTTTGGTTTCCTAATAATGTAAGGCTAGGTCATGTGACCTAAAAATAACCCTTTTCATTGGTTTAGAACATTTTTTTTTCCAAATGATGAAAGCCCCCACCTTTTTTCTGACTCTGACTTTCAACTTTGTGAGAGGAAGACCTATTTTCATTATTAGGAGATGGCTTCAATAGTAGCTGCAGCTGGTGCACCCCCACCACCACCACCACCTCCAAGGTAGGAAGGACCACCTACCCAGTTCCTTCCCAACCCTGAGGAAAGGAGGAAGAAGAGGAAGAGGAGGTACATGAGAGAGTATTCTTGCCCGGAAATCCCACCACAAGGACAATTTCATTTGCCAATTTTTTACATTCCCTGAAGGCCATAAAAAAGTCAATGCCCATCATGTGAGATGCCTGATCTGCAAAGGAGTTCTGTCCCGAGGCACAGATAAAAAATATAGTTATGGGATCTACACTATGCATCGCCACATGCAAAGGTGGCATCCAATAAATTACAGTGTGGCTGAGCTGCGTGACCTCCGTGAAAACCTACGAACTCTTGTGGCCACCACCTCAACACAGGAAAGTCTTTCAGGACCAGAGGCGAGGGAGACGGTACCCAATATCCAGAGCAATTTTCAACACATCAAGCTGGTGTGTAGATATTGTGGGGGACTACTTTGCTACGGGGAGATGAGTGTGATTTTAATGAACAGAGCATATGAAAATCACAAGTGCTCAAAACACCCCAAAAAGTGATTTTTTTTTTGCTCCTGTTGAGCCGTTTCTAATGCCTGTTTTTCGTTGTTCCCCCTCCAAAAAAACATAAAAAATTTAAAGTTGTTCAAAAAAAAAAAAAAAATTCAGAAAAAAAATAAAAAATATATAAAACAACAAAAACAATAAAAAAAGTTCTTTTCAGAACTACCTCCCATTTATAAAATTTTTTAAAAATGTTTAGCACTCTTGCAATTTCTTTTTTTTTGATTCGCTTCCTGGTTCGCGCGCCGGTACGCGAACCGGAAGCGAACCAAAAAAAAAATGAAAAAAAAAATAGAGTGAATATAAGGGAAGGAGACAGAGAGAATAAAGTTAAAATAAAGACAGCTAGAGGGGGTAACACAGAGATACTGTATAATAGATAATTAAACAAAGAAAAGTTATAAGAGGGAAAAATTGAGAAAAAGAAAACAGAAAAAGAAGTGAAGGAAAAAAAGAGTGTAGAAGAATAATAAACAAGAGTTACTTGGAGAATGTGAATGAATCTTCAAATTGAAAAGAAAGAGCGTAAAGGATGTGGAGTAAGAGGTAGGGATAGAACCGGACTAAAACAACAACCCTGAGAGAAGGTGTTAAAAAAACAGTGAGTGAAAGTAAATAGGATTAAAACATGTGGAATGACAGAGAGAAAAAACAGAAAGAAGAAAAGAAGAAGTGATAGAAAAAGAATAATTGAAGCAGCAAAAAAATGAATATAAGATAGTGTGCTTGAACTACAGAGAGAAAGCATAAAGAACAACTAGTAAAAGAGTGAAGAGACAGTGACAGTTTGTGTTAGAAAGACGGACTGAGTGAAAAGGAGTGAGGAACTGTGAGAACAGAGGGACTGACAAAAGGAGTGGAAGGAGTGGAGTAAGTAAGTAATTGAAAAGGAATGAGGGAAAAAGCAAAGGAAGGAAACTGAGGGTTAAGGAAATAAAGCAGTGGAAGTAATAGAAGTTGATTGTGATAGATATGTTTGGGAAAAAGTACTAAATACTTACTTTATAGTTGTTGTTAACTCCATCACTTATAATTTTTTTTATTTCAATCTGTGAAAGAAAGAAGAAAAATTTGAAAAATATTAAAACATGTATTTAAAAAATAGAAAAGACAAGGCATAAGGTTGAAAATCATACAATTTTACAAAGAAATAAAGTTAGAGATAAACATTCAGAAAGGAAAATAAAGTAACAGTGAAAGACAGACAGAGTCAAAAAGAAATAGAAATAGAGTAAATTACTAAGTGAATAAAAAGGAGGATAGATTCAGTGACAGAAAAGAAGGATAGAAGAGAAAAATAAACTAAAGATGTGTAAGATACTAAAAGAATGTGAGTAAGGTAAACTAAATAAGGAAAGGGTGAATAAGGAAAAGAGAGTGAGGGAGAGAGGGGACACAGAAAGTGAAGGAAAGAGTGTCAGCTACAGACTGAGTGAAGCAACAAAGAAAGATAAATGAGTGAAGGTGAGTTAAACTAACTGATTGCAACAAAAAAGGATAACCCAAAATTATTTAATTTCGAAAACAAAAGGGAGAAAAGATGGAAAAGAGAACCGAAGCAGAGGGTCTAAAAGCTAGAAAATGGTGCATGAGAGAAAAGAAAAAAGCAGAGTTGGAATAAGGAAACAAAGGTTGAAAGATAAGTGGAGTTAGAGAACAAGGGTGAAAGAGAATAAAACAAAAGGCAATGTGAGTATGTAAAGAGAATTGATATAAGGTAGTAAAAGACAAGTAAGCATGAGACAAGATGAGTATAAATTAAAAATCACAATACAAAATATAGAATTAATTATACATATTAAATGGTTTATTTTTTCTGTTCTCAGAATATACCAAATTTCACTAAAAACAGTGAGTTGAAGGTATTCATCATATAACAGCGGGGAAAAAAAACACAATCAAAATGATTGTGTTTAAAAAAACCAAATAATATAACAAATCAGAAATCAGAACTCATCAAAACTACACTTACTTTCCATGACGTCGAATGATATGCGATGAACAGCTTATACTCTGTTGTGCTCTAAAAAATCCGTGCCCACCACTTTCTGAAAGAAAAGCTCTTTCTTTTTGAGTAATATATTAGAAACAATAAATGACTTTTTGCTCTCTACCACACTTCTCCTCAAGGCCAAATCGTGTAAAAGCCAATTTAATCTCTTCGAATTCCTCAAAGCAAATCCCGTCATTTTCTTTTTCCCCGACTTTCAGAAAGAAAACGTCCAAAATCACTTTCACAATCTTGTACTAATAATATCTCCCCTTCTAGTTTACTCATATTTCACATTTCCTATAACATTGATACCACTTACTATGAGGCACACTTACACTACCTCTATTACTTTTCCAATTTTTTCATTCTCTTGATCTCAGTTACTAACAAAGCAATTTTAAACAACAGAGTAAATCATATCAACTCTTTGAATCATTATAGGCCACTTATGTTGATCTGCTAACATCGTGTGTAAGCGCTAAGGAGAATACTCGCTGCAATCAGTGATTTTAAAACTGTTGTGTCGTGATTTACTGTTTTTTTTTAAAGACTGTTATTCTTACCCTTTATTTTCACACGCTGACTCCCCGTTCCACCGCAGCATTGTGCTGTTTGTTGTGGAGGGAGGTAATCTCGTACTCACTTCCTGGTCACGCCACGCTGGGCGGCCATCTTTGGTGGGTGACGCTCTAGTCTTTGTCACTCCCCCCTGACTACAAAAGGGCTTAGCGCATTTGCGCACATCTGTTGATCTGCTAACATTGTTTGTAAGCGCTAAGGAGAATACTCGCGGCAATCAGTGATTTTAAAACTGTTGTGTCGTGATTTACTGTTTTTTTTTAAAGACTGTTATTCTTACCCTTTATTTTCACACGCTGACTCCCCGTTCCACCGCAGCATTGTGCTGTTTGTTGTGGAGGGAGGTAATCGCGTACTCACTTCCTGGTCACGCCACGCTGGGCGGCCATCTTTGGTGGGTGACGCTCTAGTCTTTGTCACTCCCCCTGACTACAAAAGGGCTTAGCGCATTTGCGCACATCTGTTGATCTGCTAACATCGTGTGTAAGCGCTAAGGAGAATACTCGCTGCAATCAGTGATTTTAAAACTGTTGTGTCGTGATTTACTGTTTTTTTTAAAGACTGTTATTCTTACCCTTTATTTTCACACTCTGACTCCCCGTTCCACCGCAGCATTGTGCTGTTTGTTGTGGAGGGAGGTAATCGCGTACTCACTTCCTGGTCACGCCACGCTGGGCGGCCATCTTTGGTGGGTGACGCTCTAGTCTTTGTCACTCCCCCTGACTACAAAAGGGCTTAGCGCATTAGCGCACATCTGTTGATCTGCTAACATCGTGTGTAAGCGCTAAGGAGAATACTCGCTGCAATCAGTGATTTTAAAACTGTTGTGTCGTGATTTACTGTTTTTTTAAAGACTGTTATTCTTACCCTTTATTTTCACACGCTGACTCCCCGTTCCACCGCAGCATTGTGCTGTTTGTTGTGGAGGGAGGTAATCGCGTACTCACTTCCTGGTCACGCCACGCTGGGCGGCCATCTTTGGTGGGTGACGCTCTAGTCTTTGTCACTCACCCTGACTACAAAAGGGCTTAGCGCATTTGCGCACATCTGTTGATCTGCTAACATCGTGTGTAAGCGCTAAGGAGAATACTCGCTGCAATCAGTGATTTTAAAACTGTTGTGTCGTGATTTACTGTTTTTTTAAAGACTGTTATTCTTACCCTTTATTTTCACACGCTGACTCCCCGTTCCACCGCAGCATTGTGCTGTTTGTTGTGGAGGGAGGTAATCGCGTACTCACTTCCTGGTCACGCCACGCTGGGCGGCCATCTTTGGTGGGTGACGCTCCAGTCTTTGTCACTCCCCCTGACTACAAAAGGGCTTAGCGCATTTGCGCACATCTGTTGATCTGCTAACATTGTTTGTAAGCGCTAAGGAGAATACTCGCGGCAATCAGTGATTTTAAAACTGTTGTGTCGTGATTTACTGTTTTTTTTTAAAGACTGTTATTCTTACCCTTTATTTTCACACGCTGACTCCCCGTTCCACCGCAGCATTGTGCTGTTTGTTGTGGAGGGAGGTAATCGCGTACTCACTTCCTGGTCACGCCACGCTGGGCGGCCATCTTTGGTGGGTGACGCTCTAGTCTTTGTCACTCCCCCTGACTACAAAAGGGCTTAGCGCATTTGCGCACATCTGTTGATCTGCTAACATCGTGTGTAAGCGCTAAGGAGAATACTCGCTGCAATCAGTGATTTTAAAACTGTTGTGTCGTGATTTACTGTTTTTTTTAAAGACTGTTATTCTTACCCTTTATTTTCACACTCTGACTCCCCGTTCCACCGCAGCATTGTGCTGTTTGTTGTGGAGGGAGGTAATCGCGTACTCACTTCCTGGTCACGCCACGCTGGGCGGCCATCTTTGGTGGGTGACGCTCTAGTCTTTGTCACTCCCCCTGACTACAAAAGGGCTTAGCGCATTAGCGCACATCTGTTGATCTGCTAACATCGTGTGTAAGCGCTAAGGAGAATACTCGCTGCAATCAGTGATTTTAAAACTGTTGTGTCGTGATTTACTGTTTTTTTAAAGACTGTTATTCTTACCCTTTATTTTCACACGCTGACTCCCCGTTCAACCGCAGCATTGTGCTGTTTGTTGTGGAGGGAGGTAATCGCGTACTCACTTCCTGGTCACGCCACGCCACGATGGGCGGCCACGCTGGGCGGCCATCTTTGGTGGGTGACGCTCTAGTCTTTGTCACTCCCCCAATCTACTTATACCTCGGATCTTCCGCGCAGCGGTGACATGCAGCGGAATAGCAGAAGAGGCGCCAAAGAGAAGCCAGTCTGCGCCAGTCCGCGTCCAGACGCTTCCAGCTTTCTGCCTGACACCATGGTAGGAAACTGCCGCATCTATAGCTCTTCCTTCCTACACTCGCTACGTCCCCCCACTAACCCTCTGTGTTTTCATTCGATCTCCCCGCTCAATACTTGGTCGCACTGCTCTTCATGCAGCTGGAGTCTAACTCCAGCGTACTCCGATAAACCCCAACCCCTACATAAATGGAGAATGTTTCTCCTCAATTGCCGGTCCCTTCCAAAACACCACACAGAGCTCTCTATGCTGATAGAAGAGCTACATCCCGAGGCTGTCTTTCTGACAGAAACATGGCTTCAATTGGAAAACGACCCCTCCACGGTATGGGTGACACCGGAAGGTTACACTATGAAACACCTTGACCGTCAGATGGGGAGAGGTGGCGGTCTCGCCATCATACACAGGGATATTTTTAAATGTCGCATCATCCCCTCTACCATATCCAAGTGTGAGAGTTTCCATTTTTCCCTAGAACTCTCACCTACCACCACATTCTCCGGCATGCTGGCCTATCGCCCTCCTGGCGCCCTCGGCAACTTTATTCCTAACCTGACAGATACTGTCGCTAGCGCCCTGCTTTCCACAGCAAATTTTACTCTGCTGGGGGATTTTAATCTGCACCTGGATGACCCGTGTGACTCCTCAGCCAACAACCTTAGGCTGAACCTTCAGGCCATTGACCTTTGCCAAAAGGGTTTTCTTGCAACTCACAATAGGGGACACCTTCTGGACCACATCTACAGCAACCTGGATAATTTAAAAGTAGAGACTCCCATTCCCCTTCCATGGACAGACCATTGTCTAATACCCTTTATCTGGTTTACAAACCCCCTTCTTATCACCCATAAGCCCAATAAGCACTGGGGTAGGAAATGGTCCTCCTTACCGCTACCCGAGTGGGAACGTGCCCTTATTGAACACCCACCTCAGAGGTCCACTAATCCCAGTACTGCCACGACTAACTTTGACATCTGGATCTCCAGTACCCTCGATCAGGTTCTCCCCCGCACCCCCCTAAAACTAATAACTAGATCCAAAGTTGCCCCGTGGTATACACCCGCCCTTAGAACCATGAAGCAATCATGCCGCAGACTTGAGAGAGCGTGGAGGCAAGACCACTCTCAACAAAGGAGGGCCAACTATAGAGCCGCTATCAAACTGTACAAGAGAGAAATTGCCGCCACTCAATCGCGTTTCTATAACGTGAAAATCAACCTGGCGGCTAATGCACCCAAGGAAATTTTTAAAATTGCAAAATCTTTAATATCCCCACTCTCTGAGCGACCATCATCAGACGGCGCACAAACTCGGTGCAATAATCTTGCTACCTTTTTTTCCCAGAAAATTCAGGGAATTTATTCTTCATTCATCACTGGTGATGACAATAACAAATCCATTCCCCTTCCTGTCCCTGTCCCCTCCACCCCCTGCACACTCGAAACACTTCCACTCCTTGATCTGGCATCATTAGATAAACTGATCCCTAAAATCACCTCGGGATCCCCAAATGACCACGCTCCCCCCCACGTGCTTACTAAGGTTCTAGACGTTATTCGTCCAGTCATCCTAGACGTCCTCAATGCCTCCATCGCCTCCAACACCGTCCCGCCTCCATGGAAGTGTGCAATGGTAAAAGCTTTGTTGAAAAAGCCCATGTTGGACCAGAACAACTTGGCCAACTACCGTCCCATCTCTTTACTTCCATGGATGAGAAAGCTACTTGAGAGGCATGTTAATAACATCCTAGTGGACTTTTTTGAGTCCAACAGCCTGCTCCGTTCCTCCCAAACAGGGTTCCGTCGACAGCACGGAACCAAAACCGCTCTTCTAGCAGTGACGGAAGAAGCTAGAACTGTGCTGGATCAGGGAGGTAAGGCCGCCATCATTCTACTCGACCTCAGTGCCGCGTTCGACACGGTGAACCACTCTACTCTGCTTCATCGGCTGAGTGGTTTGGGGGTGTCGGGCGCGGCCCTGAAATGGCTTGCCTCCTTCCTGGACGGCAGATTCTTCCAGGTGTTTGAGGGTGAGTCGGTCTCCCCAAAACTTCCTCTCAGCTGTGGAGTACCTCAGGGTTCTTCCCTGAGCCCTACTCTTTTTAATGCTTATATGGAGCCCTTGGAGAGGATAGTCCACCCCTTCGGGGTGCGTATTGTCACCTACGCAGATGACACCCAATTGGTGGTCTCACTGGACCACTCCGCGGGATCCTCCTCCACCCTAGGTCCCTGTCTAGAGGCGGTTGCCAGATGGATGCAATCCTCATTTCTCAAGCTGAATGGGGAGAAAACCGATATAATGCTGTTGGGCAACCCCCCCCCCATCTGCCCTAGCTTCCATCTGGCCCCCATCTCTTGGTTTGCCCCCTCCTCCCAAACCCCAGATTAAGAGCCTGGGAGTCTGGCTGGACAAAGTACTTGATTTCTCAGCACAGGCCACAAAAACTGCTTCCACCTGTATCGGAATGATGAAGATGCTCCGCAAGGTGCTACCCCTGCTCCCACTCCAGGCTAGGAGGATCATGGTCCAGGCCCTGATCCTCTCCCGCCTGGATTATGGGAATGCTCTCTACATGGGAGCTCCAGCAGCTGTGACCCGTAGGCTTCAGGTCACACAGAACTGCGCTGCCCGCTTACTTTACAATATCCCCCGCTGGCAGTCAGCTAAGAAAGCTCTAAAGGAGCTTCACTGGCTCCCCGTGGCAGCCAGAATTCAGTTCAAGGCCATGTGCATTACGCACAAATCCTTTCACCGCACTGGCCCAGCAATTCTTCACACCATAGCTACACCCTATGCTCCGTTCAGAGCCTTACACTCTAGCTCTCTGCAACTGGTAACTACCACCAAAATTAACAAAGCCCGTTGGGGGGCCACTCATTCTCCCATACTGCGGCCTGGATCTGGAATTCCCTCCCCCTCTCTCTTCGAGAAATCAACAATCATCTTTCCTTTAGAAAAGCTTTAAAAACTCACCTGTTTGTAAAGATGTGTTGATCCCTCTGAGCTTGGCACCAGTAATCAGCTTAAAACGCTGCGAGGCCTCCGGGTAGCTACGCGCTATATAAGTGCAATTCAATTCAATTCAATTCAATTATGTACCTCTATGACTACTTTACATTTTTAATTATCATGATCACTCTTATTCACAAAGCAATTTAAAACAGCAGACTCAAATGTATCAACTGCTCCAATCTTCGTAGGCCACTTTCCTTCCCTAAAATTTTGGTTGTAAAAACAGTAGGTAAGAATTTTTTTAATCAAACGGTAAACGTTTTTTGAAAGTTAAAACAGAATCATTGCAGAATGACCACCCGTTTCCAGATTTTAAATAAGCTGTGTAATGTCCTGAAGTTGTTGAAGGACCGTCATAATATATAATTGCTGCAGTTACAAAAGTCCTTCCTGATATTGATAACTGCGAAGCCACAAAACTTTTAATTAAAGTTGTCAATTTAGTTCCATCAGACCTACATCGTTGGAACATTAAAATGACATACTGGCCATAACTTCGTATAAATAATGTGGACAGCATTGCAGACTTACATTGGCTACACTCCATGTTTTGATCGGCTGCTTTTACTAGCTTATTAAAGGATACTGATTTAATGTCAGGCAAAGTTAAATATATAAATCTTTCTGAGTCTACACTAGTAGTACTTGATAGCCTACAGTTCTCGCAGTCATGCTGCCATTGTTAAGAAAGGCCAAACAGATAATCTACATCTACACCTTCATCTTGCAAAACATCAAGCATATACATTAAAAACTCCTGACAATCCTGCTGAATATTTTGAGAGAATTGCGTTTGACCTGAACATTTGTCTAAGAGATTTCGAATTTCAGAGACACTTTCTATTTTTCTTCTATGAGTGCTACAGTTCTCTAACACAGAATTTAACAAACAGCAAAATCTTTGATCGGAATTGACCACAATCTGTTCTTTTAATATTTCTAGAGAAAAGACAACATTAACCACTACATTAGCATAGCAGTTGACACCAGAACTATTTTCAAATTGAAAACCAACAACATCTTGAACAGCATCCATTTTCTTTCTGCTTACAATTTCAAGTGCATCAACTTTTCGTGTTTTTGCTACAACCTCCCTACTATTGGTCACATTTCTTCGTTTCCGGCCTACCACACGTTTTTCAAACAAAGGATATTGAGGCAAATGTGGCGCATACTCTCTTCTTAACCTATTGTATTCCTTAACACAATCTAGATCTTCACAAATATTTGTCTCATCACACTCAATCAAGTACAATCCAGATAAAGTTCTGACTCGTGATAATGCCACATAAGCCATACCCTCCTTGAACACAGAACTGCCAATATTCACCAAAGCACTGTCTACACTTAAACCTTGCGATTTATGGATTGTCACCGCATATGCCAAGCAAACAGGAAACTGCTTACGGCGAACATATAAGTCTTTAACAAGTAAAAACCTAGCAGAGCAACGACCAATTTGCTGTACATCCTCAATGCCATCAAATTTAATTTTTAAAAATTCAATTCCATCTCTATTTCTGTATTTCTCAAAATCAACAACATTACCCATTGATCCATTAACCAGACCTCTTTCAACATTTAAATTCCTTCTCAAAATGATACGGCAATTTAAGCACACATTCAGAGTCTTTTCAAAACCCGCAGTTTTAGATATAGTCTTCTCTAATGAATCCAATTTAGATTTCAAATTTTCAGACAAAATAATTGTTGCTCCCATATGCTCAATTCTGTCAATAGCTTCCAGTTTCACTACGTTTTGGTTTTCTAAAATCAAATTTTTTTTGTTGAAGATGGAACATTCTTGCAGAGTTGGCATCAAACATATCCCAGATTTCTTCTCAGTAATTTTCTGAAAAATATTCTCTGGCAGAACGTCTTCATCTGGATACAAATTTGACAATAATCGTGCATGTAAAGCTTCCTTCCCATGCTCAGTCACTTTTCCAATTCTAACATCTTGTAGAATATTCTTATAATCTTCATCCTTCGCCTAACGCATATTTACACGCAGTTCAGCATAATTGAAGTTTAACCATATATTGACGTTGCCAATGCTCCCTAGGCACTTCCTGGTATCTTCATGCGTAAGTAGTTTAAACACTGGTTGTCCTTTCACTGGTGTCAGCTGCAGAAGATCACCGAAAACAATGATGTGTTTGCCACCAAATAACACATCATACTCTGTTTTAAGAACTTCTTGCATTCTCAAATGCACAAAGGCAAGCATGACATTGGAAACCATGCTTACTTCGTCAATGATAAGAAGCTTCATTTTCCTCAAGACTCTGGAAACTTAAAAACAAGCATCTCCAGATAACTTGTGGTATTGTAATTTGTTATCATGCTCCACTGGCAGCATCAGTAGACGATGCAAAGTAATACCTTTAATGTTATGTGCTGAAAGACCAGTTGGAGCGGTGACAACACAAGACAGCGATGACTCAGTCCTTTTCTGCAAATAACATGAAATTGCTTTAATGAGGAAACTTTTTCCAGTTCCTGCTTCTCCACTCACGTACAGTCGGACAGGCTTCAACGATGTACATGAGCACTCTTTCTTCTCATGACTTAATCCATGATCAATTTGGTTGGTAACTTCGTCATATATTTTCCTCTGCTCAACGTTGAGTTGTCTTTCCAAATCTTCTAAGTTAACCGCATCCCCCTGAGCATGTTCCATGGCTCTTTCCACTTCAATCATGGCAGTGGCAGCTTCATTTTCGATAACTGGTCCTCCTAGTGGATCCTGACTCAATGAAGTGGAACTCTGACTGTCCTGAGAACTATCTCTAGCAATCTCGGCTGCAATTGATGCTTCCTGCTCGATTTCTGCATTCAACATTTCTAGATATTTGGGAAAAACAGGACATTCTATGGACTCCTTGGCTGCATTGAAAGAATCTTCATAACAGAGGAAATCTCCAAGCAGTTCCTCCTCTGCACGCCAAGGCTTGAAAAGTTGCAAAAGAGCTAAATAGAAAAACTCTTTTCTTTCAGGAGATTCGCAACTCAATTTTCGATGATTTACCAATTGGTATTTTCTTTGCTTGACCAGACATTCCTCACTTCCAATTACAGCATACACTCCTTTATCAATATCTTCTTTGATGTTCCTCTTGAATATGTAATTTTGTAGAAACTCATACAGACAAACATTCTCGAGGTGACTGCTTCTATTTGGATAATATGTATCCAACATGTTGATCTTCAAAATATCTGTACTGTTTGGCTCCTTCTCCGCCAAATACTCAATTTCCCGTACAGGTTTCAGAACTCGAGTACGTGTTGCAGCAAGACCAAGACTCACCCAAATTATACTCCTAGATTTGGCATCGAGACTTGCTGAAGATAACCGATCAGAACATTCGTATGCTCCGATTTCTCGATGCGACAACATCTTTAGACTGAAACTGTACAACTTCTTACTGAGGCTCTTCTCATGTGAAATGTCATCCCACATATCCTTCAGTTCTGTCTTTTCTTTTTTGGTGATATAAGACGTCACATACCGAGCCACAGCCATACAGTTGTCAGCCACAAACTGTATATCCATGTTAGCATTTCACATGGACAAAATCAATGGGTTGTAGTCGTTGATGTACTTGGACTCTTCGTTTCTTTTTAAATTGTATGTATTTTTGGGTGATTTCCTCATCACATTATGTCGCAGCGAAGACATCAAATTGTTCACTCTTCCTTTACATATCACGTCAAAGATGCTTTATTCGGTTTGTTAATAACACAACCATATAGCAACAGACATAAAAAAAAGGGAATTTTTACACATATTAGAACAGCTAAAGAAAACGGAAGTGACAAATAATGGGATTGCACATAAAATAAAAACATCTGGCAAAAATAATAATACAGAGTTATGAAGTCATCTATAAAAATACACTTAGCTGTGATAAATAATTATACGACCATCGAAGAAGTGCAAATATGCAGTTAAAGTGCTAAGTATCATCTTTGTGTTAGTGTATACACAAATAGATAGATAATTTCTATAGGAAATTCTACAACATTCTTCCTAAAGTGCAATATGCATATAGCAACGTCTAATCAGGCTATTCACAAGGAATAATTATGACAAAAGTGCAGGTGCAGGATCATTCCAATAGTGAATATTGTATCTTAGCAGCGGTACTCAAACATATGTGTGCAAATTAGCATGATAATACATGATGTCAGCACATCCTGTTATAAAGTGCATAGTACATTTAGCAGCTTACAAAGTTCATACAATAATTGATTTTCTAGCAGAAATACATTTTAAAATATAACTTGCCACATAAAAACATACATCTGGGGACTCAAGATTAAACACTAATTTCATTGCTGTTTGTAAATGGTGTATATCATATTTTAAAAAGATGGGTTTCAAGTAATATTTCCTAAAAGAAGTATAAAAAGTACAAAATAGCATAAAGTGACATACGTTCTGTTTTGATTTGCCATCACATGGGCACAGGCACGTTCCGGGTTGTTTAGGCACAGGGAAGGCCACAAGATGATGTACAATTCCTAAACGGAGACGACTTAACACAAATCGGTGTGAAGGAATACTAACTATTGCAAGATAAAATTTAAAACCTTCATTAGTGTTGTATTGTTCATAGAGATTGAATGTACTTTGTTTCTTGTATTTTTCCATTCTAGTCTCTGCTGAATATTTCAAAAAGGACGTTTTCAACTCCCGTTTTGATAAAATAGAATCCATGTTAGAATCTTTAAAAATATCCAGACCATACAATGTTTTATACCAATGATATATGTGGTTCAACCAGGGAATTTTTGATCGATGGTCAAGATTAATACAATCAGTTATTACATCCTGTGTAAACTTTGTCTCCTCCTTAGCCCAAATTGAGCGCCATAAGGACAGGGGACGGAGTGCAATTAGGTCTTTAACATAATACAGGTCTAATTCCTTATGTAATAACTCCGTTGAGGCCGTAGCTGGGGCACTGATTAGTCTTTTTAAAAATGCATTTTCCTTCCCTTGAACAGTATTGGCATTCTGTTCATCATACCCCCAGATTCCAGCCCCATATATGGCTGACGAAATACATCTGGCATTAAAAAGGGTCAACATATCAGAAATTCTGCGATCCCCTAGTTTCGCAGCAAATCTAAAAATACAGTTGGTATTCCTGGCCATTTTAAAAAGGACACTTTTTTGTTCGTTAATCCATTTCCCGTCTCCTGAAAAGGTAATACCTAGGTAACAGAAACTGTTAACACTTTCTAATTTCCCCCCTTCTAAGAAAAAAGGCTTATGTTTTCTTTGTTTCTTACCACACACCATGGTAACTGTCTTCCCTTTATTAATTTTCAGTCTCCTGTTTTCTATAAATACGTGGAATTGGTTAATCAAGTGTTGCAGTCCATTGTGAGTCCTAGAAAGGAGGACCGCGTCATCCGCGTATAAAAGGATTGGGATGGGGTTACCTTTTATAGTTGGTGCATCTACATTTGTCATTCTTAAAGTTGTGTCAACATAGTTAATAAATAAGGAAAATAATAAGGGGGCGAGTACGCATCCTTGACGGATGCCCCTCTTAACATCAAAGAAAGGGGTGCATTCACCATCTGTTCCAAACCTTACTTTGCTTGTTAGGTTATTATACAAGCGGGCAAGCAAATGTATGATTTCAGTAGGGGCGCCCATTGCCAATAGTGTGGGCCAGAGCAATGCGTGTTCCACCAGGTCGAACGCGGAACTCAAGTCGGCAAAGCATAGGTAAAGATTACCAGGTTTAGCTTTGGTATACTTGCCGACTATGAGTTCCAGGTTCACACACTGCTCCATTGTTCCTATTCCCCTACGAAATCCATACTGCACAGGGGACAAGATATTGTTCTCCTCGGTCCAGGCTTCCAGTCTCACTAATAGTACTCGACTAAGGATTTTGACTGTCGAGTCTAGAAGCGAGATTGGCCGATAATTCCTTGCTTCTGATCTGGAACCTTTTTTATAAAGAGGTATAATGATTGATTGGCCCCATGTCACTGGTAAATTACCTTCCACTGCTGCCTTAAAATAGCGAGTCAGGATTGGGGCCCATAATGATATCTCATGTTTATAAAAGTCCATGGGTACCCCATCGGGCCCTGGTGCTTTACCCCCCTTGCTATTTTGAATTGCATCTGTCACTTCATTTAATGTTAAAAACAGCTGCATTTTCTTCCATTTAAAATATATAATAGACCCATCTGAATTAAAATCAGATTTAAAAATGTCTGAAAAGTGTGCAATCCATGCAAGACAACTAACGTGGGAACTGACCTCTGGGATATTTTCATTCTTTAGAAATGGGCCATTTATAGTATCCCAGAACAATTTATGGTTTTTGGTTACAACAGCCATATCAAGCTTGTTCCACGCTTCATTCTGTAACTCCCTTTTCCTAGTTGACAACGCCATTTTATAATTATTAGGTTCTTCTCTAACTATATCTTTATCTCTAGGTTTAACATCAAGTACACTTTTCAATCTTTTCAAAGTCATAGCACATTGTTTGTCAAACCAAACAGTTTTTTCCCTTTTAGTCCCTCTATTTCTTCTTAACAAGGTATTTTCAACTGTACATGTAATTTTCATAAAATTTGAGAGAACGGCTGTTGCTATCACATTCGGTGCAAGACAATAATCAACCTCTCTAGTACATTTGCATAAAACATCCTTCATTAACTTGTCTGGGTCAATTTTGGCCCATTTAATTCTCGTGCCATTTGGTCTTACAGCGGAAATCCCATGAACAGATCTACCGTGCACAACAGTTTTTGGGCCCCAGCCCATTAACTCCACTGAAATACTGTTGTGATCACTCACAGGCTGCACTGTTACCCAGACATTCGAAAAAATCGAACCACTAGACAATAAAATATGATCGATATTAGAATGGGCATCTCTCCCCCTGAATGTTGGGCACATTTCGTTGTTTTTGTTTTTTGTACATTCAAGTAATTCCATATTGAATTTGGCTATTGAGTTGTTCAGTGGGGGAAATGATTAATGTAAACACTATCACCACCTGCATAATCTTCGTGGTGCCCGCAAAATCCCTTCCGGGCATGTCTACAGGCTTGAATGTTAAAATCGCCTGTCCACAGTATTACAAAGTTATTCTTAGTAAGGGTAATTGCAGCTTCGATAGCACAATCCACCTCAGGGACAATCTTATCTCTCTTAGTACCCACAATGTTGTTATAAAAATTTACAATAATTAAGTCCCTGCCATGGCTATGTATTAATCGCAATACTGATGCATGCTGGCAAACTACTGTGTTTCCCCCGACAATAAATTCCGTTAGTTTAGTAGAAACCAAAGTCAGTAGACCACCCTTAGCTCTACCAGCATTGGATGCCACTGCAGCCACACTATGGGAGGCATAGCCTTCAACCTCTATTGGTTCTGTATGCCAAGTTTCTTGTAGACAAATAATGTCATAGCCACACGTAATGAAGTTATCCCAGAACGGGGTACCTAGTTTGGAAGCAATTCCCGCTATATTCCAGGTGACAATTAGAAGGGAGTCAGTGCAACTCGTACCTACACGTTCCGGGTTATTAGACAAAAGTGATACTTCCTGCCTTATAAACAAACTATCATTTTCGTTAACAATTGCAGCAATTATATTGTCTTTTATAACATTATCTGTAATATTTCCTGTACATAGCACATTTTATGACAATAATGGATGTGGCTCAGTTATGGTTTGTAAACAAATTTCGTTGCCCGTCTCCTTTTCTAATGTTACTATAACATCCATTTCAGTACTACCAGAGTGTTGGGTCAAAGATAAATTAGCCAGTCAATCGTTCTCCTCAAGTGAGTTCAACAACTGAAATCTATTGGAAGTTGGGACCAGGAAGTTGTCATATAAATTGGGGAATAAAGGAAGACAGGTGGGTACAACATTAGGATACTTTATAGTAGCCACTCTTGGGTGTTGGAAGTTATTTGTAATAATTTGTCTTCCTGCCAGGTTCCTATAGAAATAGTCTAATGGGAACAGCGTGATGTTAAATTCGTGGCTTGATGGCATAGGTGCGTGTAAGATCGAATCTCCATCCCATTCTGTAGTCCTAAAATTTATGATTATACAATCCCCATCTATCTCCTTTTTATTTGGGCCCACCCAACCTACCCTCTGTGTCGTTATGATCTCATCAGCACCTCGTGTTGGGAAACCACAATTTTTCACTAACCAATGTAAGGTTTTATTTTTTAGGGTTTCTTGATTTTCAAACTGGTTGGGCAACAGCTTCGGGACATTTGCAAGTATTGCTACGAATGGTCTACAGTCAGGTGGCAAATTAATAGTAGCTGGGATAACGTTATTAATATGACGCCTCGGTGCAGGTAGGCTCTGTTTATTGTGTATCGGATCATTGATGTTTCTTTGACCCCTAACTGCATTCTGCCCACTCGTTGTCTTTATCATTGTCTTAGGGGTGGTAAATGTTGACCTCTGACTACCACGTGTAGAAGAAAGCACCGGATTTGCAGCCACAATGGGCCCTTTTGGGATATAATTTACTGTCTTTAATTTATTTGTGCTAGGATTCCTAATTTCTACATTAGTTATATGGGGACCTGCCTGCGTGCCCAATTGTTCTAGGATATCCAGATTAGCTATGCCCAGTTTTTCCAGATTCTCTATTTTTTTACTTAGAGTTTCTAGAGTTGCCATCACAGGTGCAATATAGGTTTTTATCGCTTCCTCGAAGCATGCTGTAAGTACCTTGACATTTGTTGGAGGTAGAATTTCCAACTGTATATCACCCTCTCTTTTATTGGTTTCTAAAGTTTGTAGAACCCTCTTTTTTCTTCTTACGTACATTCTTGGCTGTTTATTAGTTATTATTCTCTTACGACCTTGGGTAATCTTCCTTTTGGGGGGTATAGAGTCACAGTCAGTTTCAGTATTTGATAAACTAATATCACTGATTTGTACAGTTGGAATGACAGTGTTAGTATCATGGCCTTCCAGGTCTGTAACATTTATCGGCATATCACTATAAGTTTGGGGCTGTGGCAATATACTGGCTGATAAGTCAGGTGTTATTGACAGTCTACATTCCCTAGTGCACGTAACGGTAGGTATTAATGGTTGAAATACATCTGGTTGACTTAAATCATACCTTGGCAAACCTGCAAATGATTCCAACAACAGTGAATCATGGGACATAGTTGTTTCATTTGTAACGCTAACATGTGTATTAACAATTGTTGGTGTTTGACTTATTAGACACATACTCGCCGGCAAAGAAAGTCTTCTTTCCGTATTTTCGATAGCGTTAACAACTACTCCAATGGTTTGTTGCAACATCCTATCTATTGCAGTTAAAGTGGGTAGGGGAGTTGGCACCAGAGTTTGTTTCCTTGTAGTTGAGCATGTATGCATCGGTGTTTTTCTGTCCAGCACTCTGCTTTTGCTTTTACTTTTGGCTTCCATCAGTACAACTGCGAAATGTTATATATTAACAGCCGTGTAATACAGTAATTACCTTTAAAATGCTGGAGAATAGGATGACAGATGACAGGGGGGTAGCCCAGTCCGGTCTTCTGCGGTCTCTGAGGGCCTCAGAGGGCCCGCACTTTGCCCGGCCTTAGCCCGGCGCGTCCTCGCGGGACGAGGGAGGAGTTCTCCCCTTATGCGCCTCCTGGCGCTACGCGGTGACGCTGGGGGAGGCGCTCTCACCTCAGGGCTGCTGGGGGTTGTAGTTGGGGAAGCTCCCGACCGGCGGAGCCAAGCACGGCCAGCCGGAAGTGCTGGTCACAGAAGCGCTGGTCACAGAAGCGCTGCAGCGGAGCTAAGCCCGGCTGCCCGTTCCAACCCTACTGATCTTCTTTACACCACAGATGTATGGAGCCTCGGTGACCTGGAGGTAGGCTCACAAACAGAAACTGCCACAGAGTCCTCGGCAGGAGTTCTCCCCTTATGCGCCTCCTGGCGCTACGCGGTGACGCTGGGGGAGGCGCTCTCACCTCAGGGCTGCTGGGGGTTGTAGTTGGGGAAGCTCCCGACCGGCGGAGCCAAGCCCGGCCAGCCGGAAGTGCTGGTCACAGAAGCGCTCGTCACAGAAGCGCTGCAGCGGAGCTAAGCCCGGCCGCCCGTTCCAACCCTGCTGATCTTCATTACACCACAGATGTATGGAGCCTCGGTGACCTGGAGGTAGGCTCACAAACGGAAACTGCCACAGAGTCCTCGGCAGGAGTTCTCCCCTTATGCGCCTCCTGGCGCTACGCGGTGACGCTGGGGGAGGCGCTCTCACCTCAGGGCTGCTTGGGGTTGTAGTTGGGGAAGCTCCCGACCGGCGGAGCCAAGCCCGGCCAGCCGGAAGTGCTGGTCACAGAAGCGCTGGTCACAGAAGCGCTGGTCACAGAAGCGCTGCAGCGGAGCTAAGCCCGGCCGCCCGTTCCAACCCTGCTGATCTTCTTTACACCACAGATGTATGGAGCCTCGGTGACCTGGAGGTAGGCTCACAAACGGAAACTGCCACAGAGTCCTCGGCAGGAGTTCTCCCCTTATGCGCCTCCTGGCGCTACGCGGTGACGCTGGGGGAGGCACTCTCACCTCAGGGCTGCTGGGGGTTGTAGTTGGGGAAGCTCCCGACCGGCGGAGCCAAGCCCGGCCAACCGGAAGTGCTGGTCACAGAAGCGCTGGTCACAGAAGCGCTGCAGCGGAGCTAAGCCCGGCCGCACGTTCCAACCCTGCTGATCTTCTTTACACCACAGATGTATGGAGCCTCGGTGACCTGGAGGTAGGCTCACAAACGGAAACTGCCACAGAGTCCTCGGCAGGAGTTCTCCCCTTATGCGCCTCCTGGCGCTACGCGGTGACGCTGGGGGAGGCGCTCTCACCTCAGGGCTGCTGGGGGTTGTAGTTGGGGAAGCTCCCGACCGGCGGAGCCAAGCCCGGCCAGCCGGAAGTGCTGGTCACAGAAGAGCTGGTCACAGAAGCGCTGCAGCGGAGCTAAGCCCGGCCGCCCGTTCCAACCCTGCTGATCTTCTTTACACCACAGATGTATGGAGCCTCGGTGACCTGGAGGTAGGCTCACAAACGGAAACTGCCAAATTGTTCACTCTTCCTTTACATATCACTGATCGTGGAAACCCAAAACGACATTTTGTGTAGAACTTGTCCATGTTTCTGAATTTACGACGACAGTACTTTCCACAACGATGGTTTTGAAAGCGTAAAACTTGTTCTCTTAAACTTTTATCTTCCTTTGTGTTTGGAACAGAACATGTAGAATACTGTTCTATGAAACTCATCACTAAGTCATCCGGATCTGTTCCAAATTTGGGCGCATCTTTGATCCATAGCAGCATATGTATATGAGGAGCACCTCTTGCTTGATACTCCTTTCTCCAGAAGAAATCCAACACCTCTCCAAGAGGTGGATTTTTCTTGTTCGTAATGAAAGACATCATAGCTTCAAATCTATGATTGAAGTACCTGCATACATTGACTGGATCCAAAGAGCACAGTTCTCCGGGTGTCTTGAATTCGATATTTTCAATGTTTCCATTTGCCTCTCGTAGAAATTCAAGTAAGTCTTCCCAGCCATACTCGGCACATCTGAGAGTGAGGAACCATGTGGGAGTTCCTAAGTTCCTCAGCATACATTTTAAGTCACCATGACGACGGTACCAATACTCATTAGTACCACGCTGACATGCCATGAGATTAATCAAGTGAGAATCCAAAATACTGTCTTGTACATTGACTTTATCCATAAACTCCCTTGCCGAGTTATTTTGCAGCTGTACACCACTTTTCAGGATGTGGTTCACTGCATAAGACAGTCCAGACAGATCACTTTCATACAGTAGATGAAACAAATAGGGAATACATTGACGAAACCAAGGATCTTCTGCATACAATCGTAAAGTCCGGTATTCAGAAGCACGAATTTGATCAGGTCGCTCATCATATCTTCCTCCTCGACCTGTTGGAAATAACTGTGCGAAACACCGAGCTTCCAAACTTTCCTCCCAAACACTAATGGGACTTCCTTTGGCTTGTTTCATTTGAAACAACTCAATAGCATTCCCCATGACTCCTTTAGAATGCAAAGGATGAACACTATAATGTTCAAATATTTCTTCATTTTTAGAAGCATCTACTTTCTCTATTTGTCCAGCACACAAATCGCTGTCCTCTACTTCACTTAGTTCGTCTTCTGCAACACTTACATTCTTGTAGTACTCATTGTTTTTCATCAAATACAACGTTGCCTTTTTGACTTTCCGAACATCACTAAGTCTTGCCAGATTTTCTTACTCTTTGTCGGAACTCCATTAACCACTTGGCTGCTAAGGGTCCTCGACGAGCTCCATTGACTTTCCATTGAAATCAATGGAAAGTCCATGACGAGTTACCCTTGTCATTAGCGCTGAAGTGGTTAACTAGGATAACGAGAGGTTCCTCTTCCACTTTGTCTACACCAATTGTATCAATATTTTTCTTCAAATCCAGAGGCAAATAAACTACTCTTCCCTTTAATCCTCTCTGTAAATCTGAAGGAGGCAATTTCCCTGTCTTAGGCTCCATTCGAACAATAGCCTGAAAAGGATGGACACTTATAGATTCATAAGTATTTAAATCCTTCAGTTCAGAAGGAATGTCAACCAATTCCAGATTATTATGAACCGCTCTAGCAGGCATCCGGTTTTGATTTAATTTGTTAAAACAATAAGTACACATACGTTGATCTGATCCCAAATCAAAACAATTTTCTACCATAAAGTATGTTGCAAAATCCTTCCATTCACTATTGTTTTCCATTTCACTTTTTGCATATAAATCCACTAACTTAGTCTGATTCTTATAATAAGTCCGTCGACAACACACACAAGTGAAATTAGGCCTCTCACTTGATTTCACCGTAAACGTGGAAACTTCCTTGAGAAACTTATCTGTACTGGAAATCTGTACACTCTCTTCCACATTACCTTCTTCTACTGGGTCAATTTCAACATTGTTCACTTTACTAGCAAAGTAACAAAACTCAATTTCTTCACAAATATTCTTCACATCTACTTCAGAACCATGCAAAAGAGCAGTGCATAATTGTTTAAGCATAATTGCTGGACTCTTAGCATAATACAACATTCTAAATAATTTCCTCACTTTATTATGATGCACTGCTAGCATCCTGAAATGATGAAAAACACTCTGGCATACTCTCCTGGAAAGACAAGCCAATGAATGACCATGCAAACCTGTCACTTCTCTCACTCTGCAAGGATCTAATTCTTGCAACAACTTAATTTTCTGTTTTAAACTTTTCTTATTAAATGTCCGTACAAAATCACAAAGCAAATTGATGGAATCCTGTCGCACACTGCAAATACTACTACACTTCCAGGTGTACACTGGCCCCTTAGGACGTCTTCCTAAAACTTCATTACCTAACACCTCTTCTGCCTCTGTTGACACAAGTTTTTCTTTTTCAACCGGACAACCATCTTTCATCTCATATGCTCGACCACTGGTGTCAACTGCATGCACCAAATCATTATCCTGGAAATAACTCTCCTCATTAAAAAATGCCTCACAACTTGAACTATGCATCCATTCTCCTGAAAAAGCTTCACAAAAATTACTACGATTAACTGTTCTCTTCCATCTACTATTTGATTTGAAATCATAAATTGCCTTGTTTAGTTTCCTAATTCTATTGATTATCAAAATAAATAACTTTCGCTTAATTTCGAAAGCCTGATCAATAATTTTCTCAACATTTTTCTTTCTCTTATAAAAAGCCACTTTCTGTTGACCTTTCTTAATATTTTTTAACAAATTGCCAATTATCCTGTTGCGGAACATTTGTCTACGAATGTCCCTAAACAGATTTTTCCTTCTACTACCATGCACAGAGTTATCTCCTGCTCTAGCAGTAACATTTTTGAGTGGCCTTTCCTTTCCGTTTAAATTGGCTCTCTTCTTCTGGACTAAAACATGTTCTGTAGTGATACTTTTTCGTCTGCAAATGTTTCTTAAAAAAGAGTTTGTTCTCTTACCCGGAGTTTTATTGGTGACTTGACAAGTTTTTATTGTAGAGGACTGCTGCAAAGATTTACCAAGGTGGGGTGTAAGTCGCTTTGCTTCTTTTCTTTTTCTTTGCCTTAAGGGCATTTTTGAATTTTTCTAAAGATCTTGAGTTGAATCTGTGGAAAATATTTTTAAAAAAGGTATTAACCACTATTTCCAAACAGTAAACAAATAACAGTAGGCAAACAATTAACACACTAGTTGAGGTATGAAGGCGTATTTACAAAACATTTGCACCACTTTTGCGTCACTTTTAACATGAGGAAAATAACATGAACGTGGCTCAAAGGCCTTGTAAATATGCCCCATGCTGGCTTTGAAACTCTAGCAGTACATATCAAGAAACCTAATTGACTTCAAAAAACGTTTTTAAACACATCAAGTAAGCAAATTATTCTCCCTAAATCATGGAGCAAGTGACTTAAAATGCCCTAACACACATGGGGGCGTATTTACAAGGCCCTTGCACCACTTTTGCATCACTATTAACATGGGGAAAATGACGTCAAAGTGACTCAAAGGCCTTGTAAATATGCCCCAAGCACGCTTTGAAACTCTAGCAGTACATATCAAGAAACCTAAATGACTTCAAGAACTGTTTTTAAACACATCAAGTAAGCAAATTATTCTCCCTAAATCATGGGGCAAGTGACTTAAAATGCCCTAACACACATGAGGGCATATTTTACAAGGCCCTTGCACCACTTTTGCGTCACTTTTAACATGGGGAAAATAACGGGAAAGTGGCTCAAACATGAGAGCGTATTTACAAGGCCCTTGCACCACTTTTGCGTCACTTTTAACATGGGGAAAATAATGTGAAAGTGGCTCAAAGTCCTTCTAAATATGCCCCATGCTGGCTATGAAACTCTAGCAGTACATATCAAGAAACCTAATTGACTTCAAGAAACGTTTTTAAACACATCAAGTAAGCAAATTATTCTCCCTAAATCATGGGGCACGTGACTTAAAATGCCCTAACACACATGGGGGCGTATTTACAAGGCCCTTGCACCACTTTTGCGTCACTATTAACATGGGGAAAATGACGTCAAAGTGACTCAAAGGCCTTGTAAATATGCCCCAAGCAGGCTATGAAACTCTAGCAGTACATATCAAGAAACCTAAATGACTTCAAGAAACGTTTTTAAACACATCAAGTAAGCAAATTATTCACCCAGATTCATGGGGAAGTGACTTAAAATGCCCTAACACACATGAGGGCATATTTTACAAGGCCCTTGCACCACTTTTGCGTCACTTTTAACATGGGGAAAATAACGTGAAAGTGGCTCAAACATGAGAGCGTATTTACAAGGCCCTTGCACCACTTTTGCGTCACTTTTAACATGGGGAAAATAACGTGATGTGGCTCAAAGTCCTTCTAAATATGCCCCATGCTGGCTATGAAACTCTTGTAAACAGGGAGTTAGGTCCTGGGACGTACGGGCAGCTGGACCATATGTAAATCTTAGAAAAAACGTAGTGCTGGCCGTACAAATACTTTGTAACGTCTCCTTAATTGGAGTAACAAATCACCTGATAATTGAGGATTTGTATGGTAATTTTATTTATACCTTATGAATTATTCATTTTCAAGCAAAAATAGTTTGACGAAAAAGACATCCCATATATACACAATTATTCAAAAACTCGACAGTACAAAATTATGACACTACCACATAAAACATGAAGCACAACATTTCATATGTACATTTCATATGTACCTTTGCACAATATTCAAATTTGGTCAATATCATATATACATTACCAAAATGTTCATATTATTGATGCAATTCCAATCAAGGAATGGTGAACACCGCGAAAAATCGAAAACATTTTTTTTTTTTTTTTGTTGCCCCGCTGGGCCGTTCAATAGGCCCCACATCAATCCTAGGGGGTCAGGAAGGGTCTACCTTGCCCCCTTTTATTAATTTCCCCTTCGTTTATTTCCACCTCTTGTCTCTCGATCCTACCGAGAGACAAGATGACGGCCGCACCGGACTGTTTAGAATGTTGACAGTCACCGGAGAGCCAATCCGCTTCTCCTCGCAAAGTTCCGTTACGCGTCAGGTACGTGAACCGGGCAGCTAACCGGGATGCTGTCACAGATATAGATATTTTTTTGAACGTTAATTTCTCAAAATCCACTGGAGCACATATCTTGAGACCTAGCAAAGGCACATCGGGCAAACAGTCTCTACAATTTTGCCAAGTTTCATAGAAATCCATTCAGCCGTTCGAGCTAAAAGTGAGTCCAACCGCCCTATGGAAATCTCAATGTTAAAAACACGTTTTGGGACCCCCCTTTTTTCTTGGCCCCCGCTTGACGAAACGCCCCCAAATTTTCAGGGGACGCTCAGAAACAAAATGTGCCATTTTTCTGAAAATTCCAGCCAATTCCGTCCATCAACGCCAAAGTTATTCAACATAGAATTTTCAGAAATCCCTATTAAAAAATTCCTAACTATATATACCTACTGGCGACCGCCAGTAGGTAATATATATATATATATATATATATATATATATATATATTCTCTCTCGCTCTATAGATTCTCTCTCTATATATACACACACACACACACACTATTCTGAGACAGACAGAATCTGAGGGAGAGGACAGTGGGGCAGAATCTGGGTGTGATTTTTCAGTCGTCGCAGTCCCATCCGATGACTTATCTTCCAGCGATCCAGAGGGAGATGAGGTGACAGTTGTGCTGTTCCTTCGCAAGCAGTTTCACCGGATGGAGGGTGCCTAGCTGGCAGGCAAACACTAAGGCAGAAGAAGGAGACTCTTGATCAATCCCACAGATAGGCGCAGCGACATTACAAACGGTCAAGGGAGATTATCCCAATAAAGATCACATGGTTGGAGGGGGCTAGGTGTTCTCATAAAAACACCATAAAGTCAGATGTGACATGAAGTTAGGAACACATAGCCAATCAGGACTTAGCACACGTAGTGATCATGTGCTCCCCATGCCGGACATCTGGGCATGCTATCCACTGGCTACACTGTGTCCACGGCAGGTCGAGACCCAGCTCTGGTTACCATTAGACAATTCATTTATGAATCCAAAGGCAGCAATCAACATTCCTCACCATATATGGTACGCCGGAAACTTTTACAACCTAACACACAAGACAATACATTTATAAAGCACACAGATACCTAAAAAGGTGTCCCGGCTCTGGTTTGGATTGTGTCCACCAGGTTCATAGGTCAAATCCAAAGGAGCCTAAACTGAATCAAAGAGTAACGTTTTGATTGTCTTCCTGAACACCGCTTTGGATGCGCATCTTCTTAAGGATGATGGTAGGGCATTCCAAAGTTTGGCAGTCAGATAAGAAAAGGAGCGGTCTAATCTTCTGGATTTAGCAATCCGAGGGGTTTGAAACAGGTTAAGATTGTTAGAGCAGGGGGGCATGGCCAACAACATGGCCAGATAAGACGTGTTCCTCACACGGCCCCGGAGAGTTGACCAAATCAGACGACCTAAACTGACCCAAATGTCCCGTTTTTTTGTCCGATAACTATCGGAAGGTCCTGCCACACACTGGGGGCCGTAATCGGAATACCTGTCCGACGGTAGTGGGTGAAAATTGACTGGAAGGCGGCTGCCGGCTCTGCCCGAGACTCAATATGGCGGCTGGGGCTCGGCGGCTACAGGACGTCCTGCAGCGGAGGTAGCCGTTGGGCCGCACATGCAGAGGGCACTAGGCGGAGGCCCTCGAGCGCTGGAGAAGTGGCGCTGCTGCTGAGCCCCTTGACGGAGTCCGGATCCCGGAAGTGAGACGCTGGTCCGGGGCCCCGGCGGCCGAACCAGAGGAGACGCCACATCGCGGGCCGAGTGGGAAGCCGGAGCCCGGCACGGCACGGGCGGAGACGGCCTGTGGCTGCAGGGGTGAGTGGCCCTGGGAGGGCTCTGCATTGGCTGAGGATGGGGTGCAGATCTAGCATTGGCACCGGGGCACAGCCCCCCTCCCCCGGAGGACTCAGCAGTAAGGGTCATCTGAAACAAGCGATTTCTACCAACCAGAGTATTTAAACCAATCACCAATTTAAGAAAAAGAAACAAAAGAAAAGACCTACCCACTCAGTCTCGCTTTAAGAAAAACTGTAATGTGAGATTCCTATATATATATATATATATATATATATATATATATATATATATATATATATATATATATATATATATATATATATATATATATATATATATATAAAAGGAGCAGTAGGACCTCATAGATTTAAACCAAGTGTTACACATACATTCATCTATTCCACCATTAGATTGAACATCAAGTCTGCAGAATAACTTGATCTGTTAACCACAGTGTGTGGCTGAATGTGAATATTAACCAGTACAAAGACTGGAAGAATTTGAATCCTTAACCGAGAGGTCAGTACACAAATGGGAATGGCATGAGTGATGCAGTGGAGTTGGTCACTGACTATAATATAACGGAGGGACCAGTTACCGAGTATAATAGATAATATATAGAAAATGTTATATAATGGGTAACGTGAGATATGTATAGGATGGAACCAGTGCCATAATGAAGAGATATACTAGCACCTGTGGAGAAACTTATGACCCAATATACACATCAATGTTACTAATCGACATAACTATATGCTGGATTGTTGACAGTAACGCTATATTAGGGTGTCAATATACAAACCTTAAGATGTATTGGCTGATACTTTTCTAATATACAGAGAGGATACCGGTCTAATGAACCTGATGACCCCAAGCAAATCTATGTTGTCCTGATGAAGGTGTGACCACATCTGCGGGCTCCAACACCGAAACGCGTCAACGCATTTTTACTTTAATAGAATTCAAACAAAGCCCAGGAGACTCTAGATATATTGCATTTTGTAATACTGGTAAGTCTGCATGAATCTGTGTAAAGGCTATTGAATCTGATAATCTGTAGCAAGAATAGGTGCTCTATCTACAGTAGGGGGTTTCTTTTGTTTATTTACTTGTAATTTACTGTATGATTATCTCTGATGATTTATAGAATGTATTTTCTCTTTTTCTAATATGCTGTACAAGTGCAATTTTACTATGTTTTTAAAAAAAAATCTTTTTATATTATGAGATGTTTTTATGCTAAATGCTTTCAGTAGAATCCAATTGACTCTATACTGAAATTTTAAGAAATATATTCTTTTTTTTTGTTGAAATTTTATTAAAAGAAGAAAAAACAACATACAAGGCAAAAGAGAAAACAGTGTACATGGACATGTGTTCACAGAGGAGGACACCTAGGCACGATGTCATACAATAGATCAATGGTACATGTTGTGGGGAGGGGGGCCAGCGGGGAAACAAATTAAGAATAAGATAAAGGACACAATATAAGAAATGTCGGATCGGGGGACAGGGGGACTTCGGGGTTTTCCACGAATGGAGCCGTACATATATTTCCACGGTATGCGTTCCATTGGCTCCAGATGCTATTCCATTTTCTAGGTTTGCGCCGCGCCACATACACAGTCTTCTCTCTGAACATACACCAGTCCATATTCTCCTTCCATACCGATACCGTGGGCGGCCGCTGGGAGCACCACAACTGCGCAACATCCCTTTTGGCAATCATATTCCCAAGGGTCGCCCACTGCGCCTGGGCCACACTATAATCATTTGGCTCCCACACATTCAACAGGCAGCATCTGGCTTTGGGCAGCAACACCACTCCAGTGACCCTACCCATCACGGCATGCACATTATTCCAGAACGTCACCACCTCCGGACACTCCCAAAGTATATGGAGGAAAGTTCCAAGCTTCCCACAACCACGCTTACATAACCCGTCTGAGGAATAGCCCATACGAATCAAGTGCGGACCAGTGATATATACACAATGTAAGATTTTGAGCTGAACGAGTCGGAGACGGGCAGGAATCGCAACTTCTTTAGGCGGGGATAATGCAGCTTGCCAATCCTCGTCGTCCAGCTCCAACCCATCACCGGTCCAAACCTCCCTAAGACGCACCAGCAGATCCACCCGGGTGTTGATCAACTTTTTATATATCAGGGAAATGGTACTGTCGGGGACGTGGCCCTCGAGGACCCTATCTTCAAGGGGGGATGACTCGGGGATGACAGTACCTTCAGGGAGATCCAAACGTAAGGCATGGTGAATCTGTGCATACCGGAGGAATTCCCTGTCACTCAATTCATATTCTGTCTTTAGTGCTGCAAAGGTCTTGATTTTGCCCTTGGCCCAAAGATCGCCCATGCGGCTAATACCAATCATATCCCATTTTTCAAACCCTTTCGTTTTCCAGAGACATCCCAACCTTTCAGAAGCATACAACGGGGTCGCACGCGTCAATCGATCTCTCCATCCCACAGAAGCATTTGCAGCATGCCACACGCGTACAGCAATCTTGGTAGGTGTGGAAAAGTAAATTTTGCCATGTTATATGTGCCTACGTGTTCCCCATCCTATGTTATATGTGCATGACCGATATGCATGTATCCCCCTCATGATCGATTAAAGACGCAATCATAGTTGTGTCCAACTCTAGTATGCCAGTTTCCAGTTCTCGTAAAAGCAACGAGTATTAGGCCTATGTTGCCACGTTTTTCAGTGTGCACGTTAATTCATTGAATTGTCCCCGTTTCTAGGCCTCAAAAGGGGCCCGGACACCAGATTCAAGCTCCAGTCTCCTGAACCCTCTCCGAGGAGCGATGCAGCCCCCACCTGCATCCCTGACCCTTCACTTACTTCCTGCCGCACAGTGCCCGGCCCGGCCTGGCTCTGCCTGCCTGTCTGCCAAGAGTATGTTATGCTTCTAGTTATCAGTTCAGCCCTCCTTCTCTGCATTCCTAAGCTACTGAATCGTATCAATAGTTTCAGCCAGGGTCTAGCCTTTCTGTCTCCATGTAAGAGAAATACTGTATTAATATTCATAGAATATTCCTAACACACGCAATACATGTAGAATAGATGCATGCACCAGCCTTAGTGTCAAGTAGCCTTTGCCCTGATAACTTTTGGATTCTATCAACATGTACTCCAAACACCAGATACCAGATATGATATAGGTACATGTCGTCCTGACACCGCAGACTTTAGTCTCCTCTTCTAGTGCAGAAGTCATAGCCCCCAGTTCTCCCTGGTAAATACGTCATTGCCCGTTTGCGCGCACCACTAGGTTAAAGGTCCCAGCTGCTCGAGTAGCCCCCTCGATGTTTCCGCCCATTCATGACACTTCTGTGACGTTCACATCACATGTCGCAGTGCACGCCTTCTTTTTCACGCCTACTTTGTTCTTATCTTACGCTTGTCACCAGTTACGCCTACTGTATGTAATGTAATGTAATGTTTTACTATATATATGCTGCACTGTCGATGAAATGGGGCAGCTGCCTCTCCATTTTATTTCAGGCTGTCCCGTTCCAGTCCCTTCCTTTTTGCCTGAATAAATCCTTCTGACTCGGACACATCGGATCCTGCCTCTTATTTATTGAGCTATCTGTTATTGTTAATTTAGTCAAAAATAGTCCCGGTATTATTTATTTATATACCACATAATGGCGCCCGAATAGGAACGAGCCCCTTCCTCACGCGCTGGCGATGCAACGCCGGTCCCCTGACCCTCTGCAGCCGTGACGGAACTATACCGTGCACGTGCAGATATTTCTGCTTCAAGTCTCCCTCAGGCCCACGGAGGAAACGGAGACTGCGGTCCGACATCCAGACGAAGCGGTGTGGAATGCGGTTCGTCCCGACCAGAGCCCAAGCCGAGAGAGCAAGGTCCGAAGTATCCGGAGGCCCACCTGTAACCGAAGTTTCCGAAGTTCGTAGTCCGATGTCGTAGTGGTCCAGTCCAGTCCAGTCCAGTCCGAGGCCTTCCAGTTTCTGCTTTCCCGGTGAGTACCGTCACAGGGGGGTATCTAGACAGGAGCATTAGTTTGTTCCTGGTCCGATGGGTTTGGGTACGCAGATCCAGCACGAAGTATCCACCTAGGTGGGTACGGGTCCTGACGTGTCTCTTTATGGGACCGGTATGTTCTGTACTGTTTTAGCAGTGCATCCAGTAATTCTAGTAAGTTTCATTTTCTCAAGAAATTCATGTGTTCCGTTTTCAGTGTATCAGGTAGTATTTCTGTTCGAACTGTTATTCATGTATTTTTATGTCGTGGTATGGGAGTTTTGTTTGCTATGTTATTACTGTGATTATTGTATATTGTGTTTCAAGTGTATTCCCGAAATGCCTCTGTTCCCGAAGTTCCGTCAGTTAAAAACCAGAAAAGGGTTACTCGAAGAAGCAGTTCCTGTCCCTCCTAGGGACAGTCCAGGACATTTTATGTATCACAAGCACGGCTTAGATGCCATAATATATCTAGACTTATGGTCAGACTACACGAAAGATCTTGAAGAGAAATATAGATGGCCCGTATCGGGTACATGGGATGCCGAGTGCCTCATGCAAGTAGAAGAAGCATTATGGAAAAAGAAAGCCAGACAGTCCCAGAAAGATGCCATCGAGTTATGGCGCAAAGAATCTCATAAAAGAACCGAAAAAGAATTCCGAAAAACAGAATTAAGTAGGGAATCCTCAGAAAAAGCCCAAGAAAGGGAATTAATAGAAGAAGGTGAACGAGTTAGAGCAGAACAGTCAGACAGACAGAGAAATGCCCTTATTAAGGGTATGTATCCTCTTCTTGCCGAGGGCTTGCCAAAAGCAACCCCGGAAGCACCCTGTAATTTTCCGCCGCCATTGGTCCCGATTAAGCTACGTCACAAACCGACCGCAGCTGATATTTTTCTCTCGTCCTATTTGGACGATACAGTCCCAGAATATGCAAATCCTGTTCCGCCTGCTCCCGTAAATAATGTAATTCCTGCTCCTCCAGCCACTGGTCCCGTGGGTCCAGTCAATGTTACAGCACCTGTTACAGCACCCCCGGCCCAGCCCACAGTACATGTACCCGTTTTAGCAGTCGCTCTACCAGCACGTACAGTATATACCGACGACTCTAGTTTAGGAGCCGCGGGGGGAGGTTCTCCTCGTACCCCGCCTCAACCAAGACGTATGACGCTACATGAACTAGCGTTACAGCGTACGCCAAAAGTGACTACATACGGAGATATCAAGCGAGCACTTACTGAATGTCGTTATGATCCAGTTCCAGGCGATGATCACATGGTCATATATTCATTACGTTTAAGACGGGTTGCCAGCTATTTGGACACCCTGCCCGATATGGGAGAACATCTAGACAGAATATATCGTTTTATCCGTACAGGAGTGAATCCAGAAAGCATTCACGAATCCATGGTTCAAAGAAAAGTCGAGACTCAGCTCATGATTTTAAAGTTTTTGATTAACTGTTTAATAAGAGAGCAAGATTTTCCAGAAAAAGATCAAGAAGAAAAGAAAGTCCTGACTAGGTGGAGTGACAATATAGCCGATGGAAAACACAAGACACAAAATTGTATAGAGAGTATGTACAAGAAAATTTGTAGGGAAATCATAAATATACACGAGAAACGAGAAGCAAAGCAAGCAACCGAGAAAGAGTATGACTCTTCTACAGAAGAGGTAGACAACGAGAATCCCTCCAGAATAGCGTATGTAGGTAGAACTAGACTTTCCGACCGACATTCACGCCTAGATTACAAGAAAGTTTTTCCTCCTCCAGCACCAGAACAGTGTTTTCTTGAGCAAGTATTCCAAGCTACCGATCGCATTCTGAAATTACGAATAGGTTATAGTGAGCTCAGTACCATGCATGAACAAGAACTAGCCCGATCAGCAGTCCGGTGGACTACTGATTCTACCACTTTTCCAGATGAAATAGTGGCCCAAATGTTTCTGAAACTGCCCCCAGCCGAGCAGCGACTGGTGGGTATGTATATGATCCAGCACCTCATTACACTGTATGAGGATCAACATTCTGATCCAGGTCCTCTACATGATGTATTAAACGAGTTACTCCAGTACAGATGGAAAGGTCTAGGTACCGATTTAATTAGCGTCATTCTAGAACAGCGCCACAAATACCGAACGTTTCTGAATCCACATTTTGTTCACGTCTCACCCCCAGAAAGTAAGTCCTTCTACATAGACAGACAGAACCCGTTACGAGAAGTGCATCCAGTCAAGAAAGAGGGGGGTGGTCTAGAACGAGTATTTGTTTACACCCCTATCACAAAGATGGAACTCTTAGAAATGAAAAAGTTAATTCCCTGTCATGACAAAGATCCAGCAGGGTTCCACCGTGAATTAAAAGACATGCTCCGTATGGGAGAATACACGTATCCTGATATCATTAAAATGTTAAAGGTCCTGTTGCCTGCGGGCATATATGAAAAACTCAAAGAAAAAGAATGGGAGGTGGGAGAGAAAAAGATAGATTGGTCAGCTCTAGAAGCTGAAGATAATTCACGAGTACCAGGTACCGGTCTTGGGGATAAAGCTAAAGAATTGCCCGAGTTATTGATACAAGTTTTGCCAAGATTACTAGCCACGAAAAAGGAAGATTGGGATGCCATCTCAGCCTGTAAACAGAAACAAGACGAAGATACTAGTAATTTTTATTCTAGATTTGAGAAATGTTTTATTATTAATAGTGGTCTGAAAACAAGTAGTGAATCGTACCCTCATCTTTTTGTTACCAAACTAGTCGAGAATTCAAGCCCACAAGTTAAAAATCGAGTACTGAAAGTCGAAAGTACCTGGCAAGCTAATACTCCGTCACAGATGCTTCAAATGCTCCAGTATCACCAGAACAGAATCAGGGAAGAGCAGGAACACGAAAGGAGACGTATGAAAGACACGAAAATGAAAGTACTAGTTGCACAATCTGTTCCGCAAGACAGTCAGAAGAGGGGTACGAATCAAGCCAGTCATCCTGCAGTTCCCGTTAAAGGGACATGCAATTACTGTAAACAGCCAGGTCATTTTATAAACGAATGTGCAGTTCTGAAACACAATATAGCCACTGGTAAAACTAAAGAAAGACCACGTCCGCCTAGACAAGAACAAGTTTCACAGACTTCTCAGCCACAGAATGCACAACAGACAGTTCCAGCACCGCAGCCTATTGCTGCAACACAGCATGTTACACAGCAGATGTACCAGTATGCACAGTCCGAGTATCCAGAGTACCAAGCGTATTCATGAAACAGCCTAGAGAGGGAGGTAGGCTTGCCTCTCATCGAGATTCCTGTAGATCAAGAAGGTCCCTATGTTCATAGTCAAGTATTAGGGAAAGACAGAAAGTTTCTGATTGATACAGGGGCAAGTAGGACGACTATTAGTCACGACGAGGTTCCAGGGGCTCCACTCTCAGGCTCTAGAAATGTATCCCTTGGTTTTTCAGGAAAGCCTATTGTTAACGAAATATCAAAACCAGTTACTCTAGAGGTTGGTCCATTGTCCCGAACTACTGATCTATTACTAACGAAGTCTTGTCCAGAAAATTTGTTAGGCATTAAAACGTTAAAAGAATTAGGAGCAGTCATATGCTGCTCCCCAGAAGGGGTCCGTCTGTTCCTCCGTGATTTCAAAGGTCATTATGTATTACGTGATTTTGATCCAAGATTATTGAATGTACCACAGCATGTATGGGCGCAAGGTCCAACTGATGTGGTAAATAAATAAATAATACCTCTATTTTTGACTGGATATATAATAACAGATAGCTCAATAAATAAGAGTCAAGATTCGAGGTAGTAGGAGTATGCAGGTTTAATACAGCATAAAGGACAGGAACAGGACAACCTGCACGGGAATAGGATGGCAGCGCTGCACAACACTTAGTAACAGGGCACAAGCATATATATACTTAAACAAAATACATGATGTTCGATACAATAGGCGTAGCAGTGGGCAGGGCCTGTAGCAGTCGCGAAAGATAAGGTAGAAAGTAGGTGTAACAGGAGGCGTGAACAGGGCGTATACATAGACATGTGATGTAAACGTAACAGAATATGTCATAAATGGGGCGGAAACATGGAGGGGGCTACCTAAGGAGCCGGGACCTCTAACCTAGTGGTGCGCGCAAGCTGGAAATGACGTGTTACTAGGGAGAAGCTGGGGGCTATGACTTCTGCGCTAGAAGGAGAGACTGAAGTCTGGAGAGTCAGAGCGACATGTACCTAAACGCTATCTAGTATCTGATGTTTAGAGAACATGTTGATAGGATCCAAAAGTTATCAGGGTAAAGGCTAACAGATTCTAAAACTGGTGCATGAATTATTCTACATGTAGTGCGTGTTGAGGAATATTAACTGACCATTAATACAGTATTTCTCTTACATGGAGACATAAAAGCTAGACTGTGACGGAAACTATTGATGCGATTCAGTAGCTTAGGAATGCAGAGAAGGAGAGCTGGACTGATAACTAGAATCATAACATACTCTTGGCAGACTGGCAGGCAGAGCCAGGCCGAGCCGGGCACTGTGAGGCAGGAAGTAAGTGAAGGGTCAGGGATACAGGTGGGGGCTGTATCGCTCCTCAGCGAGGTTTCAGGAGACAGGAGCTAAATCTGAGTCCGGGCCCTTTTGAGGCCTGGAAACGGGGACTTTACAATGAAATAACGTGCACACTGAGAAACGTGGCAACGTAGCTTTACATAGGCCTAATGCTCGTAGCTTTCACGAGAACTGGAAACTGGCATACTAGAGATGGACACAACTGTAATTGCGTCTTTAATCGATCATGGGGAATACATATGCATATTAATCATGCACATATAACATAACATGGAGAACACGTAGGGACACAGAACATGGCAAAATTTACTTTTCCACATTCCCTCCTTGTCACTACGTTTCCATCAGGAAACATCAATATTCATGATACCATCTATCATTTCATACAGTATCATTTGCTCGTCTCGAATTTTCTTGGAACGGGATTTAGGACGGGACTTGGGACTAGGAATACAAGAGGTAGCACAAATGCCGCAAATCGCAGGGCCACATTGTATACAGAGGCAGCAACTGAATATGATCGCTACTGCAATACCTAGAAATGACAATACTTTCCATCCCCAGACAGAAATTATACTCCAAAACCAACCGGACCATGTCCAGGTGCCTGGATTCTGGTGTAACTGATGGGCAATTTTATGAAGTCTGGTTATAGCTGAATAAACAGACGGCGCGTTATTAGGAATGAAAATGCAGCAACTAGATCCGATGACTCTACATGCTCCTCCTCTATCGGCCAATATGACGTCAAGAACGAGACGATTTTGGAGCACGACAAATCTCATAGCAGATTGCTCTTCCGTTAAGTTACCTAGGGCAGAGGCAGTCTCATTCACTACCGCTTCAAGGGTTCTGGTTAACCTACGTATTAACTTACTATTCTGGACAGGTCCTATAAAGAAGAAGAAACCTTTATTGAAATCTGTATATTGTTCTAGAGCAGTTTCAGTTTGATCGACAATTGGGGACTCAGTCTCCCTTCTATGTCTAATGTGTACTAGATGTGTGTTTCTATGATAATCAGATGGGGCTAGAAAAACTGGTGGCAGTAGGAAGGCAATGTAACAGGTTCCCTCCCAATCGAGGGGCAGACGAACATATGCGGTCTGACCACAAACAAAATATGAATGACGTGAAGCTTTGAAAATAGATTTCCCACTGTCACTATACTTGACAATAGTAGTACAATCACTATGTCCTACATGTACGGAACCATTATTTCTGACACATAATTCGCCTTTGACTGGTAGTACTGAAATAGCAGGTAAGTCTGGAGTAGGATCAGACTGAACATTCAGGACCATAAAATTCGAAGAATCATTACCCAAATTATAAACTTCATTTTCTAGATCTAACCCTGTTCTGTGGGGAAGACCTTGCTTGTCTGGAAAACATGTACTGTTCAGAAAGGACATATCTGTTGACGATAACGTTAACGTGGACCATGCTCCACACAAACCATTATGTGAAAACGGATAAGGAAACAGTGGCAGAACTCCCTTCGGTGTCTGGAAAGGGGGGAGTCGACCACACACCCAACAATTAGTGGCATTGCTGGTCTGGTGTGAATAGTGTAACATACGGATAAATGAATTATTACGCATAGCAAGACGATAGGATAGTTCGTGAGGAGGCAGATCACTAAACGTGTGCTCTACTGTAGCATTAGAAAACTTATTTACATGAGAAATTGGAAAACATAAATGAAATGCATAACCCGTGCAGGTAACCATCAGGCTTAAAAACAATATAAAACTTAGAAAAACGATACATCGGATTGAGTTTTGACTAACTCTCTCACTATGGGGGTCTATTTCATACATGTCAGATACCTGTCTAACCGTTTCACCTAGGGGAGGACTTAGACAATTAAACTGGCTGACTTATTTTACTAGACCGTAGCTTCTCTTTATACTCCTGTTGTGGAGTTTTCTCTAACAGGGAAGGATTTGAGGCAAAGTCAATTGCGGGACAGTCCTTAAGAATAGTATCTTGGCAGTCTTTAAAATCTTGACAATCCCTGGAAATGTTCTTGGAAACAGTTTTTAGTCCGTGAAATTTCTTGACGTGTGACAGGTGCACCCACCCCTTCCTGCCTTCCAACTTGACGGCAGTACGGGTGGTCAAGAGGACTAACTTCGGCTCCTTCCAGCGAGGCTCCAGCGGACTTGAACGATCAAAATTGCGGACGAGGACCAGGGTGCCGGGAACGATTTCATGCGGTTTCACCTCGGTATTGTCTGGAAATGCGGCGGCAACCTGTGAACGACAAGAGTGTAGGGCAGACATCAAGGAAGCTAGGTAATCTGTCAGCATATTACTGGAAACATCTGTAATACCTCGGGGTCTAGGTGTACCCCACATATTCGGGGGGCGGCCGAATACGACCTCATAAGGAGACAGACCTGATCTGGAATGTGCGACCATGCGCATATAAAACAATGCAACTGGCAGGGCTACTAGCCAGTCTACACCTTTCTCTTTGCATACTTTGGCAATACGGATTTTCAGGGTTTGATTATGTCTCTCTACGAGACCGGCTGCTTCTGGATGGCGTACACAATGGAACTTCCACTGGTACCCTAACAAAAGGGAAACGTGCTTCATTAGTTCAGATGAGAATGGCTGGCCGTTATCAGAATACACGACCCTAGGGAGTCCATAACGGGGGAAGAATTCACGAACCAACTGCTTGGCAGTGGTCGCGGCTGTGTAATCTGGGACTGGATATGCTTCTGTCCACCTGGACAAAGCGCATACAACTACAAGGACATACTTGAATCCTCGACATCGCTCCATCTGAATATAATCCATCTGGAGGACTTCAAAAGGGTGGTCAGGGGGCTGGAATCCACCTTGTTCCACCGGGACACTTTTACCTGGATTGAACTGGCAACATATCATACAGGTACGGACTTTCTACTTGGCTGCAGCTCGTAAATGCTTGTTAAACCAAATGTTCTGGATACTGTCTAACATAGCTTTTTCTCCTAAGTGTGCAGGACTATGTGCGGTATTGATAATGACTTGAACCATTGAGTCGGGGAGAAACCATGTGGCTTTTCCCTTCGTCAACCATCCCTGATCTGTCTGGACCCCTCCTTGTTCGGACCATTTCTTAATTTCTTCAGGAGTAGCATGTGACTGGATATCTATGACATCTTGAGTAGGGTCCTTAACTGTCATACAAGTAGTCTGTTCTAGAGTGGATGTCGGTGTCTTGTTAACTGATATGTCTGGTGTCTGAGCTGTAAGCTTGGCTGTTCGATCTGCTAGATCATTACCTTGAGAAATAATGTCTGTAACTTTAGTATGTGCTTTGCACTTCATGATAGCGATAGATGTCGGTAAATGTATTGCATCTAACAGAGCTTGAATGAGGAGGCCATGCTGAATCTTGGTTCCATGAGAAGTCATGAAACCTCTCTCCTGCCAGAGCACTCCGAAGTCGTGTACAACTCCGAATGCGTAACGTGAATCTGTGTAAATATTAACTTTCAGGTTCTTGGCACGTATGCAGGCTTGAGTCGGAGCAACTAGCTCTGCTGCATGAGCAGACAGGGTGTCAATACGGTGTGTTTCAATAACTTCAGTGTCAGTAGTCACTGCATACGCGGCTACTAGTTCTCCTGTACTCGTTCTCATACATGAACCATCCACATAAAGTGTCAGGTCGGGGTCTGGTAATGGAATATCTGTCAGATCTTGTCTTGGCTTAGTCATAGTGTTAACAACTTCCACACAGTCTTGTGTGGCAGGATTTGAAATAACTGACGGTAACAGTGTAGCAGGATTTAGAACGTTGCAGCGTCTGATTTCTATGTGTGGCTGGAACAGTGTCAGTTCATAACCTGTCAAACGTGCAATTGTCAAGTGCTGAGTCTGTGTTCGGTTTAAAAGAACTTCCACGGAGTGTGGAACTTGTACTGTTAAGGAGTGTCCTAATACTATGGAATCACTTTGTCGGATAGCTAGTGCTGTGGCTGCAACCGACTTGAGGCACGCAGGCAGAGCCTGGGCTACAGGATCTAATGTGCTCGAAAAATAAGCACAGGGCTTGTATTGTCCGGCTTGATCTTGTGTGAGAACAGATAATGCTGTACCAACGCGTTCTGTGACAAAAAGTGTAAAAGGCTTACTGTAGTTCGGTGTAGCTAGAACGGGAGCTTGGCATAAAGCTTTCTTTAACTCATTGAAACTAAGTGTATGTTCAGATGTCCAAGGGAGGACAGTCGATACGGCTGCCTCCTGTGTCGTTAACTGTATCAGTGGCTTGGCTAGAAATGCATACTGAGGAATCCATTGTCTGCAATAAGAAGTAAGGCCGATAAAAGCACGTACCTCCTTCTGTGTCTTGGGCTGTGGAAGACTCGCTATTAACTGGATACGGTCAGGTGTCAACTGCCTACCCCACTTGGACAGTAAGTGGCCTAAGTAGATCACTTGCTGGACACAGAATTGAAGCTTTGAAGGGGACACCTTGTGCCCCATCTCGGCTAGGAAATACAGAACTGTGAGTGATGCTCGCTCGCAAGCACGTTCAGAACGGGCTGTGATCAGTAGATCATCGACATATTGGAGCAGGGCAGTGTCAGTTGGCATGTGAATGTTGTCTAGTTGTCTCTTAAGTGCTTGACTGTAAATACTAGGACTTTCTGTGAAACCTTGAGGAGCTCGTGTGAATTTATAGCTCCTTCCATTTAAACAAAAACCGAAAAGGTACTGGCTGTCTGGATGAATCGGGACACTGAAAAATGCATTCTTGAGGTCGATTACTGTAAAAAATATTGCCTCAGAATCAATGGCTGTCAATAGAGATGAGATATCTGGAACAACTGGATACTGGGGGATAATACATTTATTGAGTTCTCGAAGATCAATCACTAATCGATATACTGGGGGAGCATTTGGATCAGTACGTTTCATGACTGGAATGATAGGAGAATTACATACATTGGAGTCAGTTTCTACAACTACTCCTTGAGCCATAAGCTCGTCAATAATTTTGGATAAGGCTGCTACAGCCTCAGGTGGCAATCTGTACTGTCTGATTCGTGGTAACACTACACCTTGCTTGAGAGTCACACGATGAGGTGTGATTTGCATGAAACCAACATCAGTTGGACCTTGCGCCCATAGATGCTGCGGAACATTAGACAATCGCGGATCAAAATCTCGCAAAACATAGTGACCCTTGAAGTCACGTAAAAACAAACGTATTCCCTCTGGGGAACAGCAAATAACTGCACCTAATTCTTTCAGTGTCTTAATGCCTAACACATTTTCTGGACAAGACTTCGTAAGCAATAGATCAGTAGTTCGGGACAATGGACCAACTTCTAGAGTAACTGGCTTTGATATCTCGTTTACAATAGGCTTTCCTGAAAATCCAAGGGAAACATTTCTAGAGCCTGAGAGCGGAGCCCCTGGAACCTCGTCGTGACTAATAGTCGTCCTACTTGCCCCTGTATCAATCAGAAACTTTCTGTCTTTCCCTAATACTTGACTATGAACATAGGGACCTTCTTGATCTACAGGAATCTCGACGAGAGGCAAGCCTACCTCCCTCTCTAGGCTGTTTCATGAATACGCTTGGTACTCTGGATACTCGGACTGTGCATACTGGTACATCTGCTGTGTAACATGCTGTGTTGCAGCAATAGGCTGCGGTGCTGGAACTGTCTGTTGTGCATTCTGTGGCTGAGAAGTCTGTGAAACTTGTTCTTGTCTAGGCGGACGTGGTCTTTCTTTAGTTTTACCAGTGGCTATATTGTGTTTCAGAACTGCACACTCGTTTATAAAATGACCTGGCTGTTTACAATAATTGCATGTCCCTTTAACGGGAGCGGCAGGATGACTGGCTTGATTCGGACCCCTCTTCTGACTGTCTTGAGGAACAGATTGTGCAACTAGTACTTTCATTTTTGTGTCTTTCATACGTCTTCTCTCGTGTTCTTGCTCTTCTCTGATTCTATTCTGGTGATACTGGAGCATCTGTAACATCTGGGACGGAGTACTAGCTTGCCATGTACTTTCGACTTTCAAAACTCGATTCTTAACTTGTGGACTTGAATTCTCGACTAATTTAGTAACAAAAAGATGAGGGTATGACTCGCTACTCGTCTTCAAACCACTGTTGATTATAAAACATTTCTCAAATCTGGAATAAAAATCACTAGTGTCTTCGTCTTGTTTCTGTTTACAGGCTGAGATTGCATCCCAGTCTTCCTTTTTAGTAGCTAATAATCTCGGTAAAACTTGTATTAATAATTCTGGTAATTCTTTACATTTCTCTCCAAGACCGGTACCTGGTACTCGTATCTTATCTTCAGCTTCTAGAGCTGTCCAATCGATCTTTTTCTCTCCCACCTCCCAATCTTTTTCCTTGAGTTTTTCGTATACCCCTGCGGGCAACAGGACTTTTAGCATTTTAATAATATCTGGATACGTGTATTCTCCCATACGAAGCATGTCTTTTAATTCTCGGTGGAACCCTGCTGGATCTTTGTCGTGACAGGGAATTAATTTCTTCATCTCTAAGAGTTCCATCTTGGTAACTGGGGTGTAAACAAATACTCGTTGCATTTCACCATCTGCTGTCCTAACTGGGTGTACTTCTCGTAACGGATTCTGTCTGTCTATATAAAACGGTTTACTTTCTGGAGGTGAGACATGAACAAAATGCGGGTTCAAAAACGTTCTATATTTATGGCGCTGTTCTAGAATGACACTAATTAAATCGGTACCTAAACCTTTCCATCTATACTGGAGTAACTCGTTCAGGATATCATGTAACGGACCTGGATCAGAATGTTGACCCTCATACAGTGTAATGAGGTGTTGGATCATATACATACCCACCAGTCGCTGCTCGGCTGGGGGCAGTTTCAGAAACATTTGTGCCACTATTTCGTCTGGAAAAGTGGTAGAATCAGTAATCCATCGGACTGCTGATCGGGCTAGTTCTTGTTCATGCATAGTACTTAACTCACTATAACCGATTCGTGATTTCAGAATTTGATCGGTAGCTTGAAATACTTGTTCTAGGGAGCCTTGTTCCGGTGCTGGAAGATGAAAGACTTTCTTGTGTTCTAGGCGTAAATGTCGGTCTGGAAATCTAGATTTACCTACATACGCTATTCTGGCGGTATTCTCGTCCTCTACCTCTTCAGTAGAAGAGTAATTTTCTTTCTCGCTTACTTGTGCTTCTTTGCGTTGCTCGTGTAACCTGATTATTTCTTTACGAATTTTCTTGTACATACTCTCTATACTATTGAGTGTCTTGTGCTTACCCTCGGCTATATTATCACTCCACCTTGTCAGAACTTTCATTTCGGTCGGATCTTTAGTCGGGGAATCTTGTTCCCGTATTAAACAATTGATCAGAAACTTTAATAACATGAACTGGATCTCAGCTTTTCTGAGAGACATGACTTCAGCAATACTTTCTGGATCTTGTCCTGTACGAATGAAACGATACATTCTGTCTAGATCTTCTTTCATATTCGGTAGGGTGACCAAATACTCGGACACCTGTCTTATACGTACGGAGTATAGAACCATACTATCCTCGCCTGGGACTGGATCATAACAGCATTCAGTAAGAACTCGTCTGATTTCTGCAATGGACTGATATTTGGGCGTACGCTGTAACGCACGTTCATGTAACTCGGCTGCTCCTAAACGTCTACTTGGCGGCGGGGTACCAGGAGGACCTCCTCCCGCGGCCCCTATACTGGAATCGTCGACTGATACTCTTCGTGCTGGCAGAGTGACTGATGTGGCGGGAATTTGTACTACGGGCTGGACCGGGGGTACCGTAACAGGTACTGCAACAGGTGCCCCGGTGTCTGGAAGACCATGAATTACATTATTTACAGGAGCTGGTAGAACAGGATTTGCATATTCTGGGACTGTGTCGTCCAAATAGGACGAGAGAAAAATATCTGCTGCGGTCTGTTTGTGACGTAGCTTGGTCGGAACTAAAGGTGGCGGAAAATTACTGGATGCTTCCGGGGTTGCTTTTGGCAAGCCCTCGGCAAGAAGAGGATACATACCCTTAATAAGGGCATTTCTCTGTCTGTCTGACTGTTCGGTTTTAACTCGTTCACCTATCTCGATTAGTTCCCTTTCTTGGGCTCTTTCTAAGGATTCCCTACTTAATTCTGACTTTCTGATTTCTTTTTCGGTTCTTTTATGAGATTCTTTGCGCCATAACTCGATGGCATCTTTCTGTGACTGTCTGGCTTTCTTTTTCCATAATACTTCTTCTACTCGCATGATGCACTCGGCATCCCATGTACCCGATACGGGCCATCTATACTTTTCCTCTAACTGTTTGGTGTACTCCACCCATAAATCTAGATATAATATGGCACTTATGCCATGCTTTTGATACATAAAATGACCTGGACTGTCCCTAGGCGGGACAGGAACTGCTTCTTCTAACAGACCTTTTCTAGTTTTTAACTGACGTAACTTGGAAAACAAAGGCATGACTGGGCTGGAGTCTAGACACAATACAATACACAATGAACACGATAATTACTGAAGATACACCACTTTCATACCACGACATTGAAATACATGAATGACATTTAAAATAACAGTTCTGACAAAATACTACCTGGAATACTGGAAACAGAATACATAAATTTCTCGAGAACAGAACTTACTAGAATTACTAGATGCACTGCTGAAACAGTACGAAACATACCGGTCTCATAAAGAGACACGTCAGGACCCGCACCCACCTAAGTGGACACTTCGTGTTGGATCTGTGTACCCCAAACCCACGGACCAGAGACAATTCAATTGACCCTGTCTAGATACTACCCCAGCAACGGTACTCACCGGGCAGCAAGAACGGAAGGCCTCGGACTGGACTGGACTGCTACGACGCCGGACGGACGACCTTCGGACTTCTGTTACGGGTGGGCCTCCGGATACCTCGGACCTTGGACTCTCGGCTTGGGCTCTGGTCGGGACTCGCCGCGTTCCTCCACCGCCTCGTCTGGATGCTGGACCGCAACCTCCGTCTCCTCCGTGGGCCTGAGGGATACTTGAAGCAGAAATATCTGCACGTGCACGGTATGGTTCCGTCACGGCTGCAGAGCATCAGGGGGCTTGCGTGGCTTCACCGGCGCGTGGGGAAAGGGCAAGTTCCTGTTCGGGCGCCATTATGTGGTAAATAAATAAATAATACCTCTATTTTTGACTGGATATATAATAACAGATAGCTCAATAAATAAGAGTCAAGATTCGAGGTAGTAGGAGTATGCAGGTTTAATACAGCATAAAGGACAGGAACAGGACAACCTGCACGGGAATAGGATGGCAGCGCTGCACAACACTTAGTAACAGGGCACAAGCATATATATACTTAAACAAAATACATGATGTTCGATACAATAGGCGTAGCAGTGGGCAGGGCCTGTAGCAGTCGCGAAAGATAAGGTAGAAAGTAGGTGTAACAAGAGGCGTGAACAGGGCGTATACATAGACATGTGATGTAAACGTAACAGAATATGTCATAAATGGGGCGGAAACATGGAGGGGGCTACCTAAGGAGCCGGGACCTCTAACCTAGTGGTGCGCGCAAGCTGGAAATGACGTGTTACTAGGGAGAAGCTGGGGGCTATGACTTCTGCGCTAGAAGGAGAGACTGAAGTCTGGAGAGTCAGAGCGACATGTACCTAAACGCTATCTAGTATCTGATGTTTAGAGAACATGTTGATAGGATCCAAAAGTTATCAGGGTAAAGGCTAACAGATTCTAAAACTGGTGCATGAATTATTCTACATGTAGTGTGTGTTGAGGAATATTAACTGACCATTAATACAGTATTTCTCTTACATGGAGACATAAAAGCTAGACTGTGACGGAAACTATTGATGCGATTCAGTAGTTTAGGAATGCAGAGAAGGAGAGCTGGACTGATAACTAGAATCATAACATACTCTTGGCAGACTGGCAGGCAGAGCCAGGCCGAGCCGGGCACTGTGAGGCAGGAAGTAAGTGAAGGGTCAGGGATACAGGTGGGGGCTGTATCGCTCCTCAGCGAGGTTTCAGGAGACAGGAGCTAAATCTGAGTCCGGGCCCTTTTGAGGCCTGGAAACGGGGACTTTACAATGAAATAACGTGCACACTGAGAAACGTGGCAACGTAGCTTTACATAGGCCTAATGCTCGTAGCTTTCACGAGAACTGGAAACTGGCATACTAGAGATGGACACAACTGTAATTGCGTCTTTAATCGATCATGGGGAATACATATGCATATTAATCATGCACATATAACATAACATGGGGAACACGTAGGGACACAGAACATGGCAAAATTTACTTTTCCACAGAATGCATATCACACCCCATCGTGTGACTCTAAAGCAAGGTGTTGTTCTACCACGAATCAGACAGTACAAATTGCCACCTGAGGCTGTAGTAGCCTTATCCAAAATTATTGATGAGCTTATTGTTCAAGGAGTGGTTGTAGAAACTGACTCCAATGTATGTAATTCTCCTATCATTCCAGTCCTGAAACGTACTGACCCAAATGCACCTCCAGTTTATCGATTAGTGATTGACCTTCGAGAACTTAATAAATGTATTGTACCACAGTACCCAGTATTCCCAGATATTTCTTCTCTATTGACAGCCATTGATTCCGAAGCTACGTTCTTTACAGTTATCGATCTAGAGAACACATTTTTCAGTGTTCCCATTCATCCAGACAGCCAGTTCCTTTTCGGATTCTGTTTAAATGGAAGAAGCTATAAATTCACACGAGCACCTCAAGGTTTCACAGAAAGCCCTAGCATTTACAGTCAAGCACTTAAGAGACAACTAGACAATATTCACATGCCAACTGACACTGCCCTGCTCCAGTATGTCGATGATCTACTGATCACAGCCCGTTCTGAACGTGACTGCGAACGTGCGTCACTTACAGTTCTGTATTTCCTGGCCGAAATGGGGCACAAGGTATCCCCTTCCAAATTGCAATTCTGTGTCCAGCAAGTGGTCTACTTAGGACACTTACTGTCCAAGAGGGGTAGGCAGTTGACACCTGACCGTATCCAGTTAATAGCACATCTTCCACAGCCCAAGACACAGAAGGAGGTACGAGCTTTTATCGGCCTCACTTCTTACTGCAGATAATGGATTCCTCAGTATGCATTTCTAGCCAAGCCACTGATACAGTTAACGACACAGGAGGCAGCCGTATCGACTGTCCTCCCTTGGGCCCAGGAACATACACTTGTCTTTAATGAGTTAAAGAAAGCTTTATGCCAAGCACCTGTTCTCGCAACACCGAACTACAGTAAGCCTTTTACACTTTTTGTAACAGAACGAGATGGTACTGCATTATCTGTTCTCACACAAGATCAAGCAGGACAATACAAGCCCTGTGCTTATTTTTCTAGCACATTAGATCCAGTGGCCCAGGCTCTCCCTGCGTGCCTCAAGTCAGTTGCAGCCACAGCTCTAGCTATCAGACAAAGTGATTCCATAGTGTTAGGACACTCCCTGACAGTACAAGTTCCACACTCCGTGGAAGTTCCTTTAAACCGAACACAGACTCAGCACTTGACAATTGCACGTTTAACAGGTTATGAACTGACACTGTTCCAGCCACACATAGAAATCAGACGCTGCAACATTTTAAATCCAGCTACACTGTTACCGTCAGTTACTTCAAATCCTGCCACACATGACTGTGTGGAAGTTGTTAACACTATGACAAAGCCAAGACAAGATCTGACAGACATTGCATTACCTGATCCCGACCTGACACTTTATGTGGATGGTTCATGTATGAGAACAAGTACAGGAGAACTAGTAGCCGCGTATGCAGTGACTACTGAAACCGAAGTTATAGAAACACATCGTATTGACACCCTGTCTGCTCAAGCAGCAGAGCTTGTCGCTCTGACCCAAGCCTGCATACGTGCCAAGAACCTGAAAGTAAACATATACACAGATTCACGTTACGCATTCGGAGTCGTACACGACTTTGGAATGCTCTGGCAGGAACGAGGTTTTATGACTTCTCATGGAACCAAAATTCAGCATGGTCTCCTCATTCAAGCCCTGTTAGATGCAATACATTTACCGACAGCTATCGCTATCATGAAGTGCAAGGCACATACGAAAGTCACTGATATCATTTCCCAAGGTAACGATCTAGCAGATCGAACAGCCAAGGTCACAGCTCAGACTCCAGACATTCCAGTTAACACGACACTGACACACACTCCAGAACAGACTACTTGTATGACAGTTAAGGACCCTACACAAGATGTCATAGATATACAGTTACATGCTACTCCCGATGAAATCAAGAAATGGTCCGAACAAGGAGGGGTCCAGACAGATCAAGGATGGTTGACGAAGGGAAAAGCCACATGGTTTCTCCCCGACTCTATGGGTCAAATCATTATTAACACCGCACATAGTCCAGCACATCTAGGAGAAAAAGCCATGTTAGACAGTATCCAGAACCTTTGGTTCAACAAGCATTTACGAGCAGCAGCCAAGCAGAAAGTCCGTACCTGTATGATATGTTGTCAGTTCAATCCAGGTAAAGGTGTCCCGGTGGAACAAGGTGGATTCCATCCTCCTGACCACCCTTTTGAAGTCCTCCAGATGGATTACATTCAGATGGAGCGATGTCGAGGTTTCAAGTATGTCCTCGTAGTTGTATGCGCTTTGTCCAGGTGGACAGAAGCATATCCAGTTCCAGATTACACAGCTGCGACCACTGCCAGGCAGTTGGTTCGTGAGTTCTTTCCCCGCTATGGATTACCCTGGGTCGTGTATTCAGATAACGGCCAGCCATTCTCATCCGAGCTCATGAAACAAGTTTCCCTTCTGTTAGGGTACCAGTGGAAGTTCCATTGTGTACGCCATCCTGAAGCAGCCGGTCTCGTAGAGAGACATAACCAGACTTTGAAAATCCGCATTGCTAAAGTGTGTGTAGAAAAAGGTGTAGATTGGTTAGTAGCCCTGCCAGTTGCTCTTTTTAATATGAGAATGGTTGTACATTCCAGATCAGGTCTGTCCCCGTATGAGGTCGTATTCGGCCGCCCTCCAAACATGTGGGGTACACCTAGACCCCGTAGCATTACAGACGTTTCCAGTAATATGCTGACAGATTACCTAGCTTCCTTGATGTCTGCCCTACACTCTTGTCGTTCACAGGTTGCCGCTGCATTCCCAGACAACACTGAGGTGAAACCGCATGAAGTCGTTCCGGGGGATCTCGTCCTGGTGCGCAATTTTGATCGTTCAAGTCCGTTGGAGCCCCGTTGGAAGGAGCCCCAGCTGGTGTTATTAACAACAAGGACCGCCGTCAAGCTCGAGGGACGTAAAGGCTGGGTGCATACCAGCCATATCAAGAAATTCCATGGATTGCGACAAAAGACATTTATCAAAGACTGCCCCGCTCTTAAGAACTGTCCAGACTATGAATATAAACTTCCCCTGTTAGAGAAAACTCCGCAGCAGGAGTATAAAGCAAAACTCCGGTCTAGTAAAGTAAGTCAGCCAGTTTAATTGTCTAAGTCCCTCTCGGGTGAAACGGTTAGACAGGTTCCTGACATGTATGAGATAGACCCACACAGTGAGAGAGTTAGTCAAAACTCTATGAGATGTATTATCATTCTATTCTTTTTATTGTTTCTGAGTCTTATGGTTACATGCATAAGTTATGCGTTACATTTATGTTTTCCTATTTCACATGTACATATGTTTTCTAATGTTACAGTAGAGCACACATTTAGTGATCTGCCTCCTCACGAGTTATCCTATCGTCTTGCTATGCGTAATAATAGTTTTATCCGAATGTTGCATTATTCACACCAGACCAGCAATGCCACTAATTGTTGGGTGTGTGGTCGACTCCCCCCTTTCCAGACACCGAAGGGAGTTCTGCCACTCTTTCCTTATCCATTTTCACATAATGGTTCGTGTGGAGCATGGTCCACGTTAACGTCATCTTCGACTGATATGTCCTTTCTGAATCGTACATGTTTCCCAGACAAGCAAGGTCTTTCCCATAGAACAGGGTTAGATCTAGAAAATGAAGTATATGATTTAGGTAATTATTCCTCGAATTTCATGGTCTTGAATGTCCCGTCCGATACCACTCCAGATTTGCCTGATATTTCAGTACTACCAGTCAAAGGCGAATTATGTGTCAGAAAGAATGGTTCCGCACATGTAGGACATAGTGATTGTACTACTGTGGTCGAGTATAGTGACAGTGGGAAATCTATTTTCAAAGCCTCACGTCATTCTTATTTTGTTTGTGGTCAGACCGCATATGTTCGTCTACCCCGTGATTGGGATGGAACATGTTACATTGCCTTCCTACTGCCACCAGTTTTTCTAGCCCCATCCGATTATCACAGAAACACACATCTAGTCCACATTAGACATAGAAGGGAGACTGAGTCCCCAATTGTCGATCAAACTGAAACTGCTCTAGAACAATATCAAGACTTCAATAAAGGATTCTTTTTCTTTATAGGACCTGTCCAGAATAGTAAGTTAATACGTAGGCTAACCAGAACCCTTGAAGCAGTAGTGAATGAGACTACTTCCGTTCTAGGTAACTTAACCGAAGAGCAATCTGCTATGAGATTTGTTGTGCTCCAAAATCGTCTCGTTCTTGACGTCATACTGGCCGATAGAGGAGGAGCATGTAGAGTCATCGGATCTAGTTGCTGCATTTTCATTCCTAATAACGCGCCGTCTGTTTCTTCAGCTATAACCAGACTTCATAAAATTGCCCATCAGTTACACCAGAATCCAGGCACCTGGACATGGTCCGGTTGGCTCTGGAGTATTATATCTGCCTGGGGATGGAAAGTATTGTCATTCCTAGGTATAGCAGTAATGATTATATTCAGTTGCTGCCTCTGTTTACAATGTGGCCCTGCGATTTGCGGCATGTGTGCTACCTCTTGTATTCCTAGTCCTAAATCCCGTTCTAAGACAATTCGAGACGAGCAAATGATGCTATATGAAATGATAGATGGTATCATGAATATTGATGTTTCCTGATGGAAACGTAGGGCACAAGGAGGGAATGTGGAAAAGTAAATTTTGCCATGTTATATGTGCCTACGTGTTCCCCATCCTATGTTATATGTGCATGACCGATATGCATGTATCCCCCTCATGATCGATTAAAGACGCAATCATAGTTGTGTCCAACTCTAGTATGCCAGTTTCCAGTTCTCGTAAAAGCAACGAGTATTAGGCCTATGTTGCCACGTTTTACAGTGTGCACGTTAATTCATTGAATTGTCCCCGTTTCTAGGCCTCAAAAGGGGCCCGGACACCAGATTCAAGCTCCAGTCTCCTGAACCCTCTCCGAGGAGCGATGCAGCCCCCACCTGCATCCCTGACCCTTCACTTACTTCCTGCCGCACAGTGCCCGGCCCGGCCTGGCTCTGCCTGCCTGTCTGCCAAGAGTATGTTATGCTTCTAGTTATCAGTTCAGCCCTCCTTCTCTGCATTCCTAAGCTACTGAATCGTATCAATAGTCTCAGCCAGGGTCTAGCCTTTCTGTCTCCATGTAAGATGTATTAATATTCATAGAATATTCCTAACACACGCAATACATGTAGAATAGATGCATGCACCAGCCTTAGTGTCAAGTAGCCTTTGCCCTGATAACTTTTGGATTCTATCAACATGTACTCCAAACACCAGATACCAGATATGATATAGGTACATGTCATCCTGACACCGCAGACTTTAGTCTCCTCTTCTAGTGCAGAAGTCATAGCCCCCAGTTCTCCCTGGTAATACGTCATTGCCCGTTTGCGCGCACCACTAGGTTAAAGGTCCCAGCTGCTCGAGTAGCCCCCTCGATGTTTCCGCCCATTCATGACACTTCTGTGACGTTCACATCACATGTCGCAGTGCACGCCTTCTTTTTCACGCCTACTTTGTTCTTATCTTACGCTTGTCACCAGTTACGCCTACTGTATGTAATGTAATGTAATGTTTTACTATATATATGCTGCACTGTCGATGAAATGGGGCAGCTGCCTCTCCATTTTATTTCAGGCTGTCCCGTTCCAGTCCCTTCCTTTTTGCCTGAATAAATCCTTCTGACTCGGACACATCGGATCCTGCCTCTTATTTATTGAGCTATCTGTTATTGTTAATTTAGTCAAAAATAGTCCCGGTATTATTTATTTATATACCACATAGGTCCAGATAAATCCTTGCCCGCCGCCTTGGAGTAGAGCGCCCTTCTGTAGTCCCCGCCCGGTAGCAAATATTTATCCATCTCGAACGCCGGGTTAGGAGCAGGAGCGTATGTCGCATGATTGATCGCACTCAGCTGCGAGGCCCAATAGTAACGCCTAATATCCGGCAGCGCTATACCCCCGTCGTACCAGGGAAGAGTAAGTTTAGCGAGGGCAATACGCGAACGCCCATCCCAGATCAACCGTCTCTGCAGGCTCTCAACCTCTCAAAAGTAGCTCACCGGAATAATATCGAACGTATTCTGAAGCGCGTACAAAAACCGCGGCAGGGCCATCATTTTAAAAAGGGCTGCGCGCCCAAGTGGTGATAGAGGCAAGCCGCTCCAGCGCACAACCTCAAGTCTCAATCTTTGAAGGGGAGGGAGTAGATTACGTTCATAGCGAGCCACCGGGTCCAAAGATATAAAAATCCCCAAGTACTTAAAGCCCGTCGGAGAGACCCGAATGGGGCATCTGTGAGGCAAGGGAGGGGGACCGCCCGAGAGCACGTATACACAGGATTTAGCCCAGTTGATCACAAGGCCCGAATTCTTCCCAAACGATGTAAGCACATCGAACAAAACATTCAGAGATTTTCGATGGGACGTAAGGTACAATAGGATATCATCCGCATAGAGCGAGACGCGATCCTCGAAGTCCAGGGATAACTGGATCCCCTTAAGCGAGGGCTCCCAGCGCAACCAGGCAGCCAGCTGCTCAAGGGCAAGCGCGAAAAGCAGTGGTGACAATGGGCAGCCCTGTCGCATGCCCCTCCCGAGGACAAAAGACGCAGAGACTCGATCATTAACAACCACCTGTGCCAGTGGCTCCGCATACAAAAGTTTCACTCAGCCGATGAACCCGGGGCCGAATCCGAATTTCACAAGAGCGGCCCAGAGATAAGGCCACTCTAGAGTATTGAAGGCCATCGTAGCATCCAAGGAAGCCAAGATGGTCGGCTCACGAAAAGACTCTGCCCTCGCGAGAACACCGTGCAAGCGCCGCAGGTTGAGCGCTGTGTTATGGTGCGGGATAAAACCGGACTGATCGGGATGGACCAAGTCGCAGATGACGTTCGTCAGGCGGTTAGCTAATAACTTAGCCAGAATTTTCGGTTCAGCGTTTAGAAGCGAGATTGGTCTGTAAGATGAACAGCGATCTCGTGGCTTCCCCTCCTTGTGAATCACTACGATATTAGCAAGACGTTGATCACGTGGAAGGGAGCCAGAGTTGCAGGACTCTAGAAACATATCACGAAGATACGGAGCCATTTTGTCCGGACACAATTTATACAGTTCAATGGGCAGACCATTAGGACCCATGGCCTTGCCAGAGCGCACTGAATGAATGGCGGTAGCCACCTCATCATCCGAAAGCACCGCGTCCATCAGGTCTCTATCAGCCTCAGACAGGCAGGGCAAAGTAATATCGCGGAGCAACAAATGAGAGTCATCCTCCGGCCTGTCAGAGACCGGAGCATACACAATTCGGAAGTGCTCCGCAAAGCATTCAACAATTGCAGCCGGGTCAGTCACGCACACTCCGTCAAGGTTCTCAATCACAGGACCTACACGACTCGCCCTTTCTTTCTTGTCCAGCCACGCAATCAACTTACCCGCCTTATCCCCAACATCATACAGTCTGCCCTGCTGCTCCCTGCTCATGACCTTTGCGGCATCCGTAACCAGGGTCCTATAATCCAATTGTTTGAGGCTGAGGGAATGAAGCTTGGCACGGGACAGTCCGCGCTCCAAATCACTCTCCAGCTCGGCTATCTCCGCCTCCAGACGGACCACCATTTGATGCTTACTTTTCTTGGCGTTAGCGATCAGAGATAAAGCCTGCCCACGTATCACAGTCTTAAACGCCTCCCACAACGAAACAGCAGATGACACAGACCCCACATTTTCAACAAAATAATGATCGAGGGATTTCATCAACTCAGCACGGGTCTTGGGGTTGCGAAGAAACCAGGGGTTTATAGGGGCGACCCGTCCCTCATTACTCATAGTAGTATCCATGCTAAGCCATACAGGGGAGTGGTCTGATATGCCCCGGGCGAGGTGCCTCACCTCCCCGACGGAGGAGGACAGCACCACCAGCACCAGAATATAGTCGAGTCTGGACAGACTGCCATGGGCTCCAGAATGAAAGGTGTATTGCACCTGATCCGGGTGCAGCAACCTCCAACAGTCTACCAGACCCAGTGTCTCCAAGAACCCACTCAACCAGGATTGCAACTTGGGAAGATCCCTGGGGGGATAGCGATTTATGTTACCGGAGACAACCGAATTGAAGTCTCCGCCCATCACCAAGATGCCCTCAGGGAGCCCCAGTACTACACGCCCAAGATCCGCAAAAGTCGAGGTCTGTAGACCTGGCGGGATATAGACAGTAACAAATGAGACAGTCCTCCCCTCCCATCTACCAGTGAGAGCAGCATAGCGCCCCTGTCGTCAAGAATCACATCATCGATTGCCAAAGGGAGGGAGGACCTGACGAGGATACCCACACCCCTAGAACCAGAGGTGAAGCCAGAGTGTGCCACAAGACGATACCCTCGCCGATTCATGGCATGGCACGTGTTCCCAACCAGATGCGTTTCCTGCAACAACACAATATCGGGGGAGAGGCGCCGCAATAACTGTAACACCACACCACGTTTTATCCTATACCCCAAACCATTGACATTCCAACACATCAGTTTCAACCCACTAACCCCCATCCCAGAAAGAAGTGCAGAATCCGCCCCATAGTGAACACAATGACCTGATCATGAAGAAATACGATACATTGCCTTGAAAGAAACTCACCAACACCCAAGAACCCCCAACCACCCCCCAATTAGAACCCGTAACAACACCCCCCACCCTGCACCCCTGCGTTAGACTTAAAAGCCACCCCAACTTGCAGTGTGCCTGTCGCCCTATCATTAAACTAGTCCACAAAAAGAAACCCCTGAGGAGGAAAGAGTCCCACTCCCCCCGCCACCCTCGAGTATATAGCAATGGAACACAGTAATAGAAGAAGAATCGAACTCAGCCGAATAACACGTGACTGTTCAGAAATCAGGAATCATAATGTCACTCTTGTTCCGATACGCCGCCCACGGCTCCACCCGAATGCCCGGTTGAGTCAGTCTGTTTGGGAAGGGTATCCAGCCAGTCACTAACTCCGTCAGGACGATCAAAGAAGAAAGTCCGGTCTTCGTATTCGACACGCAGCCTGGTTGGAAATAGCATTGCATATTTCAGGCCCAAGTCTCTCAGCCTTCGCTTCACTCCCTGAAACCCCATCCTTTGTCTCTGAACAAGCTGCGTGAAGTCCGGGTAGAAACTCACCGTCGTGTTCTCGAATTTTACGGGGCCACTTGCTCTTGAGGCCTGCAGGATAGTGTCTCTGTCCCTAAAATTGAAGATCCTGGCGATGATAGGTCTCGGTGAGGCGCCCGATTTCGGTTTGCCGCCCGGCACTCGATGGGCACGCTCCACGGCAAAGAATTTACTCAGGCCGGTAGGGGCCAGGTGATTCAAGACGATGTCTTCCACAAGCAGATCAGTTGCCAAAGCACCAGAAGTTTCAGGGACCCCAATAAGGCGTATGTTGTTGCGCCGGGCCCTGTTTTCAAAATCCTCCAGTCGATGGGTCATGAGATCGTTGGAGGAGCGCAAGCGCCCAACTTCCGTCTGCAGATCAGATACATCGGTCGTGAGGCTAGAAGTCTTCAGGTCTAGAGACTTGACCCTTTCATTGGTCTTTGACAAATCTGCTCTGATCAAAGTAACATCAACTGCCACAGTATCAATTTTGAGAGCGAGAGCCTCATATTGCTGACCAATGGAAGCCTTCATGTTGGCAATGGCGCCCATGACATCCTGCAGAGTCAATTCGGTCAACGCAGTTGGGTCGTCAGTGGGGCCCTCCAAGGTTCGACTGGCGCCACCGGGGGACTCCTTGGGTTGGGTATAGCGATCCATGACATTGGTTTGAACCGGTCCCCCACGTAGAGGCGTTTTAGTCTTCCGCTTCTCGTTGTCAGGCCTGGTAGTCATTTTGAATGGTGAGCCCCGAAAGGGCCTGCGAGACCTGGTGAAAATGGCCTCTCACCACCAGACCACTGAAAATCACGAAAGTGGGCAGAGGGGGCAAAAGCAGCAGCGCAGCCCAACACCCAAACCCTCACGACAGTTGGCGTATAATCAGGAAGCAGAGTTAGGCTGGACCCCGATGGGGGCGCGAGGCAATCACGCAAGCAGAGGAGACAGAGGCCCAGAAACGAAACCAAATGTCAACTCAGGGCAACAGGGGTAGCCCCTCAGGCCGTTGTTGTTCAACTACTCCCCGGCGTCTTGGTGAGCCAGCTCCCGGTGTCGCCGCAGGGCGGGCCTCAAAAACTCCGATCGACATATCTGCGGTTCCCGAAGTCCAAATGAAATTTTGAAAACAGCTAAGGTGTCAGCTGAGGTTCATCTTCAAGAACCCGTGGTCAAAGTCAGGATATCTTTCAGGATATATGTGGAGGGCAGCGAGGGACTCGAGAGCCCTGTGCTCACGCGGCCATCTCGGATGCGCGCGTAGCTCCTCCCCCCAACAAATATATTCTTAAAAAAAAAAATTGTAAACGTTATAATCTAGTTTGTGACCAGTGATTTGTGCAATAGATTGAGTACGTGCGGTGAGTGAGTGAGATAGGAATACTGTAAGTTTGGTGTTAGTATTCCTACACACAAACCCTTCCAGGGATAGTCCTTTGACTTGGTAGTGTCGAAAGTACCCTGTTCCCTGGAACCTGTGGGGTCTTCTCTCATATTCTTTACACCGGTGAGAACAGCTAACGCCGCCGGGGCCGGCAGGTGCCATCACGGGGTAGAGGTGAGATCGGCACCTGGACGCGGCGGAGGGCTCCCTCCCCCCTCCCCTCCCCCATGACCCGCCGGCAGGCTGGGGCAGCTGCCCGTTCAGGAGCGAAGCTGAGGCTCGCGTTAAGAGGGGCCCGAGTTGCTGGCCCACAGGCTGGAAGACCGCGCACGTGGAGGCAGCCCAGTTCAGGACGCTTGGGCTGGGGGACAGCACATACGCCCTGTCCTGAGGAACAAGAGTCTCCAGACAACGGGGACTGCCGTCCACCGATCCGCTCCCCCCCCACACACCCCCCCACACCCCTCCCTCTACCGCAGTGGAGAGAAGGAGATTCTTGGGGGTGCCGGACCTGGGAGCCGGGACGCCGGAAACAGACAAGATGGGCAAAAGGGAGGCCACCCCCAGACCGCCACGCCAGGGGACACTGGATCGTTACGCTATGACACAGGCTTCCACGGAGGTTATCCCCCCGGCCCCCCAGTTGGACACAGAGCGCTTGTTGGGAGCAATACAAGCCTCCAGAGAGGATATACAGGCATCACAAGCGGCCCTAGAGGTCAAGATTGGTGAGGTGGGCACAGAGGTCACATTGCTACGCCAAGACCTTCGGAACCTCATGGAGCGGGTGACCACGGCCGAGACACGACTGGGCGAGGCAGAGGACTCCATCACCACCCTCAGGAGGGATATGGCGGAGCTCCAGGCTACCCATCGACAGCTACAATGGAAAGTGGACGATTCGGAAAATAGGGCCCGCCGCAACAACCTCCGCTTTGTCGGATTTAGAGAAGGAATTGAGGGGGAAAACATGGCAGCGTTTCTACACTCTTGGATACAAAAAACCTTCTAGACGGCAAAGTTCTCCAACTGTTTCCTGATTGAGCAGGCGCACAGGGCGCTGCTGGCTAAACCACCGGAGGGGGTGCGACCGCGGCCAGTCATAGCACGATTCCTGAACTTCGCGGATCGAGACGTGATCCTGAAGGAAGCAAGGACACAGAGAGATTAGAATGGAAAATGCCCACATAATGATATTCCCGGACTTCAGCCAGGAAGTGCAAAAACAGAGACGCTCTTTTGATCTGGTGAAAGCAAAACTCAGGGAATTACATATCCAATACATGCTGCTCTTCCCAGTGAAACTGAAAGTACTCTACAAAGAAAAGACACATTTTTTTACACGCCCGGACGACGCATGGCAATGGCTGATGGAACACCCGCCCTTCCGGAGAGCGGTAGACGGGCGGCAAGAAGAGGCACATCCGGAGCCCGGGGGGGTGTCGCAGTGGGAAATGCCGAAGTCACAGCGACGGAGGAGATCAAGGGGCGGACAACGGATCCAGACGACACCATATCCTCAACTCAACGCGACAGGCAGGCAAAGGAGGAACTCGGCCTCCCCCGCCAAAGGAGGCATGGCGGGGTCCAGATTTCGATGCGCTGAGAGGAAGGAACGATCAGAAGGGGAGGATGACACAGGGGGTCATTCCTCCGCGGACGACGAGTCGGACGCCCAGTCGCTACACCCACTGGTAACAGCCATCCGCGAGATGGAGCAGGACATGACCAAGCAGACGGAGGGCTCCCAGGTTGATACGCAGGACTCGCATTCTTGAACTGGGACAGATTGGGGAGAGATATTCTCTGCTCATACCCGGACAGCACGCAAGTTATATTCACCCCACTATTTACTGTGCCTTCATATTACCAAGTAACACTTGTATGTAATATTGGTGGGACGGTTGTTTTCTATGTTTCATCTCTAGGTGGTTGAAGTGGTTTTTGGTGGGGAGGATAGCTGGGGAGGGTGACGGACCTTCCTTCGCCAGAAAGTCCTAGAGTTGTTTTTGGTGGCTGATGGGACTAGAAGGGGAGGGCGGTAGGGAGGGGGGGAGTTGGGTAGTTGCTTACGTTCTTGAGGGGGGGGAGGGGGAGGTTTGTTTTAGCATGTCATGATGAGCATACACACACATGTCCTGATGACCCCCATTACAGGACGCTGGATACTGATAGGTACCATCACACGATAGGATGACGGGTAGCCAGGAGAGGGACAGCAGATCCCGAGGGGGTCTTAAGGTACTGACCTGGAACGTAAACGGTCTGGGTTGCAAGATCAAGCGAGGACTGGTCAACAATTATGTGAAGAGATCGGGGGCGGATTTAATACTCTTCCAGGAAACACAACTACAGGTTACCAAATGTGCCTTCCTCGCTAGGGGGCAATATAGAGTCTTGGCACATGGTTTTCGACAGGCTATAGAGGGGTGGCAATCCTGATCATCCGCCTATGAAAATAGCGCAGACCTGGACGGACCCACAGGGGACATATGTGGGGGTGAGGGGACAGTGGAGACGGAAAGAGTACACGATTGTCTCCGTTTATGCCACACCCAAACTACAGGCAGGTACACTTCGGGGAGTCACTGAAATTCTTCTTAACACAGCAGACACAATTCAAATCCTAGGGGGTGACTTTAACGTTGTGATGAACCCAGCGCTGGATAGGACGGGCGACCGTGACAGACCCCACAGTGCCACATCGCTAGCTAAATCAATGACTACTCTGGGCCTACTTGATGTCTGGAGATGGCTCCACCCGGAGACTAGAGCTTACTCCTTCTTTTCCGGAGCGCACAAGGTGTACTCGCGCTTGGACTATATATTTATGGCACGACAGACACTGCAGGTCTCCGACACCGCAGAGTACTGCGCACGAGGCATATCAGATCACTCACCACTGTTGTTAGAGGTGGGAGGGGGAAAGAGGGTGGGGTCTGGGACAACCAGACTGTCCGCGTGGGACCTACAAAATACGGAGATTCTGAGAGGCCTCCGAGCGGACGTGAAGGTGTACCTGGCGGAGAATGTAGGGTCGGTGGACTCCCGGGTGGTCCTGTGGGAGGCACTCAAAACGGTGCTCCGAGATAGGGCCCAATGTAGACTTGCAGAGGATAGAAGAAAAGTTCAGGTCAAGGTCCAGGATATGGAAGGCCAAATACTGGCGCTAGAGAGAGAGCACCAGGCTACCAGAGACCCAGGGATGCTTAGACGTCTCTCCAATTTACAAACCCAATACAAACACCTGGTGACGGGTGAAGCTAAGACACAGGCCCTGGCGACTCTGCATCGCCTCTACGATGTGGGGGATAAATCCGGGAGGTGGCTAGCGTGGCTAAGCAGGAAGGAGAGGGATGAAAGATGGGTGGAGAAGGTGAGGGACGTCAAGGGGGGATGGGCCCGAACAGACATTAGAATTGCGGATACTTTCGCAGGGTACTATGAAGACTTCTATGACGCACGAGAGCTAGGGACGAGGGAGGACGCGTTACAATACATGGCACACATTAACCTCCCGAGGCCTGAGGAGATAGACCAACAGGACTTGGAGGCGGATATCACAGAGGATGAAATTAGAGAGGCACTGACTAGGCCCTGCATGGGGAAGGCCACGGGCCCTTATGGTTTTCTGGCGGAATTCTTCAAGAAAACAGCGGATCTCCTGACCGCCCACCTACTGGGCCTCTTTGTGGATGCCGAAGCAGAGGGGCAATTCCCAGTAGATCTCTGACAGTCCACGATCGTTCCAATTCACAAACAGGGTAAGCCACCTGATGACTGTTAGTCCTACCGACCCATCTCCCTCCTAAATGTGGAGGCGAAGCTTTATGCTATGATTCTGGCCCTCCGCCTACGAAGGGTCATAACGGGACTTGTCCACCTCGACCAAACAGGGTTTCTCCCGGAAAGGGCGGCCAGATACAACCTACGGTGGACCCATAACTGGTTAGTAGAGGTATGTAACAGAAAGGACCCCCATTGGTTCCTATCCCTGGATGCTGAAAAAGTATTTGACGCTGTCCACTGGCCCTTTATGGAAGGGTTACTGGAGCGTCTTGGCTTTGGACCCAAGTATAGACGTTAAATTAATCTACTCTGTACCGATCCTAGAGCGAGAGTTTGGGTCAATGGGACGCTATCAAGGGACTTCCCTGTAAGACGGGGCACTAGGCAAGGATGCCCCCTGTCTCCCCTACTGTTTGCCCTTACTATTGAAATCATGGCATGCACAGTTAGACAGAATGCAGGGATTACCATCTTTCAGATAGGACAAGCAGATGAAACTGAAGGAAAACTGTCTCTGTATGCAGACGACTTCTCTGTATCACACAGCCAGAGGTTACTATACCGGTGCTGTTTTCGGAGCTGGACTGCTACGGGGCCAAGTCTGGCTACTGGATCAATTGGCACAAGTCGACGCTCTATGATCCACAGGGAGGGGACGGGTGGCCCACGCTGCCTGCGAGACTGCAGACAACTATAACAACTTATAACGACTGATACAACTATTTCCTATGAACGGAATATTAACCACATAGTACGTAACTTTACTGAGGATACCGCTAGATGGCAATTGCTCCCACTGATGCTGTTGGGAAGGGCAGCGATGTTTAAAATGGTCTCACTCCCGAGATTCTTATATGCCTTTCAGAATGAATACTTCCCTATGCAGGGTTGGGTCTTCCGTGACATCCATGCGGAACTGCGGTCCTTCCTATGGCTGGGAAAGCAACCCAGGGTAGCGCTATCGACCCTACAGGGACACCAATATGATGGGGGGATTTCTTTACCTGACCTAGAGGCCTACTACTGGGCGGAGCACCTGGCCCCTGTTAATGAATGGATACAGGCACCTGCGACACACCCCACCTATGCGCTAGAAAGGTACTCCATGGGCACACTCACGTGTAAATACTTTCTGTACGGAGGCAGGGGGCAGGCCACACTGCTGCCCGCTACTAAAATTACGCTGAGTGCGTGGAAAAGGGCGACTAAGACAACTGGGTGGGAACACAAACCTACTAAACAAACCCCACTGTGGAAATGCGCCTGGCTGAAGGAACTTAGCAAGTTGAGAGGGTTCCAGCGCTGGCAATCGGCATCTCTACTCTAGGAGATGTGATAAAGAAGGTGGCGCTGCAATCCTTCCCCTCATTCCAACAGGAGTATTGGCTCCACCGCTCCCAATATTTTAAATATTTTAAATATTTGCAATTGAGGCATGCATGGAGGGCAGAGGGGGCATTGACGGAGGCACTCCCCGAGTACGCTCCATTAGAAGGCCGCCTTTTACAGGATTGGATCCCTGGGAAGGCAGTGTCCCTGACGTATAAAACGATAATGAATAATAGACCAGATAAACTTGGGGGCCTTAGGGCCACGTGGGAGGGGGAGGTGGGGGACATGGATGAAGTAGACTGGGGTGTGGTCCTGATGCATCCTAGGGAGGTAGCAATTAAATCACGTCTCAGATTGGTCCAATTTAAGATACTTCATAGGTCCTATTTTAATAGAGTGCGCCTCTATAAGATGGGGAGAGTGGTTGATCCCTGCTGTCTACGCTGTGGGCATGGCAGGGGGGACTTCCTTCACACGCTCTGGTCCTGTCCGAACATTCAAACATATTGGGGGGAGGTCCTTTCAGAACTGGGAGAGGTGTTGGAAACGGCCATTCCGTTAGACCCAAAGTTGGTACTCCTGGAAATGACTAATGATGTAGACTTGGCTCGCTCATTGCTGATTTTCCTGGTGCTCGCCAAGAGAGACGTGGCGGGCACCTGACACACCCCAGCTGGAGGAGTGGAGGAGGGGAATGGATATATATATGGCGGCCGAAAGGGTCACGTACAAAGCGAGGGGGTGCCCAAAGAAGTTTGGTAGGCTGTGGGGCAAATGGGTCGTAACCATGGATTGGATGGAGGGCTTTAAAAGGACATGGAGGCCTGAGCTTATGGTGGACATGGATGGAGTGGAGCCACAGGTCCCAGCGCTGCTACTGTTAAGGGCCTGGAAGATAACTCTGGACGAACTCATGGAAATAAGAAACTGTGTCCTAGAACAAGGGAGGGGAGGGTGGGGGGTCGAAAATGGGAATGTGGGAGTGTTGCTCGATACTGACATGCTTATTGTTTGTTTTTATGCTGAAAAAAAATCAATAAAAGTGTTTAACCCCTTCCGTGCTCAAGACGAGCTCAGCTCGTCATGAGGCACGGTGCTCGTGTGCTGATGACGAGCTGAGCTCGTCATGACCACACCCATTTACATTAAGGTCCAGCACAGGAGATGGATCTGACAAGCAGCCAAGGTGTTAAAAAAAAAAAAAGATTGTTAGAGCAAAGGAGTCGGGCCTGGGGAGAGAGTTTGAAATGGCGCCTAAGATATGAAGGACCCGTGGAATTAAAAATCTAAAAAGCAAAGGGTAAGGGCCTTTGGTTGTATCCTTTTGGCAATTGGGAGCCAGTGAAGGTGGCGCAGGTGATCCAAAATAGGACACAAGAGAGGAAGTTTCCGGATTAGACAGGTCGCCGCATTCTGAATGATCTGCAGCTGGTGTAAAAGATAAGAAGTAAGACCAAGATATAAGCTATTAGAGTATGGCATGTACTACGGCCTTCTGTTGATCCACTGGAATAAAATGCATCATCCATCTCAAAAGTCAGAAAACAGGAGCTAGATAATGATTTTATTTGAGGTGTAAAGGTAAGTTCTATATGAAATTTGACCTCCAGGTTTCTAGCCACTGGGTCAGGACAGGGAAATCTCAGATGGCAACCAGAGGCTACAATCAGGTATAATTTTAGGACCAAAGAAAACGACTTTGGTCTTGTCAGAATTTAATTTCAGGAAGTTACCACTCATCCACTGTAAGACAGAGTTGGGAAAACATTTGAAGGAAGTTAATGTTGAAGGTTCCCTTTCTTGGGTATTGGGTGAAAGTATCAATACTTGATGGACTCCAGAGTGAGTGGGAATAGATCACAGGAGGAGGGACCCAGCCTGAGAATCTGTTAACAATTGGTGAGGAGCAAAGCAAACCAACTGAGCACCACTCCGTTGATGGACACAGGTGTCACAAGGGTTGGATGATCCCTACGGTGGCCAATATTAAAATATATGGAGAAGGATGAGGAGGCAGGTATCATCTCTGTCCAATGGGAAGTGAGTGTGGTTGACAATGTCTAGTGCTCTTTCTATGGTGCTGCAGCCCTTTTCAAAGACTGGTGAGGGCCGGAAGAGAGTCGCTGATATTGTAGGAGGATAGAGACCTGGACAGCACTGGTCAGTACTCGTCAACGCCTCTCTGTCGCTTTAGCCATCCAAGGGAGCTTTGAGACCGGACTGTAGCCAGTTAGGTTCTGCCTGTGGTTTGTTTCAGCTGTGTTGTGGTTTGTTTTGTGTTTAGTGAGCCTAGGTAGACACCATCCTTCAGGGATGCTTCGATTGGTTGATATTGGTAGAATTAATGAGTGTGGATACAGCTGTAATTACATGTCTAAGTGCACACCAGGTACACTCATGCAGAGATTCCACTCTGCGATACAAAAGGGGATGATGGACGGAGCGTTTGAGCAAATCAAACACTCACCCCCAGTCAACTGATCTGGGTTTAATCCATCACCATTCTTTAGCCCACTCAGCCACCCCAGTTCAGACATGGCCATATGCAAATCAGTCTGACCCTGTGCCTCATGGAAACAGTCCAGCCCGAACTGCCAAGCCATGTCTTCCCTGGACCGGAAACGAGCATCCTGGGACCGGTTTCGGATACATAATCCTCATCGGCCAGGCTATCTTGAATCCAGTGGCCAAGTGAGCAAGGGACTCACGTCTGAGCATACCCTGCCACACTTAGGGCGAACAAAGCGATACAAAAGGGGATGATGGACGGAGCGTTTGAGCAAATCAAACACTCAACCCCAGTCAACTGATCTGGGTTTAATCCATCACCATTCTTTAGCCCACTCTGCACATCTCATGGACCTGCCCCTTTTTGCAGGATTATCCCCAATCTGTTTGCTTTCATCCGCCTCCTGGCCCGAAAACGCTGTTGCTGGGGAACTGGGCACCACTCTCCTCACCTGTGCCAGACGCTTTTGGGGTCCTGGGGTCCTGACGCTGAAGGTCTTTCCCGCCGTCGCTTCCTGCAACATCGTGCGGCAGTGGAGGGTCGAGACCACAGCTCCCAGGCTCCCTAGCGCGAACCACGCCCACTGACGCCTAACCTCGCGCCCGGAGGCGCTTAAAGGACAGAGGCTCCCTCGGTGGAGCGAGGCCCGAAAACGCTGTTGCTGGGGAACTGGGCACCACTCTCCTCACCTGTGCCAGACGCTTTTGGGGTCCTGGGGTCCTGACGCTGAATGTCTCCCCCGCCGTCGCTTCCTGCAACATCGTGCGGCAGTGGAGGGTCGAGACCACAGCTCCCAGGCTCCTTAGCGTGAACCACGCCCACTGACGCCTAACCTCGCGCCCAGAGGCGCTTAAAGGACAGAGGCTCGCTCGGTGGAGCGGGGCCCGAAAACGCTGTTGCTGGGGAACTGGGCACCACTCTCCTCACCTGTGCCAGACGCTTTTGGGGTCCTGGGGTCCTGACGCTGAAGGTCTCCCCCGCCGTCGCTTCCTGCAACATCGTGCGGCAGTGGAGGGTCGAGACCACAGCTCCCAGGCTCCCTAGCCCGAACCACGCCCACTGACGCCTAACCTCGCACTCGGAGGCGCTTAAAGGACAGAGGCTTCCTCCGCATCGCGGGACGCGCGCGGGCGGCGCCGGGCTAGGCCTGGGCGAAAGGGCGGGCCCTCTGTGGCCCTCAGAGGCCAGAAGAGACTGGACTGGGCCAGGGGCTCTACATCTTTTAATCAGGATTTCTATTGTGGACCATCTACGTGAGACCTTATTTCTTTATTTTATTGTATTTTTTATGAGTGAGTGAGTAGTGGTACTTTGTTGACCTTACACACTGCTTTATAACTATATATAAGATGTCTAAAACTAAAAATGGCAACCCTGCCAGAGGCTCCGGCACCATTGATAATTATTTGGTGAAGAAAGTAAGCCATATTAATAATGAACGGCGTGCATCTTTAGGGAAGAGGACTCTGATACAGGATTTGCAAGAGTTGTCTCCGCAAGGCATGACCATAGAGGCTGAGGCTGAGGCTAACACGAGTGGAGTGGTTAGAGTAGATCCGCCGACGCCCACTACGGTGAGTGTTGAGGTACATTCAGACCAACACGCCCTGTCAAGCGAAGAATCAGGAGAAGCTCCGCCTGTTATAAGGCCGATGCGAACCTGTAGGAAAGTTCAGCAAAAACGGGGGGGGGGGAAACACAGCACAAAAAGAAGGGATTTGGATGGGAAAGAAACTAATGACCCTGTCATAAACCCCTTTGAGCATACAAAAAAGCAAATCCCTGTTAAGATAGTCGCAGGCTAGGATTGCTGTAGGAGTGCTGAACAGGGGTATAGGGCTAATCTAATACTCAGCACAATGTCCGCTGGACACAAAAGACAATGATACGGGGCTTAAACTAATCAACTTCACACAACATATAAAGTAAAAAACGCTAGTACTGAAATGATTAAAAATTTGTACACAATTTATTAGGAAACCTCCCAACTGGGTTACAATCTAAAAAAATATGTTTGCAGCAGCATATACAGAAATCAAAAACAATTTAAAATTTGGCAACCTTATAAAATTTATACAGTCAAAGTATTGTAAACAAGTCGACGCGGCGTTTCGGTGTTATTGGTCTTGACACCTTCTTCAGGACACAAACATTTGACTTCTTTATCTATAAACAGATAACAAGATTTAACATCATGGTCTATTGTCATTACATTTTTCTACATGCCCTGTCTATTGTTTATATACACAATATCGATTATCCACTTTTCTCATATTTACTATGCTCCCCCTTTATCAGCCTCTCAGTTACTTCCAATACGGTAAGTCAAAACGTACAGGGTTTGGATTGTGAATATAGCCCATGCCCTATGAGTGGTAAATGAAAAAGAACAAGAACTGATCTACCTTTTATCTTGATTTGAGGAGGCTTTTCAATTGCACTCACTCTTCTCTGGTGGTCATATCACCAAGGAATCTTCATAATATTCCATACATGAACAAACGATCTAAGTGCAAACAATGGACAGTGCCACTCTTTAATATTACTACTAATGTTCCACTTGCCTAAATTCATTCGGCAATAACAGGTTAATTTACCTTATGTTGCGGACTGAGGATTGTCTATGCACGGAGGAACCACCGAATTTAATAAAGGGTGCTCGATATAGCTCATCCCCTTAGATTCTTTGTCTATAGAGTCTCATCCTGGACAGGAAAATAATTCAATTAGGGGACTCCTGTGTTTTAGCGATCACACACATATATATGTAAGGTCCTAATTATGTTACTCACCCCATAAATGCGGGTAGAGATTCTGGTTAGAACTGTCCGAGAATTCCCAATTGTTCCGGTCTTCTCTCTTGTCTAGCCCGGAAAAAGTGTACACTGCAGACATAAACATTAAGAAGGAATATTTAGCTCTCATTCTGAAGCACACCTAGAGTTGATGTTCCTATCCCATACTCCATAGGTTGTGCTACTGTTGTCTGCATGCCGCTAATCTATTTAAATTTGTACAGGCATTATGACCACTATGTAATCTCCATAGTATGTTAGCTTAAAACATGACGCTCGTTTTGTATAGTAAGCGTTCTGTATGGGCGAGCTGTCCTGGATCCCAGGTTATCTTATTCTCACTCTCATGCTTACACAACGCTAAATTTAAATCAAAAAGATGGCATAATTTTCCATCCCGTATGGTTAACAAACAGCGGGCTGCCACCTACTTCGTATCTGAGTACCAGAAACTAGGGGCTCGTCTATGCACATACCTCAATTGTTCAGGTCGGCCTCCCTGTTCCTCCGTGTCCTGCTCCTTCGCATCAGTCGAAAGGAATGGAGCAGTAACATACAAAGCACTTTTATTCAGTTCCGGACCAGACTGACCCGGAAGTGGTTATGTTCAATTACTCTACGGGCGATTCGAAAGATACAATTGTTTGACATAATATACTGCACTCGTTCGAGTTTGATTCGAGTTATAAATGCAATCTATTTCCTTTGATATTAATAGTTTAAGTCACGACCCAGGTCTGTGGTACCGGAAGAATTACAGCTCAGATCGTTCATGGCGACACTAGTTAAAGTAATGTTAAGATTTGGTAGTGTTAGTAACCCCTACATTGCTAAACATTTCAAAGACCTATTCGGCCTTTTTTTCTTTTTTTTGGCTAGTTATCTATTGTAGAGTATCCCATCTACTATGATCACGAACGGCTTTTTGTGGCGGCCATCTTGGTATGGGAACACATCCCCCTGTCTACGGAACAAACCTTCCTCTATTGTTCGAGAGATTCCTTTGCACTATTGATGGTAATACAGTGTGGTCTACTCTGGCTACATGGACAAAAAAAATCTTCAAAGGGGAGTGCTGGCTCGCGGGCTTAGCTGTTCACAATGTATCCCCGTCATAATAAGACTATCAGACATCAAATTTAGAGCAAAACCGCTAATCATTTGTGGATGTACATCCCATAACGTATGTGCAAACAAACACGATCATACATCACATTTCTTATATATTACAATGACAATGCTAGAACATATTCCAAAATTATAAAATTATTGGTGTAACTAGTTCATAAAATTCCAGCAGATGGGAGTTCAGGGGAAAGGGTCTTCAAGAAGGCACTTATCATACAGTATACACTGATTTCCCATTTTTACTATCCGGATTTCCATTTCTCTACAGGATAAGTCTTTCCCACTCCTCTCTGTTGTTAAGTCCTGTTCTGAAAGTATTAAAAAGGGACATGTAGAACTGTTCTCTTTTCTTCCTTTTAATATTTTCGTTGCCACCCCTGAAATTATGGGAGATGGCTTCTACTCCTCCCCATTTTAGATCTTCTATTTTATGACCATGTTTAATCCAATGTTCCACCAGGGGAGCAGTCAATTTTTTGGTTCGGATTGCAGATTTGTGTTCTGTTATCCTTACCTTTACTTCTCTCGCTGTCTCTCCTATATATGCCTTATCGCATGGACATTTTATCATGTATACTAAATTTTTAGTTCTACAATTGATAAAACTTTTGATTTTATGATCAATCCCGTTGTGGCTAATACTATTACCCTTCATCATTGTTTGGCAGTTTGTGCACATATTGCAGCAAAAGTTCCCGGTGGGCAAAGGGTTCCTGTCAATAGTTCCCTGACTTCCCTTGACTTCATCTTGAAAGGTATGGACTAGGCAATTTCTTATAGTTTTGTTCCGTCTGAAGCTAAACATAGGTTTCGGGATGTTCATTTCTTGCCTGTCATTGAGCAATGCCCAATTACGGTTAATTATGTTTTTAATCTTGTTACTTACTGCACTGTAGTTTGTAACAAAAATTAATTTGTCCTGGTTCTTATCATTTCCTTGTTTATCCTTATCGAACAGAGTATCCCTGTTATAATATTTGGCCCGTTTGTAGGCTTTTCTAATTAGACTTTTGGGATAGCCTCGGGTTTTTAATTTCTCTGACAGGGCATCGGCATGTTTGTTAAAATCAGTTATATTGGTGCAATTACGCCTAATTCTTAAAAATTGGCCGAATGGTATATTATCCTTTTGGCATCTTGGGTGGTTGCTTTCGTAATGAAGTAGAGTATTTCTATCCGTGGGTTTGGTGTAAAGATCGACACCTAAAGTTGCATTCTCCACACGGATTTTGATATCCAGGAATTCTATGCTTTCCTTATTATAATTGGAGGTAAAGCGAAGATTATTATCGCCTAAATTTAGCCAAGCAATGAACTCCATAAGAGTTTCAAGATCACCGGTCCAAATAAAAAAAATATCGTCAATATACCTGGACCAACATGTTATATTCTCGCTAAATGGTGCCAACTCATTAAAAATATGTTGGTCCTCGAAGGCCGCTACATATAGGCATGCCAGGCTAGGGGCACAGGTAGCCCCCATGCTGGTGCCTTTGATTTGTTTATAAAAATCATTTTTGAATAAAAAAATATTGTTTTTTAAAATTATTTCAGCACATTCTAAAATGAATGTTGCGTGATTGCTAAGATCTTCATATCCTGTTTGTAAGAGGCCCTCTAACATTCTGATGGTATCATCCTGCGGGATATTAGTGTAGAGGGCCTCTATGTCTAAGGTGACTAACCACTGGTTATTTACATCATAAACTAACCCTTCAATTTTGTCAATCATGCAGGTGGTATCCTTGATATATGCTTTTTGAGTCGTTACCATGGGTTGAAGGAATTTGTCGATGTACTTACTCAGTGGCTCAGTCACAGAGTTAATGCTCGAGACAATAGGCCGCATGGGTGGGTTGGATAGACACTTGTGGACTTTAGGAAGTCCATAGAGTGCTGGAATAACAGGGGCCTCATTTTTTAAAAACCTATATTCGTCAGGACAGATCACTCCGGTGATCTTGAAACTCTTATGGAGTTCATTGCTTGGCTAAATTTAGGCGATAATAATCTTCGCTTTACCTCCAATTATAATAAGGAAAGCATAGAATTCCTGGATATCAAAATCCGTGTGGAGAATGCAACTTTAGGTGTCGATCTTTACACCAAACCCACGGATAGAAATACTCTACTTCATTACGAAAGCAACCACCCAAGATGCCAAAAGGATAATATACCATTCGGCCAATTTTTAAGAATTAGGCGTAATTGCACCAATATAACTGATTTTAACAAACATGCCGATGCCCTGTCAGAGAAATTAAAAACCCGAGGCTATCCCAAAAGTCTAATTAGAAAAGCCTACAAACGGGCCAAATATTATAACAGGGATACTCTGTTCGATAAGGATAAACAAGGAAATGATAAGAACCAGGACAAATTAATTTTTGTTACAAACTACAGTGCAGTAAGTAACAAGATTAAAAACATAATTAACCGTAATTGGGCATTGCTCAATGACAGGCAAGAAATGAACATCCCGAAACCTATGTTTAGCTTCAGACGGAACAAAACTATAAGAAATTGCCTAGTCCATACCTTTCAAGATGAAGTCAAGGGAAGTCAGGGAACTATTGACAGGAACCCTTTGCCCACCGGGAACTTTTGCTGCAATATGTGCACAAACTGCCAAACAATGATGAAGGGTAATAGTATTAGCCACAACGGGATTGATCATAAAATCAAAAGTTTTATCAATTGTAGAACTAAAAATTTAGTATACATGATAAAATGTCCATGCGATAAGGCATATATAGGAGAGACAGCGAGAGAAGTAAAGGTAAGGATAACAGAACACAAATCTGCAATCCGAACCAAAAAATTGACTGCTCCCCTGGTGGAACATTGGATTAAACATGGTCATAAAATAGAAGATCTAAAATGGGGAGGAGTAGAAGCCATCTCCCATAATTTCAGGGGTGGCAACGAAAATATTAAAAGGAAGAAAAGAGAACAGTTCTACATGTCCCTTTTTAATACTTTCAGAACAGGACTTAACAACAGAGAGGAGTGGGAAAGACTTATCCTGTAGAGAAATGGAAATCCGGATAGTAAAAATGGGAAATCAGTGTATACTGTATGATAAGTGCCTTCTTGAAGACCCTTTCCCCTGAACTCCCATCTGCAGGAATTTTATGAACTAGTTACACCAATAATTTTATAATTTTGGAATATGTTCTAGCATTGTCATTGTAATATATAAGAAATGTGATGTATGATCGTGTTTGTTTGCACATACGTTATGGGATGTACATCCACAAATGATTAGCGGTTTTGCTCTAAATTTGATGTCTGATAGTCTTATTATGACGGGGATACATTGTGAACAGCTAAGCCCGCGAGCCAGCACTCCCCTTTGAAGATATTTTTTTGTCCATGTAGCCAGAGTAGACCACACTGTATTACCATCAATAGTGCAAAGGAATCTCTCGAACAATAGAGGAAGGTTTGTTCCGTAGACAGGGGGATGTGTTCCCATACCAAGATGGCCGCCACAAAAAGCCGTTCGTGATCATAGTAGATGGGATACTCTACAATAGATAACTAGCCAAAAAAAAGAAAAAAAGGCCGAATAGGTCTTTGAAATGTTTAGCAATGTAGGGGTTACTAACACTACCAAATCTTAACATTACTTTAACTAGTGTCGCCATGAACGATCTGAGCTGTAATTCTTCCGGTACCACAGACCTGGGTCGTGACTTAAACTATTAATATCAAAGGAAATAGATTGCATTTATAACTCGAATCAAACTCGAACGAGTGCAGTATATTATGTCAAACAATTGTATCTTTCGAATCGCCCGTAGAGTAATTGAACATAACCACTTCCGGGTCAGTCTGGTCCGGAACTGAATAAAAGTGCTTTGTATGTTACTGCTCCATTCCTTTCGACTGATGCTAAGGAGCAGGACACGGAGGAACAGGGAGGCCGACCTGAACAATTGAGGTATGTGCATAGACGAGCCCCTAGTTTCTGGTACTCAGATACGAAGTAGGTGGCAGCCCGCTGTTTGTTAACCATACGGGATGGAAAATTATGCCATCTTTTTGATTTAAATTTAGCGTTGTGTAAGCATGAGAGTGAGAATAAGATAACCTGGGATCCAGGACAGCTCGCCCATACAGAACGCTTACTATACAAAACGAGCGTCATGTTTTAAGCTAACATACTATGGAGATTACATAGTGGTCATAATGCCTGTACAAATTTAAATAGATTAGCGGCATGCAGACAACAGTAGCACAACCTATGGAGTATGGGATAGGAACATCAACTCTAGGTGTGCTTCAGAATGAGAGCTAAATATTCCTTCTTAATGTTTATGTCTGCAGTGTACACTTTTTCCGGGCTAGACAAGAGAGAAGACCGGAACAATTGGGAATTCTTGGACAGTTCTAACCAGAATCTCTACCCGCATTTATGGGGTGAGTAACATAATTAGGACCTTACATATATATGTGTGTGATCGCTAAAACACAGGAGTCCCCTAATTGAATTATTTTCCTGTCCAGGATGAGACTCTATAGACAAAGAATCTAAGGGGATGAGCTATATCGAGCACCCTTTATTAAATTCGGTGGTTCCTCCGTGCATAGACAATCCTCAGTCCGCAACATAAGGTAAATTAACCTGTTATTGCCGAATGAATTTAGGCAAGTGGAACATTAGTAGTAATATTAAAGAGTGGCACTGTCCATTGTTTGCACTTAGATCGTTTGTTCATGTATGGAATATTATGAAGATTCCTTGGTGATATGACCACCAGAGAAGAGTGAGTGCAATTGAAAAGCCTCCTCAAATCAAGATAAAAGGTAGATCAGTTCTTGTTCTTTTTCATTTACCACTCATAGGGCATGGGCTATATTCACAATCCAAACCCTGTACGTTTTGACTTACCGTATTGGAAGTAACTGAGAGGCTGATAAAGGGGGAGCATAGTAAATATGAGAAAAGTGGATAATCGATATTGTGTATATAAACAATAGACAGGGCATGTAGAAAAACGTAATGACAATAGACCATGATGTTAAATCTTGTTATCTGTTTATAGATAAAGAAGTCAAATGTTTGTGTCCTGAAGAAGGTGTCAAGACCAATAACACCGAAACGCCGCGTCGACTTGTTTACAATACTTTGACTGTATAAATTTTATAAGGTTGCCAAATTTTAAATTGTTTTTGATTTCTGTATATGCTGCTGCAAACATATTTTTTTAGATTGTAACCCAGTTGGGAGGTTTCCTAATAAATTGTGTACAAATTTTTAATCATTTCAGTACTAGCGTTTTTTACTTTATATGTTGTGTGAAGTTGATTAGTTTAAGCCCCGTATCATTGTCTTTTGTGTCCAGCGGACATTGTGCTGAGTATTAGATTAGCCCTATACCCCTGTTCAGCACTCCTACAGCAATCCTAGCCTGCGACTATCTTAACAGGGATTTGCTTTTTTGTATGTTTGAATTTCCCCTACCCTGAAAATAAAACAGGGGACCCTCCATTTCTTTGAATCTGAATTGTACAGCTTGTTAGCTGGGAGGCACAAATCTTTTGATCACATCAGATCACGGCATAGTCCGACATAAGCATCTGAATTAATTAATGGATGTCTTAAAAACTTATGGATTCTCTGAAGAGGAATTTAATAAAATTGTAAATGGCACCTCTAAAAACTTTACATCTATAGCCACCTCTAATAACGATGAAGAAAAATGGAAAGAGTTGTGGAATAATAAAAAGAAATTAGTCCGCACAGAACTCCATGCTGATTTCTTAATTGATTATCTTAAAAAAGGTATAATTCCAAGTGGCCTACAGGTGAAAAATGAACCTGGAGTGTTTATACGGCACGAAAAGTTCATTGAAAACTGGACCCTGATTGCCAATAGGTGCAGCAGGGACTGGATGCTGCTAATAATTGAAACTGCCACTGCCATTTTAATAATAGAGAAAAGGGAGATAGAAGACCTAGAAGCTAAACTGGACACATCTGCGTATGAAGACGCCAAGAAAAAACTAGATGAGATCCAAAAGGATGTCTCTGGTTACAGGGACTACCTTTTTGGCAAAAAAAGTAACAAATTCAACAAAGATGTGACCAATTACAATACCGAGATAGTCTACCCATACACCCAAAAAGACTTCTTCGATCGCCCTAGGGAAAACTTCTCTAACAGGAATCAATGGCAACAACCTAGGCATAGATATCCCAAGAAAAGGGTGACATTTACAGATTCATCCTACACAAGCACAGATTCTGAAAATGAAAACCCACATGACAAGAACAAATCAGGAGAATCAACCTCAACACCCAATAGAGACTCACTATCTTTTTTAGGACAGAGAGGCAGAGGGAATCCACAACACCACCAAAACCAATCACGAGGCAATGGGAGGGGCAAGTTTTTCCCTCAACCTCAACAGCAGAGGAGGTATTATACAAGGAGTCAACCAAAGTGGGACTAGATCATAAAGCTGCGATTATAAATCTCTCGGAATTTTCCTTAAGTAAAATAGAAACAGATGTTCTAGAAAAGGGGCTGGGATTTGCCATTAGCACTAGAGTTGACAAATACAATCTAGAACGAGACCTACAGGGATTTTTTAGAAAAATCCGCCTCCAGGACTACTTTAGAGATAAACCCCCAAAAGAGGGCCCCACAAATAAATCGGGTTTAAAGCCAAAATCCGAATGGACCCCTAACATAAATATGGTGCACAAACAAGTAGACCTTTTTGAAAAAGTCATAGAGAGCAATATTTCTAACCTCTTAAGTCACTCTGTGGTAGGTCACAATAATCTAAACTCCGCTGAAAGAACAGCACTTACAAATCTAGAAAATAATAAGAATATAACTATTAAACCAGGAGATAAAGGGGGCAGCATTGTCTTGATGAAAACAGAGGATTACAATAATAGGATGATGGGTCTTCTAAACAATACTGAACACTATTGTTCATCCTCCAGACAAGAATGGAATGCGTTAATTGTAAAAGTTAATAACTTACTTGATTTCGCCAAGGAAGACGGAGTGATCTGTCCTGACGAATATAGGTTTTTAAAAAATGAGGCCCCAGTTATTCCAGCACTCTATGGACTTCCTAAAGTCCACAAGTGTCTATCCAACCCACCCATGCGGCCTATTGTCTCGAGCATTAACTCTGTGACTGAGCCACTGAGTAAGTACATCGACAAATTCCTTCAACCCATGGTAACGACTCAAAAAGCATATATCAAGGATACCACCTGCATGATTGACAAAATTGAAGGGTTAGTTTATGATGTAAATAACCAGTGGTTAGTCACCTTAGACATAGAGGCCCTCTACACTAATATCCCGCAGGATGATACCATCAGAATGTTAGAGGGCCTCTTACAAACAGGATATGAAGATCTTAGCAATCACGCAACATTCATTTTAGAATGTGCTGAAATAATTTTAAAAAACAATATTTTTTTATTCAAAAATGATTTTTATAAACAAATCAAAGGCACCAGCATGGGGGCTACCTGTGCCCCTAGCCTGGCATGCCTATATGTAGCGGCCTTCGAGGACCAACATATTTTTAATGAGTTGGCACCATTTAGCGAGAATATAACATGTTGGTCCAGGTATATTGACGATATTTTTTTTATTTGGACCGGTGATCTTGAAACTCTTATGGAGTTCATTGCTTGGCTAAATTTAGGCGATAATAATCTTCGCTTTACCTCCAATTATAATAAGGAAAGCATAGAATTCCTGGATATCAAAATCCGTGTGGAGAATGCAACTTTAGGTGTCGATCTTTACACCAAACCCACGGATAGAAATACTCTACTTCATTACGAAAGCAACCACCCAAGATGCCAAAAGGATAATATACCATTCGGCCAATTTTTAAGAATTAGGCGTAATTGCACCAATATAACTGATTTTAACAAACATGCCGATGCCCTGTCAGAGAAATTAAAAACCCGAGGCTATCCCAAAAGTCTAATTAGAAAAGCCTACAAACGGGCCAAATATTATAACAGGGATACTCTGTTCGATAAGGATAAACAAAGAAATGATAAGAACCAGGCCAAATTAATTTTTGTTACAAACTACAGTGCAGTAAGTAACAAGATTAAAAACATAATTAACCGTAATTGGGCATTGCTCAATGACAGGCAAGAAATGAACATCCCGAAACCTATGTTTAGCTTCAGACGGAACAAAACTATAAGAAATTGCCTAGTCCATACCTTTCAAGATGAAGTCAAGGGAAGTCAGGGAACTATTGACAGGAACCCTTTGCCCACCGGGAACTTTTGCTGCAATATGTGCACAAACTGCCAAACAATGATGAAGGGTAATAGTATTAGCCACAACGGGATTGATCATAAAATCAAAAGTTTTATCAATTGTAGAACTAAAAATTTAGTATACATGATAAAATGTCCATGCGATAAGGCATATATAGGAGAGACAGCGAGAGAAGTAAAGGTAAGGATAACAGAACACAAATCTGCAATCCGAACCAAAAAATTGACTGCTCCCCTGGTGGAACATTGGATTAAACATGGTCATAAAATAGAAGATCTAAAATGGGGAGGAGTAGAAGCCATCTCCCATAATTTCAGGGGTGGCAACGAAAATATTAAAAGGAAGAAAAGAGAACAGTTCTACATGTCCCTTTTTAATACTTTCAGAACAGGACTTAACAACAGAGAGGAGTGGGAAAGACTTATCCTGTAGAGAAATGGAAATCCGGATAGTAAAAATGGGAAATCAGTGTATACTGTATGATAAGTGCCTTCTTGAAGACCCTTTCCCCTGAACTCCCATCTGCAGGAATTTTATGAACTAGTTACACCAATAATTTTATAATTTTGGAATATGTTCTAGCATTGTCATTGTAATATATAAGAAATGTGATGTATGATCGTGTTTGTTTGCACATACGTTATGGGATGTACATCCACAAATGATTAGCGGTTTTGCTCTAAATTTGATGTCTGATAGTCTTATTATGACGGGGATACATTGTGAACAGCTAAGCCCGCGAGCCAGCACTCCCCTTTGAAGATATTTTTTTGTCCATGTAGCCAGAGTAGACCACACTGTATTACCATCAATAGTGCAAAGGAATCTCTCGAACAATAGAGGAAGGTTTGTTCCGTAGACAGGGGGATGTGTTCCCATACCAAGATGGCCGCCACAAAAAGCCGTTCGTGATCATAGTAGATGGGATACTCTACAATAGATAACTAGCCAAAAAAAAGAAAAAAAGGCCGAATAGGTCTTTGAAATGTTTAGCAATGTAGGGGTTACTAACACTACCAAATCTTAACATTACTTTAACTAGTGTCGCCATGAACGATCTGAGCTGTAATTCTTCCGGTACCACAGACCTGGGTCGTGACTTAAACTATTAATATCAAAGGAAATAGATTGCATTTATAACTCGAATCAAACTCGAACGAGTGCAGTATATTATGTCAAACAATTGTATCTTTCGAATCGCCCGTAGAGTAATTGAACATAACCACTTCCGGGTCAGTCTGGTCCGGAACTGAATAAAAGTGCTTTGTATGTTACTGCTCCATTCCTTTCGACTGATGCGAAGGAGCAGGACACGGAGGAACAGGGAGGCCGACCTGAACAATTGAGGTATGTGCATAGACGAGCCCCTAGTTTCTGGTACTCAGATACGAAGTAGGTGGCAGCCCGCTGTTTGTTAACCATACGGGATGGAAAATTATGCCATCTTTTTGATTTAAATTTAGCGTTGTGTAAGCATGAGAGTGAGAATAAGATAACCTGGGATCCAGGACAGCTCGCCCATACAGAACGCTTACTATACAAAACGAGCGTCATGTTTTAAGCTAACATACTATGGAGATTACATAGTGGTCATAATGCCTGTACAAATTTAAATAGATTAGCGGCATGCAGACAACAGTAGCACAACCTATGGAGTATGGGATAGGAACATCAACTCTAGGTGTGCTTCAGAATGAGAGCTAAATATTCCTTCTTAATGTTTATGTCTGCAGTGTACACTTTTTCCGGGCTAGACAAGAGAGAAGACCGGAACAATTGGGAATTCTCGGACAGTTCTAACCAGAATCTCTACCCGCATTTATGGGGTGAGTAACATAATTAGGACCTTACATATATATGTGTGTGATCGCTAAAACACAGGAGTCCCCTAATTGAATTATTTTCCTGTCCAGGATGAGACTCTATAGACAAAGAATCTAAGGGGATGAGCTATATCGAGCACCCTTTATTAAATTCGGTGGTTCCTCCGTGCATAGACAATCCTCAGTCCGCAACATAAGGTAAATTAACCTGTTATTGCCAAATGAATTTAGGCAAGTGGAACATTAGTAGTAATATTAAAGAGTGGCACTGTCCATTGTTTGCACTTAGATCGTTTGTTCATGTATGGAATATTATGAAGATTCCTTGGTGATATGACCACCAGAGAAGAGTGAGTGCAATTGAAAAGCCTCCTCAAATCAAGATAAAAGGTAGATCAGTTCTTGTTCTTTTTCATTTACCACTCATAGGGCATGGGCTATATTCACAATCCAAACCCTGTACGTTTTGACTTACCGTATTGGAAGTAACTGAGAGGCTGATAAAGGGGGAGCATAGTAAATATGAGAAAAGTGGATAATCGATATTGTGTATATAAACAATAGACAGGGCATGTAGAAAAACGTAATGACAATAGACCATGATGTTAAATCTTGTTATCTGTTTATAGATAAAGAAGTCAAATGTTTGTGTCCTGAAGAAGGTGTCAAGACCAATAACACCGAAACGCCGCGTCGACTTGTTTACAATACTTTGACTGTATAAATTTTATAAGGTTGCCAAATTTTAAATTGTTTTTGTTCTCTGTATATGCTGCTGCAAACATATTTTTTTAGATTGTAACCCAGTTGGGAGGTTTCCTAATAAATTGTGTACAAATTTTTAATCATTTCAGTACTAGCGTTTTTTACTTTATATGTTGTGTGAAGTTGATTAGTTTAAGCCCCGTATCATTGTCTTTTGTGTCCAGCGGACATTGTGCTGAGTATTAGATTAGCCCTATACCCCTGTTCAGCACTCCTACAGCAATCCTAGCCTGCGACTATCTTAACAGGGATTTGCTTTTTTGTATGTTTGAATTTCCCCTACCCTGAAAATAAAACAGGGGACCCTCCATTTCTTTGAATCATAAACCCCTTTGAGTTCACTGGAAACAATGAAAGTGGTCTTAATATAAATGTTGAACAGTTTGCATCTCTTATTAAAAATCTAGAGGTAAAAATAGTAGCAAAAATAGAGGAGATGATCAAACCGCTGACTACTCAGATAGACACCCTGGTTACGGAAGTAGCCAGGCTCGGCAGCCTGCTGTCTACACACCTGGCTGAAGCCACCAGTGTAAGGTCTAAGGCTGGGGGAGGAGGGCAGGAGGTGACAAGTGCCAAAGCTGATCTGAACACTCGTAAGACTGTTATAGCAGCTACTACTGTGAATGAGGCACTTAGTACACCAGTCGCTCCGGTAGTACCTGCTTTGTTGACACAACCCAATTCAGCTCCAAGGAGCGGACTAGAGCCAAGGCCCCCTAGGAGTATTCGATATTTGAATTTACCACCTGACTGTGCACCGTTTGTGGCGGTATTGACTAATGTTCCACCTTGTGGTACTCATCCTGCCTCACCCTATGATGAATCTCACGCCTCACTGAAAAATAAGACAGTCGCCTAGCTTAACAAAAACGGTGGCTTTCCTATTTCTTACTCAGACCAGATAATGGCAGTAAGGAGGGTGAACTGGGTAGGCCCGTCCAAAAAACTGGGAAGTGGGGACTGCAGTGTGGTAAATTTCAAACATCCCCAACATGTGGCAACTGTCCTCCTAAGAGCATCCTCATTAATATACAATGAGAACATTATATGTGTACAAGGAAAAACAGAACTGTAGCTCTGGTAGGCTGTGTACAACAGATGGGAGGCGGCGACTTAAATGGTCAATGGTTTCCCCAGATCTACTATACAAAAATATTGTGGATAAATGTACTGAGGATATTAAGAATTGTACACATGAGGGGGGAGATCGGAAAAGGTGTCAGAACTGATGAGGGTTCCTGCGAAGAACCTGGTGAAAGGAGGACCTAGGTGGTTTAATCACGATTGTTCCAAAGCAGCACATAACCTAAGGCTAGCTCTGTCAGTTAATCCAAGAAATCGGGAGGATGTAAAACTGTGTCGGAAAGAATATAAGTCTGTTATCACTTCTCATAAGGAGTTTTTAAGAAAAGAGGCTTGGGACGAGATAATTGACCCCTCCACCTTAAAATGTAGCTCTAAATTCTGAGCACTAGTAAAAATACCTTTTTTGGCTGAAGACCCGGGTGATGGTTTAGATTGCTGTATAACTAAGGAGGAGTGGGAACTTCATTTTAAACAACTGTACCATTCAGGGGACCCTGTAATAGTTGGCGTTTCTCCTTATGACAGGGGTGGCATCATTAAATTTAATATAAGTGAGGTAATGGAGGCCATAGAAGGACTCACAGCTAGGAAGGCACCAGGACCTGATGGAATCCCTCCGGATCTGTATAAATCTGATCCAAGTTTTTGGGCACCTATTCTGGTAGCTGTATTTAATGCAGCAGCTATAGTGGGTTGTCCTTTATCCTGGGGTCTATCAACAATTGTCCCTGTGTTTAAGAAAGGAGACAAGGGTAGCCCCCTATGATATCGTCCAATCTCATTAATAGATTCCATGGTCAAGATCATGGGGAGAATCCTACTGCAGCGTATGTCAAGCTGGACGTCGGACAATAATATTATGTCCATCTCTCAGTATGGCTTCTGTAAAGGCCGTTCCACCATATCCCAGTGCCTTAATCTTTTCCTTATACTGAGTAAATATACTGTTGTGCAGAAGGGAACTGTCCACCTTGCCTTCATGGATCTGTCATCGGCCTTCGATTGTGTCAACAGGGGAAGGCTGTGGCAGACCATGAGGGAGAAAGGTGTGGACATAGGGATTGTTGATTTTCTGATGGACATGCACAGTAACACCAGTGCAAATGTAAGGTACTCAGCAAACGGGGACACCACTGGCAATTTTAATATTAAAAATGGAGTGCGCCAGGGCTGCATTCTCGCCCCATTTCTTTTTAAATTTTACATTAATGATTTAGATGCTGTTTTACAGGAGGTACAATCAGACTGCCCCAGAGTTGGCAGGCGGGGTATTCCAGTTCTTTTATACGCAGATGATGCGGTTTTAATTTCTAGAACGGAAAAGGGTCTCCAGGCGCTTTTGAATGCTTTTAATATCTTTATGACTAACAGAGACCTATTGGTCAACAATTCCAAATCATATATCATGCATGTTGGCCGACAACCGAAAAATAATTTTATTTTTAAACTAGATGATGTTTTGATCCCCACTACACAAACGTTTTCTTATCCGGGTGTCATATTTGACACAAAGCTCAGCTGGGGTCCTCACCTGGCTAGACAGAAAGGGGAAATGACAAGGGTAAATACCTCTATTTTTAATTTTGCAACGAAATTGGGGAAGAAGCCCAATACTGCAATGATGAAACTTTATAATGCTAAATCAATAGCTACTGCTGTATATGGAAGCGAGTTATGGGGCTACGTAAATGGAGAACAGTTACAGGTCATCGAAAACAATTTTCTAAAACGCCTTCTCTGTGTTCCAGCCAGTACACCTAATTTGGCGGCACACGAAGAATTGGGGACACAGTATTTATGTGATATATTTGCTATAAGACCGCTGATATGTTGGTTAAAATTGTGGTTAAACCAAGATATACCGCTTACCCACCTGATTGTGCAAGACCTTGTGTCTCAGGACAATTCTATGTGTGTGCCCTGGTTAAAATACCTGAAATCTTGCTTTTCAAGGCTTGGATGTTTGAACTTGTTTAAAAACCCTTGCGGGATTGTAAAGGGGGATGTGGCTGCACTTAAGCGGGCTTTTCATATGGACAGGATTGCCCAAAGAGAAGGCGAGGAGCTTAAGAAACCTAATATTAGGAAATATGTTATGCTAAAAACCTGTGACACTATGGAACCTTACTTAACATACACTTTCACTTCTCATGAAAAATTTCTGTTGACGAGGTTTAGGTTTAATATTTTTCATCATCTTTTAATCAGACCAAAGTCGCATATTTTTAGTAAAACTGTTGCTCCCTGTGGCTGCGACGGGAAGTCTCCGCAGGATATGCTGCATTTTATATTTTTATGTAGGTTTTATGAATACCCGCGCAGACGTTACCTTGTTGCTCTTTTAAAAAAACTAAATTTTAACCAAATAAAACCAGCACTTATGTATTTACAGCACAGTGACAGTGTTCTTCATGTAATAGAATTTTAAAAATTAACTGTCAAACTGAGAAATTGCTTGGTTCTGTGATTTTACACTTCTTAAGGAAATTGAGCTTATTTATTGCAAGATCTTATATCATGTTGTAAACCCAGTATTATTTTCATTTTTATTGCTGATCTTGTCTACTTATCCACTAATGAAATATGTATAATGTCTTTTTTATGTGATTATGATTTTTAAAGATTGAAAATTTTTTTGCTTATGTGTACTTTTATGGTGTGAAACATAACCGAAATAAAGTCTCTATTGAATTGAATTGAGAGTATCTAGATTCAGCTCTACATCGGCACTAGCGTTGTTTATCTTATCCAGCCGTTATCTGAGCCTTAAAAACATCTTGCAGTACTATTTTTAATTACTCCTCCCTCACATGTATCATCTCGTAGTACTATTTGAAAAATTGGGATTCACAAACTAGGTCTTGTTTTTGTAAACCCAATTCCAGGCGAGTCTGTGCTGGTTGGATGCCCTGTGGTCAGGGTTGGATTGGGATTAAAAATCGGCCCGGGCACGCGTAAAAAAAGCGGCCCACATTTGCATAATGCCTTTCACTGCTTCAGAGTAATTTTATATAAAAAGGGGGGGGAGGGAGGGCTAAAAAAAATGCACGCCTCAGTTTACACTGGTGAAACACAATTGAAAACAAGTGAGGCCACTTCTGCTCAGGCCCCCTGCCCCGCTCAGTATGCCTACATTATTGGTAGGCCCAGTGAGAGAAAGGGGGTGACACCTCTGCCTGTTGCTAAACAGGAGGTAATGGCAGCCCATCTCCCTCCAGAAAGGCCACTCAGACACCCACTGGGGGTATATTCGAACAACAGAGACACCGCCCAAATCGCCCCCCCCCCCACCCTTCAGGCTGCTCAAAAGCAGCCTACAGCTAGAACTCAGCCCCCGGCCCCTCGGGCATTGCCCAAATTGCCCTGTTACCAATCCGACGCTGCCTGTGGTAGCTGGAATACTCATTTGTAGGTAACGCATCGCATCTTGCCTAGTAATGCGGCCATTATCCAGGGAAAGCTGCTTTGCCATATGAAGTAGATGGCACCAATTCTGCTCTTATCCCCCTCACAGTAGCTTACGCTGAGGGGCTTTATAGCTCTGTATTTAGGTGACAAATTGCAAATATTAACTTGCAGGCTTTTTTCCAGGGATCGCAAATGGAATTGTGGTTTAATTGCTTCAGTTTGCCATATTCCTAGATCATTATAAGTATTAGTGTAATGGATCTTCGCTCGGCCAAGTTTCCACTTTTTCCTGGCTTTCTCCTTAAGCTACCTGTACCTGTTTTTTTTATATGTGTCATCCACGTTTCTTGCAGTATACACTTTACCTTTTTATATATGGATTCTTTAGTGTGTTCACAAACTGCCAACATTCAGACTGTGTTTTGGGTTATACTCGTGCGTGCACTCTGCACAATTGGTTTTCATGGGATGTCTTTTACGCCTCCCAGAGAGCTTTCCGATAAGATCTCCTTGCTATTGGTAGTTTGAGTTTCATTACTAGCCAACATTTGATGTGGTGGGGCCATTGGGCCATGGGAGGTTCAACATTTGCCTGACTAAATTCAAGTTGCAATTCTTTAAACTGAGCTGTCCATGTGCTATCCCAATTTAATCTCTGAATTGGCTTACAGTTTTCCAAACCATCTGAAGCACCGATAACGGGTAGAGTTGTTCCATCCTCATGCATTATCCCAAAGTGAGCAAGCAGGGGACAGCGACTGATTGGTTTTGATTTTGGGATGGAGATATTTCTGCAACACTCCCTGAGGGCTTTAGATGGAATTATGTAATCTAGTCTTGATCCACATCTATGTGTGATTTGATTATGTATTCCAGGGCTATGGCCAGGATCATTAGCCTGCAATGGGAGCAGAATACATACCTGAAGACTATTATGCAGTTTACTGGACTTTTTACCAGAGCAATCAGACATATTTATAGAATGAGCAAGGCTTTTAGGTCTCGCCTTTGGAACGCGCATGCAAAAAGACCTCTGGCGATCGATCTGGCTTTTCAGCCAAGCACGTGCATGCGTACCATTGCCTTCAATGGCAACGCGTGCACGTCAGCAGATTCACTCGCGGGAGCACGTGGCCTATCTGGTCGCAATTATCGCTCCCGCGAGTGAATCGCGCCTGTCCCCTGGCTCCCACCCGCCGCGCGAGGCGCTAGTGTTTTTGCTGCTTGTTTTTTTCAAGCATTGGCTGCGCGCGCACACTACTCCCGCTTCTCTTCCTCCCCCACCACATTTAGAGGCAGTTCGCGCGGCCAATGCTTGTTGTTTTTTGTAATCAGTCCTGGATGGAAGACTGGTTCAGCCCAACCGGCCTGTCAAACTAGTGATCTGCAGATTACAGACAGATTGCTGTGGCACAACTATTCATCTATGTGGGGTACGTGTCCACAAGATGTTGCTGCTACTGCAGTGTATGGGTTCGAAATACTAATTCCCTTGAAGGAGTTACAAATATAGATTTGGCAATCAACACTAAGAATCTTGTGGTTAAAAGCCAACCCGATGTGAAATACCCTCCACAAAACACTTTTTCATTTTACCGCAAGGCAGTACCATGAAAAGATTAATCATTTATTTGTCACCTCATTGGCCCATGTGCAAGTAGACACTAATATTAGATGATCCCTGGAACTAAACTTTTATCGTCTGTCTGTCTTGTTGTACAAGCCTATCTAAATGCCAGCACGTGCGCAATGATGGCGAAGGTGCGAGTGCCCGCAGTGTCAGTGACATCTAATGCCACAGCCGGCGCGAGCCTTTAAGGGTCGGCCGCGTGCACAGCCTATCGTAGGGAGCGCGAGTAGCCTCGTGCCTTCTACTGAGAGGCCCCGACATCGACATCCAGCCCCGCTCACCGACACCATCCGCCGCTTTTAACGGAATCTGAAGTTGTGGTAGCCTTCCAAAAGGTACAATGCTGCCATGGATACTATACTGTTATGCAGCATTTTATATATTTTTTGCTGAAATGCTAATAGTACATTTACTACAAAACGGAAGAAGTATGTTGCAGGGTATCGCAGAAAGTTTCCTTGTAAATGACCACATCACCGTGTTAAAACTAACCTGGATGTAGCGTCCCCATCCCCCTTCACTCTACTAATGCCCAATATGCAGGTCCACTAAAATTATGCAGCAGAAGTGGGCCAAATTATGTGGCATGGGTGAGTAAATTATGCGGCACAATGTGGCACATTTTGTAATAGTATAACTTTATTTATTTGGGGGTCTGGTCATTGGTTGCACCTCATTAGTACCAGTTTAACATCAAAATATAGCTGTAAGAAACAACAAGCATTTGCAATGCAATAGGTCTCGCATTAGGAAAGTGTGAGCTATTGGTATTGTAAATGTCATTTTTTTAAATATGTGTTGGCTTTGAAAATATATAAATTAATAGCATTGTAATTCACAAAGCTAATAGCTTACACTTTCCTAATACTAGACCTATTGGCTATGGCAATGCCTGTTGGTAGCAAGCAAGGACAGTGCTGTTGTGGTGCTGAGTGATGATGTGGTTGGGCTGAGTGATGTGATGGTGCCCCTGAGTGATGTGGTGGTGTCCCCGAGTAATGTGGTGGTGTCCCTGAGTGATGTGGTGGTGTCCCAGAGTGATGTGGTGGTGTCCCTGAGTGATGTGGTGGTGTCCCAGAGTGATGTGGTGGTGTCCCCGAGTAATGTGGTGGTGTCCCTGAGTGATGTGGTGGTGTCCCTGAGTGATGTGGTGGTGTTCTAGAGTAATGTGGTGGTGTCCCTGAGTGATGTGGTGGTGTCCCTGAGTGATGTGGTGGTGTTCCAGAGTAATGTGGTGGTCTCCCTGAGTGATGTGGTGGTGTTCCTGAGTGATGTGGTGGTGTTCCTGGGTGTCTGTGAGTGATGTGGTGGTGTCCCTGAGTGATGTGGAGGTGCCCCTGAGTGGTGCCCCTGAGTGATGTGGTGGTGTCCCTGAGTGATGTGGCGGTGTCCCTGAGTGATGTGGTGGTGCCCCTGAGTGATGTGGTGGTGTCCCTGAGTCATGTGGTGGTGTCCTAGAGTGATGTGGTGGTGTCCTAGAGTGATGTGGTGGTGTTGTGTGGCGTTCAGCAGTGTGAAGCGTGCAGCAGTGTGCGGCGTGCAGCAGTGTGAGGTGTGCAATAGTGTGAGGCGTGCAGCAGTGTGAGGTGTGCAGCGGTGTGAGTCATTTGGCAGTGTGCAGCATGTAGCAGTGTGTGTAATGCAGCAGTGTGCAGCATGCAGAAGTGTGCAGCGTGCAGCAGTGTGAGGCGTGCAACAGTGTGTGGCGTGCAGCAGTGTGTGGCATGCAGCAGTGTGTGGCATGCAGCAGTGTGAGGCTTGCAGCAGTGTGTGGCGTGCATCAGTGTGAGGCATGCAGCGTGTGAGTAATGCAGCAGTGTGCAGCGTGCAGCAGTGTGAGGTGTGCAACAGTGTGAGGCATGCAGCAGTGTGAGGCATGCAACAGTGTGAGTCATGAAGCAGTGTGAGGCGTGCAGCAGTGTGAGTAATGCAGCAGTGTGAGGTATGCAGCAGTGTGAGGCGTGCAGCAGTGTGAGGCTTGCAGCAGTGTGTGGCGTGCATCAGTGTGAGGCATGCAGCGTGTGAGTAATGCAGCAGTGTGCAGCGTGCAGCAGTGTGAGGTGTGCAACAGTGTGAGGCATGCAGCAGTGTGAGGCATGCAACAGTGTGAGTCATGAAGCAGTGTGAGGCGTGCAACAGTGTGAGGCATGCAACAGTGTGAGGCGTGCAGCAGTGTGAGTCGTGCGGCAGTGTGCAGCATGCAGCAGTGTGAGTAATGCAGCAGTATGCAGCATGCAGCAGTGTGGAGCGGTGCGAGTCATTTGGCAGTGTGCAGCATGTAGCAGTGTGAGTAATGCAGCAGTGTGCAGCATGCAGAAGTGTGCAGCGTGCAGCAGTGTGAGGCGTGCAGCAGTGTGAGGCGTGCAACAGTGTGTGGCGTGCAGCAGTGTGTGGCGTGCAGCAGTGTTTGGCATGCAGCAGTGTGTGGCGTGCAGCAGTGTGATGTGTGCAGCAGTGTGAGTAATGCAGCAGTGTGAGGCATGCAGCAGTGTGAGGCGTGCAGCAGTGTGAGGCGTGCAGCAGTGTGAGGCATGCAGCAGTGTGAGGCGTGCAGCAGTGTGTGGCGTGCATCAGTGTGAGGCATGCAGCGTGTGAGGTGTGCAGCAGTGTGAGGCATGCAACAGTGTGAGTCATGAAGCAGTGTGAGGCGTGCAACAGTGTGAGGCATGCAACAGTGTGAGGCGTGCAGCAGTGTGAGTCGTGCGGCAGTGTGCAGCATGCAGCAGTGTGAGTAATGCAGCAGTGTGCAGCATGCAGCAGTGTGGAGCGTGCAGCAGTGTGAGGCGTGCAACAGTGTGAGGCATGCAGCAGTGTGAGGCATGCAGCAGTGTGTGGCGTGCAGCAGTGTGTGGCGTGCAGCAGTGTGTGGCATGCAGCAGTGTGTGGCCTGCAGCAGTGTGTGGCGTGCAGCAGTGTGTGGCGTGCAGCAGTGTGAGGCGTGCAGCATTGTGTCGTGCAGAAGTGTGCAGTGTGCAGCAGTGTGAGTAATGCAGCAGGGTGCAACAGTGTGTGGCGTACAGCAGTGTGTGGCATGCAGCAGTGTGTGGCGTGCAGCAGATTGTGACCTGCAGCAGTGTGTGGCATGCAGCAGTGTGTGGCATGCAGCAGTGTGTCATGTAGCAGTGTGCAGCATGCAGCAGTGTGAGGCGTGCAGCAGTGTGAGGCGTGCAGCAGTGTGAGGCGTGCAGCAGTGTGTGGCATGCAGCAGTGTGTCATGCAGCAGTGTGCAGCATGCAGCAGCGTGAGGTGTGCAGCAGAGTGAGGCATGCAGCAGTGTGAAGCATGCAGCAGTGTGAGTAATGCAGCAGTGTGCAGCAGTGTGAGGCGTGCAGCAGTGTGAGGCGTGCAGCAGTGTGAGGTGTGCAGTAGTGTGAGGCATGCAGAAGTGTGAGGTGTGCAGCAGTGTGAGGCGTGCTGCAATGTGAGTTGTGCGGCAGTGTGCAGCATGCATCAGTGTGAGTAATGCACCAGTGTGCAGCAGTGTAAGTTGGGCAGCAGTGTGCAGCGTGCAGCAGTGTGGAGTGTGCATCAGTTTTAGTAATGCAGCAGTGTGCAGCATGCAGCAGTGTGAGGCGTGCAGCAGTGTGAGGCGTTTAGCAGTGTGAGACTTGCAACAGTGTGAGGCGTGCAGCAGTGTGTGGCGTGCAGCAGTGTGTGGCGTGCAGCATTGTGAGGCGTGCAGTAGTGTGAAGCGTGCAGTAGTATGAGGCATGCAGCATTGTGTGTTGTGCAGCAGTGTGAGGCGTGCGGCAGTGTGAGTCGTGCGGCAGTGTGCAGCATGCAGCAGTGTGAGTAATGCAACAGTGTACAGCAGTGTGAGGTGTGCAGCAGTATGTGACGTGCAGCAGTGTGTGGCATGCAGCAGTGTGTGCCATGCAGCAGTGTGCCATGCAGCAGTGTGCAGCATGCAGCAGTATGAGACGTGCAGCAGAGTGAGGCATGCAGCAGTGTGCAGAATGCAGCAGTGTGAGTAATACAGAAGTGTGCAGCAGTGTAAGGCGTGCAGCAGTGTGAGGCGTGCAGCAGTGTGAGGCATAAAGCAGTGTGTGGCATGCAGCAGTGTGAGGCGTGCAGCAGTCTGAGGCATGCAGTAGTGTGAGGCATGCAGCAGCGTGAGGTGTGCAGCAGTGTGACGCATGCAGCAGTGTGAGTCATGCGGCAGTGTGCAGCATGCAGCAATGTGACTAATGCAGCAGTGTGCAGCAGTGTGAGGCTTGCAACAGTGTGCAGCGTGCAGCAGTGGGCAGCGTGCAGCAGTGTTAGTAATGCGGCAGTGTGCAGCGTGCAGCAGTGTGAGGTGTGCAGCAGTGTGTGGAGTGCAGCAGTGTGAGGCATTTAGCAGTGTGTGGCGTGCAGCAGTGTGAGGCGTGCAGCAGTGTGAGGCGTGCAGCAGTGTGCAGCATGCAGCAGTTTAAGTAATACAGCAGTGTGCAGCAGTGTGAGGCGTGCTGCAGTGTGCGGCGTGCAGCAGTGTGAGGCGTGCAGCAGTGTGTGACATGCAGCAGTGTGTGACATGCAGCAGTGTGTGGCATGCAGCAGTGTGAGGTGTGCAGTAGTGTGAGGCGTGCAGCAGTGTGAGGTGTGCAGCAGTGTGAGGCGTGCAGCAGTGTGAGGCATGCAGCAGTATGCAGCATGCAGCAGTGTGAGTAATGCAGCAGTGTGAGGCATGCAGCAGTGTGCAGCGTGCAGCAGTGTGAGTAATGCAGCAGTGGCAGCGTGCAGCAGTGTGAGGCGTGCAGCAGTGTGAGGAGTGCAGCAGTGTGAGGCGTTTAGCAGTGTGAGGTGTGCAGCAGTGTGAGGTGTGCAGCAGTGTGAGGCGTGCAGCAGTGTGGCGTGCAGCAGTGTGAGGCATGCAGCAGTGTGAGGCGTGCAGCAGTGTGAGGCGTGCAGTAGTGTGTGGCATGCAGCAGTGTGTTGCGTGCAGCAGTGTCTGGTGTGCAGCAGTGTGTGGCGTGCAGCAGTGTGAGTAATGCAGCAGCGTGCAGCAGTGTGAGGTGGGCAGCAGTGTAAGTAATGCAGCAGTGTAAGTGCTTTGATACTAGAGTATGCATGCTCTCGTATCAGTGCACGCACGCTCTGCTGCGACAGTGTGCGGGTTCCATTCTCAGGGTGAGTGCGTTTCAGGTTCTTAGTCACAAACAGTATGAATGAATGATGAAAACAGGAAGAAGGGCAGTTGTGCGGGGCGTACGTGTTTTCTAATCGGAAATTGTGAGCGAGTGAACCAACGCAACGGTTTGTAAACATCAAGAAAAGCGGACATCAAAGGAAGGGTGGGAGGGATCGAGCATATGGGGTGTGAGCGATAACGAAAGTTAATTGTTGTAAGAAGGGGAGCAGGAAGTGAGGCCGAGCGCATGCTTTCAAGTCCGATGCCAGATGCCAGCTTCACGCTTGAATGTCTCACATGCACTGGCCATAAACCTCATTCAAAAGGTCTTTGGGAGCATTTCCTGATGCCCCTTATTAAATCTCTCCCATAGCGATCGCTTACGCGATAGCCAGGCGAGACCTAAAATGGTGGGCAACGCAGCTTTGCAAAGGGCCTTCCATGGCGCAGTGAAGTGCTGCTGCAATTATTATCAACTTTTGAACCATTTGAGCTAGGAACTATTTTTTTTTGTTAAAATATGCAAATTACGCATCCAATGATGGATTATGTGAAAAATGCGGCAAATCTATAATCATGCGATAATCGCTGCGACCGCATAATTCCGAAGGCCCTGCTAATACGGTTGGTGCTGCATTGATGTTATACATAATTAACGTCTTGTTGCTGAGATCAGACTGGTTCCACGTTGTCTGTCACAGGGACCTTTAATTTATTCTGCCATGTCTGCCGATTGTCGCACTACTTCCAGATTTCTCCTTGCTTTCTTTTTTGTAAATATTCCAATCACTGCAGTTACTTGGTCTTAACATGCTATTTCCAGTTAACTAGCAAGAACTACTCCCACTGCGGTGTCCTGGGGCAGGAAACTTGACTGGCAGGTTTTCAGTGACCACCAGTGGGTGCAAATGTTTTTCCATTTTAGGTAATGTTTGCTCATGCCATGACTGTCTAGACTTGAAGATTCCAAAAAGCAAACGATTACTGTAGCGACGTGTCCAGGGGGACTATGCAGACACAGAATTCGGAAGGTTGCAAACCCGCTTGTAACTTGGTGTCCAGGAAATCTTCTCTTCCAGTGTTTGTTTTTGATTTGTTTTGCGGAATTATTTAGCCACAATCTATCTTAAAAACAAGCATTGGCATAGCCAATAGTTCTTGCCTTTGGGACCTTATAAGTGTTTAGCTGTGCAACAGTTGATGTTGTTCCACCAAGGCAACTGTGCTGCATAACTAAATACTTATAAGGTCCCAAAAGCGAGACCTATTGGCTATGCCAATGCTTGTTTATATTGATGTCACCTAGAAGTGAGATCTCATATGTGGGGAAGGTGCAAAGTATTTCTTCCGGTGACTCGCAGAATCTCTCAAAATTTTCCTCATGCATGTTTTTTTAAACGGCTTCAGGTATGTGTTAAGAATGAGCATTAATGTGTTTGTTATGCCAAGGTTATGTTGTTTAAAAACTATTGTTTGAGACGTTGAGTATCGTTTCACCAGTGTTACCCTTGCGTTTATGTTTGTGGCTTCATAAATTGCCCGCCCTCCCGATGGTCTTGCATACTTGCTTTTTTTGCAGGAAAGGACACTCCCTGGTATCCATCTATCGGTAACGACCATGTTCTCCACATTTCTCGTATACAGATTATGTCTCCAGATTAAAAAAATCTAGAGTATCCTTATGCTGTATGATCTGTTTGAGTCCTTCTACATTCCAAGAAACCAATGTTATTAGTGTGCCCAGTGATTTGTTTTCAGTCCGGTTTTGAGGGTCCGTTTTAGGAGTACGGATTGGTCTTTGAGGAGAGTGTATACGCCAACCAACTTGTATCGGATATAGACTCTTTCATTATTTATATTTGCTTTTACATGCGTATTCCCTAATTGTAACGGAGCGCGTGGGGATGTTTCACCTTTAAGTATACAATATCCATCTGTCTTTTTGTTGGTTGGCCACCCTGAGGGATACATCTCTGGCTCCACAGGCTTGATGTTAATCCTCCATTGATCAAGCATAGGCGCTTCCCGTAGTACCTGTGTTCTTAATTCTTCAGTTTTCCAGGATACTATTATAGTTTCTGTATCTGGTGCAGGGCCGGACTGGGATCCACAACAGGCCCTGGCAAAGTGCTCGGCTGGCCCCCCCTCCCCACTGGGGGGGTGTGTTGGAGATGCCGCCGAGCTCTTTGCCGGGGCCGGTTTTCGGATGATTTTGGTGCAGGGCCGATTTTGCAGCTATGCAGCAAAAACCGTCCTGTAACAAAAACGGCCCCCAGGGGCCCAAAACCGGCCCCACCCTTGCAGCCGACCTGGGGATTGCCCGGTGCCTGCTATGGCCAGTCCTGCCCTAATCTGGTGTATTTTTGGATGAATCAAATCTTGTTCTGCTAATCGACTCCGATTCTTCTATGGGGTAGTGAAGGTATATGATGACCTCCCCTTATTATACTTCACCACTTTTGGTGTATCTTGTTGCCTTGTGAAATGTATGTTGGTATACATATCAGGTAGAGCGTGGGGAGTCTGGTTCTTCCCTCTTTTTACCCCACCTGGCCTGTCCCGTGTTGTTGGTAAATGTGGTCTGGTTCCCAGGTTATTGGGTGTACTCATTTTAATATTTAGTTTTGATGTTTGGTAACTTGGAGGTATATTTATTTTGAACACATTCTGGTTATTTGTTACCTGGTTGTTTGAGGAAGGTGTTCTGGGGCAATGTATCCATGCCTGGCTCATACTGATCCTGTTGGTTGTTTCCCTGATTATTTGATGTTGAGCTGGTGGGTCATGAGCCATGCTTCCTTTCTTGGTCCTTTGTATTCCAGAGGGGCACTACTCTCCCCATTGCAGGTCTTAGTCCATGCATTAACTTCGCAGGGCTCTCCTTTTTTGGTTTCACCTCTACTTTGTGTGTTTGTTGAGAGAATAGGTCCAGGCTCCACTGTGTGTTTGTATTGTGTCCTTCTGATGAATCCATAGTAGAGTTTATATATTTAGCTCTTTCCATTACTATGCCTCCTGGGTCATTGTTATGGTCAGGTTTTCTCTTTTATAGTGCCTACTTTTCTGTTTGTTTCACTATTTAGATTGTTTCCGATGTTTATGTTTGCTTGTGACTCCTCATGCCTCTTCCTTTCCTTGAAAATTGGGTAGTATTTCATCTTTTCATCCTTCTGGTTGCCATCTTCGCTTTCTCAGTTAGTTTCTAGCTGATCCTAGAATGCGTTTTCTTGTATTTTTAGAAGTTTTTGTATGCTTTCCTGTTAGTATTCTTGCTCCTTGCATTTGTTTCTCAGCCTGAGCGGAGGCTGAAGATATTTTGATGGCTGATAAGTCTTTTAATTTCCCTAGTTCTTTGTCAAAGAAATAGACATGTGCTTCTAATATTTGTCATCCTGTGGAGGGTATTGTCCCCCGATGTTCATACTTGCCTTCCTCCGTGGGCGCAATGGACAGATAATAGTTCTTCTTTGGTAAATAATTCTCTGCTCCTTTAACCCCTTGGCCACGGCGGTAATTCCGCCGCAACGCTGGGGGTATGGGGGGTTGTGCAGCGCCGCCATGCTCGTGACGGAACCACTCCGTCACGAGCCACGGGCGCGCTGTGCTCATGACATAGTGGTTCCGTCACGGCCCTGCCCACTCATTAGATCGGACGTGCAGGCGCGGAATTCCTGCAGTGTGGGCGGGGCGGCCGCGCCGTGACGGAACCACTCCGTCATTGGCACAGCGCGTCCCTGGCTCGTGACGGAGTGGTTCCGTCACGAGCACCGAACGGGTTAACCGGTAATATGTATCAGTTGTCTTTTCTGTAGGTACGCAGGGCCCATTACCACACTATGCACTTGTTTGGGTTAGTGTAGGCCCTGGATTATTCAATTGGTTGTCTTCGACGGGGGAGCTTGTTCCAGAATAAAGTTCCTTAAATATAAATTTCAAGCAGTGATGCTTCCGTTAGTTACGATATAATAATTCCCCTGTTGCTGAAGTTTTATTAGTTTGCCTTGCCCTCCGAGTTTTTTTTTTTTTTTTGCTTGTGCCTCATCGAGAAGACATTATGGGACAATTTTCAATGGGATTCAAAAGATGTAAATTTCATTGTTCTCCTTAGTCCCAGCGCTTCATGTTTTTTCTGTTTTGGCGTATTAACGTTATATATATGTATGAGCTTGCTCAATACTGACCACTGCTGGTTGTATTTGTACTTGATTTTCATTGTTAATTTCAGTGTTGAGGAGTTAATGCCGGATTGGGCTCTGTGGGCTCCTGATATTGTGCCGCTTCTCAATGTCCAGTGACATGTGTCCGGCATTCCTTTGCTAAGTTAAACTGGTTGGGCAATTAGCTCGGGTGGGCTTCTTGTACCTCCTCCTGGTGCTGCTGGCATAACTCTCTATGGAGGGGGAGGGGTACTGTGGATGGAGCTTGACAATGACCTTGATTCCTCTTATCGCTGGGCCTTCACCCCATAGGTCATTCACAAGTTGCCCCCAGTGTATGAAGGCGGTGGCGAGGAGAGGCCAGACTGGCTTAACAGGGGGAGAAGGTCAGGGTCGGATTGGTAAAGGGGCACTCGGGAAATTGCCGAAGGGCCGGTAGCCGAGTTCCAGCTGTGGGCTGCTTTTCTGGGCAGCCTGGGGGCTGTCTGTGCCGTTAGATGCTGCCAGCAGCCCAGTGGGTGCCTGAGTGGCCTTTCCAGAGGTAGATGGGCAGAGGTGTCACTCCCTGTCACTCGCTGGGCCGGCCCATTAATGTATGCTGATTGAGCGGGGGCAGGGGGCCCGAGCAGAAGTGGTCTCACTTGCACTCATGTGTTGCTCAGCAGTGTGAATGAATCTGGGCATTTGTTTTTTAGGTCTCGCCTAGTGCAGCGTGCATGCTCTCCTCTAGGAGAGGGCCTCTTAGAATCACTTCAGACTTCCAAGAGACTTCTCAGTGTGGGTCTGCCTCCTCCCACACATCCCATTGACCTTTGCGTGTGTCTTTCAATAATAAGAGCACGCAAATGGTCAAAGACGGGTGCATGCCCCCCCTTTTCTCAAAACTTTCCCTCCCATGGCCTAGGGGTCTCGGGAGCGAGCAGCGGCACGCAGTGTGCCAGCTGCATTCTTTAAATTCCTTGCAGGGCACGTGTGCGCACCTCTCCCGGGCCTGTTTTCTCTATTCGCCTCCCGCTCCTTTGCTGTCTCTCCTGCTCTGCGGGCACAGTCAATTGAAAAGAGTGATTTTCGTAGCCACAGTAGGGATTGGCATAGCAGAGAGCATTTCCTAGGATAAAGACGTCGCAGGCATGAGAGCCAAAGTTTTATGTTTCTTTTAAAAACATCGAACATCTCCACGGAGATGTGCTTCAAAAGCCAGGCACATACTATGCTCTACAACGCTTATGATAGCAGTGCAGCATCTGTTAAACACTGCACAGTGAAACACCAGCGCCCAGAAATTACATCGTTGTTTATTTCCGTTCGGCCATCACATTCTCTTCACGGTTTCTCCTGGACACAGATGCGCGCTTCATGTATTGAGTGCTCAAAACAACCGTTGTAATATGACCATCCCCTTAAAGGGGGGAACATTCAGGCCCTTTTCTACAGGCAAAGTGCCACAACATAACTGGTTTAAAAAACTCCTTTCTTGTACACGTTTCTGCTTCACCTTACACTGATGCTTCCTTCTACATGTTACCTGTTATTCCGCAAGGGAATAAAGACCTGGCTTTTTAACACTTAATTTTGTATTTCACTCCCCCCTCAACTCACTCATTCTCTGTTTATCTTTAGCGCCGGGAAATCTTCGGGTAGCTGTGCGCTCAATAAATACAATAATAATAATAATAATAATACCTTTTGGGGACAAAGTATCATCCTATCCCTCGAGAATATCAGCGTTTCCTACGGTAACCCTAAAGATCAAACTTCCGGTAATCTCCTCTTATTGTGGATTTTTTATGGCAGTAAAATACATCTGTAGTCATAAATGCCTAAAGTTCCACTTTGCAAGAGATAAACGCAGGGGCTTTAAATGTGATAAAAGAAACGGGAGGATGGGGTATTTCAAAGGGGTGTGGTCGATGCAATTAAGGGCGTGACTTAACTGTTACCTTAAAATCAGCGTTTAGCATAGTGTGCTGCAGACTGGTATTTTGCTGCTCCTGTCTTTGCATCCAGATATAAAACTACTAACGTTACACCTACACAAGCCAGGGCTATTGGCTTTGTCAATAGTTGTTAGTTGCATAAGATAAATAAGCAACATTGTAACCCAACCTTCCAGAGGCCCAATCATACCATCCTGTTCAGACATTAGATTTGGTTTAAGACTCAAAAAATACACATTTTGTTAAATTCTACAATGGCTGATTCTGTCCTTCCATGAGTCGTGGCCATGCAGTTTTACTGACTATGTTCTGTAACATATGTAACAGTGTGGGAAATGCAGCATTTCACCCTTACATGTTAATTTAAACTGAGGACATTCATTTGATACACTTGCACCTGTTATGGTGCGAAGTGGCAAGGCTGTGCTTGAAAAAAACAATTAATATACAAGGAGAAGATTTTCGACTCCATTGCCTCTCCAAAGCTGATTAGGCTGAGATGGAGTCAGTGGCATGCTAAGCAGCACCTGACATTCGTCCGACCGCTCCAGCACTCCCACCTTCTTAGATACACTGTGGAAAAGTAAATTTTGCCATGTTCTGTGTCCCTACGTGTCCCCCATCTTATGTTATGTGTGCATGATTAATATGCATATGTATTCCCCATGTTTGATTAAAGATGCAATTATAGTTGTGTCCATCTCTAATATGCCAGTTTCCAGTTCTCGTGAATACTACGAATATTAGGCCTATGTAAAGCTACGTTGCCACGTTTCCCAGTGTGCACGTTATTTCATTGTAAAGTCTCCGTTTCTAGGCCTCAAAAGGGCCTGGACACCAGATTCAGCTCCTATCTCCTGAGCCCTCGCTGAGGAGCGATACGGCCCCCACCTGTATTCTTGACCCTTCACTTACTTCCTGCCTCACAGTGCCCGGTTCAGCCTGGCTCTGCCTACGAGTCTGCCAAGAGTATGTTATGATTCTAGTTATCAGTCCAGCCCTCCTTCTCTGCATTCCTAAGCTACTGAATCGCATCAATAGTTTCCGTCATCGTCTAGCCTTTACGTCCCCATGTAAGAGAAATACTGTATTTATGGTCATTTAATATTCTTCAACACGCACTACATGTAGAATAATGCATGCACCAGTCTTAGAGTCTGTTAGCCTTTACCCCGATAACTTTTGGATTCTATCAACATGTTCTCTAAACATCAGATACTAGATATTGTTTAGGCACATGTCGCCCTGACTCTCCAGACTTCAGTCTCTGCTCCTAGCACAGAGTTCATAGCCCCCAGCTTCTCCTAGTAACACGTCATTGTCAGTTTGCGCGCACCATTAGGTTAGAGGTCCCGGCTCCTTAGGTAGCCCCCTCCATGTTTCCGCCCCATTTATGACATACTCTGTTACGTTTACATCACATGTCTATGTATACGCCTCTTGTTACACCCACTTTCACCCTTATCTTTCGCGACTGCTATTGACCACACCCACTGCTCCGCCTACTGTATTCATTGTAATGCAACTGTTTTAGTATATATGCTTGTGTATTGTTATTAAATGTTAGCGCGCTCATCCCAGATCCTGCCCGACAGCTGTCGGGGCCCCCCTGTCAGGCCCTGTCATCCTATTCCTATGCAGGTTGTCCTGTTCCTGTCCTTTATGCTGTATTAAACCTGCAAACTCATACTACCTCGAATCTTGACTCTTATTTATTGAGCTATCTGTTATTGCTATGTCCAGTCAAACCTAGATCCGGTATTATTTATTTATATACCACATAATGGCGCCCGAATAGGGACTTGCCCTTTCCCCACGCGCCGGTGAAGCCACGTATGCCCCCTGATCCTCTGCAGCCGTGACAGAACCATACCGTGCACGTGCAGATATTTCTGCTTCAAGTATCCCTCAGGCCCACGGAGGAGACGGAGGTTGCGGTCCAGCATCCAGACGAGGCGGTGGAGGAACGCGGCGAGTCCCGACCAGAGCCCAAGCCGAGAGTCCAAGGTCCGAGGTATCCGGAGGCCCACCCGTAACAGAAGTCCGAAGTTCGTCCGTCCGGCGTCGAAGCAGTCCCGTCCAGTCCGAGGCCTTCCGTTCTTGCTGCCCGGTGAGTACCGTTGCTGGGGTAGTATCTAGACAGGGTCAATCTAATTGTCTCTGGTCCGTGGGGTTTGGTGGTACACAGATCCCAAAACGAAGTGTCCACTTCGGTGGATGCGGGTCCTGACGTGTCTCTTTATGAGACCGGTGAGTTTCGTACTGTTTTAGCAGTGCATCTAGTTTCTGTTCTAGTCAGTTCTGTTCTCGAGAGGAAATTCATGTATTCTGTTTTCCGTATTCCAGGTAGTATTCTGTTCGAACTGTTATTTTAAATGTTCTTCATGTATTTTAATGTCGTGGTATGAATGTGGAGTAATTATCGTGTTCATTGTGTATTGTAATTGCGTATTGTGTCTAGGTTACAGTTCAGTCATGCCCTTATTTTCTAAACTACGTCAGTTAAAAACCAGAAAAGGTCTGCTAGAAGCAGCAGTTCCTGTCCCGCCTAGGGACAGTCCAGGTCATTTTATGTATCAGAAGCATGGCATAAGTGCCATATTATATCTAGATTTATGGGTAGAGTATACCAAACAGTTAGAAGAAAAGTATAGATGGCCCGTATCAGGTACGTGGGATGCCGAGTGCATCATGCGAGTAGAAGAAGCATTATGGAAAAAGAAAGCCAGACAGTCACAGAAAGATGCCATCGAGTTATGGCGCAAAGAATCTCATAAAAGAACCGAAAAAGAAATCAGAAGGTCAGAATTAAGTAGAGAATCCTTAGAACGAGCCCAAGAAAGGGAATTACTCGAGATAGGTGAATGAGTCAAAACCGAACAGTCAGATAGACAGAGGCATGCCCTTATTAAGGGTATGTATCCTCTTCTTGCCGAGGGCTTGCCAAAAGCGACCCCGGAGGCATCCAGTAATTTTCCGCCACCCTTAGTTCCGACCAAGCTACGTCACAAACCGACCGCAGCTGATATTTTCATCTCGTCCTATTTGGACGACACAGTCCCAGAATATACAAATCCTGTTCCGCCTGTCCCTGTAAATCAGGCAATTCCTGCTCCTCCAGACACCGGGGCACCCTTTGCAGTACCTGCTACGGTACCCCCGGTCCAGCCTACATTGCAATTTCCCGCCGCGCCAATACGGAGAGTGTCAGTCGACGATTCCAGTTTAGGGGCCGCGGGAGGAGGTCCTCCTGGTACCCCGCCACCACACCAACGTAGAACGTTGGCCGAGTTACATGAATGTGCATTACAGCGTACGCCCAAATATAAGTCCGTTGCAGATATCCGACGAGCTCTTACTGAATGCCGCTATGATCCAGTCGCAGGTGATGATAGTACAGTTATATATTCCATCCGTGTAAGACGGGTGACCGGGTATTTGGACACCCTACCAGATATGAAAGAAGATCTAGACAGAATATATCGTTTCATCCGTACAGGGAATGATCCAGAAAGTATTGGCGAAGCCATGTCTCAAAGGAAAGCTGAAATCCAGCTCATGATATTAAAGTTTCTGATTAATTGTTTAATAAGGGAACAAGATTATCCGACCAAAGATCCGGCTGAAATGAGAATCCTGACAAGGTGGAGTGATAATATAGCCGAGGGTAAGCACAGAACTATCAGTAGTATAGAGAGTATGTACAAGAAAATTCGTAAGGAAATAATAAGGTTACACGAGAAACGCAAAGAAGCACAAGTAAGCGAGAAAGAGAATGACTCTCCTACGGAAGAGGTAGAGGACGAGAATCCCGCCAGAATAGCGTATGTAGGAAAATCTAGATTTCCAGACCGCCATTTACGCCTAGAACACAAGTCAGTTTTTCATCATCCAGCACCAGAACAAGGTTCTCTAGAACAAGTGTTTCAAGCTACCGATCATATTCTGAAATCACGAATCGGTTATAGTGAGTTAAGTACTATGCATGAACAAGAACTAGTCCGATCAGCAGTCCGATGGATTACTGATTCTACCACTTTTCCAGATGAAATAGTGGCACAAATGTTCCTGAAACTGCCCCCAGCCGAGCAGCGACTGGCGGGTATGTACATGATCCAGCACCTCATTACATTGTATGAGGGTCAACATTCTGATCCAGGTCCGTTACACGATGTCCTGAACGAGTTACTCCAGTATAGATGGAAAGGTTTAGGTACCGATTTAATTAGTGTCATTCTAGAACAGCGTCACAAATATAGTATGTTTTTGAACCCGCATTTTGTTCATGTCTCACCCCCAGAAAGTAAACCGTTTTACATAGATAGACAGAACCCGTTACGAGAAGTACACCCAGTCAGGACAACAGATGGTGAAATGCAACGAGTGTTTGTTTACACCCCGATTACAAAGATGGAACTCTTAGAAATGAAGAAATTAATTCCCTGTCACGACAAAGATCCAGCAGGGTTCCACCGAGAATTAAAAGACATGCTCCGTATGGGAGAATACACGTATCCAGATATAATTAAAATGTTAAAGGTCCTGTTGCCCGCAGGGGTATACGAGAAACTCAAGGAAAAAGAATGGGAGGTGGGAGAGAAAAAGATCGATTGGGCAGTCCTAGAAGCTGAAGATAAGATACGAGTACCAGGTACCGGCCTTGGAGAGAAATGTAAAGAATTACCAGAATTGTTAATACAAGTTTTGCCAAGATTATTAGCCACTAAAAAGGAAGACTGGGATGCAATCTCAGCCTGTAAACAGAAACAAGATGAAGACACTAGTGATTTTTATTCTAGATTTGAGAAATGCTTTATTATAAACAGTGGCTTGAAGACAAGTAGCGAGTCATACCCTCATCTTTTTGTTACTAAATTAGTCGAGAATTCAAGTCCACAAGTTAAGAATCGAGTTTTGAAAGTCGAAAGTACGTGGCAAGCTAGTACTCCGTCCCAGATGTTACAGATGCTCCAGTACCACCAGAATAGAATTAGAGAAGAACAAGAACACGAGAGAAAACGTATGAAAGACACGAAAATGAAAGTACTAGTTGCACAATCTGTTCCACAAGACAGTCAGAAGAGGGGTCCGAATCAAGCCAGCCATCCTGCAGCTCCCGTTAAAGGGACATGCAATTATTGTAAACAGCCAGGTCATTTCATAAACGAGTGTGCAGTTCTGAAACATAATATAGCTACTGGTAAGACTAAAGAAAGACCACGTCCGCCTAGACAAGAACAAGTTTCACAGATTCCTCAGCCACAGAATGCACAACAGACAGTTCCAGCACCGCAGCCTATTGCCGCAACACAGCATGTTACACAGCAGATGTACCAGTATGCACAGACAGAGTATCCAGAGTATCAGCCATATTCATGAAACAGCCTAGAGAGGGAGGTAGGCTTGCCTCTCATTGAGATTCCTGTAGATCAAGAAGGTCCCTATGTTCATAGTCAAGTACTAGGGAAAGACAGAAAGTTTCTGATTGATACAGGGGCAAGTAGGACGACCATCAGTCACGCCGAAGTTCCAGGGGCTCCGCTCTCAGGCTCTAGAAATGTTTCCCTTGGATTTTCAGGAAAGCCTATTGTAAACGAGATATCTAAGCCAGTTACTCTAGAAGTAGGTCCATTGTCCCGCACTACTGATCTGTTACTTACGAAGTCATGCCCAGAAAATTTGTTAGGTATTAAAACACTGAAAGAATTAGGTGCAGTTATTTGCTGTTCCCCAGAGGGAATACGATTGTTCCTACGTGACTTCAAGGGTCACTATGTATTACGAGATTTTGATCCGAGATTGTCTAATGTTCCGCAGCATCTATGGGCGCAAGGTCCAACTGATGTAGGTTATATGCAAATCACACCCCATCGTGTGACTCTCAAGCCAGGTGTAGTCCTGCCACGAATCAGACAGTACAGACTGCCACCTGAGGCTGTAGCAGCCTTATCCAAAATTATTGACGAGCTTATGGCTCAAGGAGTAGTTGTAGAAACTGACTCCAATGTATGTAATTCTCCGATCATTCCCGTCATGAAACGTACTGATCCAAATGCACCCCCAGTATATCGATTAGTGATTGACCTTCGAGAACTCAATAAATGTATTATTCCCCAGTACCCAGTTGTCCCAGATATTTCTTCCCTATTGACAGCCATTGATTCCGAAGCCTCATTTTTTACAGTCATAGACCTCAAGAACGCATTCTTCAGTGTCCCCATTCATCCAGACAGCCAGTTTCTTTTCGGATTTTGTTTAAATGGAAGGAGCTATATGTTCACACGCGCTCCTCAAGGTTTCACAGAAAGTCCTAGTATTTACAGTCAAGCACTTAAGAGACAACTAGACAATATTCACATGCCAACTGACACTGCCCTGCTCCAGTATGTCGATGATCTACTGATCACAGCCCGTTCTGAACGTGCTTGCGAGCGAGCATCACTTACAGTCTTGTATTTCCTTGCCGAGATGGGGCACAAGTTGTCCCCTTCGAAGCTTCAATTCTGTGTACAGCAAGTGATCTACTTAGGCCACTTACTGTCCAAGTGGGGTAGGCAGTTGACACCAGACCGTATCCAGTTAATAGCGAGTCTTCCTCAGCCCAAGACACAGAAGGAGGTACGTGCTTTTATCGGCCTTACTTCTTATTGTAGAAAATGGATTCCTCAGTATGCATTTCTAGCTAAACCACTGATACAGTTAACGACACAGGAGGCAGCCGTATCGACTGTCCTCCCTTGGTCATCTGAACATACACTTAGTTTCAATGAGTTAAAGAAAGCTTTATGCCAAGCTCCAGTTCTAGCTACACCGAACTACAGTAAGCCTTTTACACTTTTCGTCACAGAACGTGAAGGTACAGCATTATCTGTTCTCACACAAGATCAAGCAGGACAATACAAGCCTTGTGCTTATTTTTCGAGCACATTAGATCCTGTAGCCCAGGCTCTGCCTGCGTGCCTCAAGTCAGTTGCAGCCACAGCACTAGCTATCAGACAAAGTGATTCCATAGTATTAGGACATTCCTTGACAGTACAAGTTCCACACTCCGTGGAAGTTCTTTTAAACCGAACACAAACTCAGCACTTGACAATTGCACGTTTAACAGGTTATGAATTGACATTGTTCCAGCCACACATAGAAATCAGACGCTGCAACGTTCTAAATCCTGCTACCCTGTTACCGTCAGTTAATTCAAATCCTGCCACACACGACTGTGTGGAAGTAGTTAACATTATGACCAAGCCAAGACGAGATCTGACAGATATTCCATTACCAGATCCCGACCTGACACTTTATGTGGATGGTTCATGTATGAGAACAAGTACAGGAGAATTAGTAGCCGCGGATGCAGTGACTACTGACACTGAAGTTATTGAAACACACCGTATTGACACCCTGTCTGCTCAAGCAGCAGAGCTAGTTGCTCTGACACAAGCCTGCATACACGCTAAGAACCTGAAAGTTAATGTTTACACAGATTCACGCTACGCATTTGGAGTTGTACACGACTTCGGAGTGCTCTGGCAGGAGAGAGGTTTCATGACTTCTCATGGAACCAAGATTCAGCATGGTCTCCTTATTCAGGCTCTGTTAGATGCAATACATTTACCGACATCTATTGCTATCATGAAGTGCAAAGCACATACGAAAGTTACTGACATTATTTCTCAAGGTAATGATCTAGCAGATCGCACAGCCAAGCTTACAGCACAGACTCCAGACATTCCAGTTAATCCAACACAGACACATACTCCAGATCCGACTACATGTATGACAGTTAAGGACCCTACTCAAGATGTCATAGATATCCAGTTACATGCTACTCCCGATGAAATCAAGAAATGGTCCGAACAAGGAGGGGTCCAGACAGATCAGGGATGGGTAACGAAGGGTAGAGCCACATGGTTTCTCCCCGACTCTATGGTTCAAGTCATTATCAATACCGCACATAGTCCAGCACATTTAGGAGAAAAAGCTATGTTAGACAGTATCCAGAACATTTGGTTCAACAAGCATTTACGAGCTGCAGCCAAGCAGAAAGTCCGTACCTGTATGATATGTTGCCAGTTTAATCCAGGTAAAAGTGTCCCGGTGGAACAAGGTGGATTCCAGCCCCCTGACCACCCTTTTGAAGTCCTCCAGATGGATTATATTCAGATGGAGCGATGTCGAGGTTTCAAGTATGTCCTTGTAGTTGTATGCGCTTTGTCCAGGTGGACGGAGGCATATCCAGTCCCAGATTACACAGCCGCGACCACTGCCAAGCAGTTGGTTCGTGAGTTCTTCCCCCGTTATGGACTCCCTAGAGTCGTATATTCTGATAACGGCCAGCCATTCTCATCTGAGTTGATGAAACACATTTCCCTGTTGTTAGGGTACCAGTGGAAGTTCCATTGTGTACGCCATCCTGAAGCAGCTGGTCTAGTAGAGAGACATAATCAGACCCTGAAAATTCGAATTGCAAAAGTATGTAAAGAGAAAGGTGTAGACTGGATAGTAGCTCTGCCAGTCGCTTTATTTTATATGCGCATGGTCGCACATTCCAGATCAGGTCTGTCCCCGTACGAGGTCGTATTCGGCCGCCCCCCTAACATGTGGGGTACACCTAGACCCCGAAGTATTACCGATGTTTCAAGTAATATGCTGACAGATTACCTAGTTTCCTTGATGTCTGCCCTCAACTCTTGTCGTTCACAGGTTCCTGCCGCATTTCCAGACAATACCGAGGTGGCACCGCATGAAATCGTTCCCGGATGCATGGTTCTTGTGAGGAACTTTGATCGTTCAAGTCCGCTGGAGCCTCGCTGGAAGGAACCCAGACAGGTCCTCCTGGCCACCCGTACTGCCGTCAAGCTGGAAGGCAGGAAGGGCTGGGTCCATTTGTCTCATGTGAAAAGGTTTTACGGATTAAAGACTGTTTCTAAGAACATTCCCGAGGATTTGAAAGACTGCCAAAGTACTATTCTTAAGGACTGTCCCGCAAAAGACAATGATACAGATTCCTCCCTGTTAGAGAAAACTCCGCGACAGGAGTATAAGCTAAAATTAAGGTCTAGTAAAATAAGTCAGCCAGTTTGATTGTCTAAGTCCTCCCCTAGGTGAAACGGTTAGACCGGTTTCTGACATGTATAAAATAGACCCCCATAGTGAGAGAGTTAGTCAAAACTCAATCCGATGTATCGTTTTTCTAAGTTTCATATTGTTTTTCAGCCTTATGACTACCTGCACAAGTTATGCTTTTTATTTGTGTTTTCCAGTTCCTCATGTAAATAAGTCTTCTATTGCTACAGTAGAGCACACGTTTAGTGATCTGCCTCCTCATGAACTATCTTATCGTCTTGCTATGCGTAATAATTCCTTTATCCGCATGTTACATTATTCACACCAGACCAGCAATGCCACCAATTGTTGGGTGTGTGGTCGACTCCCCCCTTTCCAGACACCGAAGGGAGTTCTGCCACTCTTTCCTTATCCATTTTCACATAATGGTTCGTGTGGAGCATGGTCCACGTTAACGTCATCCTCAACAGATATGTCTTTTCTTAACAGTACATGTTTTCCAGACAAGCAAGGTCTTCCCCACAGAATAGGGTTAGATCTAGAGAATGAAGTTTATAACTTAGGTAATTATTCTTCGAATTTCATGGTCCTGAATGTTCGGTCTGATACTACTCCAGACTTACCTGCTATTTCAGTACTACCAGTCAAAGGCGAATTATGTGTCCGAAATAATGGTTCCGTACATGTAGGACATAGTGATTGTACTACTATTATTAAGTATAGTGACAGTGGGAAATCTATTTTCAAAGCTTCACGTCATTCCTATTTTGTTTGTGGTCAGACCGCATATGTTCGTCTGCCCCTCGATTGGGATGGAACTTGTTACATTGCCTTCCTACTGCCACCAGTTTTCCTAGCCCCATATGATTATCACAGAAACACACATCTAGTACACATTAGACATAGAAGGGAGATCGAGTCCCCGATTGTCGATTATACTGAAACTGCTCTAGAACAGTATACAGATTTCAATAAAGGTTTCTTCTTCTTTATAGGACCTGTCCAGAATAGTAAGTTAATCCGTAGGTTAACAAGAACCCTCGAAGCAGTAGTAAATGAGACTGCCTCTGCCCTAGGTAACTTAACCGAAGAACAATCTGCTATGAGATTTGTCGTGCTCCAGAATCGTCTCGTCCTTGACGTCATACTGGCCGATAGGGGCGGGGCTTGTAGAGTCATCGGATCTAGTTGCTGCATTTTCATTCCTAATAACGCGCCGTCTGTTTATTCAGCTATAACCAGACTCCATGAAATTGCCCATATGTTACACCAAGATCCAGGCACCTGGACATGGTCCGGTTGGTTCTGGAATATAATTTCCGCCTGGGGATGGAAAGTATTGTCCTTTCTAGGTATTGCAGTAGCGATCATATTCAGTTGCTGCCTCTGTATACAATGTGGCCCTGCGATTTGTGGCATTTGTGCTACCTCTTGTATTCCTAGTCCCAAGTCCCGTTCTAAATCCCATTCCAAGAAAATTCGAGACGAGCAAATGATACTGTATGAAATGATAGATGGTATCATGAATATTGATGTTTCCTGATGGAAACGTAGTGACAAGGAGGGAATGTGGAAAAGTAAATTTTGCCATGTTCTGTGTCCCTACGTGTCCCCCATCTTATGTTATGTGTGCATGATTAATATGCATATGTATTCCCCATGTTTGATTAAAGATGCAATTATAGTTGTGTCCATCTCTAATATGCCAGTTTCCAGTTCTCGTGAATACTACGAATATTAGGCCTATGTAAAGCTACGTTGCCACGTTTCCCAGTGTGCACGTTATTTCATTGTAAAGTCTCCGTTTCTAGGCCTCAAAAGGGCCTGGACACCAGATTCAGCTCCTATCTCCTGAGCCCTCGCTGAGGAGCGATACGGCCCCCACCTGTATTCTTGACCCTTCACTTACTTCCTGCCTCACAGTGCCCGGTTCAGCCTGTCTCTGCCTACGAGTCTGCCAAGAGTATGTTATGATTCTAGTTATCAGTCCAGCCCTCCTTCTCTGCATTCCTAAGCTACTGAATCGCATCAATAGTTTCCGTCATCGTCTAGCCTTTACGTCCCCATGTAAGAGAAATACTGTATTTATGGTCATTTAATATTCTTCAACACGCACTACATGTAGAATAATGCATGCACCAGTCTTAGAGTCTGTTAGCCTTTACCCCGATAACTTTTGGATTCTATCAACATGTTCTCTAAACATCAGATACTAGATATTGTTTAGGCACATGTCGCCCTGACTCTCCAGACTTCAGTCTCTGCTCCTAGCACAGAGTTCATAGCCCCCAGCTTCTCCTAGTAACACGTCATTGTCAGTTTGCGCGCACCATTAGGTTAGAGGTCCCGGCTCCTTAGGTAGCCCCCTCCATGTTTCCGCCCCATTTATGACATACTCTGTTACGTTTACATCACATGTCTATGTATACGCCTCTTGTTACACCCACTTTCACCCTTATCTTTCGCGACTGCTATTGACCACACCCACTGCTCCGCCTACTGTATTCATTGTAATGCAACTGTTTTAGTATATATGCTTGTGTATTGTTATTAAATGTTAGCGCGCTCATCCCAGATCCTGCCCGACAGCTGTCGGGCCCCCCTGTCAGGCCCTGTCATCCTATTCCTATGCAGGTTGTCCTGTTCCTGTCCTTTATGCTGTATTAAACCTGCAAACTCCTACTACCTCGAATCTTGACTCTTATTTATTGAGCTATCTGTTATTGCTATGTCCAGTCAAACCTAGATCCGGTATTATTTATTTATATACCACAACACGCTTCATGTATAACTGACCATGTCCCAACCCTCCTGGCCTTTTAGAGCCCCATTGAGCCCAAGCAGCCCAACACCCACCGACCTTTCAGAAAAGCCTCTGGTAACGGCTACCAGAACTAAGCAACAGGGGAGGACAAAATTATATGGCTATGTTGACTAAATTATGTGGCATCAAAAGGAACATTTTTCAGCGCAATGAGTCACATTTTGCGACAGCATTACTCCATTAATTTGTATTTTATACATGTTAACACTAACTAAGCAAAGGTCCCACCTCAGTAGCAACAGTGTTACACTCAAATACAGAACTAAGGGACTGAAATGTGGCAAGTACACTTATATGAACGGCTCTCCACTGCATAGCAATAATATCGCCACATTTTTTATAGCTTTGAAATCATTTGAGCTAGACAAATGTTTTGGGCGGGTAACATTTTCAAATTATGCTGGAGATAATGTAATATGTGGCAAATGTCGTAAACCCATAACTATGCGGAAAACAGCGTTGTTGCAGAATCGCATAATTCTGTTTGCCTACCCATACACCCTTATACCAACAGGATATAGTCCGCTAGGAAACATCCCATATTCACTTGGCTTCCACAAAGCGCATGTTCAGCTACTCAAGACCCATGTCAGCTTGCACCCCGACAGTCCCAGAGAAACAACTGGTGTGGCGAGGGGGGCCTTGTAAGAGACCAGACGATGCGTATTAGACATCAGCTCTGCTGAGGTGAATCCACACTAAGATCCAAATAAAAAGTTGTATATGGAAAGTGGCATCAAGGGTGGCATTTATTGACCATTGTGTGTTAATTAAATGGCATCTTAACATTTCATCAGCATAGTTCTCTCTGCATGTTAAAGCACCTGCTGCAGAGATCTGTGTATAGCAAGTGCCAGATATTTATTGCAGCATAACTGTCAGCCTCCTGACTTCTGATGCAGATACTATGAGTACTGCTGAGTTTTGTAATGCATTGATTATTAAGTGACAAAAGACCAGCTCAGGTGTGCAATACAGCAGTGCTCAATAACATTGTCATACCATTTCTCGACCAGACACTAGCTTGCAACCCAGAGGAAGAATCACAGTTTGATAAATATCTAGTATTACCCACCAGATTCTTCAGGGACACCATTTTTTCCCAGCTTTTTGTCGATCTTCATCAGTTTGTCTTCTCGACCCATGATCAGGCGCTTAGCTTCAATTAACCAAAATGCATCAGCACAACACCATCTCAGCATCAGCACAGCACCACCTCCGCGGCAGTGCACCACCACCAGCACAGCCCCACCTCAGCACTAACGCTGCACCCCCTCAGCATCAGTGCAGCATAACCTCAGCACTGCACCAACTCGTGATTACTCAGCACATCATCTCGACTACGCATGCGCGAACGATCAATGCCCTTGGACCGCCACCCGTTTTATTCGTCAGACTGCTCAAGACTCGAGTGGGCCCAACACGTTTCTAGTTGTTTACGCTGCAATCCTTTACAGCGCCCGTCCAGCCCCCAAACATTGATTGTGCATCCCAGATACGGATTCCGCGTACTGGATTCGATCCCTACCCGTCCACTACAGGCTTCCCTACATAACTCTCAAGGAGTCTTCATTCTTGCACCTACTTATGAGGAATGTATCCTGGCCCTGAGGAGAATCCCCTTTTGAGCTAGAGGGATTCGAAACGCGTAGGCCTGCCTTTCTTGGTCTGCTCTTCTAGTGTGTTCTTGTGCTTATTGATTTCGCACTCGAAGATTTGGTTTATTACTTACACTCAATATGTGTTGTTTGAATAACCCCGATTGTGATTAAAACATTCTAGTGTTTAATAACTGAAAATCATCTTTTTTTACAATCAGAGCAGACCGTTTCTTGATTTCCCCTACGGGACTTAGCCTCACCTGTAGTGGGGAATCATTTTTGTATTTCTCTTTTTTGCACGTTTGGATGGGAATGTGAGTGGTATGACTGTGATACATATGAGTGCTGTGGCGAGAGTAATTTTATTGTATTTCTTTCTCTAACTTTGCGTCTGCAATTTTTCTATTGTGTATTAAGTCTCATGATTGCTATGTCAACATTGATTCAAATAAATAGCTATTAAATAGCCATTCCCACCTTTGAATTCCTTTTCTTCTGTGGATGTTATTGATTTATGTTGAATAAACCCATCAGTATTGGCATCTTCCTTTGTTTGTTTAGATGATAGGCTCAGCCTTACTGATTAGAGCCAGCCCTGGTTTGTTAGTACTACTCAGCACCACTTGAGCATCAGTGCAGCACCACCACCTCAACATCATTCACTAGCACCTCCGCACTATCACACCACCACCTCAGCATCACTCAGTACTACTTCTGAATCTACCATCTATTGATTATCCTCAAGTGTCCATCCACTACTCGTAATTCAAGTACTATTTCCCAGACTCCACTCTACTGTTGTTTTCTTGTGTATATATAAGGTAACAAAAATGCTTATAACAATTTATTATATATTTTCAACATGCTGCACTGCAGCCACAATGCCCTACAACATAGTTTAAAAATAGCTCTAGCTAAACACTTATAAGGCCTCAAAGGCGAGACATATTGGCTATGCCAATGCTTGTTTTGTAATGTAGTGTTTTGTGCTACATTTTTGCAATACAATGTGTTGTACTGTGGTTATCTTGCATTCTGTTTTGACTTGTGCTGCGTTGTGCCCTGTTATGTTTTTATTGTGTTGTGTTTGTGTATGTTGTTGTGGTATGCTATGTTTTTTGCATTATTGTTGTCAACAAACGCTGATCCATTTTAAGGCATAAGCAGTACATGCCTTTAAAGCTACTTTAACAAACAACCATTTGCTGTGTCTTTAGTGTCAGACGTGAGTCCCAGGCTCTCCACACCACTGGAGTCAAGCTATCCAGGATGATGAAGGCTGATAGCCAGAAACCGGTCCTTGGATGCTTGATTCCGGTCTGGGAAAGACATGGCTTGGTAGTTCGAACTGGACTGTTCCCATGAGGCACAGGGACAGAGCTGGTTTGCATATAGCCAGTGTCTAACCCAGGGTGGTGTGGAGTGCAAAAACACGATGGATTTAGGCCCAGATCATTGTACTGGGGTGAATGTATGACATTGTTCTACATTCTGTCCATCAACTGTGTTTTTTGCAATTTTCACCCCGAGTGGGCTGCGTATGCTCAGACGTGAGTCCCAGGCTCTCCACACCACTGGAGTCAAGCTATCCAGGCTGATGAAGGCTGATAGCCAGAAACCGGTCCTTGGATGCTTGATTCCAGTCTGGGAAAGACATGGCTTGGTAGTTCGGACTGGACTGTTCCCATGAGGCACAGGGTAAGAGCTGATTTGCATATAGCCAGTGTCTAACCCAGGGTGGTGTGGAGTGCAAAAAAACGATGGATTTAGGCCCAGATCATTGTACTGGGGTGAATGTATGACATTGTTCTACATTCTGTCCATCAACTGTGTTTTTTGCAATGTTCACCCCGAGTGGGCTGGGTATGCTCAGACGTGAGTCCCAGGCTCTCCACACCACTGGAGTCAAGCTATCCAGGCTGATGAAGGCTGATAGCCAGAAACCGGTCCTTGGATGCTTGATTCCGGTCTGGGAAAGACATGGCTTGGTAGTTCGGACTGGACTGTTCCCATGAGGCACAGGGTAAGAGCTGATTTGCATATAGCCAGTGTCTAACCCAGGGTGGTGTGGAGTGCAAAAAAACGATGGATTTAGGCCCAGATTATTGTACTGGGGTGAATGTATGACATTGTTCTACATTCTGTCCATCAACTGTGTTTTTTGCAATGTTCACCCCGAGTGGGCTGGGTATGCTCAGACGTGAGTCCCAGGCTCTCCACACCACTGGAGTCAAGCTATCCAGGCTGATGAAGGCTGATAACCAGAAACCGGTCCTTGGATGCTTGATTCCGGTCTGGGAAAGACATGGCTTGGTAGTTCGGACTGGACTGTTCCAATGAGGCACAGGGTCAGAGCTGATTTGCATATAGCCAGTGTCTAACCCAGGGTGGTGTGGAGTGCAAAAAAACGATGGATTTAGGCCCAGATCATTGTACTGGGGTGAATGTATGAGATTGTTCTACATTCTGTCCATCAACTGTGTTTTTTGCAATTTTCACCCCGAGTGGGCTGGGTATGCTCAGACGTGAGTCCCAGGCTCTCCACACCACTGGAGTCAAGCTATCCAGGCTGATGAAGGCTGATAGCCAGAAACTGGTCCTTGGATGCTTGATTCCGGTCTGGGAAAGACATGTCACAGCAGTGTGTGGCGTGCAGCAGTGTGAGGCGTGCAGCACTGTGAGGCGTGCAGTAGTGTGAGCCGTGCAGTAGTGTGAGGCATGCAGCAGCGTGAGGTGTGCAGCAGTTTGAGGCATGCAACAGTGTGAGTCGTGTGGCAGTGTGCAGCATGCAGCAGTGTGAGTAATGCAGCAGTGTGCAGCAGTGTGAGGCGTGCAGCAGTGTGCATTGTGCAGCAGTGTGAGGTCTGCAGCAGTGTGAGGAGTGCAGCAGTGTGAGGAGTGCAGCAGTGTGAGACGTTTAGCAGTGTGTGGCGTGCAGCAGTGTGAGGCGTACAGCAGTGTGAGGCGTGCAGCAGTGTGCAGCGTGCAGCAGTGTGAGGCGTGCAGCAGTCTGTGGCATGCACCAGTGTGTGGCGAGAAGCATTGTGAGGTGTGCAGTAGTGTGAGGCGTGCAGCAGTGTGAGGCGTGCAGCAGTGTGAGGCGTGCAGCAGTGTGAGGCGTGCAGCAGTGTGCAGCGTGCAGCAGTGTGAGTAGTGCAGCAGTGTGCTGCGTGCAGCAGTGTGAGGCTTGCAGCAGTGTGAGGAGTGCAGGAGTGTGAGGCGTTTAGCAGTGTGAGGTGTGCAGCAGTGTGAGGCATGCAGCAGTGTGAGGCGTGCAGCAGTGTGGCGTGCAGCAGTGTGAGGCATGCAGCAGTGTGAGACATGCAGCAGTGTGAGGCGTGCAGCAGTGTGTGGCGTGCAGCAGTGTGTGGCATGCAGCAGTGTGTGGTGTGCAGCAGTGTGTGGCGTGCAACAGTGTGTTGTGCAGCAGTGTGCAGCATGCAGCAGTGTGAGTAATGTAGAAGCGTGCAGCAGTGTGAAGCGTGCAGCAGTGTAAGTGCTTTGATACTAGAGTATGCATGCTCTCGTATCAGTGCGTGCACGCTCTGCTGCGAAAGTGTGTGCGTTCCATTCTCAGGGTGAGTGCGTTTCAGGTTCTTAGTCACAAACAGTATGAATGAATGATGAAAACAGGAAGAAGGGCAGTTGTGCGGGGCGTACGTGTTTTCTAATCGGAAATTGTGAGCGAGTGAACCAATGCAATGGTTTGTAAAGAACAAGAAAAGCGGACATCAAAGGAAGGGTGGGAGGGATCGAGCATATGGGGTGTGAGCAATAACGAAAGTTAATTGTTGTAAGAGGGGGAGCAGGAAGTGATGCCGAGCGCGTGCTGGCGAAAGCAGCCTGCTGTTTTCAAGCCCGATGCCAGATGCCAGCTTCGCGCTTGAATGCCTCACATGCACTGGCCATAAACCTCATTCAAAAGGTCTTTGGGAGCATTTTCTGGTGCCCCTTACTAAATCTCTCCCATAGCGATCTCTTACGCGATAGCTAGACGAGACCTAAAAAGGTGGGCAGCGCAGCTTTGCAAAGGGCCTTCCATGGCGCAGTGAAGTGCTGCTGCAATTATTAGCAACTTTTGAACCATTTGAGCTAGGAACTATTTTTTTTGGTTAATATATGCAAATTACGCATCCGATGATGGATTATGTGCAACATGCGGCAAATCTATAAACATGCGATAATCGCAGCGACAGCATAATTCCTAAGGCCCTGCTAATACGGTTGGTGCTGCATTGATGTTATACATAAATAACGTCTTGTTGCTGAGATCAGACTGGTTTCATGTTGTCTGTCACAGGAACCTTTAATTTATTCTGCCATGTCTGCCAATTGTTGCACTACTTCCAGATTTCTCCTTGCTTTCTTTTTTGTAAATATTCCAATCACTGCAGTCACTTGGTTTTAACATTCTATTTTCAGTTAACTACCAAGATCTACTCCCACTGTGGTGTCCTGGGGCAGGAAACTTGACTGGCAGGTTTTCAGTGACCACCAGTGGGTGCAAATGTTTTTCCATTTTAGGTAATGTTTGCTCATGCCATGACTGTCTAGACTTGAAGATTCCAAAAAGCAAACGATTACTGTAGCGACGTGTCCAGGGGGACTATGCAGACACGGAATTCGGAAGGTTGCAGACCCGCTTGTAACTTGGTGTCCAGGAAATCTTCTCTTCCAGTGTTTGTTTTTGATTCGTTTTGCGGAATTATTTAGCCGCAATCTATCTTGAAAACAAGCATTGGCATAGTCAATAGTTCTTGCCTTAGGGAACTTATAATAAGTGTTTAGCTAAGCAACAGTTGATGTTGTTGCACCAAGGCTACTGTGCTGCATAACTAAATACTTATAAGGTCCCAAAAGCGAGACCTATCGGCTATGCCAATGCTTGTTTATGTTGATGTCACCTAGAAGTGAGATCTCATATGTGGGGAAGGCGCAAAGTATTTCTTCCAGTGACTCGCAGAATCTCTCAAAATTTTCCTCATGCATGTTTTTTTAAACGGCTTCAGGTATGTGTTAAGAATGAGCATTAATGTGTTTGTTATGCCAAGGTTATGTTGTTTAAAAACTATTGTTTGAGACGTTGAGTATCGTTTCACCAGTGTTACCCTTGCGTTTATGTTTGTGGCTTCATAAATTGCCCGCCCTCCCGATGGTCTTGCATACTTGCTTTTTTTGCAGGAAAGTACACTCCCTGGTATCCATCTATCGGTAACGAACATGTTCTCCACATTTCTCGTATACAGATCATGTCTCCAGATTTAAAAAAATCTAGAGTATCCTTATGCTGTATGATCTGTTTGAGTCCTGCTACATTCCAAGAAATCAATGTTATTTGTGTGCCCAGTGATTTGTTTTCATTCCGGTTTTGAGGGTCCGTTTTAGGAGTACGGATTGGTCTTTGAGGAGAGTGTATACGCCAACCAACTTGTATCGGATATAGACACTTTCATTATTTATATTTGCTTTTATATGCGTATTCCCTAATTGTAACGGAGCGCGTGGGGATGTTTCACCTTTAAGTATACAATATCCATCTGTCTTTTTGTTGGTTGGCCACCCTGAGGGAAATATTTCCGGCTCCACAGGCTTGATGTTAATCCTCCACTGATCAAGCATAGGCGCTTCCCGTAGTACCTGTGTTCTTAATTCTTCAGTTTTCCAGGATACTATTGTAGTTTCTGTATCTGGTGCAGGGCCGGACTGGGATCCACAACAGGCCCTGGCAAAGTGCTCGGCTGGCCCCCCCTCCCCACTGGGGGGGTGTGTTGGAGATGCCGCCGAGCTCTTTGCCGGGGCCGGTTTTCGGATGATTTTGGTGCAGGGCCGATTTTGCAGCTATGCAGCAAAAACCGTCCTGTAACAAAAACGGCCCCCAGGGGCCCAAAACCGGCCCCACCCTTGCAGCCGACCTGGGGATTGCCCGGTGCCTGCTATGGCCAGTCCTGCCCTAATCTGGTGTATTTTTGGATGAATCAAATCTTGTTCTGCTAATTGACTCCGATTCTTATATGGGGTAGTGAAGGTATATGATGACCTCCCCTTATTATACTTCACCACTTTTGGTGTATCTTGTTGCCTTGTGAAATGTATGTTGGTATACATATCAGGTAGAGCGTGGGGAGTCTGGTTCTTCCCTCTTTTTACCTCACCTGGCCTGTCCCGTGTTGTTGGTAAATGTGGTCTGGTTCCCAGGTTATTGGGTGTTTCCCCATTTTAATATTTAGTTTTGATGTTTGGTAACTTGGAGGTATATTTATTTTGAACACATTCTGGTTATTTGTTACCTGGTTGTTTGAGGAAGGTGTTCTGGGGCAATGCATCCATGCCTGGCTCATACTGATCCTGTTTGTTGTTTCCCTGATTATTTGATGTTGAGCTGGTGGGTCATGAGCCATGCTTCCTTTCTTGGTCCTTTGTATTCCAGAGGGGCACTACTCTCCCCATTGCAGGTCTTAGTCCATGCATTAACTTCGCAGGGCTCTCCTTTTTTGGTTTCACCTCTACTTTGTGTGTTTGTTGAGAGAATAGGTCCAGGCTCCACTGTGTGTTTGTATTGTGTCCTTCTGATGAATCCATAGTAGAGTTTATATATTTAGCTCTTTCCATTACTATGCCTCCTGGGTCATTGTTATGGTCAGGTTTTCTCTTTTATAGTGCCTACTTTTCTGTTTGTTTCACTATTTAGATTGTTTCCGATGTTTATGTTTGCTTGTGACTCCTCATGCCTCTTCCTTTCCTTGAAAATTGGGTAGTATTTCATCTTTTCATCCTTCTGGTTGCCATCTTCGCTTTCTCAGTTAGTTTCTAGCTGATCCTAGAATGCGTTTTCTTGTATTTTTAGAAGTTTTTGTATGCTTTCCTGTTAGTATTCTTGCTCCTTGCATTTGTTTCTCAGCCTGAGCGGAGGCTGAAGATATTTTGATGGCTGATAAGTCTTTTAATTTCCCTAGTTCTTTGTCAAAGAAATAGACATGTGCTTCTAATATTTGTCATCCTGTGGAGGGTATTGTCCCCCGATGTTCATACTTGCCTTCCTCCGTGGGCGCAATGGACAGATAATAGTTCTTCTTTGGTAAATAATTCTCTGCTCCTTTAACCCCTTGGCCACGGCGGTAATTCCGCCGCAACGCTGGGGGTATGGGGGGTTGTGCGGCGCCGCCATGCTCGTGACGGAACCACTCCGTCACGAGCCACGGGCGCGCTGTGCTCATGACATAGTGGTTCCGTCACGGCCCTGCCCACTCATTAGATCGGCCGTGCAGGCGCGGAATTCCTGCAGTGTGGGCGGGGCGGCCGCGCCGTGACGGAACCACTCCGTCAGTGGCACAGCGCGTCCCTGGCTCGTGACGGAGTGGTTCCGTCACGAGCACCGAACGGGTTAAACGGTAATATGTATCAGTTGTAGTGTAGCCCCTGGATTATTCAATTGGTTGTCTTCGACGGGGGAGCTTGTTCCAGAATAAAGTTCCTTAAATATAAATTTCAAGCAGTGATGCTTCCGTTAGTTACGATATAATAATTCCCCTGTTGCGGAAGTTTTATTAGTTTGCCTTGCCCTCCGAGTTTTTTTTTTTTTTTTTGCTTGTGCCTCATCGAGAAGACATTATCGGACAATTTTCAGTGGGATTCAAAAGATGTAAATTTCATTGTGCTCCTTAGTCCCAGCGCTTCATGTTTTTTCTGTTTTGGCGTATTAACGTTATATATATGTATGAGCTTGCTCAATACTGACCACTGCTGGTTGTATTTGTACTTGATTTTCATTGTTAATTTCAGTGTTGAGGAGTTAATGCCGGATTGGGCTCTGTGGGCTCCTGATATTGTGCCGCTTCCCAATGTCCAGTGACATGTGTCCGGCATTCCTTTGCTAAGTTAAACTGGTTGGGCAATTAGCTCGGGTGGGCTTCTTGTACCTCCTCCTGGTGCTGCTGGCATAACTCTCTATGGAGGGGGAGGGGTACTGTGGATGGAGCTTGACAATGACCTTGATTCCTCTTATCGCTGGGCCTTCACCCCATAGGTCATTCACAAGTTGCCCCCAGTGTATGAAGGCGGTGGCGAGGAGAGGCCAGACTGGCTTAACAGGGGGAGAAGGTCAGGGTCGGATTGGTAAAGGGGCACTCGGGAAATTGCCGAAGGGCCGGTAGCCGAGTTCCAGCTGTGGGCTGCTTTTCTGGGCAGCCTGGGGGCTGTCTGTGCCGTTAGATGCTGCCAGCAGCCCAGTGGGTGCCTGAGTGGCCTTTCCAGAGGTAGATGGGCAGAGGTGTCACTCCCTGTCACTCGCTGGCCCGGCCCATTAATGTATGCTGATTGAGCGGGGGCAGGGGGCCCGAGCAGAAGTGGTCTCACTTGCACTCATGTGTTGCTCAGCAGTGTGAATGAATCTGGGCATTTGTTTTTTAGGTCTCGCCTAGTGCAGCGTGCATGCTCTCCTCTAGGAGAGGGCCTCTTAGAATCACTTCAGACTTCCAAGAGACTTCTCAGTGTGGGTCTGCCTCCTCCCACACATCCCATTGGCCTTTGCGTGTGTCTTTCAATAATAAGAGCACGCAAATGGTCAAAGACGGGTGCATGCCCCCCCTTTTCTCAAAACTTTCCCTCCCATGGCCTAGGGGTCTCGGGAGCGAGCAGCGGCACGCAGTGTGCCAGCTGCATTCTTTAAATTCCTTGCAGGGCACGTGTGCGCACCTCTCCCGGGCCTGTCTTCTCTATTCGCCTCCCGCTCCTTTGCTGTCTCTCCTGCTCTCCGGGCACAGTCAATTGAAAAGAGTGATTTTCGTAGCCACAGTAGGGATTGGCATAGCAGAGAGCATTTCCTAGGATAAAGACGTTGCAGGCATGAGAGCCAAAGTTTTATGTTTCTTTTAAAAACATCGAACATCTCCACGGAGATGTGCTTCAAAAGCCAGGCACATACTATGCTCTGCAACGCTTATGATAGCAGTGCAGCATCTGTTAAACACTGCACAGTGAAACACCAGCGCCCGGAAATTACATCGTTGTTTATTTCCGTTCGGCCATCACATTCTCTTCACGGTTTCTCCTGGACACAGATGCGCGCTTCATGTATTGAGTGCTCAAAACAACCGTTGTAATATGACCATCCCCTTAAAGGGGGGAACATTCAGGCCCTTTTCTACAGGCAAAGTGCCACGACATAACTGGTTTAAAAAACTCCTTTCTTGTACACGTTTCTGCTTCACCTTACACTGATGCTTCCTTCTACCTTTTGGGGACAAAGTATCATCCCATCCCTCGAGAATATCAGCGTTTCCAACGGTAACTCTAAAGCTCAAACTTCCGGTAATCTCCTCTTATTGTGGATTTTTTATGGCAGTAAAATACATCTGTAGTCATAAATGCACAAAGTTCCACTTTGCAAAAGATAAACACAGGGGCTTTAAATGTGATAAAAGAAACGTGAGGAAGGGGTCTTTCAAAGGGGTGTGGCCGATGCAATTACGGGCGTGACTTAAACTGTTACCTTAAAATCTGCGTTTAGCATAGTGTGCTGCAGACTGGTATTTTGCTGCTCCTGTCTTTGCATCCAGATATAAAACTACTAACGTTACACCTACACAAGCCAGGACTATTGGCTTTGTCAATAGTTGTTAGTTGCATAAGATAAATAAGCAAAATTGTAACACAACTTTCCAGAGGCCCAATCATACCATCCTGTTCAGACATTAGATTTGGTTTAAGACTCACGAAATACACATTTTGTTCAATTCTACCATGGCTGATTCTGTCCTTCCATGAGTCGTGGCCATGCAGTTTTACTGACTATATTCTGTAACATATGTACCAGTGTGGGAAATGCAGCATTTCACCCTTACATGTTAATTTAAACTGAGGACATTCATTTGATACACTTGCACCTGTTATGGTGCGAAGTGCCAAGGCTGTGCTTGAAAAAAACAATTAATATACAAGGAGAAGATTTTCGACACCATTGCCTCTCCAAAGCTGATTAGGCTGAGATGGAGTCAGTGGCATGCTAAGCAGCACCTGACATTCGTCTGACCGCTCCAGCACTCCCACCTTCTTAGATACACGCTTAATGTATAACTGACTATGTCCCAACCCTCCTGGCCTTTTAGAGCCCCATTGAGCCCAAGCAGCCCCACACCCACTGACCTTTCAGAAAAGCCTCTGGTAACGGCTACCAGAACTAAGCAACAGGGGAGGACAAAATTATATGGCTATGTTGACTAAATTATGTGGCATCAAAAGGAACATTTTTCAGCGCAATGATTCACATTTTGCGACAGTATTACTCCATTATTTTGTATTTTATACATGTTAACACTGACTAAGCAAAGGTCCCACCTCAGTAGCAACAGTGTTACACTCAAATACAGAACTAAGGGACTGAGATGTGGCAAGTACACTTATGTGAACGGCTCTCCACTGCATAGCAATATTATTGCCCATTTTTTATAGCTTTGAAATCATTTGAGCTAGACAAATGTTTTGGGCGGGTAACATTTTCAAATTATGCTGGAGATAATGTAATATGTGGCAAATGTCGTAAACCCATAACTATGCAGAAAACAGCGTTGTTGCAGAATCGCATAATTCTGTTTGCCCTACCCATACACCCTTATACCAACAGGATATAGTCTGCTAGGACACATCCCATATTCACTTCGCTTTCACAAAGCACATGTTCAGCTACTCAAGACCCATGTCATCTTGCACCCCGACAGTTCCAGAGAAACAACTGTTGTGGCGAGGGGGGCCTTGTAAGAGACCAGACGATGCGTATTAGACATCAGCTCTGCTGAGGTGAATCCACATTAAGATCCAATTAAAAAGGTGTATATGGAAAGTGGCATTAAGGGTGGCATTTATTGACCACTGTGTGTTAATTAAATGGCATCTTAACATTTCATCAGCATAGTTCTCTCTGCATGTTAAAGCACCTGCTGCAGAGATCTGTGTATAGCAAGTGCCAGATATTTATTGCAGCAGAACTGTCAGCCTCCTGACTTCTGATGCAAATACTATGAGCACTGCTGAGTTTTGTAATGCATTGTTTATTAAGTGACAAAAGACCAGCTCACATGTGCAATACAGCAGTGCTCAATAACATTGTTGTACCATTTCTCGACCAGACACTAGCTCGCAACTCAGAGGAAGAATCATAGTTTGATAAATATCTAGTATTACCCACCAGATTCTTCAGGGACACCATTTTTTCCCAGCTTTTTGTCGATCTTCATCAGTTTGTCTTCTCGACCCATGATCAGGCGCTTAGCTTCAATTAACCAAAATGCATCAGCACAGCACCATCTCAGCATCAGCACAGCACCACCTACGCAGCAGTGCACGACCACCAGCACAGCCCCACCTCAGCACTAACGCTGCACCCCCTCAGCATCAGTGCAGCATAACCTCAGCACTGCACCAACTCGTGATTACTCAGCACCACTTGAGCATCAGTGCAGCACCACAACCTCAACATTTTTCACTAGCACCTCCGCACTAGCACACCACCACCTCAGCATCACTCAGTACTACTTCTGAATCTACCATCTATTGACTATCCTCAAGTGTCCATCCACTACTCGTAATTCAAGTACTATTTCCCAGACTCCACTCTACTGTTGTTTTCTTGTGTATATATAAGGTAACAAAAATGCTTATAACAATTTATTATATATTTTCAACATGCTGCACTGCACCCACAATGCTCTACAACGTAGTTTAAAAACATTGGCAAATCAAATAGCTCTAGCTAAACACTAATAAGGCCCCAAAGGCGGGACCTATTGGCTATGCCAATGCTTGTTTTGTAATGTAGTGTTTTGTGCTACATTTTTTCAATACAATGTGTTGTACTGTGGTTATCTTGCATTCTGTTTTGACTTGTGCTGCGTTGTGCCCTGTTATGTTTTTATTGTGTTGTGTTTGTGTATGTTGTTGTGGTATGCTATGTTTTTTTGTATTATTGTTGTCAACAAACGCTGATCCATTTTAAGGCATAAGCCGTACATGCCTTTAAAGCTACTTTAACAAACAACCATTTGCTGTGTCTTTAGTGGTAAAATAGCATTGGTCGAGCTCTACAACTAGGTAAGATTCTAGTCACTAAAAGCGATTGTAAGTTCAAGAGACTTTGAGTCTAATGATCGCAGCTCGCCCACTTGACTGCCATTTGCGGCTTTGGGAACACTTTATAGGTTGAGCCTAGAGCAGTGTGCATGCGCTCTCTGGCATTTTTGTTATCTCCTCTATTGGCTTTTGGAATGCCCATGAATTGCCATTTGTTTGTTGTTGTGCCATTCAGAAATATGGGGGTTTTATTGGTGCTTTGGGTCTAATTTTCCTGCCTTAGTGTGCTTTGGTCACGCCCAGGCGGTTTCACTCATAGTTTGCTTGCGTTGGCCATCCCAATATGTGTGGGTTTCTCCTGGTCATCCTGATCTGCTTTTTTAGTCTGTAGGCTATCAACATTGTTTTAGGCTTTCAGGCTGTTACAAGGAGCAATGCTCTGTTCGGCACCTGCAAAGTGGCAATTTCTGTCTGGTAGCTGTTGAGCTATGCCAACAGCTTTAACTCAAAAAAATGGAAGACCTACTGCATTTCTAATGCTTATTGTAAGAGTTAACTCCCATGGAGTATTGCCTCAGGAGCGAGCAGCAGCATGAACGCTGCTTGAGTGCCTTCATCTTCTTGTTTTCCTTATTTCCACATTGCCGTCTGTGTGCCGATCTTGACTGCTGTGCTCAGTTTGCAGTCCTTGCAGCTGGCCCAGCCCTCCAGCCCTCCCTGGGCTCGGCCACTTCCTCTTGGTTTACCTGTGATTGTTTCTACGAACACAGGCTTTACTTTCCAATTCTCTGACCATACGTGTCGGCAGTGTTGAAGTTGCTTGTTTATTCATATGGACTGTATCAAATCGTCTTCCACTGCTGGGTGGAGTTTCACCCTGATGCAGCTGGCATCCTGGACGCCTCAGGTACAAAGGCTCGTGGCCCAGTGCTCCTAGACAGGTTCTGCCCCTGTCTGGATGGAATGAAGCGAGTCCAGGACTTCACCCCTGGGTGGGGAGGAGGAGCTGGGGGCACGAGAAGAAAGCTCCAAAACCCAAGGATCAACCCAGACTGAATGACTGGGAGGAACTGATGAATGTAATATGACACTAGGATAGCACAACATGCGGAAATGGATCACCTCTAGGCACCCCTTGACCGAAAGAGTGAGTGCGCAATGTTTCAGCAAAGGTAGGCTGGTGTTCTAGAAAACAATAGGAATCATTTTAAATGCCTCACTGGGAGGTTTAAGCACGCCCTCGCATAGGCCACATTATGTCCTGCAGAAGAACAGAGCTCCCCATATTGTTCATCGCTGTTCTGACATGGTCATGCCCTCCCTGTCGAAGCAAAAGGGAGAGGATAGTGTTGTAACAGCAAGAGCTGCTGACTGTGGAACCGGGGACAAAAAAAGGAGTCTTGGCATCTGCTCAACAACATCCTATGATTCTGGACAAATCACTTAACCTCGCCGTGCCTAAAAAACATGAAAGTGTCTTTGTGTAATGTAACTGATTCTCGTGTAAAGCGTGTCATTACCTCCAGGTTAAATTCACACGATCTAAAAAAAATGCAATATAAAACAAAATACAAATGCACACCAGGTGTGCCATTCAGCTGCAATACTATTTTATGGATCGTACTATGGAGCATACGTGGCCTGCAACACTACTTACAGTAGGCAGTAGGCACAGTCAATACTCTGTCTCATCCACTGCGCCAATGCGCTGGCTTCACCTCACCACCTGTGTGTCTCTAGATATCTCTACCATCACACTTTAATAACCCCTAAGACCCTTTAAAACATGTCACCGGACGAGTCTGTAAGTGAAAGCAGGTATTTGAAACAACATTTTGGTTGACACTTTCCTGTTTGAAAGGTGCCCATTCAACCAGAGATTTGTGTTATAGCACTAAAGACCGAAAGTCGAGCATTAAACAGCATTAAACACCCTTCAAGTTGTGTCGTCAGTTTTCCAATTGCACAATGTGTTAACGTTAGCGTTAGACCTGGGGGTCTCTAGTTGGCAATGGTATCCATCTTTGTCCAAATAGGGACCCTTACTTCTAAGTCAAGGGGATTACACTCCTTAATGACGCCTGATCACCCCCTTAGCACGAGCAGACAAGCTTATCCCAGAGGCAGTGTGTTAAGCATTTGTGAATATACACAGTAATACAGTGAAAACAATACGGATGGACACAACACAGGTTTTATAAAAATAAGTATTCCTTATATAGACTTAACACAAGACCACAAAAAGTTGACTTAAAGATGATTAAAGTTGCTTAGTTCAAGTTGATGTTAAATGCGACAAAGTTCTCAACAAAGTACCTGGATGCGTAATGCAAAGTAAACAAAAGGCTCACAAAAGGGGAGATGTGTTGGTTCTGTGATCCGGGGGAACGTTTGCGTCCTGCCTCAATGCTTGCGTAGAGTAGGGGACTCGTCATGAGCCTTACCGGTGGAGGTGATGCGTAGATTCTTGGCCTGCGGGCCCGTTGTGGTGCGCAACATGGCGCCTTGATGCGATGCGATGATCGGGTTGCGATGCGAGAAGATGGCGCCCTTGATGCGGCGATGCGATGACGCCCTGGCAGCCTTGCGATGACTCTGTACTTTGGAGCCGCAACAGGCCCTGCGACACGCTTCTCCGGTGATGCAATTGCGGATCTCACGATGGCCTCACGCTTCTCCGGTGATGCAATAGCAGACAGCTTCGATAAACACACGCTTCCAGGGAGATGCGACGGCAGCGCGCTTCTCCGGCGATGCGACGATCTCAGCAGCGACACGCTTCCTCTCGATGCGTCACGCTTCCAGCTCCCAGCGACATGCAAATGTCAGTAGATAGAATTCCCAGCAAGGACATTCACAGGGGGAGCTGAAGTCTTTTGTCTCTGAGACTTCAGCAGGAGGCAAGCACAGTTGAAGCCCTAGAACAATATTCTGTAGATGATAAAAGTCCTTAAAAAGTTCCTTCTCCTTTCCCTTGGCAATGAAGCAACCACTGCAGGCCAACCCAGCAAACAGCACTCTGGCAGAGGGGCAGTCCAAACTCCTGCAGTTTCCTTGGTTCTTCTCCTTGCCAGAAAGGTTTCTTGTTCCAGAAGTGATCTCTTTTCTTGGGATCAGGGTCCCAATATTTATACCCCCAAATCCTTTGTTCTCTGAAGGTAGAGAGGCCTCTTCCTAGTCCAAACCAGTTCCTGAGCACTTTGTTTACATGACTCTCTTCTTCCATTCACTGTGCAGGGCAGAGACATCAGCCGCCCCAAAGGAGGTGGAGCCAGCACAGGGGAGGGAAGATACAGCTCTGGAGCACGCTATTGACATGATTCCTCCTCTCCTTTTAGAGTGCAGGGCAGAGACATCAGACAAGCCACAGGGGGTGGAGCCAGCATTGTAGAGGGGAGGCCCAGCCCTATTCAGGTCCCAGGTGCAAGCCCTCCCTCCCATCTAGATGCACATCTCTCAATTCACCACCGGCCTGACCCAGCCTGTCTCTTGGAATCCCCAGCCCTGTCATTCACAAACCCAGACAAGGGATACACAACCCAGCAGAGGCAGGCCTGGATAGTTAGGCAAGAAAATACCTACTTTGTAAAAGTTGTATTTTCAAACACAGAATATTGAAACCAACTTTACTAAAATATGTATTTTTTTATTCTGAGTTCAGGCATATTAAATTCGAATTTCTACCATGTTCCCTGAGTCCGTTAGGATTATAAGAATGTAATAATCTAACTGCCCATTTTGACCTATGAGAACAGGTAGCCTTCAATAGTGAAAAATGAAAATGGCTGTAATTCACTATTAGAACATGCTACACACATCAGAGGATGCTCTACCGTATACTTACAATGCACCCTGCCCTTGGGCCTACCATAGGGGTGTCTAATATGAAGCAAAGAGAAGGTTTAGGGACTGGCAAGTGGGTGAACTTGGTCAAGTCGACATGGTAGTGCTAGACTTCTCATAGGCCTTGCAATAGCAGGCCTGAGACACACTTTAAAGCAGCATCTGTGAGTGGCACAACCAGTGCTGCAAGCCCACCACAGCATTTGATTTACAAGCCCTGGGCACACATGGTGCACTGTACTAGGGGCTGACAGATAAATCAAATAACCCAATCATGGAATCCAATTATATATAAATTTAACATAGGGAGCACTTGCACTGTGGCACTGATTAGCAGGGGCACAGTGCCCAAAGCATAAAACCAGCAAAAACATTTCAAATCAGTGGAGGCAATCTGTCAAAAATGGAAGGGAGACTCACACCAATGATGTCAGGTCTAACATGTGTCCCCTCCAGCTGAAATGTGGGGAGAACTACCGTTCCCCTTGGGAGTACTCTTCACTAAGTCGGAAAAATCTGTTCAGACCATCATGATTGGCGTGATCTGTACCAGGGCGGTGTTCCACCATAAAGTCCATACCCTGTAGGGAAATGGACCACCTCAACAACTTTGGTTTCTCACCCCTCATCTGCATCAGCCCTCTAAGGGGCCTGTGGTCGGTCTGAACCCGGAAATGAGTCCCAAACAAGTATGGTCCGAACTTCTTGAGTGCCCATACCACAGCAAAAGCCTCACGCTCAATTGCACTCCACCTCTGTTCCAGTGGAAGTAACCTCCTACTGATGAAGGCTACAGGTTGGTCTAGGCCCTCTTCATTAATCTGAGATAGAACAGCCCCCACACCATGCTCTCAAGTGTCTGTCTGTACAATGAATTATTTTGAGAAGTTGGGCGCCTGAAGCATGGGTGCTGTGCACATGGCAGTTTTCAGGGCGTCAAAAGCGTGTTGTCATGTGTCAGTTCAATTCACTTTCTTGGGCTGCTTCCTGGAAGTCAGCTCAGTCAAGGGTGCAACAATGTTGCCATACCCCTTGACAAACCTCCTTTAGTACCCCATGAGTCCAAAAAAGGCTCTCACCTGTGTCTGAGTCTTTGGGGTTTCCCATGCCAGGATGGTATCAATCTTGGGTTGTAGGGGCGCCACCTGGCCGCTTCTTACCTGGTGACCCAAGTACACCACGGAACCCTGCCCGATCTGGCACTTACTTGCCTTGATCGTGAGGCCTGCCTTGCGCAGTGCCATCAACACTTCCCAGAGGTGGTGCAGATGTTCCTCCCAACTGGCGCTGAACACTGCAATGTCATCGAGGTAGGCGGCACTGAAATTCTCCAGTCCAGCCAACACCTGGTTGACCAACCTCTGAAGGGCATAACCCGGAATTGGTAGTGCCCATCTGGTGTGGAGAATGCTGACCTCTCCTTAGCCCCATCAGTCAAGGCGATCTGCCAGTACCCAGACGTCAAATCAAATGTGCTGAGGTACCGTGCAGCTCCTAACCGATCAATGAGCTCATCATCTCTTTGGATGGGTGTGGTGACTGAATTGAGCCCTCTGTATTCCACACAGAACCGGAGTTCAGGTGTGGCACACGGCGAGGCAGCCTTTGGGACCAAGACCACTGGGCTGGCCCAAGGACTGTTTGAGGACTCAATGACCCCTAAAGCAAACATCTTGGAGATTTCCTCCTTAATGTAAGCCCTAACCTTGTCAATCATTCTATAAACCTTGTGCTTCACAGGAGGACTGTCTCCAGTGTCCACATCATGGACACACCACTCTGTGACACCAGGAACCAAGAAAACTAGATCAGAGAATTGCCTCAACAGCTGGCGACAATCTTGCTGCTGATCAGTGGTCAGTGTGGCAGAGAGGCTGACACCATCCACTGACCCATCTTGTTCTGTTGCAGACAGGAGGTCAGGAAGAGGCTCTGTCTCCTCTTCCATTCCATTTTCCGTCGCTAAGAGCATGCCCACTTCGGACCTTTCTAAGTGGGGCTTCAGGCGGTTAACATGTAGGACCCTCAAAGGGTACCTTAGAGATTGCAATTTCACCAGATAGGTGACATCACTCTTGCGCTCCACCACCTCATATGTACCGGTCCACCTATCCTGGAGTGCACAAGGCTCCACAGGGGCCATGACCCAAACTTTCTGTCTAGGTTGAAGCTCAATCAGAGTGGCATTCTGATCGTACCACCGCTTCATATCTTCCTGGCTGGCTTCCAGATTCACCTGAGCGAGATCTCTAAATCACTGATTCTGGTTCCTGAAGGCCAGCATGTAGCTATATACATCCTGGGGAGGTTTCATGGGGAGATTGCTCCCAGCCTTCCTTGACCAGACTCAAAGGTCCTCTTACCGGGTGTCCGTACAACAGTTCAAAGGGGCTGAACCCTTGGGACTTTTGTGGCACCTCACGGTAAGCAAACAGAAGGCATGGCAAGAGGACGTGCCACTTCCACCTCATTGGTTCTTCAAGACCCATGATCATGCCTTTAAGGGTACGGTTGAATCTTTCAACCAGCCCATTACCTTGTGGGTGGTAAGGAGTGGTGAACTTATAAGTAGGGCTCCCGGTTTTCCGTTTAAACAGATTTTTACATATAAATACAGACGGAAAATAATTTTTCCTTTGTCTGTATTGATATGTAAAAACAGTAAAATACTAGTAAATTTTGCCAGGGCGCAGTGCTTCAGCCCAGAGTTGCCACGCGCCTGGTCCTTTTGTTGCTGCCCCAGCCTTTGTTTTAAATGCGGCATGTATTTATGTGGCCTCTGGAGACAGATTAATGGCGCGCAACGCCCATGGGATTAAAGAGCTTCAGACACCCCTGCCTCCCCCCCCTGTGTGTGTCAGCCCGGCAGAGACAGCTTCGCAGCAACACACACACAGTGGCACCAGAGTACTTCACAGGTCGTTAAAAGACCATTTATTTGCTAAAGAGGCTTTCTTGTGTGCTCTCACCCCTTCTAAGCGTCCCTGCAGCTCCGCTCTGCAATTTGAATCTTGGGGTCAACTATTCCAAGTCTTTTATCATGACTTGCAGACCTCGCAGTACGAAAGCAAAAACCTTTTTTACGGGGAAATCAGCTTTGGAGAAAGAGAATGATTTTAACTATTTAGGGCTCTTCTTCCGCTCTTCTCTTGCATGGAACTCACTTTTAACCGCCAGAGCACAACAATTTAATAGGCACATTGAGGCAATCTTCAGATTTTCCCACAGGCTCAGACAGAAATCAACGAAAGAATTGCTTAACTTGTACAAAACCAATTGGATTTCTGCAGGGTCATATGGAGCAGGTCTATGGGGGTATGCACACACAAACATTCTCCAGAGGGTAGAATTGAGAACCCATAGGGAAGGCCTAGTTTTTCTACAGAACATTTCTGCTAAAGAAACATGCTATGGAGTGCTACATTTTATGAGAAGGGCATTAGTTATTAGAAAAAGGTATGAGGTCATCCTTCTGTGATCGTTGCATTAACCCTGCTCCGAACTAGCTGTTGCATAGATATTTTAAAATTTTAGCTTCTTATAATTCATAAACTTTTACTTATTGAATGTTGTAGGGGTCTTATTACTATGCTATCTCTAAACCACATAAGTTCCACAATGGTCGCTGTAACGCTATTTTAACAATTTTACTTTTTAGCTGGAAAAACATTATTTATTTATTTTATGCATTATATGTGCTCTTTTTATTTTCTTTCATGGTTCACTCCGAATAAAGATTTGATTCAGTCAGACTCAGGGACCACGTTCCAGCTGCTGATGAGCCACTACCAGTATTTGACTTGAGTTCATTTAAACCTATGGGCTTTGAAATGTTTTTCTTAAAGTTCCTAGAAGAGTCTGTTGTGAGGGAAAAGAAGAAAGCCAACCGGGATTGCACAGGATTTAATACAGATTTGCATTTGAATCTACTTAAATCTAGTCAGGAGGCTGCCAGCGAGGAGGATGGTAGTAGAGAGTCTGCTAGTGAAGAGGAAGGCAGCAAGGTTTGTTGTTCCCTCAGCTCTTGTGTCCGTGTACAAGCAGTTGCACATGAGTTTTTGGGGACTGAAATAAATGTGGAAAAATACTAGGTGTAGCTTCGTCTTCTGCTTGTGGCAAAAATAAATGCGGATAAATACAGAAAAAATTCCCCCAAAATAAATATGGATAAATACAGACGGAAATGGCGAAAAAATAAATACCATAAAACCGGGAGCCCTACTTATTAGTAACACCACATTCTTTCCACAGAGACTTCAAATAATTGGAAATTAAGTTTGTACCTCGGTCAGACACTACCTCTCTGGGAACCCCACATGGGAGAAGATCACCATCAGTGTACGTCCCACCACAGGGCGGTCCCTGTCCTGAGCGGAATGGCTTCCGGGTACCGTGTAGCATGGTCCACCAAGACCAGGATAAACCGGTTGCCCATGGCTATCTTGGGGTCCAGTGGCCCCACAATGTCAATGCCCACCCGTTCAAAGGGGGTACTGACTACAGGGAAAGGTTGAAAAGGGGCCTTGTGCCTCCTTCCACTTTTCCCACTTGCCTGGCAAGTTTGACAGGTCCTACAATGAGTATCTGAACTCTTCCGCATCTGGGGTCAATAAAAGTGGGAAACAAGCCTTTCAAATACTTGTTCTGCCCCAGATGACCAGCTAAAGGAACAACATGAACCAACCCCAGTAGGAAGGCTCTGAAGTGCTGGGATACCACCAGCACATGGGCTGACCCAGGCTCAGCAACCTTAGGCTCGCTATACAGGAGACCATTCTCCCAGTAGATCTAATGTGATCCAGACTGATAACCTGCTGCCTGGTTTGTGGCCTGTTGCCTCAAACCCACAAGAGAAGGGCATTTCTGCTGCTCTTCACAAAATTCCTCCCTTGAGGGACCCCCTTCTTGCTGCCAATGGGTCAGCTCAGGTAGGTTCCCCAGTTCAGTCACTTGCTCGCCAGTGGGTTCCAGGGCATCCCCCTCAAGGTCTGCCTGCTCCTAGACCATGGGAACAATGGGGGCTGGTATCCCGTACCCCCTACCTCTTCTCTTTAAGGCAGGTCCCAGGGCCATACTTTCAGGCTCCATGGTCTCTTGAACACCTTTAGCTGCCAAATACCGAGTGGTCACACATGCCCACTCAGACAGACCCAACATCTCTAAATGCACCTTCCTCTCCACCTTAGCCCAAGGGGAGCTTTCCAAATCATTGCTTAACAGACAATAAACAGGCTTGGATGGCCTCACAGCTACTTGAAGAGTATCAGAGACCACCCCCACTCGAAGGGAACTTGAGCCACTTTGCAATGGCGCTCTGTGTTGTCAGCGCCAACAACTGAGAAGAATGCATTGGGGACCACCTGCTCTTCAGACACCAAGTGCCACTTGACAGCTGTCACACTGGCTCCGGTGTTTCTCAGAGCCTCCACTCTATGGCCATTGATGGTCACCCACTACCTGTATTTTTTAGTGTTATCAGGCAGCTGAGTTTTAGGGACATCTCAAAGTCCCCTAATGAGACAAGGGACATTTTTGCAGGACCCCACCCACCTTGGGCACCCATCTCCTCCCCACCCAGGGCTACACTGGCCATCTGACGGGGTGCTACACGGGGTGGCACATACTGACCCTTTTGGGGACACTGGGGATCATACCAATGGTGTCCCACCTGCTTATACTGAAAGCAGGTAACAGGCCCCCTATGAACAGGTTTACCTGTCAGAGGTCCTGACTTCTTCACAGGGGGAGGCTGGGAACCCTTAACCTGGTTCCCTTGGGAATTACTTTGGGGCCCTTTCCTGAACTCTCTCTGTTTGCCCTTGTCCCCCCACTCTTACGCTGGGGACCCTGCCCACCTTTAGCGGAGTCTATAGAGCTCTGGAGTTAACCCATACCTTGTCATCAGTGCTTGTTTCATGTGGTGATAGGACATCCTATGCTCACTAGGTAGGTCTAACAAAGAATCCCTCCCCTCAGTCAGAAAGCGGCCCTACAACCCCGCTGCCCAATCCTTCTCAGGGACCTGGTGGACCAACGTTGCTATCTCATAGGCTGCATACCACTGCCCAATATCTTCACCTTTGTGAAAATCTGTGATGATATCCTTGCAAATATGTACCCTGCCTTCTGAAGGCAAAGATGGTGCGCTGCCACCAAAAGGATTGATTTCTAAGCCCTTGGCCTTGATCTCTAACTCTCTCAACATCCTATCATGCTCCATTCTCATTCTCTCTCTTTCCAAAGACAACCTGTTTTTCTTTGTTTCCCTCTGACTCTCCATCTGAAGCTTAGCCATCTCCAGTTTGTGTGCCCTACTTCTCTCCCTGTCTTCCAACTCTCTGGGGGACAGGTCTTTGGAAGAGATGCTGCTGCCAGGCGTGGACGGCACCCCTCCCCTGTCTGGGAACACTGGCCTATCAATTTGCCCATCTGCATCCCCAACTGGCTCCACCACAAGATCAGAGACATTTCTGACTTCTACCCAGGCCCTCAGCACCTTTTGGTAGTCTTCCTTTTTAGAAATGCCTGGTGTAGCAACTTTCAGTTTCCTGCAGAGATACTTGAGCTGTTTCACAGTGTAGGTTTTCAACCTCTCTTCCTCAAAATCAAAATCCATAGATACAGCAGATGCTGGTTTACTCATTGTAGTAAAAATTAGGAGTATTCAGGAAAAACTAATAGTCCTAGGAAAAAGATTCTAAAAAATTATGTGGTCGCGTTTGGTCTGCACTCACTAGTAGTGTACACCAATCACTGTATATGAAACACAAATGCAAAGTCCAAATCCTCACCGCTGACCACCAATGTTAGATCTGGGGTCTCTAGTTGGCAATGGGATCCACCTTTGTCCAAATAGGGACCCTTACTTCTAAGTCATGATAAGGGGATTACACTCCTTAATAGCCCCTGCTCACCCCCTGGTAGCTTGGAACGAGCAGACAGGCTTATCTCAGAGGCAGTGTGTTAAGCATTTGTGAATATACACAGTAATACAGTGAAAACACTACAGATGGACACAACACAGGTTATATAAAACTAAGTATTCTTTATATAGACTTAACACAAGACCACAAACGACAAAAATCCACAATACTATAATAAAGTTGACTTAAAGATGAATAAAGTTGCTTAGTCCAAGTTGATGTTAAATGTGACAAAGTTCTCAACAAAGTACCTGGATGCGTAACACAAAGTGAACAAAAGGTTCACAAAAGGGGAGATGCGTCGGTTCCGTGATACGGGGGAACGGTTGCGTCCTGCCTCAATGCTTGCGCAGAGTAGGGGACTCGTTGTGAGCCTTACCGGTGGAGGTGATGCGTAGATTCTCGGCCTGCGGGCCCGTTGAGGTGCGCAAGATGGCGCCTTGATGTGATGCGATGATCCGGTTGCGATGGGAGAAGATGGCGCCCTTGATGCGGCGATGCGATGAAGAGGCGATGATGCCCTGGCAGCCTTGCTACGACTCTGTACTTTGGAGCCACGACAGGCCCTGCGACACGCTTTTCCGGTGATGCGATGGCAACTCTCATGATGGCGTCACGCCTCTCAGGTGATGCGACAGCAGGCAGCTTCGATGAACACACGCTTCCAGGGAGATACGGCGGCGCGCTTCTCCTGTGATGCGACGATCTCAGCTGCGGCGCCGACACACTTCCTCTCGATGCGTCGCGCTTCCAGCTCTCAGCGACATGCAAATGTCAGTAGATAGAATTCCCAGCAAGGACATTCACAGGGGGAGCTGAAGTCTTTTGTCTCTGAGACTTCAGCAGGAGGCAAGCACAGTTGAAGCCCTAGAACAATATTCTGTAGATGATAAAAGTCCTTAAAAAGTTCCTTCTCCTTTCCCTTGGCAATGAAGCAACCACTGCAGGCCAACCCAGCAAACAGCACTCTGGCAGAGGGGCAGTCCAAACTCCTGCAGTTTCCTTGGTTCTTCTCCTTGCCAGAAAGGTTTCTTGTTCCAGAAGTGATCTCTTTTCTTGGGATCAGGGTCCCAATATTTATACCCCCAAATCCTTTGTTCTCTGAAGGTAGAGAGGCCTCTTCCTAGTCCAAACCAGTTCCTGAGCACTTTGTTTACATGACTCTCTTCTTCCATTCACTGTGCAGGGCAGAGACATCAGCCGCCCCAAAGGAGGTGGAGCCAGCACAGGGGAGGGAAGATATAGCTCTGGAGCACTCTATTGACATGATTCCTCCTCTCCTTTTAGAGTGCAGGGCAGAGACATCAGACAAGCCACAGGGGGGGGGAGCCAGCATTGTAGAGGGGAGGTCCAGCCCTATTCAGGTCCCAGGTGCAAGTCCTCCCTCCCATCTAGATGCAGATCTCTCTATTCACCACCCGGCTGCCCCAGCCTGTCTCCTGGAATCCCCCAACCCTGTCACTCACAAGCCCAGACAAGGAATACACAACCCAGCTGAGGCAGACCTGGATAGTTAGGCAAGAAAATACCTACTTTCTAAAAGTGGTATTTTCAAACACAGAATATTAAAACCAACTTTACTAAAAGGTGTATTTTATTATTCTGAGTTCAGGCATACAAAATTCAAATTTCTACCATGTTCCCTGAGTCAGTTAGGATTATTGGAATATAATTATCTAACTGCCCATTCTAGCCTATGAGAACAGGTAGCCATCAATAGTGAAAAATGAAAATGGCTGTAATTCACTATTAGAACATGCTACACACATCAGAGCATGTCCTGCCTTATACTTACAATACACCCTGTCTTTGGGCCTACCCTAGGGGTGTCTAATATGAAGCAAAGGGAAGGTTTAGGGACTGGCAAGTGGGTGCACTTGGCCAAGTCGACATGGCAGTGCTAGACTGCACATAGGCCTTGCAATGGCAGGCCTGAGACACACTTTACAAGCTTCTTCTGTGGGTGGCACAATCAGTGCTGCAAGCCCACCAGCAGCATTTGATTTACAAGCCCTCGGCACACATGATGCACTGTACTAGGGGCTGACAGATAAATCAAATAACCAAATCATGGAATCCAATTAGTATATCAATTTAACATAGGAGCACTTGCACTGTGGCACTGATTAGCAGTGGCACAGTGCCAAAAGCATAAAACCAGCAAAAACATATCAAAACAGAGGAGTCAATCCGTCAAAAATGGAAGGGAGACTCACGCCAATGATGTCAGGTCTAACAGTTAGTCACGCTAGACTGCCAACCTCATCCACCAAATCCCTTACTACCATACATGTTAAAAACAGTTGAAACAAAAACCTCTCCTGTACCCCAAGAATACAAATAACCATTTGCCTCCACTAATGCTATGTGAAGCTGAATGCAAGAAAACAAGAATGTAGGTATTCAGTTCTTAATGGAAGCCAAAATATCGACGTCACAAACAGTTATGGTACATAAACACGCCTCTGCTGCAGGATAATAATGCACTTCTCGATTATCTTCTTCCACACAATCTATGCAAAGCAGTGAGAAGTATTTAGCTGGTGTATACTAACAACATGTTTTCCTTAATCAATCCCCAATGGGCGTGTATAAACATAGGGACATTTTCCATCAAAAGTCCACCCATTTCTCTTTGGTGTGGGAACTGGGGCTAGTCTGCTGCTGGGCTCTGGCTCAGGTGCTGCTGGGCCCTGGCTCAGGTGCGGCTGGGCTCTGGCTCGGGTGCTGCTGGGCTCTGAGGCTAGTCTGCTGCTGGGCTCTGGCTCAGGTGCTGCTGGGCTCTGGCTCAGGTGCTGCTGGGCTCTAGCTCAGGTGCTGCTGGGCTCTGGCTCAGGTGCTGATGGTCTCTGGCTCAGGTGCTGCTGGGCCCTGGCTCAGGTGCTGCTGGGCTCTGGCTCAGGTGCTGCTGGGCTCTGGCTCAGGTGCTGCTGGGCTCTGAGGCTAGTCTGCTGCTGGGCTCTGAGGCTAGTCTGCTGCTGGGCTCTGGCTCAGGTGCTGCTGGGCTCTGGCTCAGGTGCTGCTGGGCTCTGGCTCAGGTGGTGCTGGGCTCTGGCTCAGGTGCTGCTGGGCTCTGGCTCAGGTGCTGCTGGGCTCTGGGGCTAGTCTGCTGCTGGGCTCTGGCTCAGGTGCTGCTGGGCTCTGGCTCAGGTGCTGCTGGGCTCTGGCTCAGGTGCTGATGGTCTCTGGCTCAGGTGGTGCTGGGCTCTGGCTCAGGTGCTGCTGGGCTCTGGCTCAGGTGGTGCTGGGCTCTGGCTCAGGTGCTGCTGGGCTCTGGCTCAGGTGCTGCTGGGCTCTGGCTCAGGTGCTGCTGGGCTCTGGCTCAGGTGCTTCTGGGCTCTGGCTCAGGTGCTGCTGGGCTCTGGCTCAGGTGCTGCTGGGCTCTGGGGCTAGTCTGCTGCTAGGCTCTGGCTCAGGTGCTGCTGGGCCCTGGCTCAGGTGCTGCTGGGCTCTTGCTCGGGTGCTGCTGGGGCCCATTGGGCTGCTGGGGCACTAGGGCCTCAGAGACCGGGATCTGCCTGCATGCCTTTTAAGCCTCCAATACCAGTCATGAGGGTCTGTACTTCAAGCAAGGACAGCGGCAGGAATCCTTTCCTTGAACATAGCTGCAGACCAGGAAAGGGGCTCAGACAGCGAGCCGCCGACAAGAATGAGGCAAGAGCTATGTACTTTACTCTCACATACCTCTCCATCTGCTAGAAAGGAAGGGGTGAGGGTTAGGCCCAGTGACAGACATTTAAGATGCCCTCTGTCCAGAAAGCACAATAATATCCAGTGTCACTTGAGTTCGCTGGGGCTGGAGGCTCCCCAGCTGCTTCATCCAAGAGAAAAACAAGAATTCCCACGGTACCCAGGCAACTGGAGCGATTCTCCTTATTCTGCATCTTCTTCAGACTATTTAGACAGGATTCAGCACCAGGCATTTACCCGGTGAGTGGTTTAACTAGAACTTGTTTACACACACACACACACACACATATATATGTATATATATATGGTTCCACAAAGTGCCCTGAGGCTTGTTTCTGGGGGCACAACAGCTCGCCTGCCATCCAGCATTGTTTTCAAGGTACATTCAGTGCTCCAGATTTCTATTTTCGCCGACGCGTTTCGAGGACGTATCCCCTTCTTCATGGGCTTCCGAAGCATAGAAAACAGCACAATCTCGCTTTTCAAGTAATTGGGCTTTTTTATGTTTGCATGCTGACGCCCCTTTACGGGTCTGATTAGTCACGTGGTTATTGTTATTTGGCATGCTGGAACTGGTAGTCCAAAAGCGAGCATACAGTATTCCCTATGTGGGTGTGCTGCGCTATGTTCTTCATTTAATTATTTCCTTTCGTAAGGTCCAGACACATTGAATGTATGTCATAATTTGAGGGCTTGCTGCGTTGTTCTTTTGTCTGACAAGTTCAGAACTCAGCCTTTCTCTTCTTAGATTCGTCGAGATGGTGCTCCCCAGCGCGGTTGGGCGCCGCGCAATAATGGTTCCACAAAGTGCCCTGAGGCTTGTTTCTGGGGGCACAACAGCTCGCCTGCCATCCAGCATTGTTTTCAAGGTACATTCAGCATTCGACTGCGTGATACATTCTAGGCTGTGGCTCATTCTTAGCGAACTAGGGGTAGATCCCTCACTTATAAAATTTCTCCGCAAGCTTTATTCTGATGCGACCGCTTGCGTGAGATATGGGATCGGTGGTGAATTATCTCCCTCATTTCCAGTAAACAAAGGAGTTAGACAGGGCTGCGTCCTGGCTCCCTTTTTATTTAATTTGTATACCAACGGGCTGGAATCGGCCATGTTGGTAGGGAGTCAGGACCTTCCGTCTATTAATCGTCGCCCCATTCTTGCTCTTCTATACGCGGACGACTCAGTCATCCTAGCAAGAACCTTAATACAGCTACATAGGCAACTGGACAATTATTGCCAGTTTATGCTTTCCCTAGGGTTGAAAGTAAGCAAAACATTTGTTATGCACTATGGCCCCAAGGCGAAGAACCCCAAACCTGTTTTTATCGAACAAGTTAGATTGGAACGTGCCAGGGAATATCCCTACCTAGGCATTTTAATGGATGACCAATAATCCTGGAAGCAAGCAGTGTCTAGGTGTAACGGGGAGGACCCGGATCCGCCTGGCTTACCTGTCTCCCCTCTTTTTAAACAGCACTCAGGGGCCTGGAGAGACACAGGTGTCCTTGGCGACGCAGAACCGGAAGAGAGTGGTGAGCCCTGTTTCTTTAATTGGGCGGAGTTGGAACATGACAACGTCACTTGGCACACCCCCTCATCACAGGTAAAGGCCGCACAGGAAAGCACAGAGCTGTGTATTACACCCGGAGGCAACGGAGGTGAGAGAGACGGAGAGCGAGGCGAAGTGGAGGAAGAGAGCGGAGTCGAGTGGAGGACGGAGGCGGAGAGGAGACCGGAGGAGAGAGAACATCGGAGAACGGAGGCGGAGAGGAGACCAGAGGAGAGAGAACATCGGAGGACGGAGGCGGAGAGGAGACCGGAGGAGAGAGAACATCGGAGGACGGAGGCAGAGAGGAGCACTGAAAGCAGAAGGTCCAGAGGAGCAGAACCCAGCAAGCCAGGAGGCCAACCGGAAGGCGCTTCGCCCAGCCACGCTTCAAGGGAAGTGTGGCTACCAGAGGTACGATCAAGGCTTTCGGGCTGGGCGGGCTTTAAGTGGGTTAAACACCCGCAACGGCTACTTGTTTGCATCCCGTGCACTACCCCTCCCTCACTACCCCGGCACCGTGGACCTTAGTTGACTAGCTGTGCACGTGTGTTCCCTCACTCCCCTCTCCCCCGTTCTGGTAGGCAAGACAGATACCTAATACGCCGCTGTCTTTCTTCCCTGCACTGACGAGACGCTGCGACATCGTGGAGGAAGAGGTCCGGACCACCAGTCCCAGAAGACACCGGGACGAGCGGCGGAAAGCGACAGAGAAACGCCAGAAAAGACACACTGAGGATTCTGAAAGCCCCCTGCCATACTACAGGAAAACCATACACCGAAAAAGGACCTTTAAGTTAATAAAACCAGCGTTACCCAAACTACCTGTGTCAGTAAGTCTATTCGAGGGGGATGTGACCTCGCCTACACCGGCGCCAACCAGTAAGGGCGAACCCGAAGCGCCACAAGTGGTGGAGAATGCGGGCAGCTCGATAACCATCTGGGATACAAAGATGGAGGAACTGCTTCAAAGACTGGTCAAGGGACAGGAGCAGTTGGGTTGGGCGGTGGAACAACAGATAGCCACCGCTCAAGCAGACCGGGATAACTTCAGAGATACTGTGGTGAAACGGCTGGGAGAGCTACAACCGATAACAATCGATCAGGCAGGCAACCCAGTACGAGAGGTGAGACAGCACCTACCCACCCCTTGCGGTATTTCATTGCAGAAGTATATCGCGGGGGAAGATCCGGACACCTTCCTCGTCAATTTCGAGAGGGTTGCACTTGCTTGTGGATGGCCCTTAGAGAAATGGCCATTCTTTCTCGCCCCGCTGCTAACCGGGGAAGCCCAGGCTGCCTACCAGGTGACCAACGGCAACGGGCAGACCCCGTACGGACAGATAAAGAACATAATCCTCGATCATTTAGGTTTGGACGCAGAAGCGTACCGCGTCCGTTTCCGCAAGGAGAGAGGGACCCCCGGAGAGAAACCGAAGACCTTGTTCTTCCGCCTGAAATCAGCGGCTGACAAATGGCTAACTCGCTTGCAGAGCACGCAGGAGGAAATAATGGATAAGATCTACCTGGAACAGTATCTCGAGGCGTTGCCCTACGGGACACAGAGGTGGTTGAGGCAGCACTCCAACCTAACCACTTCACAAGCAATGGAAATGGCCTCTACATTTTCACGGGCACAACCCAGACTACACCCTACGGAGCCCGAGAGAAACACCAGAGCCCCCGTTCGGATAGAACGCAAAACACGACCCCCCCCCCGGTCTTCCTGGTCCCAGACTTCAGAACCCCGATGTTGCTCCTTTCAAAGGCCCTCAATGCTTCGACTGTGGAACCTGGGGCCACATTGCTAGATTCTGCCCACGGAAGAGGAATCAGGAAGAGCCCATGGAGGTCGGATATCTACCACGACCCGTTATGTACTCAGCAGAGCTTGGAGGGGCTTACCACGTGAGTGTCCAGGTGAACGGGAAGACGGTCAAGGCTCTGCTAGACTCAGGGTGCAAACAATCGGTGATTCAGGGACGGTTTGTGGGTATCCCCCAGGTAATGCCAGAGACACTCGTTTATATTAAATGTGTTCACGGGGACATAAAGAGCTACCAGGTCGCTTACGTCCCCTTGGAGTTGGAAGGGGGGCGGCATATAGTGGTTAAGGTAGGGATCTTAGACAACCTCCCCGAAGAGCTCATTATCGGGACCGATAATCCCCACTTCCTGGACCTCTTTTCCGAAACCCTTAAAACCGGGAGTACAGGCCCAAAGAAAGTGCTCACAGCCCCTGATCCATGGGAGGGTGACCGTAGTTTCCAGTTCGCTCAAGCCAATGACTCCACATTATTTAATGCATGGGAACAGGCCCATGCCGACCAGGACAACCCCAGCCCCAGGTACCCGCGATTTCTGATACAAGACAAACTCCTCTACAGACAAGGGAAGCAAGACGAACCCAAGCAACTCCTTGTTCCGGTTTGTTTTAGGGACCAAGTAATGTTCTATGCCCACACCCACCTCCTCGCAGGACACACAGGCAGCGAAAAAACCACTCAGAACATTCTACGGAACTTCTGTTGGCCGGGTGTCTATCAGGACATCAAGACCCACTGCCAGACCTGTGACATATGTCAACGCAAAAACGTACATAGACCCCCGGCTGTACCTTTACAACCGTTACCTATCATTGGGACCCCGTTTGAGAGGGTGGCAATGGACCTTATCGGCCCACTCCCTAAGACACGGAGGGGAAACCAATATGCCCTAGTTATTGTGGATTATGCCACCAGATTCCCCGAAGCGTTTCCCTTGAAATCCCCCACATCCAAGAACATTGCGGAGAAATTCCTGGAACTCTTCTCACGGGTAGGGTTCCCGAAGGAGGTCCTTACCGACCAAGGCACTCCCTTTATGTCCCGAGTGATGAAAGAAGTGTGCCTCCTCCTGGACCTCCATCAGATCAGGACATCGATTTATCACCCTCAGACGGATGGCCTCGTTGAACGCTATAACGGGACGCTAAAGAGCATTTTAAAGAAAATGCTCACAGCCAACAGAGCAGACTGGGACATGTTGCTACCCCTGGCCCTATATGTCATTAGAGGCCAAACCCAAAGTAGTCTTGGCTGCTCTTCCTTTGAAATGCTGTACGGAAGACAGCCCCGAAGTCTCCTAGAGATGACAAAAGAATACTGGGAGGCCGAACCATCCCGAGATACGAAAACGTTGCTTGAGTACAGCCAGACTCTCAAAAACCAGTTGGGGAAAATACGGGAACTGGCCTACTCCCAGCTAGAAAGGAGCCAAGTGAAACAAATAACACAGTATGACAAGGGGAAAAAATGGAGAAGACTCGAGGTGAACGACTGGGCCCTAGTGTTGTTACCATCAACCACCAAGAGGTTTCATACTGAATGGCAAGGCCCTTACCAGGTCCTCGAAACCATCGGAAAAACAACATACCGGCTACGAGTAACCGGAAGGAAAACCCAGATCTTCCACATTAATGAACTCAATAAATGGCTGGGAGCCCCTCCTCTCTCTGCCTATACCACCCCTGCCAAAGAAAACAAACGGGAGACCACGATTGACCATCTCGTCATCAACGATGAACTGTACCAGGGGCAACAAGAAGGGCTACAGGGAGTCCTTCGTCATTGCGCATCCATCTTTTCCGACCTACCAGGGTCAACGAACCTGGCAGAACATCGAATCGAGACACCTAAAGGGACCATTGTGAAACAGCGACCGTACAGAATACCTGCCGCAAAAAGAGAAGCCATAAGCCGAGAGGTGAGAGAGATGCTCAACCTAGGAGTGATACGCCCTTCTAGAAGCGAATGGTCCTCGCCGATCGTGATGGTGCCCAAACCTGACGGGAGCAGTAGGTTCTGTATGGACTTCAGGGCCCTGAATGCGGTCTCATCGTTCGATGCGTATCCCATTCCGAGAATCGACGAATTGATCGAGAAGTTAGGAGAAGCCCGATACATCAGCACCCTCGACCTCACAAAAGGGTACTGGCAGGTGCCAATGCGAGAAGAAGATTGCAAGAAAACCGCGTTTGCCACCCCTGACGGACTGTATGAATTCACGGTACTCCCCTTCGGATTACACGGAGCCCCCGTGACGTTTCAACGATTGATGAATGAGGCACTCCGGGAACACCAGCAATATAGTTCGGCCTACTTGGACGATATTATCATCTTCAGCCCCGACTGGGAGACCCAGCTCAGACACTTAGAAACCATCCTGCAACAATTAACTAAAGCAGGTCTACACATCAATGCCAAGAAATCGAGGATCGGCTTTCAAAAAGTGAGGTACGTGGGGTACGTATTGGGGCATGGAGTCATCGAACCCCAAATGGAAAAGGTCCGAGCCATTGCAGACACCCTGTTTCCCACTAACCTCAGGGACATGCGGGCCTTCTTGGGGTTGGTGGGGTATTATCGTAGGTTCATACCCTCCTTCTCGGACATAGCCGCCCCACTCACCGATACCCTTAAAAAGCAGACCCCGAAATCCGGGTTTCAGAAACCAACCCCTGAGATGAGAAGGGCCTTCAAGACCCTAAAAGAAGTAATCACCACCAGCCCGGTGCTCTCCTCCCCCGATTTCACCAAACCCTTCATTCTTCACACAGACGCCCCAGATTTCGGGATAGGGGCAGTGCTATCTCAGGTATCCAATGAGGGGATAGAGCACCCAATTCTGTTTATAAGCCGAAAACTGTTTCCCGGAGAGGTGAGGTACCCCACGATTGAAAAAGAATGCCTGGCTATCAAATGGGCGATAGATAAGCTACGGTATTACCTGGAGGGACACCCATTTACACTGTATACCGATCATGCCCCACTCCAATGGATGAGTCGCAATGCATCCAACAACCCAAGAGTGATGCGGTGGTTCCTTTCATTGCAACCTTTTTCCTTCCATGTACTGCACAGAAAAGGGAAGGACAACGCTAGCGCTGACTACCTCTCCCGTTATCCTCTCCCCGATCGGGAGATTCCAAGGGGGGAGGGGTGTAACGGGGAGGACCCGGATCCGCCTGGCTTACCTGTCTCCCCTCTTTTTAAACAGCACTCAGGGGCCTGGAGAGACACTGATGTCCTTGGCGATGCAGAACCGGAAGAGAGTGGTGAGCCCTGTTTCTTTAATTGGGCGGAGTTGGAACATGACAACGTCACTTGGCACACCCCCTCATCACAGGTAAAGGCCGCACAGGAAAGCACAGAGGTGTGTATTACACCCGGAGGCGACGGAGGTGAGAGAGACGGAGAGCGAGGTGAAGTGGAGGAAGAGAGCGGAGTCGAGTGGAGGACGGAGGCGGAGAGGAGACCGGAGGAGAGAGAACATCGGAGGACTGAGGCGGAGAGGAGACCAGAGGAGAGAGAACATCGGAGGACGGAGGCGGAGAGGAGACCGGAGGAGAGAGAACATCGGAGGACGGAGGCAGAGAGGAGCGCTGAAAGCGGAAGGTCCAGAGGAGCAGAACCCAGCAAGCCAGGAGGCCAACCGGAAGGCGCTTCGCCCAGCCACGCTTCAAGGGAAGTGTGGCTACCAGAGGTACGATCAAGGCTTTCGGGCTGGGCGGGCTTTAAGTGGGTTAAACACCCGTAACGGCTAATTGTTCGCATCCCGTGCACTACCCCTCCCTCACTACCCCGGCACCGTGGACCTTAGTTGACTAGCTGTGCACGTGTGTTCCCTCACTCCCCCTCCCTCGTTCTGGTAGGCAAGACAGATACCTAATACGCCGCTGTCTTTCTTCCCTGCACTGACGAGACGCCGCGACATCGTGGAGGAAGAGGTCCGGACCACCAGTCCCAGAAGACACCGGGACGAGCGGCGGAAAGCGACAGAGAAACGCCAGCAAAGACACACTGAGGATTCTGAAAGCCCCCTGCCATACTACAGGAAAACCATACACCGAAAAAGGACCTTTAAGTTAATAAAACCAGCGTTACCCAAACTACCTGTGTCAGTAAGTCTATTCGAGGGGGATGTGACCTCGCCTACACCGGCGCCAACCAGTAAGGGCGAACCCGAAGCGCCACACTAGTAAAAAGTTATTATATCAGAGAGCAACCTCTGCTCTTGTTTCCTTTTCAACTAAATTGGGCAAACCTGCCCCACCCAAGATGCTTAAAATTTACCATGCTAAATGTCATAGTGTATCAACTTAGGGTGCAGGTGTCTGGGGCTATGCTCCTGTAGACGACCTACAAAAGGTCCAAAACGTTTTTTTAAATACATCTTGGCTCTCCCGCAAAGCGCCCCAATTTACGGTTGCCATATTGAGCTCGGCATCGATTATTTAACAGACAACATCAGATGTCAACCGATTCTCTTATGGCACCGTATCTGGAACAAACCGCAATGCCATTTAACCCGTTCACTAATAACTGACTGTTTATCCTTGGCCAGCTGGAGCAAAATCCCCTGGCTCCTTTATGTCTCCAATTTTTTAAAGGATCTGAACTGCACATCTTACTTCTCCGAGCCCACCTCAGTTACAGATATTTCTAGGTGTGCCCTGAAAAACCTCTGTTTAAATCATCTCAGAGATTTGCGACTTTCCCAAGAAGTAATTAAGCCAACGAATGTGCAGATCTTAACGGTCCAGACCTCGCCTGGTATACAGCCTTATTTAACTTTCTTCCTATCTAATCATGAAAAATGTGTTCTAACCAGGTTTCGTTTTAATTCTTTCTTTCGTCTTGTTACCTTCCCTACTGTGCAAAACTGGTCTCATGAATTGAATAAATGCCCATGCGACGGAATTTCACCTCAGTCCACATTACATATAACTTTGTTCTGCCGTTTCTACGAGCAACCCCGTAAGCGCTGGATTATCCCCCTTCTCCGTGCAATGGGCCTGCGAACGTGTCGGCCAGCTTTTCTGGCCCTGCAGTCGTTAGACTCACAATATGTTGCTAAATGTGTAGCTTGCTTCTTGAAATCATGTTTGAAAATCCGCTGTACAGTTTGAGATACCGTTCATATGATTCCATGCCTTTTTGTAGATAAATCTGTTATTATTGTTTTTAACTATGGATTTTTAGGTTAACCAGTTTTTAATTTGTATCATACATTGGGATTTGATCTTGTACTGTAATGTTATGATGTACTTTTTATGATTTTGCTAAATGCTAATCGAATAAAAGTTTTTGAAAGAAAGAAAGGTTTTTTAAATGCTAATTCCTAACTATAACGAGTGTGAAACCTATGGTTTTTCAGTGAATTTCAAAGGTTTTTTAAATGCTAATTCCTAACTATAACGTTTGTGAAACCTATGGTTTTTTCAGTGAATTTCATAGTTTTTTTAAAAGCTAATTCCTTTGTATATCGACTTTGTAACCTACGATTTTTTTATTTTTTTTATTAGTTGTTTTTTATAACTATTAATTATATATTTTTTTTAAAAATAATAATTTGTTCAATGTATATTTATTTTTTAATAATTTTTTCCTGGTGCGCTCAGGGTGCGCGCACCGGTAAGCTTACCCGTATCATTTTGTCTTGGAGCGCTCAGGGTGTGCAGCGCAGCGAGAGCGCTATTTCTGCGTTCGTAAAAAAAAAATGTATGAAAAGTAAATAATAATGCTAGACATTCAGTACTATACTTATATAAGCAGTATTTTTGATTTACGAAATGAAAATGATTTTGCATTTCCGTAAAGCTACCAAAACGTCACTCAGGCGCGCCGCATAAGCGCCCCCAAAAGCGCCTACGTTCGCGCCGCGTAAGCGCCCCCGGAAGCGCTCCGGTGCGTGCAGCGTAAGCGTGTCAAGTCATGTGACCTTAAAATAACACTTCATTGGTTGCTAACAGTTTTCTTTACAAAGAATGAAATCCCAACCCATTTCCTTCACTTCTTCTTTCACTTTTGTGACTGCAAGACCTGTATTTTTCCTGCTTAATCTTTTTTGGATTATCATGGCTGCTAGACCCTCCAGTAGCAGTGAGGACTCAGAAGGATTTATAGATGAAGAGGCTCCTCAGTTAAGGAGCATTTTATATGGAATTTTTTTCCCATACCTGCAGACAAAAAAAAGTAAATGCTCCAAAGGTGGAGTGTCGAATTTTTCACACTGTCCTGTCATGGGGTGACCCTACCAGAAAATATTCATTTGGAAATTCGACCATGATTCGGCACGTCCAGAGGAGGCACCCACAGAACTATGCCCAGGAGAGTGTCATGGCTCTGGCACGAGAGGCTCCAGGGGATGGTGCTCCTACATCAACTGGAGGAGCAACTGCATCGGTGAAGGGGCGACCAGAACAGCTGATCCCAAATATTCAGCCTGTTTTTAATGAGGCCACAATCAAATGCAAACATTGTGATGCTCTACTTTGTTACGGGGAACAAAGTATTATGAACATTGTTCGAGCAATAGAGAACCACCGCTGCCGTCCCCAACCCTAATTTTGTTTATTTTTTTTTGCTCCTGTTAAGCAGTTTGCCATTCCCTGTTTTTGTTTTTGTTGAAAAAAACGAAAGAAGAAGAAAAAAAAAGTTCTTTTTAGAACTACCTCCAATTCTCAAAAAAGAGCTGTATTCTTAAAAAAATGAAAAAGAGTAACTGAAGTGGAGTGCAGTGAGAGAGGAGAGGAAAATGAGTGAGAAAGCAAAGAAAGGAACGAGAGGGGAAGGGAAGTGAAGTAGGGGGACTGAAAGAAGGTGAGTGTGGGGAAAGAGAGTGAGGAGAAGGAGAGTGAACATGGGGAATGAGGATAAGTGAAGAAAACGTAGTAAAGGAACGGGGTGTGGAAGGGTAAGAAAAGATCAGTGATGTTTAGGAAAGAGTGGAGATACAGTCTGGATAAAGACAAGCGAGTGTGAGACAAGGTGAGTAAGGAAGTGAAGAGACAGAGAAAGTGAAAGAAAAAGTGAGAGTAGAGACTGAGGGCCTCATTTATGAGGCCATGCGTCACTTTTACGCCGCTGGTGCGTCACTTTTTGTGACGCACCAGTGGTGTAAAAATTGTACCTTGTTGAGTCATATTTACAAAGTGACGCATCTAGGTAGATGCGTCACTTTGTAAACCCCTGCGCCACATTATACCTGCACCAGGTAAAATTTATGCAAAGGGGGCGTATTGACGCAAGGAAGGGTCGTAGAAGTGACGCAGTGAAATCTATGAGATTTCACTGCGTCACTTTTAGGACGCTGTTGCGTCAAAATCTTGCGCATAAGACTGACGCAGGCCCTTTCACATGGGGCTTTCCCCATGTGAAAGGATGCATTGCTGGAGTTGTGTCACTTTTGTGACACACTTCAGCAATGCGTCAAGTTTGGGCTTACAGATACGTCATAAATACTGACGTATCTGTAACTCCTTGCGACATGATGCGTCATACATTAAATATGACGCATCAGGAATGTCGCAAGGAGAGTGCACTGAGAGGTGATGCATCTCTGCTTTCACGCAGCGATGCGTCATTTCTCATAAATGAGGCCCTGAGTGAGAGAGGAAAGAAACATAAGTGAGGGAGTGTGGCTGTGTTATAGGGAGTGAGTGTGATAGAAGAGGAGTGACAGACTAAGGGGTCAGAGAGAATGAGGCTAACAGAGAGAGAATGAGGTAAGAGGAGTGTAGAAGTAAGAGGACAGAGGGAGTAAGAGAAGGAATTAGTGAAGTGGAGTAAGGACAGTAAGGGAAGGGAAAACAGTGAAAGAGCAAAGGATGGGAAGAGAGAGGAAGAAAAGTAAAGGAAAAGGTCTGAAAGAAGGTCTGGGAGTATGGCTCAGTTATAGGGAGTGAGCGTGATAGAAAAGGAGTGAGAGACTAAGAGGACGGAGTGAATGTGGGTAACAGAGAAAGAGTGAGAAAAGGGGAGTGAGTAAATTAGAGGACAGAGGGTTTGAGAGAAGGAGTTACTGAAGTAGAGTAAGAAGAGTAAGGGAAGGCAAAAGAATGAAGGAGCAAAGGATGGGAAGAGAGAGGAAGGGAAGTAAAGGAGAATGTTTCAAAAAAGGTGAGTGTGGGAGTATGTCTGAGTTATAGGGAGTGAACGTGACAGAAGAGGAGTGAGAGACTAAAGGGACAGAAAGAATGAGGCTAACAGACAGTTCAGTTCAGTTCAAATAACTTTATTCGATTGTAGACGTTACAATCATAAAAGTACATAACATCAACAGACAATTAAAAACAATCCAAAGATTCATTTGACAAGTAAGAGATCCAGTGCACGATATAAGTTAAAAAGTAGAAAGCAGCGGGCAACATCAACATATACATTATAAAAATTACATTAAAAACATAAATAATTTCATTGTAATTTCATCGTAAAATTTAAAAGTGCCTAAGGCGTCTTAGCAACATAATTATCCATCCATGCTTTTCCTAAAGGTGATAGCTGATTTAAAAAAATTACAGACAAATAAAGTGCAGTCGCATTTCAGCAATTGAAGATAATAAAGTGTGGGTTTGATTTGTGCAAAGTTCAGTTTTTTGAGGCACGGCTTTAGATATAGTTTCCGTGGTAGGGTGTAATAAGGGCAAATAAATAAAAAGCGTGCCAGACAGACAGAGAATGAGGTAAGGGGAGTATAGAAGTAAGAGGACAGAGGGAGTAAGAGAAGGAATTAGTGAAGTGGAGTAAGGAGTGTAAGGGAAGGGAAAACAGTGAAGGAGCGAAGTATGGGAAGAGAGAGGAAGGAAAGTAAAGTAGAAGGTCTGAAAGAAGGTGAGTGTAGGAGTATGGCTGAGTTATAGGCAGTGAGCGTGACAGAAGAGGAGTGAGAGACTAAGGGGACGGAGAGAATGAGGCTAACAGAGAGAGATTGAGGGAAGTGGACTGTAGAACAAAGAGGACAGAGGAAGAAAGAGAAGGAGTTAATGAAGTGGAGTAAGAAACTGCACATTTTAATTGGTTGTACTTTTGAACACTTTGAAAGTCACATAACATTCACCCATCCCCCCAGTGCTCATTCCCCTGTTACCATGGTAACTCCCTCCTCACCCAGCACACAGTTCAGAAGTTCATCATACTATGTTGCAAAAAAATGCAGCAAGGGTGTTTGACCTCTCAATCTTTCAGCTAATCATGTGCAATGTTTCTTGAAATGACTTTTCCTCAACCATTGAAATGACTTCTTTAAAAAAAAAGCATGCACCCTAATTTTCAGTGCTGAATTTTTAGAAAGCACCAATCATTTTTTGTTTTTCAAGTGCACTGAATCTCAACCAGTTTTTTACATAACTCCTACTTTCAAGCTGCCGTTTAATTTCCACAACTCATCTGAATACAAGCACATCTACCTTGAAGATGCCAAAAGTCTGGTTTCTGGGTCATAGCTTTGTCCTCTGGAGTCAAAAATACACAGCTATCAGAGGTATTTACAACCTTGATTCACCAAATGTGGACATTATATGGATTGGACAGAGAGGATTGAGAAGTCACCAATTGATACCATTGGGAAAATCCTTTATGCATTTACCACACCCTGACCTCATAATTGTGCACTGTGGTGGCAATGACCTGGGCACTTTGACTGGGGTAGGTCTGGAAATGCTTTTAAAGGACATCTTTGGGCAATTGATGTCACTTTTTCCAAAAACTGCCTTGGTATTTTCTAATATATGCCAAAGGCAAAAATGTAACTGTTCCAACCAATGTTGTCCACAGATTGAGAAAGCAAGGAAACATGTGAATAAATCTGTTTCTGCTTTTCTCAGAGACTATGGTATGGGTTCCATTTACCACAACAATTTGCGTTACAACATGCATGACATCTATAGGAGAGATGGTGTGCATTTTACAGATGAGGGGAATAGAGTTTTCCTCTTGAATATAAGACTCTGCATTGGTACCTACTTGTAGGTACCAAAAACACCCACATATCACAACAGCTCTTTTCAGAGCTACCCTACCTCTAAGCACTCTAAATTATTTTTTCACTATTTTCTTGCACTATTTTTCCCCGTGGTGTGCTCAGGGTGCGCATACCGGAGAGCGTACCCGGAAACGCACCCAGCGCTTACCCCGCGAAAATAAAAAAAAAACGTTTTTTTTCCCTTCAGGGTCCTTCTAGGTCCCCCTCAGAAAAGGAGCGGAGCGGAGCTGGCCAAAATTTGGAAAATTACACACAAATTCCTCAACCGGCGCCAGAGTTATTTCTAATAGAATGTTGCCGATTTCCTATGGTAGCCAATCCTAACTATAACTACCTACTGGCGACCGCCAGTAGGTAATATATATATATCCATTTCCTTCGCTTCTTCTCACAGATTCAGGACACATATGAGCACGGAACTCTGGATGGGTGCAAAATTATTTTATTTGTTGCAGTCTGCCATTACGAGTTTCAGCCCGTCCGGGCCTTGATCATATGACATACATATATATATAAATGCATACACTCATACATATGTGTGTATATACATACACATACATATATATAGATACACACACATATGTGTGTATATGCACACACATACATATATACACACACACACACACGCATACATATACACACACACACACACACACACACATATACATATATCTGCAGTACGGTTCACCAACTCAAATGTACAGGAATTTATATAGCGCAAATCACCGAGCGGTTTCTAAGCGCTTGCTTAGGGAACCCGTCCTGGTATTCCCCTGTGAGATAACCCCGGCAGGGTATCCACAAGGTGAAAGCCAGGCATTCCGCCGCGAGGGGCCGTTGTGGAGATTAAGCAAGCTATTGCCCAGAGTCACACAGTGTGAACCCGTGAATCGAGTAGGCACCGGAGCGAGAATTGTCGAGTCCAAGGACATTTTAGGACTCAAGACCCCGCCGAGCCGGGAATTGAACCCTGGTCCCGGGCTGACCTCTGCTTCCAGGTCTGCCTCCTCTAACCAGTGAGCCACACTTCTCCCAAATGTGGCCATCCTAAAACGTAGTCCTGCTTCTTGCAGAGGGAAAACTTGGCGGCATGAGTCACTGTTTTTTTTTTAATGAGACACTCAAAGGAGTACAACAGACTGGCTAAGAATATCATGAGCAACCGGAGACTCGTGATACACTCCTGTCCACCGCAGGCCCTCTAATGCCACATAACACTTCAAATCGCTTATGCAGATACCCAGGCAGAGGCGGATTGACCCTGTGGAGGAAATCTGAGCAAAGTGAGGGGTACTTAGATTAAGGACGTCAGAAGGGAGAGTCGCAGACAGGACAGTGTCTCCGAGAAGACCATAGGCCTCTGGCAGAGTCACTGATGGGACTAAGTGCTATAGCACAGCCGATCCATAGCTGCCAAGTTCCACAGTTCCATAAAAGATGAGCTGTACATGGCCTGCAACACTACTTTTAGTAGGTAGCAGGCATAGTGGACACTCCGTCTCTTCCACTGTGCCAATGCTCTGGCTTCACCTCACCTCCTATGTGTCTCTAGCTATCTCTACCATCACACTTTAATACCTCCCCGGACACTTTAAAACAAATCTATATTGATACTTCGCATACCATTACTCGGCATGATTTAGTGTGTTGTTTTTACTTAGCATAAACCATTACTTTGCAAATTTTAACTGCACATGCATTTATAATGCAAATGGTCATAAATGTACTATTGTTTACGCTAATTAAAAACAGCACGAAAATCATGCTTACACTACCCTACCTTACACTACTTAAAGACCACTACACTACCCTTAAACCCTAATACACTACCCCTTACACTACCTTTCCCCTTCCTTATGCCTGGGCCCTACACTCTAACACTACACTTCACAACCCCCCGACACTACCCTAAACCCTAAAACACTACCCTACACTACACTAACAACACAACACTACCCTTAAACCCTAAAACAGTACCCCCAGCACAACCCTGCCCCTACCCTCAGTCAGTTCCCTACACTTAAACACTACCCTGCACGACCCCCCGACACTACCATAAACCCTAAATCACTACCCTACACTACACAAACACCACAACACTACCCTACACCCTAAATACTACCCCCTGCATGACCTTCCCCCTTCCCCCAGTCCGCTCCCAACACTCCAACACTACCCTGCATGGCACCCCCAACACTACCCTAAACCCTAAAACACTACCCTACAATACACAAAAACCACATCACTACCCTAAACCCTACAACACTAGCCCCAGCACGACCCTGCCCTTACCCCCAGTCCGGTCCCTACACTGAATCACTAACCTGCATAACCCAGACTCTACCCTTAACCCTAAAACACTACCCTACACAAACACCACCTCACTAAACCCCAACACTGCCCTTCACGACCCCGACACTACCCTAAACTCAAATACACTACTCTACACTACTCAAACACTACCCTACAACCTAAAATACTACCCCTGCACGATCCAAAAAAATACACTTACCTCTCTCTCCTCCGTGGTTACTCTCTTCTCTGGATTCCAGCGGCTTCCAACGAAGTCAGATCTGCACGTTGTTTTTTGGAAACGGAAGCGCCTTCCAAACAACGATGTGGATAGTGCATACCATTACAACGCATGCGTTGTAACAATGCTTGAGATGTAACAACTTGCGTACTAATGCTACGTGTAGTAACATTGTAAGCGTAGTAACGCTTGCGACGTAATGGTATGCGCACTAGTAGCCATGCACTAAAACCTGTTTACCCTTTAAAACATGTCACCGGCCGAGTCTGTAAGTGAAAGCAAATATTTGAAACAACATTTTGGTTGACTCTTTCCTGTTCGAAAGGTGCCCATTGAACCAGAGACTCGTGTTATAGCACCACAGACCGAAAGTCGTGCATTAAACACCCTTCAAGTTGTGTCGTCAGTTTGCTAAGTGCACAATGTGTTAACGTTAGTCACGGGAGACTGCCAACCTCAGCCACCGAATCCATAACTACCATACGTGTTAAAAACAGTTGAAACAAAAACCTCTCCTGTACCCCAAGAATACAAATAACCATGTGCCTCCACTAATGCTATGTGAAACTGAATGCAAGAAAACAAGAATGTAGGTATTCAGCTCCCAATGGAAGCCAAAATATCTACGTCACAAACAGTTATGGTGCATAAACACGCCTCGGCTGCAGGATAATAATGCACGTCTCCATTACCTTCTTCCACACAATCCATACAAAGCAGTGAGAAGTATTTAGCTGGTGTATACTAACAACATGTTTTCCTTAACCAATCCCCAATGGGCATGTATAAACATAGGGACATTTTTCATCAAAAGTCCATCTATTTCTCTTTGGTGTGGGCTCTGGGGCTAGTCTGCTGCTGGGCTCTGGCTCAGGTGCTGCTGGGCTCTGGCTCAGGTGCTGCTGGGCTCTGGGGCTAGTCTGCTGCTGGGCTCTGGCTCAGGTGCTGCTGGGCTCTGTGCCTAGTCTGCTGCTGGGCTCTGGCTCAGGTGCTGCTGGGCTCTGGCTCGGGTGCTGCTGGGCTCTGGCTCAGGTGCTGCTGGGCTCTGGCTCAGGTGTTGCTGGGCTCTGGCTCAGGTGCTGCTGGGCTCTGGCTCAGGTGCTGCTGGGCCCTTGCTCAGGTGCTGCTTGGCTCTGGGGCTAGTTTGCTGCTGGGCCCTGGCTCAGGTGCTGCTGGGCTCTGGATCAGGTGCTGCTGGGCTCTGGCTCAGGTGCTGCTGGGCTCTGGGGCTAGTCTGCTGCTGGGCTCTGGCTCAGGTGCTGCTGGGCTCTGGCTCAGGTGCTGCTGGGCTCTGGCTCAGGTGCTGCTGGGCTCTGGCTCAGGTGCTGCTGGGCTCTGGCTCAGGTGCTGCTGGGCTCTGGCTCACGTGCTGCTGGGCTCTGGCTCAGGTGCTGCTGGGCTCTGGCTCAGGTGCTGCTGGGCTCTGGCTCAGGTGCTGCTGGGCTCTGGCTCAGGTGCTGCTGTGCTCTGGCTCAGGTGCTGCTGGACAAGGGGCACATTCGGCTGCTGGGGCACTAGGGCTCTGGCTCAGGTGCTGCTGGGCTCTGTCTCAGGTGCTACTGGGCTGGGCTCTGGCTCAGGTGCTGCTGGACAAGGGGCACATTGGGCTACTGGGGCACTAGGGCCTGAGAGACTGGGATCTGCCTGCATGCCTTTCAAGCCTGCAGTACCAGTCATGAGGGTCTGTACTTCAAGCAAGGACAGCTGCAGGAATCCTTTCCTTGTTTACATTGTAGCTGCAGACCAGGTAAGGGGCTCAGACAGTGAGCCGCCGACAAGAATGAGGCAAGAGCTATGTTCTTTACTCTTACATACCTCTCCATCTGCTAGAAAGGAAGGGGTGAGTGTTAGGCCCAGTGGCAGACATTTAAGATGCCCTCTGTCCAGAAAGCACAATAATATCCAGTGTGACTTGAGATCGCTGGGGCTGGAGGCTCCCCAGCTGCTTCATCCAACAGGAAAACAAGAATCCCCACGGTACCCAGGCAACTGGAGCGATTCTCCTTATTCTGCATCTTCTTCAGACTATTTAGACAGGATAGAACAACTGGTGCTCAAGTAAAGCGCTCTGATACCATCGGGTCAAGTTCGCGCTATATCACAAAAATTACTAAGAACATTAAAAACTATCCTTTTAGCACCGATGGGCAATGTTGACACAACGTATAGCCCATTCTTCAAAAGCATCTCATCTTGGTATAATGTGCCACACCAACAAGGACATACCCATGATAGTCAACAGCTGCTTGAGGGGGGAGAAAATACTTAGCAGCTGGTCTAAATTTGAACATGACCAACTGTGCGTGCGTAGCAAAGTACCCCTGCATTGGATCTGGTGATGCCCAGCGGTGGGCACAAGAGAAAACAAACATGGAGAAGAGAAAAGGAGCACGCCTGTGTGCTTTCAAGGTATCAGCCAGCTGGAACATGATTTCTTATGCCACATTCTTATTAAAAGCGAACAGTAGTTGCTTGTTTGGTGTTTGTTATAGCTTACAGTAATGCTTTGTCTCTCAAGAGGAGGAAACCAACTGGCAAAAATAGGTTTCAATTTCTAGATTCATCAACTTCTTAATTAAGTTGTTGCTAATAAAGGAGTATTATTATGAATAAAGAAAAAGCACTCGGAAACATCTACAGTATGTGTTAAGGGCGGAGCTAGACTCTCAGCCATGGCTGGCCTTAACACTGGTGACGCACGGTGCAACAGTTGTTTTTTCGCTGCCTCCTACCCCATTTCCCCCTTCTACATGAATTCCCTCACTACCTCTCACCAACAATGCACCTCATCTCTCCATATCCCCTTTCTGGTCTAACATTTCATTTTTTTATAGGGCTCCCCGTAGCCCAATACACTCAGTTCTCTGATCTGCATGGCACACGTTCTTTTTAGCAGGCACATTAACCCTCTGCGCTGTGTGGGTGGCAGGAGTGCCCATGTGAGTGCACGGTGAGTGAATCAACAGTGTGAGAGTAGAGTGAGAGGAGTGACTGCAGGGTGAGTGAGGTGACCATATGAATTTGGGTGCAGATGTAAGTGCAGAGTGGGACGAATGAATGTATGGTTATTGATGGGCTTGTTTGAGTGAGATTGCAGAGTAAGCAGTGAGGGGGACAGATGAGTGAAGTGTCACATGAGTGCATGGTGAATAGTGTGCTATTGTGACTGCAGGGTGAGGTACAGAGTGAAGAGCGCAAGGGCATTATGAGTGCAGAGTAATCACTGTGATTGCAGAGTGAGCAATGTGCTCACTCTGCAATCACGGTGAGTGGAGGGAGGATGGTGTGAGTTCATGGCGAGTGGCATAAGTGCAGAGTGGTCCCAGTGAATGCAGGGTGAGCGGGTGAATGGTGTGAGTGCATGGTGATCAGTGTGAGTACATCATGATTGCTGTGCGTGCAGGGCGAGGGTGAAAGTGAAGGGCAAGAATGAGGAGTGAGTTGTCTGAATGCAGGGAGCATTCCCAGACATTTGAAGTAATTCATTATGTTATTGATGGCTGGCGTAGGGTTTCAGATATATGTTAAACTATTGCTCTTATGGCATTATTAAGGGTCCTGGAATTGAGGGTGGAGGAAATAAATATTGTGCTCAACCTGCAACAAACTTCCAGACTAATGATTAGGGTTGCCAGATCATTATATTGATGTCCCAGACTGTACAAAAATAAGCAATCACCTAAAGCCTGATTTCAGCACTTATATGTGCATACTTGGAACATCAAATATAAATAGAGCACATTTTTAATTGTGTTCTAGGACTGCCTGAATGATCCGTGACTGATAATTAAAGAGAACTATGACTTAAAAGTCCCATTTCAAATGTATACATACTATTACAGGCTTTTTGAATAACAAATGGATGGATTTTTTCTTTTGGTAAAACTACTATATTCTTTTTCATGAAATGCTTTCTCACACTACGGCAGCAAATGTAAAATACAATTGTAAGGAATAGACAGAGTGAGGGCCATGGGGTACTGGAACCAGAAAAAGAACTAAGCCTCTGTAACCAGTTTACAAAGGTATGTAAATTTGCAAATTGTCTTTAAAGACCTGTGAAAAACTCTGGCGTGCCGGTGATAAGACTCCAGACACTGCCCAGCCGAGCCCCCAACAGGTGGAGCTGCAGAAGTCCGGGCTGAGACACATGACGGGGGGAGCTGAAGTCCTATTAACCCTATGGGCGTTGCATGCCTGGTATGTGTGCATATAAGAACATTCAGTTAAACGTTCACTGAATGCCTCCGCAGCAACACTTCAGCTACCACCTCTACCCCGGTAACTAAAGGGCGTGCTAAAGGGGTGCACATAGGCACAGTTTCACAACAAGGACCTTACGCCTAAATGCTAGGAAGAATTGAGAAGAACAGTTAATGTAAGTGCAAACGCTTCTAGCAAAATTCTATAAAGGGGTGTCTGGCATGACCACTGACGACCTGCAATATTTAATTTTATCGACCATTCCAATATCGGAATAATTATTAATGACAAGAAAACTTTGATTTTACATAGGGGCTGTGTTAATTTTGCAGCTCAAATGCATTTTAAAAAACAAAAGTGGCTGTAAATTAACCCCCTAATACCACCCGCAATGAGTCTGTCATGATGCGACTTGAATGAATGAACCCAAGGTGACCCACTAAATAAAAGGCACAGCAACCTCTTTAGTGCCAATTATGAATAAGATTTCATTAGGGCACTTTACAATGTTAAAATGGTCAGAACACTGGCGTACGCATTCTATAGTTACCTCGAAACTTTAGCCACACCCACTGAGCTATCTCCCTGTGAGCACAAACCAAGACCCATAGTACACACACGGATCTCAGTGCGGGACAAATCAATCTCATGACCCATCCAGTGTGGGCCGCATTTGGAACCTTGTGGTCCTAGGCAGCACCAGGCGTTTACCCGGTGAGTGGTTTAACTAGAACTTGGTTACACACACACACACATACACACATATATATGTATATTACCTACTGGCGGTCGCCAGTAGGTAGTTATAGTTAGGACCTACCTACCATAGGAAATCCGCAACATTCTATTGGGAATAACTCTGGTGCCGGTTGAGGAATTTGTGTGTAATTTTCCAAAATTTTGGCCAGCTCCGCTTCGCTCCTTCCCTGGAAGTTTCGGGGGGATTCATGAAGTGGGGGCTGAGAAAAAAGGGGGGTCCCAAAACGTGTTTTCCCCATGTTAATTTCCATAGGACGGTCTGACAAGTCTACAGCCCGAACCGCTGAATGGAATTACGCCAAATTTGGCAAAATTGTAGTGACTGGTACGCAGATGTGCCTTTGCTATAGTTGGTGGAAATTGCTCCAGTGTTTTTTTTGAAAATTAACTTAAAAAACACATATATATCTATAGGCGCGCTCCGAGCGCTCACCGGTAAGCGTACCGGGGAGCACACCCGGCGCGCTACGGGAGTGCGCGAGCGGAAAGCTGATTGGCTGTCGGGTGTCTGTCAACATTCTAAACAGTCCGGAGAGTCCGCAATCTCGTGTCTCGGTAGAATCGAGACACAAGAGGTGAAAAAGAAAGAGGGAAATAATTAAAAGGGGGCAGAGTAGATACCCCCTGACTCCCTAGGTTTTCTGAGGGGGGCCTAGAAGGACCCTGAAGGGTAAAAAAACTTTTTTTTTTGTTGAAATTTTCACGGGGTAAGCGCTGGGTGCGTTCCCAGGTGCGCTCTCCAGAGCACCAAGGGGAAAACAGTGAAAGAAAATAGTTTAAAAAAGAATTGGGGTGAGAGGCACTCTACCCTGCTCTCTTTTAAAGTTTTGAAGTATTACATTTCACTCTTTTCTGAAACTACACAAAATGGCGGCGATAGGGTGTATCAGAGACAGATCGTGAGAGAAAGGAGGCAGGAAATGAAGAAGAGATATCAAATATACATTGGTAAAAATACAGTGGGAGAAGGGCAGTAAATATGAGTAAACATACTATGTAACATAAAAATTGTGCACTCTATACTATAAGTATTTCATTATACTACAATCACTTCGCTTTTACCTCATAATTAGAAATAAAAATGAATAATATGTCAACTAATTTTGAATTTGTAATTAATAATTTATTGTTCAGATTTCTCATAATTTAATAGAACTTGTAGCATGTCCTCATCTGGTATTTCATCCTCATTCATATATTTAATCTCCTCATGAAAGTTGTTCATTGATGTTTGTTGGCATTCTATTTCATCCAAACATTCAATTCTTCATCTAGAGATTGATTCAAAAAATCTTTTAAGTCATCTTCTGTTTGTGATGAAATGGTGCTTTCAATATCCATGACATTCTCATTTTCAAGATGTGTTGATGTAATTTCAAAATAAATATCCTTGCTGTCCTCCATTTTAATTTCAAATTTCTTGCTGTAAATTGCAGAAAAAAGTAATCACTTTCAATTATCGTTTTTAGTAATACATAACATAAAAGTAGCTTAATCAAGTATTTAGTTCTTTAAAATTAATTGGGCAGTGTATAGTATCAGACAGGAACTAGAAATATAAAGCACTGCATGTGATGAAGCCAATCTTAAACAATATTTATAACAGAAGGACTGTAAATAACTAATGGAAAACATTTTCCAAATTATCTTAAAGTGTACAACATAGTTCCCCTTACAAATTAACAACTCACCTTTTTGAAAATAGAAGAGTTAGTAGTGTGTTATTCTAAGTCCAGCAATTGAGCACCCAAATTTTCTCTCAAAAGTACCTCAGACTGGGGTATTACAAAATGGCCGTGTTTTCCTCTCATTTAAGATATATACATAACCAATCAAACTTCATCATACACAAATTCCAAACTAAAGTAATATTTTGATTGGTTCTAAATTTCAATACTTTCAAATGTGTTTTCCCCATGCAATTTTCCATAGGACATTTAGACACGCCTACAGCCTGAACGGATGAATGGAATTACACCAAAGTTGGCAAAATGATAGGTACTGGTATGTAGTAGGGCCTTTTCTATATTTCTTTGAAATTGCTCCTGTGGTTTTTATGAAAGACAACTTCAAAAAAACATATATATCAATAGGCGTGCTCTGAGCGCTCACCAGTACGCGTACCGGGGAGCGCACCCGGCACGCTACGGGAGTGCGCGAGCGGAAAGCTGATTGGCTGTATGATGTCTGTCAACATTCTTTACAGTCCGGACAGTTCGCCATCTTGTGTCTCGGGAAAATCGAGACAGCTGAGGTTAAAAAAAAGGGGGAAATGATTAAAAGGGGGCAGGGTAGACACCCCCTGACCCCCTAGGTTTTTTGAGGGAGGCTTAGAAGGACCCTGAAGGGCCCAAAAACTATTTTTTTAAACATTTTCACGGGGTAAGCGCTGGCAGCTTTCCCGGGTACGCTCTCCGGTACGCGCACCACGGGGAAAAACAGTGTAAAAAAATAGAGTAAAAAAATAATGTAGAGTGTTTAGAGGTAAGTTAGCTCTGAAAAGAGCTGTTGTGTTATGTGTTTTTTTTTTGTACCTACAAGTAGGTAGCAATGCAGAGTCTTATATTCAAGAGGAAAACTCTATTCCCCTCATCTGTAAAATGCACCATCTCTCCTATACATGCCTTGCATGTTGTAACGCAAGTTGTTGTGATAAATGGAACCCATACCATAGTCTCTTAGGAAATCAGAAACAGATTTATTCACATGTTTCCTTGCTTTCTCAATCTGTGGACAAAATTGGTTGGACCAGTTCCATTTTTGCCTTTGGCATACATTAGAAAATACCAAGGCAGTTTTTGGAAAAAGTGACATCAATTGCCCAAAGATGTCCTTTAAAAGCATTTCCAGACCTATCCCAGTCAAAGTGCCTAGGCCATTTCCACCACAGTGCACAATTATAAGGTCAGGGTGTGGTAAATGCATAAAGGATTTTACCAATGGTATCAAGTGGTGACTTCTCAATCCTCTCTGTCCAATCCATACAATGTCCACATTTGGTAAATCAAGGTTGTAAATACCTCTGTTAGCTGCATATTTTTGACTCCAGTGGACATAGCTATGACCCACAAACCAGACTTGTGGCTTTTTGAAGGTAGATGTGCTTCTAGTCAGATGAGTTGTGGAAATGAAGTGGCAGTTCGATTATGAAAAAAAGTGTTTGAGAATCAGTGCAGTTGAAAAACCAGAAATTATTGGTGCTTTCTTAAAAATCTCCACTGAAAATTAGGGTGCATGCTTTTTTTTTTGTAAAAAGTCATTTCAATGGTTGGGAAAAAGTCATTTAAAGAAACATTGCAGTTGATTAGCTAGTAGATTGAGAGGTCAAACACCCTTGATGGATTCTTTTGCAACATAGTATGGTGAACTTGTGAACTGTGTGCTGGGTTAGGAGGGAGTTACCATGGTTACAGGGTGAATGAGCACTGGGGGGATGGGTGAATGTTATGTGAGTTTCAAAGTCTTGAAATGTACAACCAATTAAAATGTGCAGTTTGGTTTTGAATTTGTGTGGGAACAATTTTGATTGGTATGGTACAAGAATATGGGTCTGAAATGAGAAAGAATCTATGCCATTATTCTCAGGCTCAAGTGAAAGAAGCATTATTCAGAGATTCTGCTTAAGAATATCTGTTGACTGTCTCTGACACTGTTTTACATCTTCCAAAGCATTTTTAAAGGTGAGTAATGATTCTTTTAAAAAAGATAGAGAGCTTAAAGATTTTTGACAAGTATCACAGTGAGTGTCTGTGTGAATTAAGGAATTATATTTTTACCTTTTTCCATAATGTTAGCTGTGTGTGCTTACAGTTTGTATTGTAGTGTAGTTCCTATTATCCCAATAGGCTCTGCGCATTGGAATAATACCTTCAATAGTATAGGCCTAGACCAGACGTTAACTAGGTCTTCTATTGTCGATATTAGACTTAAAGTTTTGGGTTTGCCAGCTAGCTCAGAGTTCACTAGAAACTTTCTCGAATAGGCAAGGAGGAGTTGAACCTCCCTGGATAGACAAGAAGGGATTTAGTTTCTGACAACCATAGAACATGACAACTTTGCTCTCCCCTAATCAAGAGTGTATCTCTAGAGTCGTGTGAAAACAAAAGAACACTTATTTTACTCAGTCAGTACGTGCATTCTTAGTCTCACCAGATTGTAGAGAAAAGGAAGAGACGGGCATGTTCAATAAAAGATGGTATTTATTGATCAGTCTCTTTTCTCATACAAGAGAAATGGATCGATATTATCGCAATACTTATGGTTAAGTAAAGTGCATACAATAAAAGCAGAAGTATAAAATAATACTGTAAAAACATTTATATGGTTTCTAAGCCATAAGGTGGTTTAAAATGAATAAAATGAATATATACACATATACATTTGACTAATCGTACTCAACTGGTGCTTCTAACTACGCCTACCCCAGTGTACCTGACCTAAGCCTAATACCTGGGCGGGGATAGAAAGTAGCAGTTTAAGTTAAGTTTGTTTTGCCAAGTGACTGACTAAAGAATTCTCTGCGAGGGGTTATTCAGTTCTGTACCTGGAATCTAGGATGAATGAGGGATGGTATCTCTCGTCTCTGGTCTCGATATTCCAGGCTGCCTGCGAGGGCTACCCGGAAGCGCCGGAGCTGGATTTCTTGGCAGGAGAAAGGCAGCGTCTCGTTTTCAGCGCGTCAGGAAGGCGGGGCTGCGCCAGCGGGGTCTGCTCTGCTTCTGGGCTTCGGCAAGTCTGGCTGCTCCGATCTCGTCACCACCGCGTGTGTTTGCTTAAGGCAATACCGGTAATATTTATACCTGTAAGGTGCCGAGATTGACGTAAGGATGGACATAGATACGTCAATAAGGATGTCATACGAGCTGGTCGTTAGCACATTCTTTTGCTGAAGTTCTCGGTGAAATCAAAACAATGGCCGCAGAGTTTTTCCCAGGTTGTCATAGGTTTGATTTGTTTTGAGAACTCCGTATGCCTTATCAGGGGCTGGAGGAATATCGCTTGTCTAATTAGATGGCAAGCCTTATGACCTAATCAGATAACACGTTCCTGTGCTGTAGTGTGGCTTCATCAGATAACGGTTTCTGCATCATGGGATGGCTGCTAGTTAACTTGTTAACCAGAACAGGGTCAGGAATAGGGGGATCGATACAGAACCTATAGGAATACATCACACCCACTCCACGCTAACTATGGCCATGTTTACGAATCTAGGCATAGTAAAACATACTGTAGAGTATCGTGTATACCTTACCACCCCAAAATACATAAAATGCATTTTGAAATTATCTAATATACGGAAAAAGCAGACACATGTATTATATGCACTCAAGCTGTAGAATAATGCTAAAGTAAACACGCAAATCTATACATAATCACTAATTTGTATATGAGAATTTACACATGAAATGGCTCTTAATACAGAAAAAAGGTTCGAGACCATTCCATCACAGAATAAAATAATTATGAACATACCAGCGGGCAGCTAATGTCTATAAAGTATCTAAAAATAGAAATTTTAGTTCTCTAAGAATAGTTCTTACTTTAAGCAGAAGATAAGTGTCCCGAAAAAATCGTGAAAATATTTTGGGGCTGCTGAAAAAATCGCTGTCCGTGAACTGGAGGGGAATTTGTTCATGGTATTTTGCTATTCTAGTTGAAGGCCAAATTCAGGGAACGCCGTGTGCTAGCTTGCTCAAAAGTCGTTATTTCTGCTCTGGTGAGAACATCATATCATTTAGACTTTTGAAAAAGCTGTCAAGAGCTTCCTGGGAGAGTTCCACTAACTCGGAAAAAGGTGTAACCATGCATTCGTGTGCATGATTGTCTCCATTGACGTTTTGATTAGGATTGCTGACAGAAGGTCGTACCTGATCGATGCTGCTTTCATCTTGAACTTCACTACCCCTTATTCGTAGTGGTGAAGTTTCCACAAATGCCGTCATCAGGATTGGTAGCCGTTGAGGGCAGCACAAAGTATGAGCCGTTATTGGACTCAACAATGTTTCTGCATCCATTGGCGCATCTGATTGTAGCGTCAGACAGGTGTCCAACACGCATTCTTCTCCGCATAGCAAGCACCTTAATACAGGTAAAACACATCGATGCCACATTGGTCGAAATGAAAGAAACCAAGTCATGTTCAGGTCTCTAAACAGGGATAGTCCCAGGATTTTTGATATCCGGTCCCGGTATCCAATGGCTCGGATTGTTTCTTCCCTTGTCGCAGGTGTTTTGTCTGTGACACGGTTTGCCATAACGAAATATAAGGACTAAGAATAGGATTCCTGCAATTAGTCCCAAAATGAGGGGAAGTCCGCCAAAAATCGAATGGACGAAATCTGGAAAAATACCCAGTATGGCTTTGAATGGTGTTAATGCCATCGAAAATACTGTCTTAAATACTTTTGAGACTCCACTGGTATCAGAAATATTTAAGATTTCATTCAGGATTTCTGAGAAATGTATGGGGGAATTAGTTGATAACAATGAGTGAATCTCTGCAGTCGTCCTTGCGACTAGGAGATCATACGTTTCTTTTGATGACGTGAGCCTGGTTGGCGTCTGAAGAAGCACTGTTTTCATTCTGCTTAATGTATCTATTCGAATAGAAGTAATTTTCAAGTTAGGCCATGCCCTTGCCTCCCTGTCTGGAAAGGAGCTGGGGAACAATGAGTGTCCACAGCACATGACCTTCGCAGTCGTAGTTACGAGATAAGGAGTCCCGGGCATAAGACTACAACATCTGCGATCCACAATTAGAATGTAACTCCCATTATAGAGTCTTTGAAAGAATGGTTCTATCTCTGTTGCAGGTGCGCCTAGCTGGTGACATGAAAGGTTATTTTAGTTCCCTTCACAGGCTCCATGCAAACTAATTCCATTACACAGAAGTGTACCGCTTAGTGACATCGCACAATTATTGCCACTAAGAAACACTTTCTGTCCTTTATTACTGACACATGCATGTGAATAGGGCAAGTTCCATGTTGTCTTAATGTACCCTTTTCCCAATTTTTCGTACATGCCAGCCTGTATATATTTTTGGCAGTATTGAAACCTGAAGGTAGATATTGGAATATTAATTATCCCATGTATTATCCATTCACTGACAGGTCGTTCTGACATTGTCACTGGTAATCTCTCGAGTTTCTCAATGCTCAGGATTGTATAATCAGCACCCTTCTGTGCCATACTGATTTGTTTATCAGTAAGGTTAAAGATATTGAATAGTGACGTTGTGTTGATTAAACGCCAAGGCACATAGCCCGAACGCAGATTTTGTAACGTCCAGCCAAGCTGTACAATAGAACGCAATTGAGACTGACTGTGTTGTAACAACAGTAAGTCCTGCGATAATATGTCGATTGCTGAAGACACAATGCTGTCCAAAGAAAAAATTCTGGAGGACAGAGTCATTAACCCATTGTCCACTACAGAAAGTGATTTTTCCAAATTGATACGGTCAATTTCCCGTATACTTTCTGCTGTCTCAATTTGAGTCACCTTCCAGGCCTCGTTGTAAGCTGCATATACAGAGGCTGCTATGAAGCGTTTTTGACGCTGTTTGCGCGGTCCCATAATGAAATCACGCAAGTCAGCACCATCAGTAAGTAAAGTTAGGTGTTGCTTAATTTCTGTCAGTGTGGAAGTTTGTAGCCATTGAAGGCATAATTTGCCCACACTGTAGGTGGTTATTATCCCTGGGTGTTGTCTTTGGGAATATCTAGGGTCTGGCCTGGTCAATTTGAACCCCTGTGTTTTGTTCAGGAATCTGTCTTGACAGTTATTAGTATCTGTGGGCCAGATCAACCACTGTTTCCAATCAGGATGTGTTCTGTTTTGGTTTAATACATAGTTTATGTCTATCTCTTCATCTGTAGAGCTATTGCTGTTCATTGTTGGCTTTGGAATAGACGGTTTATTTAAGTCTTTGATTTTGGCTAGGCCAAGACAGGTAGTTTGTTGAACAGTGTCATTTAAAAATATAATTTGTTCTGGGATCATGCAGGCTCTAAACAATGATTCTATACCTTGTACTTGCCATTCTTTTGTACCCCAAACACTTTTTACTTCAACATTTTTGTCCCAATAATCGAAACCAAAAGTATTCATTTGTTCAAAAAATTAGTCTGAATATATCAATTTCGTGTTTGTTATCATGTTCTTTGTCCCTGTCTTATTTGACAATTTGAAATAAAATGTTTCAGCATTACTTGTGTTGAACCCTGAAAAGTATGAATATTTGTCATAAAAGGTTCTTGAGCTTCCTTTTGGAGGGGTTGCACAATGTTCCCATTGATTATAATTTAAAACATTTCTAGGTTGTGCCGATTTATGTAGAAAATGGTTACCATAATGGTTGTAACAGTACATACTATCATAATTAGTCGAACCCTGCAAATAATCATGTTTGGTAAATTTAGCAGACATCACTAAGTCAGACATCATATTATTAATGCTTTCAAAGTCCCAATCATCTGCAAATGAGCTTGTTTTTACAAAGTCACTCAACGAGATCTTGATTTGGTGTGGATATTTCAGGATTTCAACTGGACCATAAATTTCGTACTCAGTATTGTCCCATGGTACCCCACCCGGTATAGGATTGGCTTTGAAGTTGACTGAAGAAAGTTCTCTTTTCTCGACGTGTGAAGATGTGTGTGGTTTGAGGATCAAGTTGATTTTCTGACTTGCTGTGTCCATTTTAGAATATTTTCCCTCAATGAAGCGTCCCAAAGTTAGTACCATGATGAGCCAAAGTATGAGGATAAATGCACCAAAGCCCACCCAAAATTCAATCCATGGAGAAATCAGATATGTTTCTTTCAGTTGTTTCAAAATTTCTTTAGCTTTATCTTTAAAGGTTTTTGTTGATGGCTGTGTTTTTGATTCACTGAAGTCTTCAGAGGAATCATCGAAGTTTATGAAGTAGCCGGATGCAGTTCTGTCAATTGTTCCAATTGCTTCAGGATTACTGTTTCTTGCATATTCGTTTGTTACTTCATTGTAGGTTGGTGTGTCTCTGCTAAATGTTTTTATTTGGGTTTTCAGAGGTTTAAGTTCCATTGCATTGTTGCATAGTCCTTGTTGTTCTTCTGTAGGCGTTTCGAATGTGATTAGCCTCTTAGTTAGGACCTCTGTATTTGTAGCAAACCTTGGTGTTCTACTACTTATCGGGAGTCCACTTGGCCTACTGTTTGTTATCGGCCACATGATTGTGGTTTTACCAGGTCGATGGATACAACTCGGTTCTCCTTTTTACCAGCAAGCGGCGGTAGTACAACTGATCTTGTCCCGTTGATAGACAAGACAGGAACTGCTTTTCTGTAAGAAGGCCCAAATTCCTTCTTTACCGCGATCTTTTCTCTGACTAGATCCCCGACTTTTGGAATCCAGACAGGTCTTGCTGGGACAGGTGGTGGTTCTTCAGTGGTTGTTGGCTGCTGTTTCAACTTTATGTTGCTCAGGTCTTTTCTTGTTTTGTTTAAGTCCTGCAAAATAGCCAAACGATCTTTGATATCAAAGCTTTTTTCCTTCACCACTGAAGTCTGACTGTCGAGATCTAAGACTAACATCCTAGTTCCAAACAATAATTCGTACGGACTGAATCCCTTCAGAGAATTTCTTGGCAGGTTATTTAGACTACGTTGGACACTTATTAGATGTTTGACCCACCCAGCTCCCGAACCTAATACCTTTGCTGTTATAGATTGCTTTATGTCACGGTTTTTTCTTTCAACAATTCCGTTCCCCTCAGGGTGAAATGGACAAGAATACCGCAATGCAATGCCCATGCTGGTCATGGCCTCCTTATAAGTTCGAGAGCTAAAAGCAGGACCCTGGTCAGAATGCAGCATGTCAATTGCGTATGTGCCGATAAAGACTCGCAAATCTTTTATAACAGTTCTGGCGTCAGCCGATCGCTGGGGCCACATCCATATGAATCTCGTGCATGAGTCCACTGTGACCAGGATATATTTATAGTTACCATCCCTTTGTAAGGGACCACAGTGGTCCAGATAAACACAGGCTAATGGTTTATCAGAGATTAGAAGGGGCGTCTGTGCTGGTCGTCTCACCGTTGATACTTTCATTCTTTGACATATTTCACATTCTAAAACATAGTTCCTTGTTTGTCTTCTCATTTGTGGCCACCAGTATCTCTGTTTTAATAATGATACTGTGGCTGAGACGCCAGCATGTACAGAAGCAAGCCCTTCGTGTGCCGCTATTATCAGTCCTAACCTATGTTCCATGTTTGGAATTACCCTATCCCCCACTCCAGGGATTCGGGCAAAAGGAACATTGTTTGCATCAGTTATGTATGAGTATTTTACTGGAAAACCTTTCGGGAGTGTTTCTATCGAATCCTTTTCTGTAGCGCTGACAGCCTGTAATATCTCGCTGTCTATTTTTGTTTTTGACCATGTGATGGCTGCTACGGAAGCCGTTTGCACAGCTGCCTTCGCGGCCTCATCAGCCAATGAATTCCCTGCAACGTGAACGCCATCACATTGATGACTCAGTGTATGTATCACGTGAGTCTTTGGTAGTTCTTTTTGTAAAAGAACTACTTGTTCCCAGAGCATTTTATGCTTGATTGTGCCTCCTTTTGCATCCTTAAAACCATTCTGAAGCCAGATCTGCAAGTATTCATTGTAAGACTGAACGCAATAATACGAATCGCACACTATGAGTGTGGGGAATTCTCGATCGGTATTTTCAAGCGCCATCTTGAATGCCAGTAGTTCAGCTCGCTGAGCTGTACAATCTCCTAGAGATTGTGTTTTAGTGACCGCTGGTTTAAATTTCCCTTCGTGCCAGCAACCTTTAACAATCGCGCACGCAGCACTGTAAGCTTGTTTACCCCCCACTGCGGGTTGTGCTGATCCGTCTGTATATATTATACAGCCGTAATGTTCTAGAGGCAGAATTTCGGTCGGCGGAGGACATTCGAATTCATATTGGAGAAATTCTTGTGTTTTTAAGTTAGGATCAAATTCGTATGCCACGTCTGTTGCAGCAAGAGAATTAGCCCATTGTATCCATCTCGGATGGAGCGCTTTAGCATTCGGAATGCTTGCTTTTGTTACAGCCTCTAGGGCTGGTATCGGTGTCACGATTATTATTCGTTTACCTTGTGCCAAGTCTCGTTCTTTTGCTATAGCTGTCTGTGTTGCAGTTAGAATTTTTTCCGTTGGGCTAAATTTAATTTCAGCTTTAGTGTACAAGTGTGATTTGAATGCAATTGGTACCTTTTCTCCCTCATTAGAGGTCAGGTATGTGAATCCGCATCTTCCTGGGATGACTCGAATCACAAGATTGCGTGTGTTATCACGTGTTTCTAATTTTATTTTAATTAACATGTCAGTTTGTAAGGATCTCAGAATTTCTGTGTGTATCTGAGTCCAATTGGTTTTTTTAAAATCTGGTTTTATTAGATCATAAAGGGGTTTTACCCTTTCTGCGTAATTTGCAATGTATGTTCTTCCGAAATTTAGGAAGCCTAGAATTGACTGTAGGTTTTTTAGTGTTCTAGGTGCTTGGAGTACGGCACATTTCTCTAGGAAATTGTCAGCCAGGCTTTTGCCTTCACTTGATAATTCATATCCTAAGAACAGGACTGTTAGATGGGCAATTCTAGATTTTTTTAAAGTTGAATTTGTAACCCTCTGCTGCGAACCCAAGTATTATGGTGTTCACTCTCTTCAAGTGAGTATCCAAGTCATCATCTGTTAGGTATATGTCGTCGACATAAGATAATGCTTCGTCATCATATGTTTGTAGTAATTCTGTTACTCTCGCTGAGAATACTCCTGGGCTGTTCTTGTACCCCTGGGCTAACCGACAGAATTGTTTTTGAGTGCCATTTATTGAGAACGCGGATAAATATCTGCTCTCTGGTGCTATGTTTTGACAAAAGAATCCATTAGAGATGTCTAATGTTGTTTTGTATTTTTGCGCACTATGTTATTCATTAGTGCAGCACTATGCGAGTTTTGCACTGCAAAAGTTTTGCAACATGAGTTAAGGTGTCTGTAATCCAAAACTAGACGATATGAATTGTCTGGTTTGGAGACCGGAAACAAAGGGTTGTTCATTTGTGAGGTGCAAGTTTCAATCACCCCCTGGTATTCTAGTTGATCTAGGATTTCTTTTACCTGTTTTTTAGCTTCTTGCTTAATTGGGTACTGTCTTTGTGCAGTAGGTTGTGATTTTAACTGGATTTTGTGAGGAGGAGAGTCCACTCCTCATCCCATCCTACGTGATTTTTATATAAAGCAGGAGCTTGAGCTACTGCCCACTTTCTAGCAAGTGTGTATTTTTTATGAATTGGGATATGATTTGAGAAGGCAGGCATAATTATTTCTTCGCCATGAGGGCAGTCCCTGACAAACTCTGGTGGCCAGTCTTTTTCAGCTAGAAGGATGTCATAGCCCTTGGAGAGATTTTCCCAAAATAGTCCCCTTATTTTTCTAGTCTTATCCCCTTCTATACGTAAAGTTATTTCATATATTTTGTGAGGTTTGCTAACTCTGGTGTCTGCAGTTTCCACTTGAAGGTATTCATTCGTGTCCACTGTCTCCAGATGATTCATAAGGACTTTGCGAGCTATGCTCACTTCTGCTGCGCTGTCTAGAATTGTCTGAGCCCATTCTCCGTTTTTCAGTTGTGTCCTCAGTATTCTCGGCATTGTTAACTACTTTAATACTGGCTACCTTCTTTTTTGGAAATTGTAATTTCTTTTTTAGGTGAGCAGGTTCCTTGTCTTTGGACTTGGCGTGCTCTTCTCTTTGTTCTGATCGTCCTCTTCTTTCCGATTTCTGCGAGGAAGTCTGAAAAGATTGAGAGGGGCGTGTATCAAAATCTTGATATCTATCAGGCTTTTTAATATTATCCCTATTTCTAAGGTTATATCTTTTCCCAGAGGGATCACTTTGGGGAGACCTGTGTCTTTGGTTTGGAGATTTTTCTCTCCGCCGAGGAGACCTTCCTCTGGACTGGAATTTCTTTTCTTTAGGATTGGATTGTTTGTTTCCATCCCAGCTCTTTTTTTGTGATGTTAAATTATTATAAAAAAATACTTTTTCAGGACTTTCAATCAGTTGTGGTTTTACTGGTATTCCACCTAAACTATCTCTACCTAGTTCCTCATAGGATTTTTCTATAATTCTGGCAATTTCAGCTGGTTGTTCTGCTATATCTATTTCTTTTAACCTCTGGCGGATCGCCACGTTTGCTGCTTCTCCCTTTATGTTGGCTAATATTATAGCCGAGACCTGCTTGAAGTCTTTCAGTAATTTCATACCAAGAGTTAAAGCGGGTTCTGGACCGTATTCATCTTGAATTTGTTTTAGCACATCTGGTATTACCGAGATGGATGGAACGCCATGCGTTTTTGTATAAATGGAAGCAAAGACTGTACCCCAAGTGTCACAGTCCTCCACCTGTGGTGCGATTCCCATTGGAAGACAGATAGTCAGAATCCTGTGTTTTTCTAACGGGGTGGTGTCTGGAAACACTGCCTCTATTTGGGTGATTTTTTGTGCTAACCAGAATGGTATTTGTTCCCTTTTAGCTGGTACTTTACCTAGGCAGGACTGTATGTTCTGTGGTGTAATTTTATTTGTGTTCCCCTGATGAGGGGTCAGCTGTGGAATTTTAATTGCTGGTTGGATTGTTGAAGTCCGCATCACATATTGGACTAATTGTCTATGTACTTTTATTAATTGTTTTAGTTGTACTAAAAGATTTGCTGCAGACATCCCATCGATGTCTGGATGTGGTGTGTATCCGGCTAGGACCGGCCACGTTGCTCCTGGTCTACCTAAAGGACCGAGCCTGGTGATGTGATTATTGTGTTTTAGGGCGCCATTAAACAAGAGCAGGTGCTCTTGAAATTTAAGTGGTACTTCCACCTCCTCGAAAGGAGTGTACTCTTCAGGAGGTTCCTCTGTTTTGTAATAGTGGAAGACCTTTGTTACAGCGTTAGCTGCTGGAAAGTTTATCCATGAATAGAATACATCTGTCTGCCGATATTCGTGTGCCTCTATTACGAATATGACTGTGCCACCTCTAGGTGTCAGTCCATTTTCTATAAGTTTTAAAGTTATAGATTTTCTTGTGTTGACCGGGATGATTATTATACCCGGGTCTGCTTCTTGCAGTGCATTATCAGCTGCTACGAGTTCAGCTGCTATTCTAGCTGCCTCTCTTTCTCCTTCACTGTCTGACATTGTACTGTCCAGAAGGTTATTCCGCTTGTTTGCAGATCAGGTTTCTTATGGAAACAAAGATTAGATGCACAATATTTTGGAACAGTGTATCCTTCAACGTTGACTAAACCAAGAACCATACATAGGAGTTTCCTCCTGCGAGGTTTGGCGGATATGACCTTTCACCCACTCCAGACGTCTTTGGAGTATTATGGGAAAAAAGGGGTCTGAGTGAAATAGCACGACTGAGTTACTCTAATGTCTTGCGTTAGTTTTATCGCCTTTGCCAAACACGTTGGGCGCCATGTAGTGTAGTTCCTATTATCCCAATAGGCTCTGCGCATTGGAATAATACCTTCAATAGTATAGGCCTAGACCAGACGTTAACTAGGTCTTCTATTGTCGATATTAGACTTAAAGTTTTGGGTTTGCCAGCTAGCTCAGAGTTCACTAGAAACTTTCTCGAATAGGCAAGGAGGAGTTGAACCTCCCTGGATAGACAAGAAGGGATTTAGTTTCTGACAACCATAGAACATGACAACTTTGCTCTCCCCTAATCAAGAGTGTATCTCTAGAGTCGTGTGAAAACAAAAGACAACTTATTTTACTCAGTCAGTACGTGCATTCTTAGTCTCACCAGATTGTAGAGAAAAGGAAGAGACGGGCGTGTTCAATAAAAGATGGTATTTATTGATCAGTCTCTTTTCTCATACAAGAGAAATGGATCGATATTATCGCAATACTTATGGTTAAGTAAAGTGCATACAATAAAAGCAGAAGTATAAAATAATACTGTAAAAACATTTATATGGTTTCTAAGCCATAAGGTGGTTTAAAATGAATAAAATGAATATATACACATATACATTTGACTAATCGTACTCAACTGGTGCTTCTAACTACGCCTACCCCAGTGTACCTGACCTAAGCCTAATACGTGGGCGTGGGTAGAAAGTAGCAGTTTAAGTTAAGTTTGTTTTACCAAGTGACTGACTAAAGAATTCTCTGCGAGGGGTTATTCAGTTCTGTACCTGGAATCTAGGATGAATGAGGGATGGTATCTCTCGTCTCTGGTCTCGATATTCCAGGCTGCCTGCGAGGGCTACCCGGAAGCGCCGGAGCTGGATTTCTCGGCAGGAGAAAGGCAGCGTCTCGTTTTCAGCGCGTCAGGAAGGAGGGGCTGCGCCAGCGGGGTCTGCTCTGCTTCTGGGCTTCGGCAAGTCTGGCTGCTCCGATCTCGTCACCACCGCGTGTGTTTGCTTAAGGCAATACCGGTAATATTTATACCTGTAAGGTGCCGAGATTGACGTAAGGATGGACATAGATATGTCAATAAGGATGTCATACGAGCTGGTCGTTAGCACATTCTTTTGCTGAAGTTCTCGGTGAAATCAAAACAATGGCCGCAGGGTTTTTCCCAGGTTGTCATAGGTTTGATTTGTTTTGAGAACTCCGTATGCCTTATCAGGGGCTGGAGGAATATCGCTTGTCTAATTAGATGGCAAGCGTTATGACCTAATCAGATACCACGTTCCTGTGCCGTAGTGTGGCTTCATCAGATAACGGTTTTTGCATCATGGGATGGCTGCTAGTTAACTTGTTAACCAGAACAGGGTCAGGAATAGGGGGATCGATACAGAACCTATAGGAATACATCACAGTATGTCTTAGTTTATAAGGTAGACTTCTTTTTAAATTGTTTTTTATGCTTGGATTTAATGCTGGTATAGAGATAGTGTAATGGTTTCATTGGACTTGTAAATATGCTCGTTTTTTAGAAGCACCTTGTGCAACCTTTAACATGGGTGGAAGCAGTGAATGTGTGGAGAGGGATAGGAATAGCAGATAGAAAACCATATGAAATGGTGTGGGAGATGCATAAAGTATTTCAGTAATGGCATCAATTGAGATGGAATATAAGATAAAGAGGGGCATATTTACAAGCCCCTTGCGCAATGTTTGACATGGGTGCGCAGAGTAATAAAATTGGCACCCAGACAAGAATATGAAATGCCGTGAGAGATGCTTAAAGGGTTTTTCTAATGGCATAAATTGAGATAGAATATACAAAAAAAGAGAGGCATATTTACAAGCCCCTTGTGCAATGTTTGACATTAATGCTGGTATAGAGATAGTGTAATGGTTTCATTGGCATATTTACAAGCCCCTTGCGCAATGTTTGACATTAATGCTGGTATAGAGATAGTGTAATGGTTTCATTGGCATATTTACAACCCCCTTGCGCAATGTTTGACATTAATGCTGGTATAGAGATAGTGTAATGGTTTCATTGGCATATTTACAAGCCCCTTGCGCAATTTTTGACATTAATGCTGGTATAGAGATTGTGTAATTGTTTCATTGGCATATTTACAAGCCCCTTGCGCAATGTTTGACATTAATGCTGGTATAGAGATAGTGTAATGGTTTCATTGGCATATTTACAAGCCCCTTGCGCAATGTTTGACATTAATGCTGGTATAGAGGTAGTGTAATGGTTTCATTGGCATATTTACACGCCCCTTGCGCAATGTTTGACATTAATGCTGGTATAGAGATAGGGTAATGGTTTCATTGGCATATTTAAAGCCCCTTGCGCGATGTATGTGTGACTCTGTCTAAGATCACAGTGATGGGTGAATCAAGCTTCAGTCACAGTGTGATCTTAGGCACATGATCAGAATGTTAGATATAATGTACCATGTCTGTCTCTGCCAACAGTATGTGTGACTCTGCCTAAGATCACAGTGATGGGTGAATCAAGCTTCAGTCACAGTGTGATCTTAGGCACATGATCATAATGTTAGATATAATGTACCATGTCTGTCTCTGCCAACAGTATGTGTGACTCTGCCTAAGATCACAGTGATGGGTGAATCAAGCTTCAGTCACAGCGTGATCTTAGGCACATGATCCGAATGTTACATATAATGTACCATGTCTGTCCCTGCCAACAGTATGTGTGACTCTGCCTAAGATCACAGTGATGGGTGAATCAAGCTTCAGTCACAGTGTGATCTTAGGCACATGATCAGAATGTTAGATATAATGTACCATGGCTGTCTCTGCCAACAGTATGTGTGAATCTGCCTAAGATCACAGTGATGGGTGAATCAAGCTTCAGTCAGAGTGTGATCTTAGGCACATGATCAGAATGTTATATATACTGTACCATGTCTGTCTCTGCCAACAGTATGTGTGACTCTGCCTAAGATCACAGTGATGGGTGAATCAAGCTTCAGTCACAGTGTGATCTTAGGCACATGATCAGAATGTTAGATATAATGTACCATGTCTGTCTCTGCCAACAGTATGTGTGACTCTGCCTAAGATCACAGTAATGGGTGAATCAAGCTTCAGTCACAGTGTGATCTTAGGCACATGATCAGAATGTTACATATAATGTACCATGTCTGTCTCTGCCAACAGTATGTGTGATTCTGCCTAAGATCACAGTGATGGGAGAATCAAGCTTCAGTCACAGTGTGATCTTAGGCACATGATCAGAATGTTACATATAATGTACCATATCTGACTCTGCCAACAGTATGTGTGACTCTGCCTAAGATCACACTGATGGGTGAATCAAGCTTCAGTCACAGTGTGATCTAAGGCACAAGATCAGAATGTTAGATATAATGTACCATGTCTGTCTCTGCCAACAGTATGTGTGACTCTGCCTAAGATCACACTGATGGGTGAATCAAGCTTCAGTCACAGTGTGATCTTAGGCACATGATCAGAATGATAGATATAATGTACCATGTCTGTCTCTGCCAACAGTATGTGTGGCTCTGCCTAAGATCACAGTGATGGGTGAATCAAGCTTCAGTCACAATGTGATCTTCGGCACATGATCAGAATGTTAGATATAATGTACCATGTCTGTCTCTGCCAACAGTATGTGTGACTCTGCCTAAGATCACAGTGATGGGTGAATCAAGCTTCAGTCACAGTGTGATCTTAGGCACATGATCAGAATGTTAGATATAATGCACCATGTCTGTCTCTGCCAACAGTATGAGTGACTCTGCCTAAGATCACAGTGATGGGTGAATCAAGCTTCAGTCACGGTGTGATCTTAGGCACATGATCAGAATGTTACATATAATGTACTGTGTCTGTCTCTGCCAACAGTATGTGTGACTCTGCCTAAGATCACACTGATGGGTGAATCAAGCTTCAGTCACAGTGTGATCTAAGGCACATGTCCACAATATTACATGTAATCTACCATCTCTGGGTCTGCAAGCAGTATGTGCTTCTCTGTTCATATTGTTTCACTGTATCTACAGGCCAAAAACAGGCCTCCTATATATAAGCAAGACATAACATTAATTAAATCGTTTTTGACACAAAGCAAAGCAGATGTAATGTAAATCAGCCTTTTGTTGTATACTAGTGTTTATATTGTTTACTTATTGTAATTGCTATGCAATATGTTTGTAGTGGTCTATAATATGTTATTTTTTGTTTACCACAGATTATAATCATCTATACAAACAAAGAAAAAGATGCCTTCGAAACAAAGACGTGAAAAAGTTTATAAAAGAAAATTAAGGTCTAAGGAAAAAGAAAATCAAGAACCAACCAAAATAAAATCTTCAGAGAAAAAAAAATGCTCCTGGTAAGCAAACTAAAAATTTTCTCAGGAACTTATTGAAATGTCAAGAAAAAAATGTTTTTTTGCAAACAACAATGAAACACCTGTAATTAGAAAGAAGACAGGATGTCCTTCTAAAAATGTTAGACCTGTACAAGGAGATGATATTTTGTATAAGAAAAGAAGGAGCAACCAATTTACTGAAATTCGTAGACAAATGTTTTACAACAGAATAGTATCAAAAAATTTAAAGAGGTATCAAAAAAAGACCGCTTTTTACAAGAAAAAAAAACATAGTTAAGATTGTGGATGAAGCATTTAAAGTGAAAAATAAATTGTATAGTTTAGTAATGAATAGAATTCGTACACTTGATAAGGTAATCAATGTGTTCAAATCAAAATGTTAGTGGAGGAGAGTAATTAATCGAACTAATTTCTGTGATGCTTTTTCTGGAGAATGGAAGCATAGTTCAAGTTGTGAGCCATTTTTTAATGAAGAAAGTTACTTTCAGGATAATGATTTGGTGCATGCAGTTGACACCAGTGGTCGAGCATATGAGGTGAAGGACGGTTGTCCGGTTGAAAAAGAAGAGATTGTGCCTAGAAATACAGAAGAGGTGTTAGCTGATGAAGTTTTAGGGAGATGTGCTAAGGCTCCAGTGTATACATGGAATTGTAGTAGTATTTGTAGTGTCCAACAGGAATCAATTGATTCGTTTCGCACTTTCTTACGGACATATACTAAGAAAAGTGTGAAACAAAAAATGAAAATTTTACAAGAGTTAGATCCTTGTAGAGTGAGAGAAAAAACAGGTTTGCAAGGGCATTCACTGGCTTGTCTTTCAAGAAAAGTATGTCAGAGTGTTTTTCACCATTTTAGGATGTTAGCAGTGCATCATAATAAAGTGAGGAAATTAGTGAGAAGGTTGTATTATGCAAAAAGTCCAGCACTTAAACTAAAACAGTTAAACAGTGCTCTTTTGCATGGAACTGAATTAGATGTCAAAAACATTTGTGACGAAATTGAGTTTTGTTACTTTGGTGAAAAAGAGGTCAGTGCAGAAATTGATACAGTAGTAGAAGGTAATGTAGAGATTTTAAGTACAGAAAATTTGCAAATGAAATTACAAAGTTTAAGGTCAATTCAAGTGAAATGCCTAATTTTTCTTGGGTGTGTTGTTGACGAACTCATTATAAGCATCAGACTAGATTAGTTGATTTATATGTAAAAAGCGAAAAGATAAATAATAATGAGTGGAAGGATTTTGCAACTTATTTGTTGGTAGAAAATTGTTTTGATTTGGGCTCTGATCAACGTATTTGTAAATATTGCTATAATAAATTAAATGAAAACAGAATGCCTGCTAGAGCTGTTCATAACAATCTGGAGTTGGTAGACATTCCTTCTGAATTGATGGATTTAAATACCTATGAGTCTATTCTGATTCAATGTGTACATCCTTTTCAGGCCATTGTTCGCATGGAGCCTATGACAGGGAAATTGCCTCCTTCAGATTTACAGAGAGGATTAAAGGAAAGAGTTGTTTATTTGCCTCTAGATTTTAAGAAAAATATTGATACAATTGGTTTAAAAAAAAGTAGAAGAGGAACCTCTGGTTATTCTAGTTAATGGTGTTCCGACAAAAAGTAAGAAAATCTGGCAAGAATTAGTGGATGTTAGGAAAGTCAAGAAGGCAACGTTGTATTTGGTAAAAAGTAATCAGTACTATAGAAATGTGTATGTGGGAGAAGAAGAAACAACTGTAGAAGAGGACACTGATGTCTCTGCTGGGCAAATAGAAAAAGTTGATGTCTCTAGAAGTGAAGAAATTTATGAACATTATAGTGTTCATCCATTGCATTCCAAAGATGTAATGGGGAATGCTATTGACTTGTTTCAGATGAAAAAAGCCGAAGGAAGTCCCATTAGTGTATGGGAAGAAAGTTTGGAAGCTCGTTGTTTTCCACAGTTATTTCCAACAGGTGAAGGTGGACGATATGACGACCGACCTGTTCAAATTCCTGCATCTGAATACCGGACTTCAAGATTATATGCAGAAGATCCAAGGTTTCGTCAATGCATTCCATATTTGTTCCATCTACTGTTTGAGAGTGACTTGTCTGGACTTTCCTATGCAGTAAACCATATACTGAAAAGTGGAACACATCTACAAAATGTTTCGGCAAGGGATTTTATGGATAAAGTGAAACTGCAAGACAGTGTTTTGGAATCTCAGCTAATTAACCTCATGGCATGTCAGCGTGGTACTAACGAGTATTGGTACCATCGTCATGGGGAATTCAAATGTATGCTAAGAAACTTAGGAACTCCTACATGGTTCCTCACTCTTAGCTGTGCTGAGTATGCTTGGGAAGACTTACTTGAATTTCTACGAGAGGCAAATAAAAACATTGAAAATATTGAATACAAGACACCTGGAGAACTGTGCTCTTTGGATCCAGTTAATGTATGCAGGTATTTCAATCATAGGTTTGAAGCTATGATGTCTTTTATTACAAACAAAAAAAATCCTCCGCTTGGAGAGGTGTTGGATTTCTTTTGGAGAAAGAAGTATCAAGCAAGAGGTGCTCCTCATATACATATGCTGCTATGGATAAAAGATGCACCAAAATTTGGAACAGATTCAGATGAGAAAGTGATGAGTTTCATTGAGCAGTATTCTACATCTGCTGTTCCGAAAAGTACAGAAGAAAACAATTTAAGACATCAAGTTTTACGCTTTCAAAGCCATCGTTGTGGGAAATACTGTCGTCGAAAATACAAATCCAAGGACAAGTTCTACACGAAATGTCGATTTGCATTTCCACGTCCAGTAACATCGAAAGGAAGAGTCAACTATTTTATGTCTTCTCTGCGACATACTGTGACAAGAAAATCACCCAAAAATACATACAACCTAAGAAGAAATGAGGGATCCAAATTCATAAATGACTACAACCCAGTCATTTTGTCCATGTGGAATGCTAACATGGATATTCAATATGTGGCTGACAACTCTATTGCTGTGGCTCGATATGTGTACTCTTACATCACAAAATCAGAAAAGACGGAACTGAAGGAAATGTGGGAGGAAATTTCACATGAAAAGAGTCTAAGCAAGAAATTATACAGTTACAGTCTGAAGATGTTGTCGCATCGAGAAATTGGAGCATATGAATGTTCTGATCGGTTGTCATCAGCAAGTGTATATGCCAAATCTAGAACCATCATTTGGGTGAGTCTAGGTCTTGCTGCAACACGAAACCGAGTTTTGAAATCTGTACAAGAAATTGAGTATTTGGCGGAGAAAGAACCAGACAGTACAGATATTTTGAAGACAAACATGTTGGATACATACTATCCAAATAGAAGTACTCACCTTGAGAATGTTTGTCTCTATGAAGTTCTGCAAACCTATATTTTTAAAAAGAACGTCACAGAAGACATCAATAAAGGTGTATATGCTGTAATTGGTTGTGAAGGCTGTCTAGTGAAACAAAGAAAAGGCCATTTGATTAATCATCAAAAATTGAGTTTTGATTCTCCAGACAAAAGGGAATTTTATTACTTAGCTCATTTGCAACTCTTTAAGCCTTGGCGTACAGAAAAGGAACTACTTGGAGATTTTCTTACTTATGAAGATTCATTCAATGCAACCAAGGATACGATAGAATGTCCTGTTTTTTTCAAATTATCTCCAAATGTTGAACGAGGAAATACAGCAAGAAGCTACAATTGCAGCAGAGATTGCTAGAGATAGTTCTCAAGATAGTCAGAGTTCTGCTTCATTGAGTCAGGATCCACTAGGAGGACCAAGTATACAAAATGAAGCTGCTACTGTCATGGATGAAGTTGAAAGAGCCATGGAACAAGCTCAGGAGGATGGAGTTGACTTAGAAGATTTGGAAAAAGAACGAAACGTTGAGCAGAGACAAATATATGACGAAGTCACAGAACACATTGAGCATGGTTTATCTCATGAGAAAAAAGAGTGCTCATGTACATCATTTGTACCTGTCCGACTATATGTGAGTGGAGAAGCAGGAACTGGGAAAAGTTTCCTTATTAAAGCGATTGCAACATATTTGCAGACAACAACGGAGTCATCGCTCTCTTGTGTTGTTACTGCTCCAACTGGGTTGGCAGCACACAACATTAAAGGGATTACTTTACATCACTTATTGATGCTGCCAGTGGAGCATGATAACAAATTACAATACCACAAGCTATCTGGAGAAGCTTGTTGTGAAGTTTCAAGATTCCTAAAGAAAATGAAACTTCTTATCATTGATGAAGTAAGCATGGTATCAAATGTAATGCTTGCTTTTGTGCATTTAAGAATGCAAGAAATTCTTAAAACAGAGTATGATGTGTTATTTGGAGGCAAACACAACATTGTTTTTGGAGATTTACTGCAACTAACTCCAGTGAAAGGACAGCCAGTGTTTAAAATGCTTACGCATGAAGATACCAGAAAGTTCTTAGGAAGCATTGGAAATGTGAATATCTGGTTATATTTTAAATATGCAGAACTGCTTCAAAATATGCGACAGGCAAAGGATGAAGATTATAAAAATATTCTACAAGATGTAAGAATTGGAAAACTAACTGAGCATGGCAAAGAAGCTTTACATGGACCATTAATTTCAAATTTGTTTCCGAATGAAAATATTCTCCCAGAGAATATTTTTAAGAAAATTCCTGAAAACAAATCTGTCATATGCTTGATGTCAACTCTCCAAGAATGTTCAATCTTCAACAACAAAATGTTAAAGTTAGAAAAGCAAGAGATTGTGAAACTGGAAGCTATTGATAAAATTGAACATGAAGGAGCAACTATTATTTTGTCAGAGAAGTTGAAATCAAAATTGGATTCTTTAGAGAAGACAATATCTAAAACTGCTGGTATGGAAAAGACTCTGTATGCATCTTTAAATTGTCGTATAATTTTACGACGTAATTTACATGTGGAAAGAGGTTTAGTAAATGGAGCAATTGGTCATGTTGTGGATTTTGTGAATTACCGAAATAGAGATGGAATTGAAATTATAAAAATTAAATTTGATGGTATTGAAGAAGTACAACAAATCAGTTGTTGTTCTGCCCGTTTTTTACTAGTAAAAGATTTATATGTCCGCAGAAAACAGTTTCCTGTTTCTTTGGCATTGCAGTAACTATTCATAAATCTCAAGGTTTAAGTGTTAATAGTGCTTTGGTGAATATTGGAAATTCTGTGTTCAAGGAGGGTATGGCATATGTTGCTTTATCTCGAGTCAGAACTTTATCAGGATTGTACTTGATTGATTTTGATGAGACAAAGATTAATGCAGATCTAAATTGTGTAAAAGAATATAATAGGTTAAGAAGAGAGTATACTCCAAATTTACCTCAATATCCTCTATTTGAAAAGCGTGTGGTAGGCCGAAAAAGAAGAAATGAGAAAAACTTGTAGTGAAGTTGTAGCAAAAAGAAAAAAGGTAGATGAACCAGTAATTGTAAGCAGAAACTAAATGGATTCAGTTAAAGATGTTGTTGGATTTCAGTGTGAAAATAGTTCTGGTGTCAACTGCTATGCTAATGTAGTGGTTAATGTTGTTTTCTTTCTCCAAACTGTACAAGAACAGATTGCTGAAAATCGTGATCATAACATTTTGTTGTTTATTAAATTCTGTATTAGAGAAATGTAGCAGTGATAGAACAAAAATACAAAGTGTTTCTGAAATTCGAAAGGTTTTAGACATATGTTTTGGTCTAAATCAATTTTCACAGAATATTCAGCAAGATTGTCAGGAATTTCCAATGTATATGCTTGTTGTATTGCAAGATGAAGGTGTAGATGTAGAAAATCTTTTTGGCCTTTCTTATAAATGGCAACATGTCTGCGACAATTGCTCCTTTTCAAGTAGTACTACAGTAGACACTGAAAGATTTATATATTTGACTTTACCAGACTGCAAATCAGTGTATTTTAATAATCTAGTTAGAGAAGCAAATCAAAACATGGTATGTACTCAATGTAAATCTGCAATGCTATCAACTTTATTTTTACGAAGATATGGACAGTATGTTATTTTAATGTTCCAATGATGTAGACCTGATGGAAGTAAATTGACAACATTAATTAAAAAATGTGTGGCTTCTCAATTATCAATTTCAGGAAGAACCTTTACAACTGCAGCACTTATTTACCATGATGGTCCTTCAACAACATCAGGACATTACACATGTTATTTAAAATGTCAAAAAGGCTGGAAAGACTGTAATGAGACCCAATTGACTTTCAAACAACGTTTGCCTTCTGACTTACTAAATTCTTACCTAGTGTTCTTACAACCGAAATTTTAGGGAAGGTAATTGGCCTATGAAGATTGCAGCAGTTAATATAACTTAGTTTGCTGTTCAAAATTACTTTCTAAATGAGAGTGATGAAGATAATAAAAAACATGTACTTGACATAGAGATAGTATAAGTATATCAAATAGTGTGTGCTGTGAGTATTATAGAAATCATTTATAAAAAGTAAGCTAGAGGTGGAAATTAAACTCTTGTTTCATAATGTAAAAGATGTTGGAGCTTTTCTTTCAGAAAGTCGGGTAAATGAGAAATTAAGAATATTCTGGACTAATTTCCAAAGAAAAGGACTTTCCATATACTATTTGGCCTCGTGGAAAAGTGGATGGATCAAAAGTGAGTTTAGATATGTTTTTTAAAAAATTTACATTATTTAAGAAAAGATTTTATATTTTTTTTTAAACACAATCATTTTGATTGTGTTTTTTTTTTTGCCCGCTGTTATATGATGAGTACTATTGAAGTCACTGTTTTAAGTGAAATTCAATATATTCTGAGAACAGCAAAAATAAACCATATAACATGTTGTTGAAATTATTTTGTATTTTCTATTATTAAATATATATTATTTTCCCATTCTCTTATGCTCACTTACCTATTTCCACCCTCTATCACTCCTCTTAACTCACCCTCCTAGCCTTTTTGCACTCTCCCTCACCTCCCTTCCCTTATTCCACTTTCCTCACTTATTCTCATTAACCACTCCTTCACTGCCCTTTCCCTCTCTCCCATCCACTACTTTCCAGCTGTCAGTCACTGTACTTCACTCCCCTTCCCCTTGTTTTCTTTCTTTGTTCCCTCAATAATTCCCCTTCTCTCACTCACCTTATTACACTTCACTCACTCCTTCTCTCACTTCCTCTGTCCTCTCACATACTCACTCCCTTTCCCTCACTCCCTGTCTCTTAGCTTCAGTCTCTCGATCCTCTTACTCTCTCACTCCTCTTCCGTCACCCTTACTCCCTAAAACTCACCCACACTCCCTTACTTATCTTTCTTTGCTCTCTTACTCAGTTTCTTTCTGCCAGTCTTTCCTTCACTACCTCTATGTTCTCACTCTTTCACTTCCTTTGTCTCAAGCTCATTTGCTTTTATCCTCTTTTTTTTTTCCTTTTTTATCAACCTCACTCTCCTGCACTCACGCACCCTCACCCTTGTTCCCTTACTTCAGTTCCTTCAGTTATCCTCAATCATCATCTTTAACTACCCTTCTTCTTTCTTTCATCACGTACTCACCTTTTCCCAGTCCCTTTGCTTCACTTTTCTTCCCTTTCTTCCCTTCCTTTGCTCTCTGTCATTCTCCTTCCCTTACTCACCTTACTGCCCTTTACTCACTGTTTGTCTTACTCCCTCTATTCTCTCATATTCTTACTTGTCTTCCCTCACTCCCTCTCTGTTACCTTCACTCCCATTGTGTCCTCACTGTCTTACAAGCCTACATTCACCCTCACTCAAATTCCATGCCTCATTGTCATAAACCCACTGTTATTCACTCCTGCTTCTCTGTCACTCACTCCCCTTCTTTTCTCCCCTTTCTGCCTTTAGTTTTCGTAATGCATATTTCTTTAGGATCTTACTCACCTTCAGTTTATTTCTCTCTCCTGCTCTTGTTCACTGTCACTGAATGTATCTATGTCCTTATCCTTTTAGCAATTTGCTCTCTCTGTATTTCTTTTTAAGTCTCTCTGACCTTCACCACTCCTTTGTTTTTCGTTGTGACTACTTCACTTCTACTTTATCTCTTACTAACCTTTTATGACTTTTAATGTCGTACTTTGTCTCTTGTATTGTAAAATATATATTATAAATATTCTAACTTTTTTTGTCTTTCACAGATATCAATTTTAATGGAAATATGAAATTAAGTTTACATTACTTATAAGGTAAGTTTGATGTACAAAATGTTTTTTCCCTATACTCTTTTCCTTAACCTCACTACTCTTCTTTGATGCTCCCACACCTCTGTTCCCTTATTGCGCTTGCCTCACTTATTCTGAATCTCCACGTTTACTCCCCTTTTTCACACTCCTCTCTTACACTCACCTTCTTTCAGACCTTCTCTTTTACTTTCTTTCCTCTCTCTTCTCTTACTTCATTGTTTTACTCTTTTCCCTTCCCTTACTCTCCTTACTCCACTTCACTTACTCCTTCTCTTTCTTCCTCTGTCCTCTTAGTTCTACACTCCCCTTCCCTCAATCTCTTTCTGTTAGCCTCATTTTCTCCATCCCCTTAGTCTCTCACTCCTCTTCTGTGACGCTCACTGCCTATAACTCAGCCATACTCCCACACTCACCTTCTTTCAGACCTTCTCCTTTACTTTCCTTCCTCTCTCTTTCCTTCCTTTTCTCCTTCACTCTTTTCTCTTCCCTTACTTTCTTATTCCACTTTACTAACTCCTTCTCTTACTCCCTCTGTCCTCTTAGTTCTACACTCCCCTTCTCTCATTCTCTCTCTGTTACCCTCATTTTCTCTGTCCCATTAGTCTCTCACTCCTTTTCTGTCACACACACTCCCTAAAACGTAGCCGTACTCCTACACTCACGTTCTTTCAGACCTTCTCCTTTACTTTCCTTCCTCTCTCTTCCCATCCTTCGCTCCTTCACTCTTTTCCCTTCCCTTACTCCCCTTACTCCACTTCAGTAACTCCTTCTGTCAATCCCTCTGTCCTCTAACTTACTCACTCCCCTTCTCTCACTCTCTCTCTGTTACCCCCATTCTCTCCATCCTCTTAGTCTCTCACTCCTCTTCTATCACGCTCACTCCCTATAACTGAGCCATATTCCCGCACTCACCTTCTTTCAGACCTTCTCCTTTACTTTCCTTCCTCTCTTTTCCCTTCCTTCACTCCTTCACTGTTTTTCCTTCCCTTACTCTCCTTACTCCACTTCACTAATTCCTTCTCTTACTCCCTCTGTCCTCTTACTTCCACACTCCCCTTACCTCATTCTCTCTCTGTTAGCCTCATTCTCTCCGTCCCTTTAGTCTTTCACTCCTCTTCTGTCACGCTCACTCCCTATAACTCAGCCATACTCCCACACTCTCCTTCTTTGAAACCTTCTCCTTTACTACCCTTCCTCTCTCTTCCCATCCTTTGCTCCTTCACTCTTTTCTCTTCCCTTACTTTCTTATTCCACTTTACTAACTCCTTCTCTTACTCCCTCTGTCCTCTTAGTTCTACACTCCCCTTCTCTCACTCTCTCTCTGTTACCCCCATTCTCTCCGTCCTCTTAGTCTCTCACACCTTTTCTATCACGCTCACTCCCTATAACTGAGCCATACTTGTTTCAGCGCCAGGACACCGCCCGGTAACAGTGCGCTTAACAAATGGTAAAAATAAATAAAAATAAATAAATAAATAAATACTCCCACACTCACCTTCTTTCAGACCTTCTCCTTTCCTCTCCTTCCTCTCACTTCCCTTCCTTTACTCCTTCACTGTTTTCCCTTCCCTTACTCTCCTTACTCTACTTCACTAATTCCTTCTCTTACTCCCTATGTCCTCTTACTTCTACACTCCCCTTCCCTCATTCTCTCTCTGTTAGTCTCATTCTCTCCGTCCCTTTAGCCTCTCACTCCTCTTCTGTCACACTCACTCCCTATAACTCAGCCATACTCCCACACTCACCTTCTTTGAAACCTTCAGCCTTTACTTTCCTTCCTCTCTCTTCCCATCCTTCGCTCCTTCACTCTTTTCCCTTCCCTTACTCCCCTTACTCCACTTCAGTAACTCCTTCTCTCAATCCCTCTGTCCTCTAACTTACTCACTCCCCTTTTCTCACTCTCTCTATGTTACCCACATTCTATCCGTCCTCTTAGTCTCTCACTCCTTTTCTATCACGCTCACTCCCTATAACTGAGCCATACTCCTACACTCACCTTCTTTCAGACCTTCTCCTTTACTTTCCTTCCTCTCACTTCCCTTTCTTTACTCCTTCACTGTTTTCCCTTCCCTTACTCTCCTTACACCACTTCACTAATTCCTTCTCTTACTCCCTCTGTCCTCTTACTTCTACACTCCCCTTCCCTTATTCTCTCTCTGTTAGCCTCATTCTCTCCGTCCCTTTAGTCTCTCACTCCTCTTCTGTCACGCTCACTCCCTATAACTCAGCCATACTCCCACACTCACCTTCTTTCAGACCTTAACCTTTTCTTTCCTTCCTGTCTCTTTCCTTCTTTTGCTCCTTCACTCTTTTCTCTTCCCTTACTCTCCTTACTCGACTTCACTAATTCCTTCTCTTACTCCCTCTGTCCTCTTACTTCTACACTCCCCTTCCCTCTTTCTCTCTCTGTTAGCCTCATTCTCTCTGACCCCTTAGTCTGTCACTCCTCTTCTATCACGCTCACTCCCTATAACACAGCCACACTCCCTCACTTATGTTTCTTTCGTCCCTCATCCAGTCTTCTACTCTCAGATTTTTCTTTCACTTTCTCTGTCTCTTCACTTCCTTACTCACCTTGTCTCACACTCACTTGCCTTTATCCTGTCTGTATCTCCACTCTTTCCTTAACATCACTGCTCTTTTATTACCCTTCCACACCCCCGTTCCTTTACTACATTTTCTTCACTTATCCTCATTCCCCATGTTCACTCTCCTTCTCCTCACTCACCTCCCACACTAACCTTCTTTCAGTCCCCCTACTTCACTTCCCTTCCCCTCTCATCCCTTTCTTTGCTTTCTCACTCATTTTCCTCTCCTCTCTCACTGCACTCCACTTCAGTTACTCTTTTTGATTATTTTTAAGAATACAGCTCTTTTTTGAGAATTGGAGTTAGTTCTAAAAAGAACTTTTTTTTCTTCTTTTTTCGTTTTTTTCTCAACAAAAACAAAAACAGGGAATATCAAACTGCTCAACAGGAGCAAAAAAAAGAATCCAAATTAGGGCTGGGGATGGCAGCGGTGATTTTCTCTGGTTCGGACAATGTTCATAATACTTTGTTCACCATAACAAAGTAGTTCATCACAATCTTTGCATTTGATTGTGATGCCATTGAAAACAGGCTGAATATTTGGAATCAGCTGTTCTGGTCGCCCCCTCACCGATGATGCAGTTGCTCCTCCAGTCAAAGTAGAAGCACCATCCCTTCGAGCATCTCGTGCCAGAGCCCTGACACTCTCCCAGGCATAGTTCTGGGGGGGCCTCCTCTGAACGTGCTGAATCATGGTCGAATTTCCAAAAGAGTATTTCCTGGTAGGGTCACCCCGTGAAAGGACAGTATGACAAATTCGGCACTCCACCTTTGGAGCATTCACTTTTTTTTATCTGCTGGTATTGAGAAAAACTTCCATATGAAGTGCTCCTTTACTCTAGGCTGAGGAGCCTCTTCCTCTATGAACCCATCTGAGACCTCACTGCTACTGGTGGGTCTAGCAGCCATTTTAATTCCAAAAAGGTTGAGCAGCAAAAAACAGGTCTTTCAGTCACAAAAGTGAAAGAAGAAGTGAAGGAAATGGGTGAGGTTTTCATTCTTTTTAAAAAAAAACTGCTAGCAACCAATGAAAAGTGTTAATTTACGTTCACATGACATGTCGCGCTTACACTGCGCGCACCAGAGCGCTTACGCGGCGCGAACGTAGGCGCTTCCGGGGGCGCTTACGCGGCGCGCCTGAGTGACGTTTTGGTAGCTTTACGGAAATGCGCGCGAGTTATAGTGAGTCCAACTAACTATAACGTGGGAATTTCAATGGTTTTGTATGAGTAAAATGTTCAGCTAACTATAACTGGTGTGAAACCTATGGTTTTTTCAGTGAATATATATATATATATATATATATATATATATATATATATATATTCACTGAAAATAACATAGGTTTCAGTGACGTTATAGTTAGTTGGACATTTCACTCGTACAAAACCATAGAAATCCCCACGTTATAGTTAGTTCAGCTAAAAATATGCCATGGTGTATTGAAGAATGAGTAAGTGTCTGGATAAAGGATTTAGTAGGTGCGTGACTGACTGTATAAGTGAGTGATTAAATGTGTCTCGCTGAATGCATGGGTTAGTGACTAAACTGTCTGAATGTTTGCACCAGTCGGTTTGTTATTGTGTACGCTGCTGCATGTGTTGGCCAGTAGCTACATGAGTGTCTATATAGGTTATTGATTGGTTGCCTAAATATTTGTATGGGAGACTGAGTATGTGTGTGTGGGTGGCAGGGAGGTGTATGACTCTGTGCATAGATATGTGAGTGGTTGATTCACTGGGTGTATGGGTTCCAGAGTGCATGTGTAAACAGCTGTATGGGCGGGTGAGTGTATGTATGAGTGTGTTGGTGAGAGATTGGATGTCTCAGTGTTCATGTCCAAGTAACTACATATGTAAAAGGCAATGTATGTCAGAGTTGGAGTATATAAATGACTATACGTGAGAGTCAGTGATTGTGAGAGTGGCTGAATGGATGAGTGTGTAATTGTATCAGTGACTGTATAAGAGAGTAAGTATGTGTGAGTATATGTTTGAATCAGTGAGGTGTTGTGTGTATAACTGTATAGGTGAGGAAATGGGAGTGTGATTGATTCTTTGCATGACTGACTAGGTGTGTGAGTAACTCAATGGATGAGTGGCGGTGTGTGAGTGTCTGTATAGGTCTATGAGCGCATATGATAGTGTTGTATCTATGTATGTATGTATGAGTGATTGTATGGGTGAATGAGTGGATGTATGTGTAGACCAAGGAATCAGTGAGTGCGTATGTAGTAACTGGTATTGGTGTGTCGATGGTTTTGAGAATGGTAAACTGTATTTTACAGTGATTCAATAAGAAAGCACAAACAGCAGACCAAGGTCAAGCACGTTAATTCCTGTATCTTCCAATTATCAGATGGTGCAGTCACTTCCAACATCCGCTGTTTAAGGATGTCTAAATTAGACCAGTAGACAAAAACAAAAGGGAAGGTGCACTCCAATGAAGTCAGTAGAGCAAAGAGTATTTTTAAAAGTCTCTTCTTTATTCAGTATCAAAGTTTTTTTCAATCATCAAAGCACAGCCAACGCGTTTCGTTACCCTTTGTGCCACGGGAACTTCGTCAGGGCAAAACAGTATATTTGGTATGAAGTCAAACGTCACGTTTTTAGGAAAGTAATATATCCTTGTAGTAAGCATCCCAATGATACAGAACTTTTGAAAACTATTCTGAGGGTACCACATTCGTGTTCCCCAGGGGTTTCATCAATTTGTTCTTTAATGCAGTCCCATTAATAGCAGATAAGCGCCAGAATTGCTTGCTGCTCTGTTTAGGTGAAGGGTGATTGCGAAAGTTGAAAAGTAGAGACCTTAGTCAGTAGACCTTCGCACCCAAGAAAGGAATTGTGTTTCCCCCGCAGAGAAAGTACCTCGCTTCAAATCGTGCGAGGATCCAAAAATAATTCGGTTGGGAGCCGTTCCCAGAGTGATACCTCCGATACGTGCAGCAATCGATAAAGAACGCAGTTGCGGCACCTTTAGTCGGGCACCGGAGACGTAGGTCGCCAAAAGTTCGAGATTTTACAGTGGATGTATCAAAGGTTATATTAGAGCATGAGGAGGTGCATCATATTTTCACGTGGATGATGTCATCAGTGATATAATAATTGATTTCAATTGAGATGTCATCAGTGATGTCATCAGTGATGTCACTGACCATGTTATGAATGATGTATTATGTGATGTCATCAGCAGTGCATTGCGGGGACCAGAGTTATAGTTAGCTGAACTAACTATAACGGGGGATTTTCCATGGTTTTGTACAAGTGAAATGTTCAACTAACTATAACATCCCATGTTTTTTTCAGTAAATTTCTAATGTTTTTTAAATGCTAATTTCTAAGTATAACGATCCTGAAAGCGATGTTTTTTTCAGTGAATTTCAATATTTTTTAAATGCTAATATCTAACTATGCCTACAAAGTTAGGACATGTGAAGAAAGAGGAAGAAAAGCACAGCAAGAAGCAAGACAAATGTAGTAAGAGGCAACAGATGTCTAGAAAGACGAAAAAAAGAGCAGGAAGAAGCAAGAGATGTTCAGAAAGAACAAGCAGAGGAGCAGAAAGTCCTCCTGTGCCCCCAACCTTTTAGTGACGGGTACTGGTGGTAACTGACTCTGACTAATCAGGACCGGAGCAAGTGCTATGCTAAAAGACACTTAGAATACCGTGAACACGCCAACATTCACTAGGGAACACTATGCGTTGGGGTACCCCTGTAATGAGCATGACCTCCTCTGTATTTGCCAAGAGTTAGTGCCTGAGTCATTGCATGAGTACATGGGTAGTGACTGGATGTTTAGAGTGCTGCAAGGACAGTGCATGGTGATTTTATAACTGTTTGGGTTTGGCGGAGTGAGTGGATAAGTACAAGATGCTGGATGGATTATTGGAGGATTGCATGGGTAGTGACAGAGGGATTTCTGGAGTGCCTGGGTACAACCTGGGTAATTGGAGGAGTGAATCAGTACTGTGTAGGTGGTTAGAGGTCTACATGAGTAGTGCACAGGGGATTGTTGCAGTGCATGTGTTAGTACCTGGGTCACTCCATAAATATATGGTTACTGACTAGAAGATTAGAGTACTTCAAGGAGAGTGCATGATGAATTTATAAGTGCCTGGATTTTGGCGGAGTGATTGGATAAGTACATAGTGCTCGCTGGGTGATTGGAGGAGTGCATGGGTAGTGACAGGGCAATGGCGGACTGCATGGGTCCTGCTCAGGGTATTGTAGAAGTGCATGAGTTAGTGCATGGGTCATTGCATGAGTGCAAGGGTAGTGACTGGATAATTAGAGTGCTGAAAGGAGAGTGCATGGTGAATTTATAAGTGCTTGGGTTTTGGTGGAGTGATAGCATAAGTACACACATGTCCCATCAGGCCCGCCCCCTCCATTCACCACTGTGTAAACATGTCCCCTGGCGGGTATTAATTTGGGGGATTAATTCCCCTTGAATCCTGAGGGTCCATGGGGGCCAACTAGCCCACCATGTACCTCCAGTAAGCACCACAAAGCTGCATTGCAGAGAGGTGGTCCGAGGCCAGACCCCTTTTTACACCTCTCTGCAACGTAACTCTGTGGCGCTTACTGGACGCACCTGGTGGGCTAGTTGGCCCCCAGGAACCCTCTGGATTCAAGGGGACTTAATTCCCCAACTTAAAATGTGCCACAGGGTGCATTTTCACACTTGTCACATCAGGCCACATCTTCCCTGCACCACTGTGCAAACGCACCCCCTGGTGCGTGGTAAATTGGGGGATTAGGTCCCCTTGAGTCCAGAGGGTCCCTGGGGGCCAACTAGCCCATCAGCTATCTCTAGTAAGCGTCAGAGAGCTGCAATGCAGAGTGGTGTAAAAAGGGTGTGTGGCCTTAGACCACCTCTCTGCATGGCAGCTCCCTGGCGCTTACTAGAAGTACCTGGTGGTCTAGTTGGACCCCAGGGACCCTTAGGATACAAGGGGACTTAATCCCCCAATTAAAATGGGCCACAGGGCGCGTTTGCGCAGTGGTGCAGGGAGGGGGCGGGGCCTGATGTGACAAGTGTGCAAATGCACCCTGTGGTGCATTTAAGTTAGGGGATTAAAACTCCTTGAATCCTGAGGGTCCCTGGGGGGCAAATAGCACACCAAGTTCCTCCAGTATGCGCCAGGGAGCTGCGTTGCAGGGAGGTGTTCAGAGGCAATGCCCCTTTTTACACCTTTCTTCAACGCAGCTTTTTGGCACTTACTGGAGGTACATGGTGGGCTAGTTGGCCCCCAGGGACCCTCAGGATTTAAGGAGACTTAATTCCGCAATTTACAATGTGCCAGGGGATGCATTTGCACACTTGGTATGTCAGGCCCTGCCCCCTCCTTGCACCACTGTGCAAATGCGCCCCCTGGTGCGTTGTAAATTGGGGGATTAAATCCCCTTGAGTCATGAGGGTCCCTGAGGGCCAACTAGCCCACCAGGTACCTCCAGTAAGCGCCACAGAGCTGCGTTGCAGAGAGGTGTAAAAGGGACGTGGCCTTTGAACACCTCTCTGCAACGCAACTCCCTGGCACATACTGGCGGTACCTGGATTGAAGGGGACTTAATCCCCCAATTTACAATGTGCCAGGGGGTGCATTTGCACACTTGCTATGTCTGGCCCCGCCCCCTCCCTGCACCACTGTGCAAACACGCCCCTGGCACGTTTGCACAGTGCTGCGCCACAGAGCTGCGTTTCAGAGAGCTGTAAAAAAAGGGGCGTGGCCTATGAACACCTCTCTGCAACGCAGCTCCCTGGCGCATACTGGAGGTTCCTGATGTGCTAGTTGTCCCCCAGAGACCCTCAGTATTCAAGGGGAATTAATTCCTCAACTTAAAATGGGCCACGGGGCACGCTTGCACAGTGGTGCAGGGAGGGGGCGGGCCTGATGTGACAAGTGTGCAAATGCGCCCTGTGGCGCATTTAAGTTAGGGGTTTAAGTGGCCCGCTCCGCTCAGCTCCTATCCCGAAAGTTTCAGGGTGATTCAGCAAGCGGGGATCGAGAAAAAAGGCGGTCCCAAAACGTGTTTTCCGATGTTATTTTCCATTGGAAAGTTTAGACACGGCTACAGCCCAAACTGCTGAACGGAATTACACCAAATTTGCCAAAAAGGTAGCCCTTGGTTCAGAATGAACTCTTTTTGTTAAATGGTGTAAATCCATTCAGTAGTTCCTGAGAAATATAAAAAAATAAAAGTTTTGATATCTGGGCAGAGCCTAACCACACAAGCAGGAGCTTGGCTCTAGTTGGCTGCCAACACTTCAAACCAGGAAGTGTTGGCAGCCATCTTGTGCTGGGAACGAGGGAGGCTGGGTGCCACCTTACAGGCCCAGTGTCAGACTCAATATAATTATGACAAAACACGATATATTTTCTTACCATGAACTTGCACAGGAACAGAGATGCTAAGTTCCCGAATCCCTCCTGAAGATACCCCGGAGGTCAGAATATACCTAGCCTCAAGGCTACCCCCAAGGGGGAAGGGGGAGTGAATAAAACAATAAACAAAGAAGAGACTGGTCCTGGAACTTGTTCTCCTTGTTTCTTCTATTTTCTTAGTCCGACCAGCAGACCTTTATCCTTCAGTGAGAACCTAAAATGTAAACACAAGAATTACCTACTATTCTATCCTATCTAAACCTACTCTATTCTTACTCTATTTTTACCTACCCTTAGTTTCCAAGATCTGTGCTTCTCTTCTGTCTTTTCTGTTAGTGTTCTTTTCTTCCTAACATCTATTTTGCACACACTGTGTTTCTAAACCTATAATACAAGAATGTATCTTTTATACACTATTGACCTTTCCTATTTAATTCCTTTATTCATATGTCTAGGTATGATGCTCTACTTACTTCTCCTACTGTGTTTCTCTATTCTTATAATGCTTCTTTTCTTTTTCTTGTTTTTTTCCTTATTTAATATTCTTTTCTTTACTCTGTGTTCCTTAACCTATAAAACAAATATTTCCTTACAATTAGGATCTTCTCTATTGCATATAGCGATTATCTATTCTAATTGATATCTCTACTTACTTCTTGTTAGTGCAGCTATCTTATATATGGCTTCTAAATGTTTCCTTCTATGTATTCTTCTTCCTATCAAACTATCTGTACATTATTTCTACCAATTGAGCAATTATGTTTAAATTATTTTCTTTTTCCCCTACAGATTTCAATTGTCGTTTTTCTCCTAAGATTTACTTACAATTCTCTGTTGTCTTTTCTTAAACATCAAGCATTACTGATATTAATACATATGTATCGTCTTGTCACTTAGCTCTGGTTCTTTCCCTTGTTGTTTCTTCTTTAACTCTTCACAGGAAACGCTGTGTGAAGAACTTCTCCTCAGCTTAGGAATCACAGTCTTTAGTCGCAGCAAGGTGTGAGGAGGAGCGACGACGTAGGTCTCTGAAAACGCTCACTCCTCCGTGACTGCCAAAAATTGGAGCCGATGCTGGAGCTGACTTCTCTACTCCCAACGAAGTCTGCGGACGAGGAACCGAACGGAAACCAAGCGAAAATACTAATTTATGTCAAAGTACACGAGGTTCTCAAAATAAGTGCGTATGCCGAAAATCCTTTTGTGAAGTGCGCATTGCTCTCAGCGCTCGTGCACCACCTAATCTCTCTGCATCTGTTGGCATATAAGCTAGACCGCAGACCTGCTTTCGAAATCGCGGCCATCTTGCGATTCCGATTCGAACAAGCATTGCCCAATTGTTAGTTCTTGGCCATCGTTTGCGTGCTAAGCCAAAACCTGTACTTATTACTGCTAGCACTCGATCTGGAGGTCTGACAGTACCCCCCAACAAGAGAGGTCCTCTAGGCCTTGGTTTCATAGGAAACCGTTGGTGAAAAGACTTTACCAACCTTGGAGCATGAACATCAGATTCCAACTCCCAAGATCGTTCCTCTGGTCCATATCCATTCCAGTCTATCAAGTAATACAATTTTCCCTTCCACCTTTTTGAATCAAGAATCTCTTTAACTTCAAATTCAGTTCCAAACTCCAATTGGATTGGTTTCGGGGGCGAGTTTCTTTGCAAATCTGATGATGAATTTTTTTAACAGTGAAACATGAAAGACGGTATGAATTCTCAATTTAGTAGGTAGTTTCAGCAGATAAGTGACTTGAGTTATTTTTTCTTCAATCTGATATGGGCCTATAAACCTAAGTTGGAATTTCCTGCTACCTTTTAACCTAAGGTTCTTTGTATTTAGCCAAACACTATTAGCCACATGCATCAAGTGATATAGGAATCGCCACCGGTGCGAATCGCAAAATTCGTCCATTTGCGATTCCTAAATCACTATTTGGGATGCATCACTCAAAAACTACAGGAAATCGCTATTTTTTGCGATTTCTGAAAATGCAATGCATGAAACCTAAAAAAATTGCGAATTCGCAATTAGGAGGAAAATTTACCATGAGGTTGGACCTCATGGTAATTTGCGAAAAATCTGAAAAATGCAATTTTGGGCATTTTTCAAACTGTCATGTTGTGCACACACATGCCCTTAGGGCATGTGTGTGCACAACATATGTGCATAGATTGATTTCAGGGTGCAGCAGGGTGTCCTTTGGACACCCCTGCACCCTTGAAATCGCAATCTCAATTTGCGATTAGCTAATTGCGAATCGCAAATTGAGATTGTCTTCCCATTCATTCCTATGGGCCTTTTGGCCCATAGGAATCAATGGGAAGGGAGTCCTTAACTGCGATTCGCAAATTGTGAATCGCAATTAAGGAAAAATAAGGAATCGCTAAAAAAATTGCGATTTTTTGATGCATTGCCGTTTGCAATTCCTTAATTGTGATTCCTCAATTTTCGCAATTAAGGAATCGCAAATGGCAGCAATGATGCATGTACCTGTATGTCCTTTCTCTAGAGGAGGACCTTCACATCTCTTTTTATCTGCATAGCTTTTATATTTCTTTTTGGCTTCTTCCAGATTTTTTATGGCAGTTTGGTGGACCTGTCTTAAGTGAGAGGCTACATCTCTGACTGCTGGGACCGAAAGATCAGTTTGTTTTACTGTCAAATTTAGATGACGACCATAGTTCAGATAAAATGGAGAATAACCAGTGGAGACGTGTTTTGCATTATTGTGGGCAAACTCTGCTGCCAACAAATAATCTGACCAGTTTCCGTCCTGCTTCAGGCGAAATAACCTCAGATACTGTTCTAATTCCTGGTTAACTCTCTCCGTCTGCCCATCTGTTTCAGGATGATAACTGGTGGAAAACCTGGCTTCAATTCCCAACCCTTCCATAAAGGCCTTCCAGAAATGAGACTTGAATTGTGACCCCCCTGTCTGAAATAACAATCTTGGGAATCCCATGAATCTTCACTATTTGTGTTCTGAAATGAGTAGCAAGTTGCTTAGCAGTGGGAACCCCTTTTAAAGTCACAAAATGTGCCATCTTTGAAAATGTGTCCACTACCACTAGAATGGTGTTAAACTCCTGACTAAGAGTTAAATCTACTATGAAGTTTAGGGTGACTGTGTACCATGGATAGGGTGGTGTAGGCAAAGGTTGTAATAACCCCTTAGGAGCTTGCCGTTCAGATTATCCCTGAGCGCAGATTTCACAGGTCTTGACATACTTCTCAATATTCTTAGTCATGCGTGGCCACCAATAAAGTCTTTTAACTAATTCCTCTGTCTTTGCTTCTCCTTTGGATGTATGATTAAACAACTACTGCCAAAACCACGAATACCTTAACCACGAAGGCTAAACAACGACCAATGCCAAATCACTACATTCTATACAACGAATTCCTAAACCACGAATTAAACCACCTCGTGACACTATTTTAATAACAATACTTCTGTGTGTGATGGAAAATAGTAGTCTTTTGTGTGTTTTGTGCTTAGAGTTCTTTTTCACTTTTCTCAGAACTGCTTTTAAATATTTAGACGGGTATAGGAATAATGCCCTTGTGACGTGATGTGTTCTGTGAAACATATGTTGTTGATAACGTTTTTTTAATGGAATATTTATTGAATTTGTACTTTATAGTGTGTGCTCAAGAATTCAGTTGAAATTGCTTTATGACTCGTGTTATGGCACTGATTAGGGATGTAGGGAAATATAAAGTAGGTTTTTCAAGCAGCTTCTGCCAAAAGCATTCGTTTAATGCCTTTGTTTTCCGAAGTGCCTGGGATGAAATCTTCTCTCAAACAAAAAGAATAAACTGGCGCACGTCCATCTGTTGGCCCCCCTCAAACCATTCATCACCGATTAAGTGCATTATATGAACGGCGCCTTCCTCCTGTAAACTCAGAAAATGGACTTCGCCTCAATGCATATGGCTGACATCTTAAGACAGTGTAAATACAATTCCGGCACAGCTTATTCCCCGATGTCTGTGAGCACAAATAGCCTCTACATAACCCCGAAGCCTAAAGTTCATGGGATGATTCATTAGCAATGCCTCTGCAGATACGTGCCACACATTACCAAGCTGGCAGGATGAAGGGGGTGAAGGTTGTGTGACAGAAGGAGCGGAGGGGAGAGACTCGTGTTTTAGGAAAGTCGTGGTAAGAAAAGTTGTGCATAAGGAAAGTCGTGTTTTAGGAAATTCGTGGTTCAGGATTCGTTGTTCAGGTAAGTAGTTATAAAAAAATTGTTGTTAAGGATGTTTCCCTTCTCCTTTGTGTCCTGCTAGCATACTATCATGGCACTCGTGCATTACTTGATTTTGTAACTCTTGGGTGGGCAAATACAAGGCTTCCTTATGATAAGGTAATTGATGTTGAATCTTTCTTCCTGCTTCTTCCTTGACCCAATCTTGCATGGCTCCTGGACTCATGGCCTCAGAAATGTGTTCCTTAAAATCAATTGAGGTTGTGACACCAATAATACTTGTTCTCGGAATTATGGTTTGATTTTCCGTGTGACTCTTCTGATTTTCTGTGCCTAGTCTGGATAAGGCGTCAGCCTTCCCATTTTGAGCTCCTGGTCGGTAAGTGATTACAAAGTCGTAATCAGCAAAGTACAATGACCACCGCAACTGTCTTGGAATGAGCAAGCTAGCTGATTTTAAGAATTTTAAATTGCGATGATCAGTGAATACTGTTTTTAAAGGCATCTTTAATGGCCAACAATTCTTTTTCGGTAATTGTGTGGTTAACTTCGGCGGGTGTCAGTTTTCTTGATCTGTAAGCGACTAGGTGTAACTGACCAGTTACCTTATAACGTTGAGATAACACCCCTCCGACTGCTCGATCAGAACCATCAGTTTCTACGTAAAATGTTTCCGAAGGGTCTGCATGTAGAAGTATCGGTGCGGTGGTGAAATCTCTCTTCAAAGACTTAAAAGCTGCTTCAGATTCTTTTGTCCATTCAAACTGAATTCCCTTTATGAGCAATCGTGTGAGGGGGAGTATTTTTCGTGTGAATTCACTGATAAATCTTCGATAGAAATTTGCGAATCCTATGAAGTTTTGGACCTCTTTCACACTTGCAGGGGATTTCCAGTCAATTACAGCTTTGATATTCCGCTCATCCATGTGTATTCCAGTTGGGGAAAGAACAAACCCCAAAAAATCCACCTGGGAAACATTGAATGCGCACTTTTCCAGTTTCACAAATAATTTGTTTTCTCTTAGTTTTTGTAAGACTTCTCTGACTTGTCCTTGATGTTTATTTTTGTCAGAGGAATACATCAAAATATCATCAATGTACACAATCACAGATTTATCTCTGAATTCATTGAGGATATCATTAATAAAATGCTGGAAAGCAGCTGGGGCATTGCACAGACCATATGGCATAACTTGGTATTCGAATAACCCAAACCATGTTCTGAAAGCTGTTTTACATTCATCGCCCTCGCGCATCCGAACAAGGTGGTAAGCCCCTCTCAGATCTAGCTTTGTGTATATTTGTGCTCCTTTTACCTGATCCAACAGGACAGAAATGAGAAGTAACGGATATCAATTCTTCTTGGTGATTTTGTTAATTGCGCAATAATCGATGCAAAGCCTCAAATCTCTTTCTTTCTTTGGCACGAAAAATAGAGGTGAAGATACAGGAGACTGTGAGGGTCGAATGAACCCATTCACCAAGTACTTGTCTAAGTACTCCTTCAAGTGCTGATGATCCTTTTCGGTCGGAGCGTAAACTGGACTGCAGGGTAAATTTGAGCCAGGCTCAAGATCTATTTTACAATCATATACTCGATGAGGAGGAAGTTGTTCTGCCTCCGTTTCGATGAATACATCTTCAAAGTCTCTGTAATCTTCTGGCATTTCCTGGGAGTTGATGACACACACTGATGCTCCGGTCAAACACAAGGAATGAGCTGGATTACACTCTTGAGTTTTTTCTTTCACTCCAAAACAGTTTCTTTGGCAGTAATCAGAATCCATTACTATTGTTCTGGAGCTCCAATTGATTGTTGGATTGTGCTCGATAACCCTTGGTAGACCTTGTGAGAAGTTGGCCTGATATGTGATGTCCACTATTCTAGTGGGCACCCTGTATCAGTCCAAACAACCCTCATGGTGATGGTTGTAAAGTCAACCTTATAGACCAGCTATCCTAGTGGTAGCATGGACAAGGCAGTCTTAGGCTAATACTTCAGAGAGCATGTGAAGCCAATTGTTTTACCAATAATAACCCCTTGAATATCAAATGAAAGGACACCATGCAAGGTATATATCAAATATATATGTATTTATTTCTGACACAACCCCTCTGCACTCTTTATGAGGTTAGAGTTCGAGATACAGAACAAGTTACTCAATAAGCATACTATAAGTTGCACAAATACAATTCTGCCCTAGGGACATCATGAACCATATACTAAAGAAGTGGTATAGGAGCCACTTCAGAACAGGTGAATAGGCCTAGGGCATTCGAAATCGGTGGGGCTACACAGAGTAACCAAAGGTTAGGAAGCAGGAGTCCCACAGGATGCGTGTGCAGTGCTTAAACACACACGCGGGTTCTCGTAGACTTTCAATGGGAACGTAAAGTTTAGAAACTAGTTGATTTCGGACCTTCTGGGTGGACTACGGGAATACCCAGTTAAAGTAGGACACTTGGATAGTTATTACCCACGGGAGCACCGGAGTACTCGAGTTACCTCACCCTGGGAAGGTGGGTGCATAGGTGTGAAGTCGTGTCGGGTTTCGTCGTCGAATCCTATGGAGAGCTGCAAGAAGATGCTGCAGGCGTCCAGGAGGAAGATGTCCGGGGGGATCCAAGGGTGGATCAAGGGAGTGAAGAACCTGAAAGCGGGGGGACAGAGTCTGGGTCACTAGCCAGTGACCAGGATGGAACCAGGACGGAACCAGGTGATGTCGAGATGCAATCAGGTGAAGAGGCGAAGCTTGTCTCTGCAGCCACGTGGACCAGGAGGCGTTGACGATGACCAGGATCTGGATACGGACTTTCCCATGAAGGCTTTCGCTGTTGGCAGTGTCGACTTCCGGATCGGAGTCAACAAGCCTTGGCAAAGGCAACCCACGCAGGATGTGAAGATCGGCTTCTTGTACAGAACAGCAAGGTCTGTGGGGCTTCCCTTTTACAGGAAAGCAGGAGCAAGCCCAGAGCAACCAGGCAAGCAGCATTGATTCAAAATGAAGTCCTAAAGATGGCCACTAGCGTACAGGCTAGCAACCCCGAAGACGCGTTGAGGAGAAATGCAGGCACAGGCCCCACACGGCAGTCGTGGAGTGTGGAGGGCTGAGCTTCGGTGCACTTATTGCTCGGGGTTTGGACTTCTCAGGGTCCAATGCATAACTTCGAGGATGCCTCAGAAGCTGCAGAGTTAGCAAAAAGCAGGTACTGCAGGTTGTCCGGTCCCACGTCTCTCGTGTCTGCCACGGGTCTCAGCTTTGCTGTGGATGTGGGTCGGGGTCAGAGAAGTCTGGAAGTCCAGAGGCTGAGACATTAAGTCTTTGGGCTCCGGTGGGAGCGTCGACAAAGCAAACCAGCAAGTCACTGATGGTGCCTGTTTGCACAGGGTGGTCACTCCTTGACCACAAGGGAGATTCTTCAGTCTTCTAGTTGCAGTAGAATGTCGAAGGTCCAGAGTTTTGTTTCAGAGTTTCAGATCAGGATAATCTAAAGTATCTAGACTCAGCTCCTAGCTTTATACGAATTAAAGGGGCTGGATTACCTGCTAGGTCCCTCCTATGGGTGGAACTGGGAAGGGGTTGGTTACACCCCTTTCCCTTTGTCCAGTGTTGCGCAAGAGCTGGGGCTGGAGTGCCCCAGCAACTGGTTTGAACAGGGCTATGCATGGATCACCTTGTGTGCACCAGGCAGTGTCTCATTTCATTCAACCCACCCTGCCCCAATACACTATAGCCTGTCTGGGGGGGTGCTAGCACCTCCCAAGGCAGGAAACCTATTGTCCAGGCCTCCCCTGCCGTAGTTTCGTCCAGCAGCAGGAGGTCAGACTCGTGTCTGTGGCAGCAGCATCCATTTTGTGATGCTTAGGCTCTGTTTAACTTTAACCGGGTAAAGCTACAACTACATGTCTTCTCCCTCTAGAAGGGTGGAATGCTACCACTGCCGCCAGGACTGGTGTGGGGGGGGAGTATTCCAAAGCGTATGACACCTTACACAACATGTTTCGATAAAGCCAAACCAAAGTTAGCATTAACCGCGAGGATAATAATGCACTTAAGAGTATATGGTATAGCTATATCATAGAACAGCTATACGGACATGGTTCCGAAAGCTGCAGACAGGCTCAGCTCATGCTAGAGCACAATCTCACACAAAACCAAGCACTCTGCCTCCATGATTGTTAAGGCCTGCCATAGGAGTGAATTATAGGTATAAATGTGTCTATATGTAATGGTAGGTATAGGGATACTATACCTAAGCAAGGGGTGATTACACAACCTTGCCCCAGCTGGGTGAACAGCCCATTGTGTCAGTTTGGATGGCCAGCCAGGGGTGGCATAATACATGCTGCAGCCCCTGGTAGGCCTTGGATGCACCTATGCCCTGGGTACCTATGGTACACTATACTGGGGCTCACAAAGGTGGCCCAGTATCCAATTGATTATGTACCTAAAGTACATGGTATGGATTTTTAGAGAGAACAGCTGGGCTGTGGGTCTGATTAGCAGGCCCACAGCCACACTAGAGTCGAAAAACCAGTATATCAGAGCAAAAAGTGGGGGTGACCATAGGAAGCAGACCCTACTCTCCTACACAACCCCCCCCCCCCCCCCAACGCAGGGACAATAAACTAGTCTTGACCAGTTGAGTTTTCATGTTCTAAGTGGAAATATCTGGAGAGTCCATCTGCATTGCCATGGTCAGTTCAAGGTCTATGTTCCACTTTAAAGTCCATATCCTGTAGGGAAATGGACCACCTGAGTAGTTTGGGATTTTCACCCTTCATTTGATTTAGCCACAAGAGGGGCTTATGGTCTGTCTGACTCTTGAAGTGAGTACCAAACAAGTATGGCCTCAGCTTCTTCAGGGCCCAAACTACAGCAAAGGCCTCCCTCTCAATAGCTGACCAACGTTTCTCTCAAGTGGTCAGCCTTCTGCTAATAAAAGCAATGGGCTGGTCTTGACCATCTTTATTCAGTTGAGATAGAACAGCTCCCACACCCAACTCAGAAGCATCTGTTTGGACAATGAATTCCTTGGAGTAATCTGGACTTTTCAGAATAGGTGTAGAGCCCATGGCCTGATTCAGGTCATCAAATGCCTTTTGACAGCTTACTGTCCACTGAACCTTTTTTGGCATTTTCTTTGAGGTTAAGTCATTAAGTGGAGTCACAATGGACCCATAGTTCTTAACAAACTTTCTGTAATACCCAGACAGGCCCCTAGAAAGCTCTGACCTGTGTTAGGGTGGTTGGAGGAGCCTAGTCCTTGATGGTCTGGATCTTGCTCTCCAGTGGTTGAACCTGACCCCCACCTACAAGGTGGCCCAGGTACACAACCTTACTCTGCCCTATCTGGCACTTAGTAGCCTTGATAGTTAGGCCTGCCTTTTGCAGGGCCTCCAAAACCTTCTTCAGGTGGATCAGGTGATCCTCCCAGGTGGAGCTAAAGACAGCAATATCATCTAGATAAGCTGCACAAAAGTCATTCAGCCCAGAAAGGACTTGGTTCACCAACCTTTGGAAAGTGGCAGGTGCATTCTTCAAGCCAAAGGGCATCACCACAAATTGGTAATGACCTTCTGGGGTTGAAAATGCTGTTTTGGCTTTTGCATCATCAGCTAGTCTGATTTGCCAGTAGCCTGCTGTCAAGTCAAATGTGCTCAAAAACTTGGCAGAAGCCAATCTGTCAATGAGCTCATCTGCCGTGGGTATTGGATGGGCATCTGTCCTAGTGACAGCATTGAGACCTCTGTAGTCCACAAAAAACCTCATCTCTCTCTTACCATCTTGGATGTGAGGTTTTGGCACAAGGACTACTGGACTGGCCCAGGGGCTCTCTGAGGGCTCAATAACTCCCAATTCCAACATCTTTTGGACCTCTGTCCTTATACAGTCCCTGACATGGTCAGGTTGCCTGTAGATTTTACTCTTGACAGGCAGACTGTCACCAGTGTCCACCGCATGTGTGCACCAGTTTGTCTGACTTGGGGTCAGGGAAAACATATGCCTATAGGCCTGTTGAACTTGTCTGCAGTCCTGTTGCTGATGGTCGGTGAGGCTTGCCTGCCAAGGCCACTCCATCAACTGAACCATCATCAGGGTTCCGAGAAAGCAGGTCTGGGAGAGGGTCACTCTCCTCCTCCTGTCCCTCATCTGTAGCCATGAACAAGCCTGTGCCTGCCCTGTCAACATATGCCTTCAGTCTGTGGACATGAAGCACCCTGTGGGGGCTTCTGGGAGTCCCATGATCAACCAAATAGGTTACTTCTCCCTTTTGCTCAACAATAGTGTGGGATCCAGACCATTTGTCTTGGAGTGCTGCTGGGGCCACTGGCTCCAAAACCCACACTTTCTGTCCTGGCTGGTAAACAGTAACCCTGGGCGAAGCACTAGGCTACGCTCGCGGAGTTTGCGAAGTTTTCGCAACTTCGCACTACGCGAGCTGCACGTAGCACAGTGCGAACATGCGTAGTGCAGCGTAGCGTAGTGCAGGGGTCATTTTTTGCTTGTTCGTGGTCCTGAACGTCATGTTCGTGATCGTGAGCAAGCAAAATGACATCCCGGCGAGATTCTCAACGCGAGGAGGTCAGGATTCTCATTTTTGAGTGGTCGTGCATGCTCGCGACCGCTCTCAATGAGAAACTACCTGTTCGCGTTGAGAAAGCTGCCGCTCGAGTAATAATCTACTCGAGCAGCAGAAAACTACAGCTCGCATTGTGCAAGATGCCGTTTTCAATGCTTGCACAGTGCCGGATGCTTGTCCGCACTGTGCAATCATTGAAAACACATCTTGCACAGTGCGAACATGCTACTACGCAGCTCGCGTAGTGCTACGTGAAGTTCGCGTAGTGCGAAGTGCACTTCGCGAAGCTTCGCGTAGCGCTACTTCGCGAACTACGCCCACCCTTAGTAAACAGTCAGCACAGCCTTTTGGTCATGCCAGGCTTTTTGAAGTTCCTGTCTAGCCTCAAGGTTTTTAGAAGCCTTTTTCATATACTCAGCCGCTTACAAAGGAGATTGCTTTGCCCTTGCTGCAACCTGACTCGGAGGTCTCAGGAGGAATCCCTGGTGTTCACTTATCACGACCCCCGCTCCGCGGGTGCCGCTCACTGGGCTGGAAACTTTGGCATTTGCCTACAGGGCTGTACTGAGGGACTGCGAGGACCAGCAGGCTTTCCCAATCACAGCTGCAGCCACTTCCCTCAGCGCCCACGCCCCTGCCTGCTTACCAGGATTGTTATTTAATCTCTTCGCGGCTCCCGTACCACGGGTGCCACTTACAAAGGAGATTGCTTTGCCCTTGCTGTGACCTGACTCGGAGGTCTCTGGAGGAATCCCTGGTGTTCACTTATCGCGACCCCCGCTCCGCGGGTGCCGCTCACTGGGCTGGGAACTTCGGCATTGGACTACAGGGCTGTACTGAGGGACTGCGAGGACCAGCAGGCTTTCCCAATCACAGCTGCAGCCTCTTCCCTCAGCGCCCACGCCCCTGTCTGGAAAGCTTAAGACTGATCCCATTTCCCCGTGACGCGCGACGCACGCGGGTGTGCGCCGGGCGAAGCACGGGCCAAGGGTGGCCCCGTTTTAGCCCGTTAAAGAACGGAAAAGACCGGACCGGGCCTCCCCACTTTCATCCTCCCTTTTCATCTGCTTCATTTTCTACCCAGTTAATTGTATTTGTATGCATGCTTGAAGGTATTATATTTCCCCTGTAGTATTGTTAAATTTGTTTGAAGTAAAAGGGAAATGTCTACCCGCGAGAGTAGGAGCAAAGCTGCATTGGGAGGGCCCCAGTTGATAGGTACCCTGGATAATTTTATTATACGGGCCAACTCTGTGATAGACCAGGGCATCAACTTAATGGAGCGAAGGGTGTCACAGGATTTAGCTTTGGCTAAAAGATCGTCAATGGGGCACATTGCATCTGCACGTACTCCTGAGCACACAAATAGACCAAATCTTGTACAGACACAAGTGACAGTGCATGATATTCCCCGCGTCACAGTAGAACCCCAATTACAAGTGTTGCCCCCACCGGACACTCCTACGATAAGTGCTCCAGACACCACATTTGAACCCATTTCAGTAGGGGTACTGGATGAAACAGCTAAGAGACAATTGAGGGAGAGACAGGAGGGAGCAATTCCAAAAAGAAAACGAGCCAATAATATTGGCCCCGGCACTAGAAAAGCCAAAGTAGCAAAGGCCGGGTGCAGCGGTGGTACTGTTAGCAAGGATGGGGTAGAGCAGGGACACGATTCGATGGATGGGCAGGTAGTGCATGTAGATACACCAATTAATATTCCTGTAACAAGAGATCTAGATGAAGTTGTAGCTAATGCCCCTGGTCCAATGGTCGAAATGGCCGGCCCCTTAGTGAACATCTTGAGGAAGTTGCTTGAAACTTTCCTTACCCCATTAGAAAATAGACTAATAAGTACTGAAAGCAAGCTCCATGTCCTGGAAAAGGGTGTAAAAATTCTGACAAGAGCTAGATTGGAAAAGTCGCCTGTTGAAACTTCTTTGACTAGTACACCCAAAGGCCAATCAATGAATAAATGTGTGTTGTCTGGGGAAAAACAAGATCTCAACCCACCCAATGCCCCCGGTAAGAAGTCACTAGAGAAAATACCGGTAATAAAAGAATACCCCAGTTAAATAACGGATGGTAGCAAAACTAATACCATCAACCTTAATGCTAACAAGGTCCCGATAGAGAAGGAAGCAAAGGGAGATATTACCATTAACCTCCCCCCAGAAGCTTGCCCCAATGTAGTGGTTTTGACAGGGGTTGCTGTACTGGACTAATCAACCAGGGAGCCTTTTTGGGCACTGAAAAATAAGGTATCCCACTGGCTTAATACCAACCGCCCTCTACCTCCACACCTAACAAGTAAAATTTTAATGGTGCGTAGGGTGCCATGGGTGGGGTATAATAGGAAAACAACCCATGGAGACTGCATAGTTGTGAATTTTAAAGAGCCTTGAACAGTAAATTACATTTTTTCATGGGGAGCGCAGAATAGTGGGAGTGATATAGTGACTAGACCGCTCTCATATTTCTACGCACTGGAGGAGCAGTATGACTGTGGTGGAAATTGGAGTAGGGTTAGCCACTCCGTGAGAGGTGGGATGGAACATGGGGGACATAGGTATATTGGTAACTGGGGAGGGCCTCCTACAACCAATAGGTTTAGCTGCTTAGAAGCAGTAGATTGACTATAACCTACTAGGGAGAAACTAGCTGGCACTCGCAGGGCTGCATATCTACCAAATATTAGGACTAAACGCGTCACTAAAATTGTAAAGGCCAGAGTGTCTAATGTGGGACAAGATAAAATTACCTCTGGTAATCATTGCAGCTCACAGGGAGAACTATGTTTCAGGAATACTGATCCAGGTGAGGATGGGTTGTGGCTAGACTGTGTTCAGGAGGATGTTGGACCTGAAGCTGTGTATGCCCAGGAGAAGCGATGGTGTAGTAAGGGTTCAGTTTCACACCTAGTAGAGATGACAAGCAAATATAGGGTGGGCGCTTGTGGGCTCCCTCCGGTAGATAAGGACAGGCCTGGTAACATAGGCACGGAGACTGTGCATAGGAGGGATGTCTCAAAAGCTCAGTACCAACCAAACAACTGTATCAGTAAAGTCCTAGACATGAGCTTAATATCCTGGAATATAGCCGGGCTCAGGAAAAACTTGAATGACCCAGACTGGTCTAATTATATAGAGACAAGTGCAATCTGTCTCCTTCAGGAAACTTGGTCACTTGACAGTCCCCATAGGGTGGGATACAAGACCTTTGGATTAAACGCAATTCCCTCTGTAAGAGGGAGACCCTCAGGTGGCCTTATCATTTGGATAAGTGTTACCTTGAAATAAAAGGTTGTAGTAATTGACACCAATTCCAATGATATTTTGGCTCTAAAAATTAGTACATATGATGGGAAGGTGGTTTATCTAATTAATATCTATAACCGACCCTCTGTATTATCTAGAGAGTCATTGACCCTCGGGGAGCTGTGTTATTTCCTTGATAGGTTGGTGGACAAGCACCCTGTAATCATTGCAGGGGATCTGTAGTAACGAGCCAATCCTCGGCCTTGAAGACATATTTGAGAAAAGAGAAAAGAGGATAGTGCAAACAATATACCCTTGCTAGGAAATATAGACCCTGTACACTGCTCAGTTTTAGCAGTCCAGATAATGAAGCTGGCAGCTGAACACGGCTTCAGGGCATGCAATGGCCGCCTTCCAGCGGATATATTAAAAAAGCCAACCTTTCAAAGGAATAACTCAAAAAGTAACCTAGATTTTATAATTGTTTCCTTGGATATTTGGCACTATATGATCGATTTGGAGGTTAAAAACAGGTCCGAAAGCGACCATTATCCACTGGACCTATCACTTGACCCCAGTTTGTTCAATGGGGTCGGGGCTGGTATTGATAGTATTACTGATAGCCAAACAGCATGGCGTGATGAAATCTTAGTCAGTAACAATAGGCGTGTATTAAGATGGTCACACATACTGGAGCATGGTGAGATTTTGGCGGAAATTTATACAATCTTCGCCAATATGTTTTCCCCTTATGTAATTGCATCATTGGAGGCTGATAGCCCGGCAAACTTTATGGATGCCCATAATAAGTTCTTTGCACTACTTAAAAATTTAGTGACAAAATTGCCCAAAAAAGCGAGTCAAAAGATAAATAACCTATCACATAGTAAGCCTTGGCAAAAGACAGCCTCTTAGCGGCAGCAAAAACAAAAACTGCTGCAGATATTAGACAGGCAAGGAAGGACTATAAGCAGATACAAGAGGCTGAAAGAAGAACCTGGGAAGAAGTAAGTTGGGCAGATTTGCTGTTAGCTGCCAAATCAAAAGATAATGTTGGTTTCTGGAGAATGGTAGTGAATGGCAATCATATAGGAAAAATAGTAAAAGACGTATACCTAGATGAACAGACCTGGGTTACTCACTTCACTGACTAATTCAAAAAACCTGTTTTAGCTATTACTGCCAGGAAGGATGCTCCATGGTTAATTCCTTCTACAACTGAACTTGATTTTAGCTTAGAGGAAACAGAAACAGCAATCAATGCGGTTAAAAATGGTAATGCACCAGGTCTTGATAAGGTCCCAGGTGACCTATATAAACATGATCTATGTGTGTGGTGGGCATCTTATATAAATTATTTATGTAACACACTGGCATCTGGGGTTGATTTTCCGGATAGTTGGAGGGGTGCTGAGATTGTTTTAATTTTTAAAAAGGGTGATAGGTTTGATCCTGCAAACTATCGTCCAATCAGTTTAATGGACATCTTGCAAAAAATTTACTCCCGGCATATCTTAGTCAAAGTCTTAGCCAAAGTAAACTTATGGTTGGAGGATAATTTGATACTTACCAAGTTTTAAGCAGGGTTTAGAAATAGTGTAAGCACGGTGGACCAGGTCTTTAGGTTTTGCTGTCTCTATTGGAAATACGTGCACATGAGGAAAGGTCATCTCTATGTTGCATTTGTTGACCTTAGAGCAGCATTTGACCTGGTTCCGCGAGATCTTCTCTGGGATACTTTGCATGCGCAAGGGTTGTCACCAGCTTGCTTAATCAGATAATAAAGTTGCATGCTAAGAATTTTGCGAAGGTACGTTGGGGGTCTAACGGGGAACTTACTCAGCATATTCCAATTGAGCGTGGGGTCCGTCAAGGCTGTGTACTGGCCCCAACGCTCTTTTCACTATATGTGAACGATATTCCCATACATCTCTCAGGCTGCACCAAAGACTCTCCTAAATTGAATGGAAAAAGTCCCAGCCTTGCTATTTGCAGACGACACCATATTGATTTCGCAAACTCCCAAAGGTCTTCAGGCGCTTTTATACTCTTTCAAACAGTATTGCGACAAAAAAGGGCTAGAGATAAATGTAAAAAAAAACTAAATACATGCCCCTTAATTCTAAAAAAACGCAAACAACAAACCTGGTACTTAATGGCCAAAAACTTCAATCAGTCCAGAGTTTTATTTATTTGGGGGTCTCCATCGATTCCAAATTTACATGGAAGACACAGGTCGAGAAGAGTAAATTAATATTAACACAGAATACCATCCCAATTATAAAGAAGCATGGTATTAACACTAGTAAAGCCATAACACCGTCTCTTGAGATATTTAAATTCAAGGCCCAGCCTGCCGCTTTGTATGGGGCAGAAATCTGGGAACCAATGTCTAAGAACTCATTTGCAATTTGTGAAAACAAATTCCTGAGAAATCTTGTGAAAATGCCGAATGGCACCCCTTTAGTTCCATTGATGATGGATTTGAATGTGAGACGTACAGACCATTATTCCATTCTTAGGTCCTTAAGTTATTGGGTGAGAATCTGGTCTATACCTGAACTCATAGAATATAGGAATGGTCTAATAGAAATCATGAGCCTAGACGTGCTAAATGTAAACCCTTGGCTTAAACACGTCCATTTTTGGTTCAAGAAAATTGGGTTGCCTCAGTTCTGGGATACCCCGGGAAACTTACCCCAAAATGCTAAAAAATTAGTGAAAACTGTTTTTTGGGGATATATTGCATACATTACGCCAAATGAGCATAAAGGTGGAAAATTAACCAATAATTTTCTGGTTTTCAAGGATATTCCTTGTTTTGTGCATTTTCTTGACGAAATTGAGCCCCCACTAGCCAAATGCCTTTTTTTGAAGTTTAGGTATGGTATTCTTATGCACAATACAACCCTGTCTAGATGGGCTAGGGAGGCCAATGTGGAAAGTAATAATGCCACCAAAAGTGACGTCTGCACTATGTGTCAAGATAATGTCAAGGAAGATGAACAGCACATTTTCTTCTTTTGTCCTGCTTATGTTGTGGCTAGAAGGAAATGGATTAAACATTTATGTAATCTTCTAGGCGTAAGAACTTGTAAGGAGGCCCTTAGGATTGTTAAATCCAATACTAGAAGAACGATAGTATTTAGTATCAGTAGATTCCTTTTCTCAATAAACTTCACCCGAAAAAGGAATGGTTGTAATTGTAAAACTGGCTGTACTAAGTATATATGATTCTATTATCCTACTGCCCTTATGACGTTGTGCTAATTTTTCCCAATGTATTCTATACAGTATTTTATGATACGATTTTCTTGCCCCTCTCTGTATTCTACCTCATATTGAAGGTGTTACCTTTTTTTAATATGGAATTGTTTTATACTTGAGATTTTAAACATACTGTTGATTCATGTATCTTTTATGGCTCGATTTGTGCCGAAATAAAGATGAAATTTAATTGAATATACTGAGCCATCCTGGAGCGGAGACCAAGTACATAGTCCACTATGTCTTGCTTAGGCTTTTTGAGAGGTAACTCCCATCCTTCCTTCACAAGACACAGGGGTCCTCTTACAGGATGCCCAAACAAAAGTTCAAAGAGGCTGTAGCCAACCCCCTTTTGTGGGACCTCTCTGTAGGCAAACAGGCAGGGCAGAAGGATGTCCCATCTTCGCCTAAGCTTTTCAGGTAAACCCTTGATCATGCCCTTCAATGTCTTGTTGAATCTCTCCACAAGACCATTGCATTGTGGATGATAGGGTGTAGTGAACTTATAGTTAACACCACGTTCCTTCCACATAACAGTTAGGTACCCAGACATGAAGTTTGCACCTCTGTCTGAGACAACCTCCTTCGGAAAACCACTCTTGAGAAAACTCCCAGGAGGGCTCTTGCCACAACAGGTGCTGTTGTGGTCCTTAGGGGAATAGCTTCGAGGTATCTGGTGGCATGATCCACTACCACCAGAATAATTCTGTGCCCAGAGGCTGTTTGGGGATCCATTAGTCCAACAATGTATATCCCAACTCTTTCAAAGGGAACCCCCACCACAGGTAGTGGTATAAGGGGGGCCTTTGTTGTTCCACCTGACTTGCCACTGGCTTGGCAGGTTTCACAGGAGTGACAAAACTCATTGGTATCTTCTGACATATGGGGCCAGTGAAAGTGAGGGACAAGCCTGTTCCAAGTCTTGTTCTGGCCAAGATGTCCTGCTAGGGGAATATCATGGGCTAAGGTAAGAAGGAAGCCCCTGAATGCCAAGGGTATGACCAACCTCCTGGAAGCACCAGGCTTGGGGTCTTTAGCCTCAGAAAAAAGGAGCCCTTCATCCCAATATAATTTATGGGTACCTGTAGCATTCCCTGCAGCCTCAGCAGCAGCTTGCTGTCTGAAGGGTTCAAGAGAGGGGCAATCTAATTGGGCCTGCCCCAGGTCTGCCCTTGAAGGTCCCCCTGTCCCAAGAAAATTAACCTGATCAGGTTCAAGCTCTTCTAGGACAGTTCCTTCTTGGGTCTCACACTCAGCTTCCTGGGAGGATTGCTCCTCAACCTGGGGCAAGGGGGAAGACACTGCCTTAACCCTTTTTCTCTTTCTCTTGGAAGGCAACTGGTCCATAGTTTCAGGATCCAGTGCCTGTTCGGTTTGACACTTTTTGGCTTGTGACCTGGTCACAGCAAGGGCATGTGCAGATATGCCCAGCATCTCTGCATGAGTCCTATACTCCACTTCAGACCAGACTGAATTCTCTAAATCATTGCCCAACAGACATTCAACAGGGAGGTCTCAACTTACAACAACCTTTTTGAGGCCAGTTACCCCTCCCCAGGAGAAGTTAACAATTGCCATACTATGGGTGGTAGTGGCATTGCTAACATTGGTCACCAGGTAATTTTCACCCAGTATGATCTGTCCAGGGTCCACAAAGTTAGGCGTCACCATGGTGACACTGGCACATGTGTCCCTGTAGGCCTGAGCCATCTTATTGTTAATTAAAGGTGTCTGCCTGTACTTGCCCAAGTTATTGGGACTCACAGTAGAGGACATTGCCATGTCCATATCACAGCCAAGAACAGCTTGAGTTGGTACTCTGACTAGGCCAGAGTCCATCTCAGTTCCCAGGGTCAACCCTACTGCACCCTTCTGTTGAGAACTACCACTATTAGCTGCACTAGGGGGAACATTTGCCTTAGGGGCAATGGTGGTTGGAGCTGTCTCCTTTTTGGCGCAATCACTGGTCCAGTGAGTATTACTTTTACAGATATTGCACCAGGGTTTTCTTTGGCCATCTTTCTTTTTGGATTTCTTGGAACCCCCCTCAGTAGAAGCTTTTGGGGGACCTGTTGAAGACTTCTGGTCTTTTACTTTCTGATCCCCACACTTTTGGTCTGGCTTCTTCTGATCACCACCTTGGTTCTGGGTTTTCTGCTTTACCCTGGTTCTGACCCATTTGTCTGCTTTCTTTCCCAATTCTTGGGTAGAGGTCAGATCAGAGTCAATCAGGTGCTGATGTAGTAACTGGTTCTGACAATTATTAAGTATTTTTTCTCTCATGATCAAATTATACAATCCTGTATAGTCCTTAACTTTACTGCCCAGCAACCAGCCTTCCAGAGCCTTAGTGGCACAATCTTCAAAATCATTCCAGTCCTGAGTCTGTGCCTTCTGGGTATCCCTGAACAGCACCCTATACTGTTCAGTGGTTAGGCCAAACCCATCAATCAGAGCACTCTTCAGGACTGTGTAGTTGTTAGCATCCTCATCACTAACTGTGAGGAGCTTGTCTCTACCTTTTTCTGAAAAGGAGAGCCATAAGATTGCTGCCCACTGACTTTGGGGTACCTGCTGTACTTTGCAAGCTCTCTCCAAAGCAGTAATCCATTTGTGGATGTCATCCCCAACTTTGTAGGGTGGGACAATCTTGCTTAGGTTTCTATTATCATAGGACCTATCTTTATCCTTGGGGATAATGCTGCCACCAGTGGGTTCTAACCCACTTAACATTTGCTCTCTTGCAAGAGCAAGTCTCTCTTTGGCTAGGGCAAGTTCTTGCCTCTCAATCCTCAGATTGACTTCTATTATTCTGGCCTGATGTTCTCTTCTCTCAGAGGAAGTCATTCTTCTAACAACATCTGACCCTAAGGAGGCACCAGAGTGGAGAGATTCACTGGATAGGGATCTCCTTCTTCTGTGCTCAGTGTTAAACCTGCTTGCGGGGCTGGAAGGTACTAGGCCCTCTCCAGTCCCATGTAGGTTTAGATTAGCCTGGTTACCTTCTCCCACTAAGACCTGATTATTGTCATCCTCCCCAGAGTCCACCTCTTACTCACTCTCATCAACGAGATTGTGATCAGGGGAATCTTCTGCTGAGGGCTGTCCCTCATATGCATTAACTGACAGGCCTGTATTAGAGGCTTTCTGAGCATCATATTCTTCCATGAGCTCAATCGGGTGCTTGAGGGTAGGGTTGGAACCCTGTTTTAACCTCCTAGATGTGCACAAGTGCCTCAAATCATGGAAGGTTAGGGAATCATATCTGGAAGGTATCCTTGTAGGATCTACCTCCACTGGGAGAGAACTACCTGGTTCTGCTCTCAGAGACATGATCTAGTGAGGTGTGGTGTGTGCACCTACCTACACTAAGTGTTACCTACTAGAACCTCTCCAGGAGTTGTAGTCAGTAGAACTTAAGTATTTTAAGACTTGTGTTTATATGTGCCTCAAGGTACCTTAATGTGATCTTTCAAATGATATCTCAAGATATTATGGTAAAACAATCAGCAAGCTCTTATCCCAACTGCTGCACACCAATGTGAGAAGTTGGCCTGATATGTGATGTCCACTATTCTAGTGGGCACCCTGTATCAGTCCAAACAACCCTTATGGTGATGGTGGTGAAGTCAACCTTATAGACCAGCTATCCTAGTGGTAGCATGGACAAAGCAGTCCTAGGCTAAAACTTTAGAGAGCATGTGAAGCCAATTGTTTTACCTATAATAACCCCTTGAATATCAAATGAAAGGACACCACACAAGGCATATATCAAATATATATGTATTTATTTCTAACACAACCACTCTGCACTCTTTATGAGGTCAGAGTTTGAGATACAGCACAAGTTACTCAATAAGCATAAGTTGCACAAATACAATTCTGCCCTAGGGACCTCATGAACCATATACTAAAGAAGTGGTATGAGAGCCACTTCAGAACAGGTGAACATGCCTAGGGCCTTGGAAATCGGTGGGGCTACACAGAGTAACCAAAGGTTAGGAAGAAGGAGTCCCACAGGATGTGTGTGCAGTGCTTAAAAACACACGTAGGTTCTCATAGACTTTCAATGGGAATGTAAAGTTTAGAAACTAGTTGATTTCGGACCTTCCAGGTGGACTACGGGAATACCCAGTTAAAGTAGGACATTTGGATAGTTATTACCCACGGGATCACTGGAGTACGCAAGTTACCTGACCCTGCGAAGCCGGGTGCACAGGTGTGAAGTTGTGTCGGGTTTCGTCGTCGAATCCTATGGAGAGCTGCAAGAAGATGCTGCAGGCGACCAGGAGGAAGATGTCTGGGTGGATCCAAGGGTGGATTGAGGGAGTGAAGAACCTGAAAGCAGAGGGGACAGAGTCTGGGTCACTAGCCAGTGACCAGGATGGAACCAGAACGGGGCAGGTGATGTCGAGAGGCAATCAGGTGAAGCGGCGAAGCTTGTCTCTGCAACCACGTAGACCAGGAGGCGTCAACGATGACCAGGAGCTGGATACGGACCGTACCACAAAGGCTTTCGTTGTTGGCAGTATCGGCTTCCGGATCGGAGTCAACAAACCATGGCAAAGGCAACCCACGCAGGATGTGAAGATCAGCTTCTTGTAGAGACCAGCAAGGTCTGTGGGGCTTCCCTTTTACAGGAAAGCAGGAGCAAGCCCAGGGCAACCAGGCAAGCAGCGTTGATTCAAAATGGAGTCTTCAAGATGGCCACTAGCCAACAGTCTAGCAACCGCGAAGACGCGTTTAGGAGAAATTCAGGCACAGGCCCCACACGGCACTCGTGGAGTGTGGAGGGCTGAGCTTCGGTGCACTTACTGCTCGGTGTTTGGACTTATCAGTGTCCAGTGCACAACTTCAAGGATGCCTCAAAATCTGCAAAGTTAGCAAAAAGCAGGCACTGCAGGTTGTCCGGTACCACGTCTCTCGTGTCCACCACGGGTCTCAGCTTTGCTGTGGATGTGGGTCGGGGTCAGAGAAGTCTGGAAGTCCAGAAGCTGCATCGCTAAGTCTTCGGGCTCCGGCGGGAGTGTCGACAAAGCAAACCAGCAAGTCACTGATGGTGCCTGTTTGCACAGGGTGGTCACTCCTTGACCACAAGGGAGATTCTTCAGTCTTCTAGTTGCAGTAGAATGTCAAAGGTCCAGAGTTTCGTTTCAGAGTTTCAGTTCATGATAATCTAAAGTCTCTAGACTCAGCTCCTAGCTTTATATGAACTAAAGGGGCTGGATTACCTGCTAGGTCCCTCCTATGGGTGGAACCTTGGAAGGGGGTGGTTACACCCCTTTCCCTTTGTCCAGTTTCGCCCCAGAGCTGCGGCTGGAGTGCCCCAGCAACTGGTTTGAACCGGACTATGCATGGAGCACCTTGTGTGCCCCAGGCAGTGTCTCATTTCATTCAACCCACCCTGCCCCAATACACTATAGCCTGTCTGGGGAGGTGGGCAGGAAACCTATTGTCCAGCCTCCCCTGCCGGAGTTTCGTCCAGCAGATGGAGGTCAGACTCATGTCTGTGGCAGCAGCATCCATTTTGTGATGCTGAGGCTCTGTTTAACTTTAACTGGGTAAAGCTACAACTACATGTCTTCTCCCTCTAGAAGGGTGGAATGCTACCCCCGCTGGCGGGGGTGGGGGGTAGTATTCCAAAGCGTATGACACCTTACGCATTAACCGCGAGGATTATAATGCACCTAAGAGTATATGGTATGGCTATATCATAGAACAGCTATAAGGACATGGTTACGAAAGCTGCAAACAAGCTCATGCTTGAGCACCATCTCACATAACACCAAGCACTCTGCCTCCTGGATTGTTAAGGCCTGCCATAGGAGTGACTTATAGGTATATATGTGTCTATATGTAATGGTAGGTATTAGGGATACTATACCTAAGCAAGGGGTGATTACACGACCTTGCCCCAGCTGGGTAAACAGCCAGTTGTGTTAGTTTGGGTGGCCAGCCAGGGGTGGCATAATACATGCTGAAGCCCCTGGTAGGCCATGGATGCACCTATGCTCTGGGTACCTATGGTACACTATACAGGGGCTCACAAAGGTGACCCAATACCCAATTGGTTATGTACCTAAAGTACATGGTATGAATTTAGGGAGAGAACAGCTGGGCTGTGGGTCTGATTAGCAGGCCCACAGCCACACTAGAGTCGAAAAACCAGAATATCAGAGCAAAAAGTGGGGGTGACCATAGGAGGCAGACCTTACTCTCCTACAGACCTAATATGAGCTGAAACTGGGATGCATCAATTAGGTTAAATTGAATTGCTTCCTCGTGGCCATCGTTAGAAATTAGTCACATCTGTTCCGTATGACTTACGATAGGCCCAGTGGAGAGATTTGTTCCATCTACAGGCTGGACTGGTTCACTCTTTGATTTCTTGATTGCTTGCAATCCCACCTTGTCCGCGAACTTCAAATCACAAAAGTTTCCAGTGGCTCCAGAAGGAGTAGTTTCTGTCCTGTAACTCCAGTTCTGTAGTAGAGGTATCTCTGTTATAGTCATAATCTAGTGAATAGTCCCGCCCATGTGCGTGGAACCCAGGGCAATCAAAAATAATCTCTTAAATTGTCAAAAAGTGCAGACCTGCACAGACACTTAAGAGAGAATTTAAAGACAGATAATGCAGCCTATATCCACAGGCTACACTTTCCAGTACTTCAACTAGAAATTCCACCACAAAAAACAAACCACAAACAGCACAGCCTGTCCAGCTTTCCTCACAGAGAAAAGCTTTCCTTTACCAGAAAAAGCCTCTGGAATGATAGAGAGGAAGGAGTGGACAGACAAGCCCCATAGGCTGCCATTATGTGGCTCAAAACAGGATACTGTGCCTTTAAGAGAACTTTCCAGAACTCTCTCAGTATCCCAGAATGCACAGCAGGTCCCTTTTACTTTCAGTTCTTTTTGAAGGCGTAACACGCCAAACCTGTAGCATTCCTTACATGAATACCTTTCTCCACCGGGGAGGAGGGCGGGCGCTTATGACTATAACAGAGATACCCCTACTACAGAACTGGAGTTACAGGACAGAAACTACTCCTTCTGTAGTAGGGGATCTCTGTGTATAGTCATAATCTAGTGAATAGAATGGCAAGCCCATCCCCACACCTAGCGGCGGTGGAGAGAAGAGAAGTAACACCACTACTGTGCGAACAGATTTCGCAGTGAAGCCTGCCCAACCTGAGCGTCTGCCCTGGCATTAGTGTCCAGACAGTAATATTTAGAAAAGGTATGGACCGACTTCCAAGTGGCCGCTTTGCAGATTTCTGCAATTGGAACATTACGCAGCAAAGCAGTCGTGGCAGCTTTGCCCCTGGTGGAATGAGCCATAGGTTTACCCCGTAAGGTCTTATTAGCCTTTTGGTAACACAATTGTATACAGGACACAATCCACCTAGAGATGGACTGTTTTGAGGTAGCAAGACCTGTCCTGACTGATCCATAATTGATAAACAATTAATCTGACCTACGAATAACTTTGGTTTTATCCAGATAAAATTTCAACACCCTCCTAACATCCAGGGAATGCAGAGACCTTTCCGCTGGAGATGAAGGATTCTGAAAAAACGTAGGTAATGTTATGGTCTGGTTAACATGGAAATCCGAGATAACCTTTGGAAGAAATTTAGGGTGAGTACGCATAACAACCTTAGCAGCATGAAATACAGTATAAGGTTCTTGGCAACACAACGCCAGAATTTCGCTCACCCTGCGGGCCGATGTAATGGCCACGAGGAACGCCGCCTTCCAGGACAGGTGCTGCAACGAAGCCTTATGAGTAGGTTCAAAAGGCTCCTTCATCAATCTGGACTGCACCACATTCAATTCCCATGAAGGAGAAGGAAGCCGAACAGGAGGGAACACTTTCTTCAAGCCTTCCAAAAAATCCTTGACCACAGGGATCTAGAAAAAGGAAGTCTGTGAAGGGCATTTCCTGTAGGCAGTCAATGCAGCTAGATGAACCTTAACGGAATGGACATTAAGGCCAGACTGCGCCAAATGTAAAAGATACGGAAGGATGACATCCTCCTTGCACGTCGTTGGATCATAGTTCTTGGACTTACACCAGATGCAGAACCTCTTCCACTTGTAAGCATAGGAAGTCCTAGTGTAAGGTCGCTTAGCCTCCTTCAGTATGTCCATACAGTGTTCTGGTAGATTCAAATGGCCATACTGCACTATCTCAGGAGCCATGCCGCCAAACTCAAGGACGAGAGGTTGGGGTGTACCATCTGCCCCCCGAACTTCATGAGAAGGTCCGTCCGACAAGGCAGCCATATGTGAGTAAGGAGAGACCGGTGAAGCAGGTCCGTGAACCACCACTGTCTGGGCCACTCCGGGGCAATGAGGATCATCCGCGCCCGGGATCGGGCCAGCTTGATGAGCAGCGCCGGAATCAGGGAAATGGGTGGAAAAGCGTACAGAAAGCTGTTTGACCAGTTTATCCATAGCGCATTCCCCAGCATTCCCTGCTGGTAGTACCTGGAGGCGAAGTCTCGGCATTTGCTGTGTTCGGCGGTGGCGAACAGATCTACGTCTGGAGTCCCCCACCTTGCGAAGACTTCTCCTAGTTCTTCGTCATTTATGACCCATTCGTGGTTTTCCTGAATCAGTCTGCTCAGTGCATCCGCCTGAACATTCTGCACACCTGGCAGATGGGTAGCCGTTATCGTCAGTCCTCTGCTAGATCGCCTGCGTCTCCTTTGACAGGGTGCGCGATCTTGAGCCCCCCTGCTTGTTGAGGTAATACATCGTGGTCGTATTGTCCATCTGTACAAGCAGAGAGTTGGTCTGGAAGGACGGATGAAAGGCCTTCAGTGCCAAGTGAACAGCTCTGAGTTCCAGGAAGTTGATGTGATACGTGGACTCCGTCGGAGACAACGTTCCTTGTATCTGTAAGTCTCTGAAGTGCGCTCCCCAGCCGTGGAGAGACGCATCCGTCACGATAGTCTGTGTGGGAATGTCCTTGTGGAAGGGAACCCCTCTGAGGAGATTCTCCGCTGAACACCACCACTTCAGAGACTGAAGAGCATGCAGAGACAGTCGTATCTTGTCGTCCCAAGACTCCTTCCTCTGATCCCACTGATCCTCCAAGCACTCCTGCAATGGTCTCATGTGCAGCCGTGCGTGTGGCATGAGGAAGATACAAGAGGCCATCGACCCCAGTAGAGAAGACACCATCCTCACTGTTATAGATGGAGCGGTCATAAGAGCCTGAGCATTCCGAAGGAGTGATAATCGTCGCTCCTCCGAAGGAGACACGCTTGCTGACAGCGTATTGATGGAGGCTCCCAAGTACTGTATGCACTGGACCAGAGTCGGGACAGACTTGGACATGTTGATGTGCAACCCCAACCTGTTCAAGAGAACGCACGCCCTTTGAAAGTGTGCTTGAGCTTCCGAGAAGGAGGAGGCCTTGATCAACCAATCGTCCAGGTACGGGTAGACAAACACCTTGTACTTTCTCAGGTATGCCGCTACCACTGCCATGCACTTCGAGAATGTTCTGGGCGAACATCCTGTGTTTGCGTGCAATGGACACATGGAAGTACGCATCCTGTAGGTCTATAGCACATAGCCAGTCTCCCCGCTGCAGCTGAGGATAAATCTGATGCAACGACAGCATGCGAAATTTCTCTCTGCGAATCCACTTGTTTGCTTGTCGCAAATCCAGAATGGGCCTGAACTCGTTCTTGTCCTTCTTGCGAACCAGAAAGAACCTTGAGTACAGACCTCTTCCCCTTTGAGACAGAGGTACGTCTTCTATCGCCCTTTTCCTTAACAGGGTATCGGCCTCCGCCTGGAGCTCGCGCAGCTGAAACTGCGAGCTGGCCGGTGGAATTGCTGGAGGCGGGCTGGTGAACCGATGACTGTATCCATTGCAAACAATATTCAGCACCCACTTGTCCTGAGTAATTTTTCTCCACTCTGCCAGAAAAAATGTAATGCTTCCCCCCACCGGAGCGGGTAAGGGATGCAGGGGAAGTAACCGCTCAGGGACTAGACCCAGCCGGGCCTTTGGTCGCAGCTGCGGACTGCTGGCCGCCTCTGCCCTTCTGGCGCTTCTGGAAGGGCCTCCGGAACTGCTGCTGCTGTTGTTGCTGCTGTCCCGAAGCCTGCCTTCGCCATCTGCCTTGCGCACCGAACCGTCTCTGGAACGGGCGGTAGGTCTTCTTCTCCTTGGGCTTCTCCAACCCGACAGCCATCAGGGTCTCGGCCTCTGCTTTCATGCGGGCCATCTCATCGTCCGCATGCTTGCCAAACAGGGTTTCCCCAGAGAAAGGCAGGTTGGCCACCCTCTGTTGAGCCTCTGGCTTGAGAGATGTCAGGCAAAGCCAGGCATGGCGCCGTTGGTTGACACCATGGCAGTACCCAGGTGCCGCCAGAAGAGACGCATCCGCTGCCGCGCTGATGAGTTGGTTTGACACCAACATCCCCTCATTCAGGATCTCCTGAAAGTCCTCTTTCTTCTCTCGAGGAAGCTGCTCAGCGAATTGCTGGAGGGACTCCCATAGGGCCTGATCGTACCGCCCTAGCAAAGCCGAGGCACTTGCAGCCTTCATTGCAGTAGAAGCCGTCCCACAGACCTTCCTGCCCGCCGAGTCCAACCAGCGGCTTTCCTTATGAGGGGGCACTGTAGAGTACGAGTGGTGGCATGCTGCTTCCTAGCTGCCGTCACTATGACTGAGTCCGGTGTCGGATCCATCCTGAGAAACGCCGGGTCAGAATCTGGCGCCTGGTACTTCTTAAGGAGCCTGGAGGGCACTGCCTTTGTCACCGCCGGAGTGAGAAACAACTCCTTGGCGGGCTCTATCAACCCCGGTACTAGAGGCAGCAACGGCCGAGACAGGTGCTTCTTATGAAGCGTCCCAAAAATCACGGACGTCGTGGATGTGGGCACCGTCACCGTGATGCCCAGCTTAGCTGCACCCCTCAGCAGAACCTATTGGAATGAGACGATGTCGTCCACTGGCGACACCCTCGTCCCCGGGGATTCCGACAAAGACGGAGAGTATCCGTGCGGGATCTGGACCTGCGCCTCCTGTGGCGTCGTCTTGATCTTGTTGATGACCGATGACGACTCCTGGACCTCCCCCTCCGGCCGGAGCGAGAGCGCGACCTCCTCGGCTTTGGACGCTCCTCAGGTCTCAAAGGAGCAGGTGACTGCGGCCTGACCGGGAGCCTCAGCTGAGGAGTCCCCTTAGGCGGCGTCGGGTACCGTGGTAGTGAGGCCGACCGAGGCGGGATCACAGGTGGTCCAGGAGGGGGGTGCAGAGGATGGGCATGTGGAGGAACCAGTGGTGGTGGAAGCGGAGGCGGAGGAGGGGTCCGCGGCGGAGGTTCCTTGGGCAAGGGCAGAGGAGGAGTAGTTGGCCTCAGCTGAGGAGGTGTATATACCTCGGAGTAAAAAAGCGCCCTGTGACCCCCTCTACTTCTTAGGCGAAGGAGAGCCTATCGGCGAACGTCGCCGGCGCGCTCCAGCGGACCCAGGAGAATCCCTAGTACCAGAACTCCTTCCGCTCTTCCTTGGTGTCGAAGAACGCCGTCTTGACGTCAAGGAACGCCGTCTCGACGTCGACCGGCGTCAACGACTCGATGTTGAGCTTCGCTTGGACGCCGAACGTCTCCTCCGTGATGGCGACTGTCGCCCTCTTGACTTCGAACGTCTCTGTCTCGACGTCGACCGTCTCATCCTTGACGGCAAACGTCTCCTCGGCGTCGACGTCCTTCTCGATGTCAAGGAGCCCCTCGATGCCGACCTCATCCTCTTCGGCGATGGCGATTGGCGGTGTCGCCTCGACGGCGAGCGCTGACGTCGGGCCGAACTCTCACCACGTCGATGACTCGACGCCGCCGCCGACGTCGATGACTCCGACGACGGCGATCTCGACGGTGGCCTGTTCAGTCCCCTCGACGTCGAACTTCGACGCCGCTTCGACCCAGAGCCCTGCGGAGACGGGGAACAGACTGCTGTCATCCCTCTCGACGCCGTTGTCGATGCAATCGACGGCGGCGGAGGATGGGGACGCTTGCTGGTCTTCCTGCCCCCAGGGAGCCCCCCAGAGGCCTCAGCATGGGCAGATGGAACATGCCCAGACCCACCTTGTGCCTTCAGTCTTCTATCTTCCAGGCCTTGGAGCCTGATCTTCATCCTGTCCCTCAGGGTCCTGGAAGAGAAGCCCTGGCAAATGTCACACTCCTCTGGGACATGAGATGAGGGAAGGCAGATGATGCACACCTCGTGTGGGTCAGACTTAGCCTTCTTCCTTGAACACTCTGGGCATTTGTCAAACAAAGCAGGCATTTTGACAAATAAAAGGGTGCTCAGAAACACACACAAGGAAGAAAACACCAAAGTACTTCAAATGGAAGTACTCAAACACTTGAAAAAGTGAAAAACTCCCTAAAGAAACCCTAAAAAGGGAGAGCTCAATGCTCCAGGGTCCTGCTAGCAGGAGCCGGAAAAAAGAACTGAAAGTAAAACGGACCTGCTGTGCATTCTGGGATACTGAGAGAGTTCTGGAAAGTTCTCTTAAAGGCACAGTATCCTGTTTTGAGCCACATAATGGCAGCCTATGGGGCTTGTCTGTCCACTCCTTCCTCTCTATCATTCCAGAGGCTTTTTCTGGTAAAGGAAAGCTTTTCTCTGGCTGTGCTGTTTTTGGTTTGATTTTTGTGGTGGAATTTCTAGTTGAAGTACTGGACAGTGTAGCCTGTGGATATAGGCTGCATTATCTGTCTTTAAATTCTCTTCTAAGTGTCTGTGCAGGTCTGCATTTTTTGACAATTTAAGAGATTATTTTTGATTGCTCCGGGGTCCACGCACATGGGCGGGACTATTCATTAGATTATGACTATACACAGAGATCCCCTACTACAGAATCTATCATTACTGAAACCTCTGTCAGCGTTACTTGTCGAAACTTAACTACCATGGACAAAATTAAATGTGGGACTGATGACTGTAAGGTATTGGCCACCTGATGTTGTTTTGGAGTCGATTTTTGATTTGCACCCGCCTGTTCAACTCCCTCTATAGGTGGTGCTGCAAGTTTTCCTTCAGCTTGAATTAGGACTTCTTTGAACAACCTCTAACAAAATGTCCACCCGAACCACATTACATGAATAAATTGCCTGCTCTCCTTTTATCTTTTTCTTCCTTTTTTCGAAGGACCCCTTTTCATTCCCATTTGCATGGGTTTTGAACCTTGTTGTCCTTCCGTGCTTCTACTACTGTCTGATCGAACTCTATAGAATCTTGGGACTATTTGTCTGAATTCTTTTCTCTTCTAGCCCTCCCTTTCACCTTGGCGGAAGTCAATTTCTAACACTAGGTCCACTAGCGCTGAAATTTCCAAAGGTCAATTTGGTATTTGAGCTAACACATCTTTGAGTTCGTCCCTTAATCCACGATATGTTCCACGAAGGTCTCTTAGATCCAGCGGGACTGGTCAGGTGGTAATCCCTAAAGTAAAGAAGGCTAAAATGGGAGGTCGTTCTTTTCGGGTCCTGGCTGCCCAGAACTGGAATAAACTCCCTCTAACACTAAGGCTAGAAAGCTCGGAAGCTAAATTCAGAAAGCTGCTCAAAACACACCTGTTTACTTCGTATCACCGTGTGGTGCACTGCTGTGGTAATTGCCACCCCCCCCTCTCACTTAGCGCGGGGACACGCCGAGATGGTGTAACCATGCGCTTTATACCTTTCTTTATTATTATTATTAAAAATCTGCAGCTCTTTTACTCTCGGGTCAGTCCATCTCCACCACCAGCTTATTAAACTGTGCCAAGTATGCCACTAGGTCTTGGTTTCCCTGCCGTAAATCAACCAATTCATTATCAACCGCTTGAGAGATTCTTTGTCTGTCAAAAATCCAAAGAAATTCCTGTTTGAACTCTTCATAGTTGCACAATAGAGGATCGTCTCTGGTAACCAGGGGCATGGACCAGGACGCTGCGTCGTCGCTTAAGTATGACAGAACAAAGGCCACTCTAGACTGCGCAAATGGGAAAATGGAAGGGTGATACATGAAGTGTAGGGAGCACTATGTGATGAATATTTGTGCTTTTTGTGTATCCCCACTAAATTGCTCAGGTGGGGCTAACGGAATAACTGGGGACAATGAATAGATTACCTTTGTTGTCATTCTATTTGTACCTTCAATTGAAGGAGCCAAAGCTTCTCGCCCTGAACTAAAAGGTTGCCTCAATCTCTGGGCTAGTTCTGCGGTTTTCTTCCTAGAGTTAATTACTTATTGTCTAAGACTCTGATTTTCCTCTCTAACAGCGTCCAACTCTTTCTGTATAGTATCTAAGACCGTTTCTAAGGTCTGCAAGTTTATTCCTTCTTCCATTTCAGTTCGGGTGCAAGTATATTACGTGGGCACTTCACTCTGTCAGACTCTATATAATTATGTCAAAACACGATAAATTTTCTTACCATGAACTTGCACAGGAACAGAGATGCTAAGTTCCCGAATCCCTCCTGAAGATACCCCGGAGGTCAGAATATACCTAGCCTCCAGACTACCCCTAAGGGGGAAGGGGGAGTGGATAAAACAATAAACAAAGAATAGACTGGTCCTGGAACTTTTTCTCCTTGTTTCTTCTATTTTCTTAGTCCGACCAGCGGACCTTTATCCTTCTCTGAGAACCTAAAATGTAAACACAAGAATTGCCTACTATTCTATCCTATCTAAACCTACTCTATTCTTACTCTATTTTACCTACCCTTAGTTTCCAAGATCTGTGCTTCTCTTCTGTCTTTTCTGTTAGTGTTCTTTTCTTCCTAACATCTATTTTGCACACAGTGTGTTGCTAAACATATAATACAAGACTTTATTTTTTATTCACTCTTAACCTTTCCTATTTAATTCCTTTATTCATATATCTAGGTATGATGCTCTACTTACTTCTCCTACTGCGTTTCTCTATTCTTATAATGCTTCTTTACTTTTTCTTTTTTTTTCCTTATTTAATATTCTTTTCTTTACTTTGTGTTCCTTAACCTCTAAAGCAAATATTTCCTTAATAATCAGTACCTTCTCTATTGCATATAGTGATGATCTATTCTAAATTATTTCTCTACTTACTTCTTATTAGTGCAGCTATCTTATATATGGCTTCTAAATGTTTCCTTCTATGTATTCTTCTTCTTATCGAACCATCTGTACATTATTTCTACCTATTGAGCAATTATGTTTAAATTCTTTTCTTTTTCCTTACAGATTTCAATTGTCGTTTTTCCCCTCAGATTTACTGATAGGTATGTATTTACATTTCTCTGTTGTCTTTTCTTAAACATCAAGCATTACTGATATTTATACATATGTATCGTTTTGTCACTTGGCTCTGGTTCTTTCCCTTGTTGTTTCTTCTTTAACTCTTCACAGGAAACGCTGTGTGAAGAAGTTCTTCTCAGTTTAGGAATCACAGTCTTTAATCGCAGCAGGATGTGAGGAGGAGCAACGACGTAGGTCTCTGGAAACGCTCACTCCTCCGTGACTGCCAAAAATTGGAGCCGATGCTGGAGCTGACTTCTCTACTCCCGACAAAGCCTGCGGACGAGGAACCGAACGGAAACCCGGCGAAAATACTAATTTATGGCAAAGTACATGGAGGTTCTCAAAATAGGTGCGTATGCCGAAAATCCTTTAGTGAAGTGTGCATTGCTCTCAGCGCTCGCGCACCACCTAATCTCTCTGCACCTGTGGGCATATAAGCTAGACCACAGACCTGCTTTCGAAATCGGCGGCCATCTTGAGATTCCGATTTCGAACAAGCATTGCCCAATTGTTGGTTCTCGGCCATCTTTTGTGTGCTAAGCTAAGACCTGTACTTATTACTGCCAACACTCGATCTGGAGGTCTGACACCCAGCAGTTGCGCGCCTGTGGGATGGCATTGCCCCAGCTCGAGGTTCCTCTGGCAGCGGGAGTGGAGCCAGGTGCGGGAGATGGTGTGGGTTAATGGTGGGGCTGGGGTGTTGGTGCTGGTCTGGTACTGGTGGTGGGAAGTTTGCAATTCATAGTGGGCATGCTGGGCACGGAGGGAGACAGGATCGCAGAAGATATGTGTGGGAAGGTGCGCATCCTGGGGTTGGAGAACAGGTGTTGTGGTGCTTGCCACGGGCTTGGAGCGCGGTTGGGCATACAAGGGGATCGATCTGGCACGGTGGGTTTGGTTCTAGAGGGTAGGTGCGGGTGGGTTGCGGTGAAGTGTGGGGGGTTTGGCGGTGGCGAGGCAAAGGACTAGAGGGCGGGGGTGGAGCTTGAGAGGGAGGACAGTGCAGCGGGATGCTGGATGATTTTGTGAGTTGCGGAGTGGTCAGTGGTGCCCGCTAAGCAACGGTGGGCAATGTCGGGACCGAGGGGGTAGAGGTGGCGCTATGCAAGGAGTGGCCAGGTATTGGAGCAGATCAACTTACAGTGATCCTACGCAGATGATTTGGTCCTCTCGGAAGTAGTTTGAGTGGGAGCAGTGAGGGGGCTGCTGCGGGAGCCTCGGCTTCAGAGTGGGGCATTTGGTGGTTGGATGCAGGAACGGAGGGGACCTGGGTTAAGAACTGCCGACGCTGGAGCGGGGGAATAATGTTTATATCTTGGCGTGGCTCAACAACATCCTGTGATCCTGGGCAGATTATTAAGCACCCACAGTATCGAAAAAGAGGAATTCGGCTTGGGGTGACTAATGTGCAAGCAGCGCCGGGCAGTCCTGTACCAGAGTGTCCTAACGAAACCCTGGCCAGAACAGCCTCCGTACCTGGGACCAGGTGTGGCCACCAGGCGGAAAGGCAACCCGCGGGGGTGGGGAGGGGGTGGCCTGCCTGTGTCCGGGACTCTGTTCTGCCTGCAGCGGGGAGCACTGTGTCTTTAGAGCTGTGCTTGTCCACTGGGCGGGTTTTCGCCCCTTGATAATGATCCGCCAGCTTCATCTCACTCCTGGGGGTCTGGGTTTAGTGTTGCGGCACCGACCCTCAGTCCTGTGAATATGGACTAATCTCTTAATCTCCCTGTGCATAAAAAATTGAACGCGGCATGTGTAACTAAACTCCATGTCATTAGGTCAAGCCCGCACCATTTAAAACTTCAAGAATACAGTGCATGGCTCACTTTCTCAGACAAGGGGTCTGTGGCTGAGCAGGCAGCAGTGCTCTCCCTGATGGTGTCGTAAGTACAATTTTCAGGCCCAGCAGGGGGCTGATTCCACCGTGGGTTGGTCGTCTTTGCCGGTGGTGGGTTCAAGGGGTGCGGCGCAGGCGTAGGGCCCATTGTGTGGTGTACCCGGGCCCCAATGGGAGACGAGGAGGGCTATTGTGGAAAGCAACACCGCTGCCCTGACGCCGTTTAGGTCGTGCTCCGTGTGCTGCTGCTCGACATTTTTCATGGTGAGACCCAGGGGAGGATAGCTGTTAGGTCAGTCACCTTTCGTGTTCTGGTGCTCCCTGACCTGCATGGCGTCAGGCTTGCCCGATCAGGTAGTTTCTTGACCCCGCTTTGCCCGGTGGCAACAGGGTTCACCCATTGGAGTCAGTGCACTGCGATCCACGGCCCACAGGGTCTATTTGGGGGTCGGTCCCGAGCTCCAGACCGCGTTCGGTGGTAACGTTCCAGGGTACTCTCTGGAAGATTCGGGCAAGTTGCCTATCTGGACCCGGGTATGCTGACCTCGAGAGCCTGACCCTGCCCCCCATTGTCAAGTGTGGCCTTTCCCGCTCTTCATCCGGGCTACATATGTCTAGCACCAAAAGGCACAGAATAGAGCATTGCTCGTGACACCGTCCTTGCCGCTATATTGTTGAAGTCTTCATACCCATGTATTATTGCAAGCAATGGGCTGTCGACGGGGAGTGGGAATGCAAGTTTCAAGCACAGTGGCCGTACTTCATCGTGTGACTTTGCACAATTCACTCCTCTCCTCGTGCCTACAACAAGATTTTCCTCCAGGGGGTGCCCCGAGTTGCGTTTGGCAGAAAGGGGGGCATAGAGGGAGGGTCAAGTGCTCCTCCACTGGGCTAAAGTGCATTTGCTCGGTGAACGACAAGGCATGGCGCGCATTGGTTGCCAGGGCACTGCAAACTTGCCCTCCCAGTGGTGGCACAGACCAGTTCGATATCTGATACAAGGGTAACAATTTACTACACTTTTATTACTTACAGCCTTGCCCCTTTCGGCTCTGCCATGAGGTGTGGGGGGGGGGCTGCACGGAAGGTAAATGGTAAAGGAAATGGGAAGCGATCTGGGTCTGATGTATTTTCACTCTCATCAGTTAATGTATAGCTTTATGATTTAGTTTTTGTTTCAGTTGCATTGCTGATCACCACTCAGATGGGGTGGGGACAGCTTGTCCAGACCCGAACCTTGACTGTGCAGCAGGTGCCGTGGGTGGTCGAGAGCCACTCAGGAATAATAGCGGGCGGCTGCACACCGCACCCCTATGGCAACGCCCAGCCATTGGTTTATCCCTACTGCTCTGTGCGAGCCTTGTCAGTGAAGCGGGCAGCTGCCACAGAAGCAGAGCAGTCCGCAGAAATGCTTTCAGCAGATATAAGTTGTTGTAGGTGTGGGAACCAGTGTCAGCCTTGAATTTGTAAGGGATATGTCCTGGGTTGCCAGTATCTGTGGTAAAGATATGTTGGCTGAACACACAAATCGGCTTTATTTTGGAACTGAGAAAAGTATTGCGATGAGTAGGGAGTGTTTGCCCTAGCCCGAGCTTTAGGATGCACTGCGATACTGGTCAATTAAGGGAGGAGCTTACATTGGCATTGTATCAGTTGTGAAGATTTGCAATTCCAGTCACAGTTACAGCTTCATAATTTTACTATAAAGTGGAAGCTTTAAGGACCCCTTCCATGCAGCTGGTCACTTTCCTCCGTCAGTTAAATTACTAGGCCATTGCTTAGAACATGGGGTTAGGAAATCCTAACATATAACTCTACACCCACCACAGGCTGTATTGGCGTGTGTGGGGGGAGGCGCTCTGGCATCTGTCCTTTCAACTGCAAACGTACAGCGCTATGGGCCCTCCCGTTGCTGGTAAATCGCTGCAGTGGTATGTCACCGTAGGGGTTCTGTGCCCTAACTGGTGCATTCTCTGACAGCTGTTTTCTTCGTCTTCACTGCTTGAGTATGCTCTCGAGAAAGTGTCACTCATGTTGGTGAACCATTCACTCATTACACAGAATATTACAAAAATGTCACACATAGCAATCCAAATCTCTGGTAGCTATGATCAATGTGTTGGATCCCATATCCTCTGCCATACATATTCTAACCCGATCCTCTAATGCTACGTGGAAACGCGCCAGTTACGTCACCCGAGTCCTGGGATCGGGTCTCAGCCACATACACCCGCAGCCCGTGTTCTAGTGAGCTGCAGTTTTGAATGTTTTGGCGTTAAGAGTTGCCTGCGGAGGGTTAGCTGATGCGGTTACCCCATAGCGCAGCTGCTGTGATGTATATGAATGGCAGCACTGAAGGAGCCAAGGTCAGGATAGCTGGGTGCGTCATGTGCCCTTTCCTTCTTGGACTCTACACGGGCGAGCAGTGACTTGGGCAGAGCTCCTCGCTGCAACCACCGCGTGACTCTAATGCGTGTTTTAATAGACACGGCACAGCACAAGACCTGCATAATTTCTTATATCCTCCACTGACCTCCCTATACCTGCACCCCCATCTCTCACTCCCCTCCTCCCCCGGCCTGCACCACATGATGAGTGTCACCCTTCCTTAAAATTGGGGTCATCTTGGTTAGATGGGGCTGATCTGGGTCGGGCTACAGGGGGATATCTGTTCCTCATGAAGCAAACAAGTCAGTTGGCTTGGGAGCTCGTTCTTACAGCATCCTGGTCGCAGGAAGATGGACCAGACTACACAGAGGGAGTTTGGGTGATAGTGGCGCCAAGTGTGGAGAGAGCGCTAGGGGGAAGACTGAGGTGCCATCATACTTGGGTGAAAGGCGACCGGGTCACACATTCCCCTAATTGGTATGGTGAAGGCAACAAGAATTGCATGTTGGTGGGAAGGAACAGTAGCAATTTTCAATAGTCTTTCAAGGAAGCCACCTCAGTGCTTATATATTGGTGCAACTATCAACCTTTGACAAAGGTAATAGTAGATAGTAGGGATGGTGATGGGTCCAATGCTTCTGTTGTTTAAATAGACAGACACAGGACAGAAGTGCCAGAAGGGTGCGGCATACTGACATGAAAGATTACAGCCTATTTTTATCAATGCTTAAGATAGTCTCCTCGTCCAAGCCAGAATCTTGGGGCCACCGGGTGGCTCAATCAAGTGTGTTTTAGAGGACAGCGAAAGACCACAGAATACATTCAGAGGCAGCAAAGTTATTGTCCGGTCAGAAAAACGGTCTCCTATTAACTTACAGGATGCAATGTCAAGGCCATCTAAGGTGGTGCAGGAAGGGCAATGCGGCACTTAGCGTTAGACTTTGCCAGCAGCAGTATGTCCATTTGGGGGCTCGGATATTGACTCACAGGCAGGCTGCCAAGCAAGCTGGATCAAGTACCTAGGTCACGCGCATTAGGCTGAGGTGTCCAGTGGAATCACATAATGGGGGACCGAATCATCACATGAAACTGCACAGTTTAGATTCAGATTAATGTCGCCACACCTGATATTGTGTACTGTGACAGGCATTTTTCTAAGGCCTCTTGTTGAGACGCAACAGTAGCAGGGCAGGCGCCTACCTTGGGGTGGATGGTCACAAAGGTATATCAGCCTGGGGCAGCCAAGCTAGCAAGACATTTCCGCACTCTTCTCTAACGGGAGCACCTTGGGGAAACTGTGGGTGGGGCTTGCTATTTGGGCAGAGGACAGAAGGTTCAAAGAGCTTTCCAGGGTCCTTTTGGCTTAACCAAATGATCTATGCTCAGGAGGATAGAGGGGATTACAATGGCCTCGCTGTTGGCATCATTGAATAACTACGAGGTACTACAGATAGGAAACATAGCAGCTACTCAGCAGATGTGTATCTCAAGAAGATCTGATACGCGTGAGTGTAAGGACTTCTTGACGCTTGGCATAACAGTCCAGTGCACTGCACAGGGGGTGAAGAATAGGCCAAGTCCCTGTTCAATGTGTTTCCTTTTTTCCTTTGGAAGAAGATGCGGTTTCACCTGTCTAAAGTGAGGGGGCACGGTCAGGAGAAGCCATGGAGACCTTGTGCAGGAGGGTTAACAGCTCCATGCGTAAACTCACTGAACAAAGGGGGTTTGGCTTCATCCGACATGGTTTACTGCATGCCAAGTCCACAGGGTGTTTTGATGAAGATGGGATACACCTGTCCAGAGTGGGAATGGACCTATTATTGCCCCCGCCACTCCTTCTAAAAAAGGCCATGCAAAAGGTGGAATTGCCTGTTTGTTATCTAATTCTTTACAATGGCAATTCTCCCATTACACGGACACTAGTAATCTTTTCCAGTCAATAACTATTAATAATCTAGCGTCAGTGGGTAGACGATCTTCATTTATAATTTTAAATGCATATATCCCCCCCGAAGATATTTTTAATACAGTTCTAAAGCGAATGTTTTCTTATGTCAAACAATTATTACACCTCGATCACCCCCCCTATATTTTACTTGTGGGCGACTTAAATAGCAAAGGGTCTAAATTAAGTCTAGACATCTTTAGAAACAAACCTAAGGAAGAAGCATATAATATACCTCAATCACTCTTTCCTACTAAAATAAAAACTAATAAAAGAGGAAAGATACTCCTTGAGGAACTTAGTCACTTAGAGGGGCTCATCGTAAACGGTAGGATGCCTTCTGACACTCCCGCTAACTACACACATGGATCATTTAGGGGTGAATCTATTTTGGATTATGCAATTACGGACTACGATACGTTCTCTTTTATCCAAGATATGGTGATCTCTCACTCTTCCTTGAGCGACCATAAAACGATTAATATAACTGTCTCAATAAATCCTCCAGAAACTAATTCTTGGTCCTTAGAGAACAGAGGAATTTCTATTAACTGTAAGTCTGGAAGATGTTTCGGGGAATCTACTTGTATGAAGGATGTACAAAATATTCTTGTCCAAACTTTATCAGAATTAGATGATTGGCAAGGTATGGAATTTCTACATCTCGAAAATTTCGTAAAAAAACTCATCAAGATAGCTAAGAAAACTCGAAATCCTAAAAAGTTACACTTCTCTCCTAGCATATTACTAATTTTAAATAAGGAGATAAATAAACTCGTGAGGCAACAGTACCTTAATAGATCTAGGGAAAATGAGCGTCAGTTAGCCTTATTAAAAAGAAGGAGGGTCAGATTGAGATCTAAGCTAAAAAGAGAAAAAGAAGATTCTCTCTGGATTAGGCTAAGAGAGGCTTCGACTTATAACAAATCTAGAGATTTCTGGTCCATAATAAGGAAAGGATGTGGATCAATAACAACTCCCATCCCAATCTCTATTGCGGAAGATGTCTGGATTCTATTTGTAACTACCTTATATGCACCCAATGGAACAGTGGGGGATACATGGGATCCAGGCCCAAATAGAGAGCATAAAATAGAACTCCCTACCGAGAAATCCATAGCTACCGTGATAAAGAGTATGCGCTCTTCCGGAGCAATGGGTCCGGACGAACTGCCCATGTCAATAATTAAGCAAGATGTTACCACCTGGAGTAGGATTCTTCTTCCTGTGTTTCAAGCATGCTTTATATCAAGAACAGTCCCCGACTTTTGGAGGGGAAGTATATTAATTCCCATATTTAAAAAGGGTGACCGGGATAAGCCTACTAACTATCGTCTAATAGCTCTATTGGACTCAATAGGAAAAATCTTGGCTAAATGTCTTTTAATGTTAATAACGGAATGGGCAGAATTAAATGGTATTTTACCCATGGAACAAACGGGATTTCGTAAAGAGCATGGAACTTTAGATAACTTGACATTATTACAGGTGATTGTGGACAAGCATGTACGTGTTCCAGGTGGCGGCATATACGCAGCATTTATAGATTTCTCCACAGCGTTTGACAAGGTGGACCGTCCAACGCTGTGGAGAAAGCTGGCTGTATTGGGTATGCCAGTGTATTTACTCGAATTAGTTAGGTCTCTTCACTCGAACACGTGGTGTAAGGTGCTACAAGGCGGAGAAAGGGGTCTTTCTCAATCTATCCCTTCTCAGAATGGGTTAAAACAAGGGTGTATACTGGCCCCTATATTGTTTTCTCTATATACGGCAGACCTACCATCTTCCATTGCAGCTTGTGAGGGACTAGCCCCGACAATTGGAGGGTCATCTATATCGATCCTAATGTATGCGGATGACATACTTGTTTTAGATTTGACCCCGAAGGGTTTATCTAATCGTCTACATGCATTGAATCAATTCGCTGAAGCACATTACATGAAAATCAATATATCGAAAAGTAAAATCATGTGCATTTTTGGTAAGAAAAAATGTAGGTCTGGATGTTATAATTGGGCTATTGGTGGACAAAAACTAGAGGTGGTTAAAACTTATACCTTTTTAGGCAAAATAATCTCAGCAAATCTTAGTCAGAATCCCCATATTGAACATAACTCACGTAAAGCGCTGGCCCATGGCATGGGGTTATGTTCTTTGTACAATGCTACAGGGAAGAGACACTTCTCTCTTTTTCTGGATGTATTTAGAGCAAAAATTCCTGCAACTCTACTATATGGAATTGAATTAGTGGAGTTGAAACAATGGGGATTTTTGCAAAAAATGGAAGGAAAGGTATTGAGAAAAATCTCTTCTTTTAATACAGCATGCTCTACATCCTCATGCAGGCTGGAATTCGGACTTCGAAGTTGCTGGGTACAGGGGTTGGTAGCCCTCGTAAGATGGGTAGCCTGTCTGGCCAGAGGTAAACCGGGTTCCTTACGAGAAGCCATTAAAAAGGAACTCTTGGGCAATTTTAACGAGTTCTCGTTGTTAGTAAAAAACTTTAGAAAAGCTGTATTCTTGCTAGAATTGGATGAAAGCACTTTATTCCTACTTTCACCTTCTGAGCTAAAGTCTAAATTAAAATGTGCATCTTGGGAACTCTGTTATAAATTGGATATACTTGCCCAACCTAGACAAAAAGAAAGGGAATCACTGATAAAAACATATATCCCAAAGCTGGCCCAACAATACCTTACTTGGAATATTCCTCATAGAGTCCGTAGATTATGGTACCTTTTAAGACATGACTTGCTTCCGCTAAATCTCCTTTTAGCAAAATGGTATGGGGTATCCCCAATATGTAATTACTGTAATAATGCTGTACAGGATCGTAATCATGTCTTGTTTATTTGTCCCGCATTGCGCCCATTGCGCTATAAATGGTTAAAACCAATTTGTCTACAACTAGGAATTTTAAATGTAAAAATGTTCTTCCATGCACTTTACTGTCCTCCAAATGAAATGTTCTGTTCCAGAATTTTTAATTTTTTTAAAGGGTTTTTAGATATTTATTAATGATGTACAGGGAGATGTTTGATGATTGCTTGACCAGTAGATAAGTAGTGTTTCCTTCCTGTTTTGTTTTGTGATTGATTCGTTATTAATATTGTATAATTGTGTGTTTATTTTTATGTGGCCCTCATCGAGAGCCAAAACATAATAAACTCTTTGACTTGACTTTGACTTGACTTGACCTGTTATTGCTTGATCTGGGGGAGGCCTTGGAATTAGCAGGATGTATGTAACTAGGCTTATCATGGTGGGGGGGCCCTGGGGTGATGGTGGCCACACCCAGTGCTGTGGCGGAGTTACAGGGTGATCCAGAGGCTGTAAGGTACAGAAGGGTACCCTCTGCAGCAGCACAGTAAGGGTGCTAAAGCCAAATATCCCCAGGGAGGTCCTCGCGTTGGGCCCTGGAGGAGCGATGGCACCCAGTTAGTCCTACGGGCGGTTGTGGACCTGAGCAACACTTCGCCCACCTTTAGCTAGGGGCATGATTAAGGGGGTGGGAGGGGCTATCCCCTTCCCCAAATCTAACAAGCACCGGTTGGCTAGGGCCACGGTGTATTTTGGCTCATCAGACGGGCAGGCAGCGAGGGGCTGCCTGCCCTGGGATCGCCCGTAAGATAACCCACCATGTTGGCATATTTGTTATGCAAATAAACCTGCAGCAATTTTCTCCACTAAGAATGCGTCTTGTCTGATTATTTCCCCAAATTATTGCTGTGGGAGGGATGGGGAGTGTTGCCGATTTTGGCACTATGCTCCTGCGGCTCATCGTCCCCCGACATCTAGCACAGGACAATGGGAGTGAGGACAGAGCAGGGGCGCTCTGACGTCGGCGCGTACAAATGCCGACCATGCGGCTCTACGTGAGCGCAGAAGCACGGAGGCCAGTGGAGTGTTGGGTCTTGTGGCAGTAGACGAATCGTCAGTGAATGCAAGCATGGTGTCTGGCACATTACAATAGCCCAAGAAAGCAAAGTTTAGAGAGATAGGACAGTAGGACGGCCGTCTTTGTCCCTAGAAAAATGTTGTTCTGATAGGTCCTGAAGAAAGCCCCAATATTTTTTTAGAGGGCTGAAACATGTCGACCATCATAGGGTAATAGCAAGCTACACATAATATCTGTAACCCATTACCCACTCTCCTGTTTTTAAATATACCCCAGATCACCAGGAATAAAGTAACGGGTAGATTCCTGGAGGTATTTTTATATTCACATTCGCTTCATCACACACACACCTCAACCAGCTCCGCTGTAACCAGGTGTCGTAGAACAGCTGGGTAGCATTCGGCTACCCGGTTGGGACCCGATGATGAAGCTGGACACAAACTAGGTTGGTGTGTGAGGGTTTTCTTATCAAACTTATGCGGTGCCAGACACTCCAGTGTCAGACAGCCATTCACCTTGGCCGTCATCTTTGGTTATAAAATACATTACAATAGCCGACATGCAATCTCTCTGAAATAAGGAGGTCACTACAAAGAGGTGTGAAGAAGATAGTTCCATTGGGAATCTTGGCACATGGGGAAGGCATATGGCACCAAGCAGTTAAAAATAACTCAGTCGCAACAAACGCTGTCCGGCCAGACATTAGCAGATGCCATGCATGAGGAGCAGGGTGAGCAGTGTCTGCTAGTGACATTTGAAAGTGGTGTGGCATAAAAGTTGGTAATGAGTTCCCTGAGGCGATTGAGTGAGCTCGACCTCCATCATAAGGGGGACTCGGCGGCACGGTGGGCAAATGGTGCATTTTCAAGCAAATTTGGAACAACAATATTAATAAGGCAATTGTGAAAGTGGAGTTATAAGATCAATACAGAGATTTTATATGATGATGACGTAGGTAGCTGCTTATTCAGTATAACCAGAGAACTGCATAACAGACTTTGAGATAACAATGCAGTGAGTACCTCACAAAGTTCTTTATTTATTGAGATATGGCATACAGGGTAAGGCTGGCTGGTTGGGGCTATATCAGCGACGGTAATGGGGCTTGGGAGCACAAGGTTCTTATAGCAGATAATAACGGGGGCTAAGGGGGAAGAGAGGAGGTTTAAATTATGCGACAGGGTTGCTAAAATTATGCAGCAACAAAAGCAATAATTATGCTGTAAAATGCAGCACAGTTCGGTGCAGGGGAGTATAAACAGGCCCAAGTCATTGGCCATACGCAGCCTCCCTCATAGAGCATATTAAGAAAGGTATTAAGCTACGCTGCAGTGACGTAGCAGTGTTTTTCCACAAGGCCAAGAACTAGGGGGGTAGTGATTATAAGATGAAGGCGTAGACTCATACAGAATTATAGCCCTAGGCACAGCTCCAAGTCCCAGCTAAGGGAATACAGTAGAGCAGTGTCCTTGTATTGGGAGGAGGTTCAATCTGGCCCCTCCGGCCTTGGGCGAGGGTGTGCAGGGCTCTTCGCCGGGGGCTTGGGGTGGGGGGTTTGGGAGAATGGTGCGCTCCTCACACCTTCTTCCCCCTTCCCCAGAACACCTCCACCAATGCCGGATGGGTTTGGGGGGATACAGTGGTAGGGGGCATTTGGTAAACAGTTAGTAAGGAGGATAGTGCGTTTTGGAAGGTCAAACACAGAGAGGCAGTGCTACCTGGTTCTCGGAGTAATGCCAGAGATAATTGGAGAGGTATCTACGGTGGGTAGGCATACAACGAACGATAAACAAGCCTGGGGCACAACACTAGGGGGGGCAGTAGGTGGATAACGACAGATGTCGGTGTGTACAGTGGACAAGGGTTTGGCCGTCAGAGACTAGGTACAGGTGGTGCAAATAGAAAAGACTAACATGTTGTTTATATTTTAGATTTTAAGCAAGGAATCAGTGTATTCGGACGGAGAAGGGACTGAATGTTCTGAGCAAAGTGGTGTCAGTAGTGGTGGAGGTCACGGACTGGACAAAGGGAGCAGGAACAAGCATAAGGGGGCGGGGACTGGAGCAGAAGGTAAGTTTAGAAAAAACAGGATGGTGGCATGCTGCAAAGTATAAGGAACACCGCCAAGACAATGCTGGGGAGGGGCCGTAGCAAGCATATTCCCCACTTGGGTCGCGCACATTGGCATAAGTTTGGGTTTAAGGGCTACCACACACAGTAAAATTACCCCAGCCACCTTCTGCAAGGTTAACGCCATTTTCAATTTTAGGTCAGCCACTAAAGGGGAGTGGTCCAGGACCCGCCCGGACAATGATGAGAGATGAGGAACTGTATCACAGCGGTACACTGGAGCTCACAGCAAATGAAGAGGCTGGACCCAGTGGGGTTGCACCAGGAGTTGAGTACCTCGGCGGCCAGAATGCACAGCAGCTTTGGGCCCGCTTTGTGGCAACAGTAAAAGAAAAGAACTGGATGGGGGGTGGGAGTTGGCAATGGCTGAAATACAAGCACCCACTCCCAGAGGTGGGGAGCAATGCAAGGACATGGAAGAGTTGTAAATGTAAATGTAAATGTATTTCGATTCATATAGCGCACGAATCACCCAGGGGTCTCAAGGCGCTTGCTTAGGGAACCCGTACTGGTATTCCCCTGTGAGATACCCCGGCGGGGTATCCACAAGGTGAAAGCCAGGCATCCCACCGCGAGGGGCCGTAGTGGAGATTAGGCAAGCTATTGCCCAGAGTCGCAGAGTGTGACCCCGTGAGTCGAGTAGGCACCGGAGCGAGAATTGTCGAGTCCGTGGAATTTTGAGCCCGAGACCCGCCGAGGCGGGGAATCGAACCCTGGTCCACGGCCGATCTCAGCTTCCGGGTCTGCCGCCTCTAACCACTGAGCCACGCTTCTCCAGAGTTGCAAGGGGACGTTTTTGCAACCAATGGCCATACGTATGCATCGCCACGGGGGGAAAAGCGGTGTATGGAAAAGAAAGCGAGGAGGAGGGGCTGGTGTGTCCCAGGAGCGAAAAAGGCAAGGTTGCCACCAGAATACATAACAAGGGCGATAACAGGGGAGGACTCCCAGGCAGCAGCAGCACGACTCCTGTGCAGGATACCAAAGTTTTATAGAGTATCAAAACATCTGAATGATTTACACTGGCTCAGGATAGAACATTGGATCAGCTTCAAAACTCTGAGTTACATGTTTAAGATTAAAACCAAAACTGCGCCCAGCTACCTACAAGCCTTGGCCTCTCCCTACCTGCCAACAAGAAACCTTCGCTCACAAACAGCAGCGAATTTCGCTGTCCCGAGATTCAAACTGCAAAGAACTGGAGGGCGATCATTTGCTGTCAGAGGACCCACCCTATGGAACTCACTCCCCCCACATATCCGGAAAGAGGAAAGCTATACGAAATTCCGGAAACATGTAAAAACCTGGTTGTTCCAGAAACAACTGCATTAATACCACTACTCAGCACATCTCCTTCAATCCATCATCGAATGTCACAGGCGCCGGGAAACCCTTCTTGGGTAGCTGTAGCGCCATACCAATGTAAAAAAAAATAAAAAAAATAAAAAAATGTGCAGGCTTCTGTGCCAAGTAGGCAAATAGGAGAGGACAAACACCAGTTAAACAAGGAGGTGGCATTAACAACTGACATTTGTCCCTTGGGTTAGTTTTCGGAAGGAATGCAAAAACTTTCCAAGCATTGGCACGGGCAAACTGGGAAAAGTGATGGGGAGGCAGTGGGGGCAGTAAAGGGATCACGGCAGGCGGAACACAGGATGGGTCCCCAATGCAAGTCTGGGAGGATGGGTTAGGGAGCATGGGGCACCTGAAGGGTCAGGGAGGAAAGTATAGAATCGGACGGTTAATGGTGACACCATTACTCCAGGGAAGGCTCCATTGACAACTGCATCTTAAGCCAGCAATACAAACACCACACCATCCAGTAAGGCTGGGGCGGGGGAGACTAGAGGGACACGCTCACAAGCATGGCATATTCCAATGGAAGCTAAAGAGAGAATTTGGAAGAGGGAATTCATTGATATTTTCACTCTACTGGAACATGTGCATAAGGGGCAGACACATTACGGGGATCCGGGCCCAGCAAAGAGAGCTGTTGCCAGTGCATCACGACAGCTTTCATTTGCTGGGGTTCCAGTTCAGAGGAAAGCTTTACTATCACCGGTGCATGCCCATGGGATGTTCAATTTTATGTGCGTATTTTGAGGCATTTGGTTCCTTTTTGGAGTGGGCAACATAAAAGGTACAGACAGTAGGTGGCAAGCTCCATTAACTGGATTACTTCCTATTTGTAGGCAAGGCAAACTCCCCCGAGTGTGCCCAAGCATTGGCAGCCTTCAAGGTCATGTTGCACAAATTAGGAATGCCAATGGCTGCAGTGAAAACGGAAGGTCCCACAACTAAGCTAACAATTTGGGAATAGAGTTGGATTACTTGGAGGGGGTGTCACGCCTCCCAGTTGAAAAGGTACAGGACTTTGCAGCAGCTTTGAAAAGGTATTAGCAAAAAAGAAACCACCATTAAGGGATATCCAAGAGTTAATTGATAAGCTCAATTTTGCATCCAGGGTCTTTCAGGTAGGGAGAGTCTTTTCAAGAAGGTTGGCAGTGGCTACAGCAGGCATTACTCAGAAACATCACTTTGTAAGGTTGGGTGGGGGCTGAAGCAAGACTTGCGGATGTGGTTGTCTTTTCTACAAGGTTTCAATTGAGTCAGAATATGGCCAACACAATGGACAGAAAATCAGCGGTTGCAACGGTACACAGATGCCTCCAGGTGGGGGGGCTTTGGGGCAATATTGAGTGTTGCCGGGTGTGCTAAACAGTGGCCACCTGCTTGGCGGAAATATGGCCTCACACACAATATCACAGAATTAGAGCTCTTTCCCATTCTAGTATCATTGTCACTCTGGTTGGATACCTTGGCTAACAAGAAATTAGTGATCCGGTCAGACAACATGGCAGCCGTCCACACAATTAATAATCAGGCGGAGTCATGTCCCATTGTATTTGGCTTATTAAGGCATCTGGTGAGCATGTTTCTCCAGTACAATATCCAGATAAGAGCAAAGCATGTGCAAGGGGTTCAGAACAAGGCAGCTGATGCTCTTTCTCGCTTGCAGTGGTAAACGTTCTGGGCAGAATGTCCAGAGGCGCAGCAGGAAATGATGCCCTTCAAAGAGGAATACTGGAAACTAATACATTAGAAGTTTAACTACAGATATGGCGGAAGAGGCTTTAGCTGTGGGAACAATGCAACGGTAACGGGGTTGTGTGGACACTTTTCGGAACTTTACAGCTGATGTTTCCGATTTTCCAAACAATTTTCAGAAACTGGTGATGCGGGTCAAACAGTTTGTGGTGTGGGCCAGGGGAGCCAGTAAATCTAGGTCATGGGTTGCAGAGCACCTATCAGCAAGAGCGTACCATTCAAAGCTAACGGGTTTTGACAATCCGACTAAAGGTTTTGTCCTTAGGGAAGCATTGAAAGGTTGGACCAAAGGGGAAAGCAAAAAACAGGATCACAGGTCCCCAATTGATTTTAACACACAGAACAATTGAATTCACCACCTCCCTTTAGTTTGCCACTCTGACTTTGAAAGTACACTGTTTCGGGTAACCTTTGCACTGGCCTTCTTTGGGGCCTTTCGCATTAGCGAACTAGTAACCAGAGCAAAAGGGGATAAAAGCAGCAGGGCCCTGTTGGTTAAGGACATATGCCTAAGCACACACAAGGTATCCTTACGGGCGAGACGTTCTAAGGCAGATCAACTGGCAAGGGGACAGTGCATTACACTGAATAAGATGGAGGGGCTCAGCCCACATTGCCCAGTTAAGCTTCTGGCAGGGTACATGGAAGAACAGGAACGGGTCAACGGCAACAACTACCTTCTCACCCATAAAGATGGAACCCCAGTAATACTTTATCAGTTTAAAAGGGTGTTAGCAGCAACTGTCTAAAAAGCTGGGCTGCAAGGGCATCATTATACTACGTATTGCTTTCGCATTGGTGCAGTTACCACAGCCTTCCAGGAGGGCATGTCAGCAAACACAATAAAACAAATAGGAAGATGGGAATCAGATAGGTTTCAGGTTTACATTCGCCTAAACACCCAACAGAATAAGTATTAAGAGGCAGGTTTGGGGGTGATTGAGTTTTAGGGGACGTTCTACACTTATGTACACCAAGTTACACTTTGATAAAGGGCTTTTTGAAGACTCATTACTCAACCTTTCTGTGCTTCTGTTCCACTCCACAGAGTGTGAAATTATGTGGGTCATTGGGCACTCTTAAGTGTTCATGGCTGCAAACAGAGCTCCCAACATTGGGTGCAATGCGGAGTTTCCGTTTCAACGTACAAAGGTGTGATAGTTTTGAAAGAATTGGGGAGCGTCATTCAAGCATTCCGCACTCACTCAAAGGACCTGGATGTTTTAGTAATTCATCTGGGGGGACATTACTTTCCAGTGATCGGGAGGGGTAAGCTGCTTCACATGCTAAACAAAGCTCTCACCACTTTAGCCAGGAACATGGATACCACGGAAGTTCTATGGTCCGAGATCTTTCCCAGAGGGGTTTGGGCTAGTACTCACTCCCAAACGGGCATAGAGTTGTCAAGGAAGAGGCTAAACAGCCTCATGGCCAGATTTCTTTGGTGGGCAGGCTAAGACATCATTAGGTACAAAAGGGGGTGGTGATGAACGGAGCATCTGAACCAATCAAACACTCACACCCAGTCGAAGGCTATTCGGGCTGGACTGTTCCCATGAGGCACAGGTCAGACTGATTTGCATATGGCCATGTCTGAACTGGGGTGGCAGAGTGGGCTAAAGAAAGGTGATGGATTAAACCCAGATCTGTTGACTGGGCGTGAGTATTTGATTGATTCAGATGCTCCATCCATCACCACCCCCTTTTGTACCACTTAGGCAGCATTAGGCACACTCTGATTATATTGCGTCATCCACATTATTACAGTGCAGATGGGGTGTATCTATCTGATACTGAAACAGATGTCCTGCTATGGAATATGCTAGCGGCATTGCATGCAAGGGGCTGTTGGTAGTTCTGAAGAATTGGGCAACAGTTATGGCGGGGAGGGCCTCATTGGCATCGATAGCTCCCAGCAAGACATGGCAGTACTTACACAGTGATCCAACAAGAACAAAACAGGTTGCAAAACGGGAACAGACCACAAACGGAACAGTCAGGACCCACGGGGGACTGGCAAGCTCCCCATTGGCCTTTGTTCATGTGAACCGGAAGCAAACAATTAAGTACACAATTAAGGGCAGAGCCTGTGGCATGGAAGAAGTTGGGTAATGGTTACTGGGTCGCCTTCGCAGAGAGGGGTGGAGGGAACATTCAACCAGGGTCTGGTGGGCTAGAAGTACATATGCATGCCCACGTAACAAAAGTTTAGACACCGGAAGTTAATAGTCACCCGGTCGGGTTGAGGGGAAACGCTGACCCGGAAGGAAATGTGTTGACACTGGAAGTGAAAGGTCACACGGCCGGGTCGGATGCGGATGGTTACCAAGAAGTGTGTGAGCCCCGGGAATGAAAAGGTCATCCGGTTGGGTTGGAAGAAGACGCTTACACGAGAGGAGTGTGGGCCATCAGAAGTAAAAGGTTACTCGGTCGGGATGGAAGCGGAAGCTTGCCCGGAGTGAAAGTTAAGTGTTGGGTCCCGAGGTGATAGGTCACCGGGAAAATGGGGCGGGCACTGAATAGAACGCACAGTGCGGAGCTTATGGGTCAAAGACAACTGCTCACATAACAAAATTAATGGTGTTTAAAGGATCGATAGTAAGTTGAAAAATGCCTAATAAACTGCGGCCTCAATTCTTCCATAAAAACATGAATTTGGTGTGGTCTGAATTTATTGGGATCCGGGTGGTGCGACTAGGTGAGCGGTGCCTCTGCTAAGCGTGTGTGGGCCTGTATGTGAGTACACTTGTGGAATCCTTGTACTGGGTTTACGTGCGTGCCCCACTCGGGTATGGGATTTCTGCTTACCACTTTTGGGGTCCAACAGCCACCACTGGGAGGCGGATTGTACACAAAGGAAGCCTGTGACTTTCACCCCCTCTTCTGCATGCTTCTCTAGACGCCAGCTTTTATTTCTCCAATTTTTTTTTTCACTTCGTTAGTCCTTCTCAAAGTCCATCTCCTTTTAGTCGTTACCTTCCCAGCCTCCCTCCGCCTCTCGCTACCTTCGTGCTCTTCCCTCTGCATACACTCTGGTCCTTTCTCTGCACCCTCTATCTTCTCGCTTCCTTTAAACGCCCTCAGTCCCTTCCTTCACCTCAATTCTCCACCCGCCCGCTGCCCTCTCCATCCTGTCTGGTGTACATGATAATGACATTAAATGACCCTTCTCCCGCCCCTATTCGGCCTCTGCAGGCCCAGGATGCTCGGCGGTGGGGGAGGGGCTTCCCTGCAGATGGCCCGGGTTGCTCCGGCCACCGACGAGCCATCTTCCCCATTCCACACCCCGAAAAACAAAGTTTTGGATGCAACTCAACCCTCGGACTTCAAAATAGGGTCTAGTTATTCATGGCTTTCTCGTACTTTGGAATACCAGGGGATTAGCCGGCCCTCCTCGTGATTAGCCAGTGTGAGACAGCAGAAGCCCCCTTGCTCACAGCCCCTCCCCCCTGGGCCATATGGCATCCTGCTAATCTGGTCGGCTACCGTCCTGGATTGGTTCTCCCTTTAATTGGATCATTCCAGGAAGAGTCACGGATGCCCTGCCCTCTGGGGCCTGCTGTATCTAAAGGTGGCCTGGTAGCAAGAGGGGACCCACCAGGGCCCTGGCCTTGGAGAAGCACTGAGGTATGCCAACTCATCTCTAAAGGGCCTTTTGGCTAAGATCAAGTGTAGTATCACTTGCCTCCCCTAGAGGGAGGGTGGTCAGCTGGGATGTCTTCATTGAACTTCGTGGGTCAATGATATTCCCAGCACGGTGAAACGAGATGACGGTATCGGAACGGAATGTGATGGTACCGTAACGAAATATGACAGAAATGTCATAACGCATATGACAGCGATGTGATAACATTTTTAGTAGCCTGGCATGCTGGACTGTTGGGCGGCCCTTCCAAAGGGGGCTGACTGGCAGGCCGGCTGAATGGTGATTTTTTCGTAGGTCTGCAGGCCGGACTGGGCTGGAGACCGGGCTGATGACCTTGGCGGAACGGCAGGGCCGAACGGCATGGCTGCAAGGCTAAGTCGCCCCCCTGTCCAGGCGAACCCTCCTAGGTCCGACCAGCACAAGGCCAACCAGCTAATGGCTGTCTGCGAATTGGTTCCCCGCTTTCAGCTGGACTGGTTGGCTGCTGGATGGAGGTAGTAGCAGGACAGACCGGGGTTGGCTGAAAGGATAGGCCATGCCTAGTACCCCCCTGCGCTAGTAAGCCAGGCGAGACGGCTGGGTTGAAGGGCGAGGCCGGCAGGTGTGGCAGACCGGCCCAACCGGCTGACTGAGGGTGTGACGGGTAGGACAAAAAAAATATCATCTCTAAAGGGTCAATACACACTCATTTGAGCCAAATGGCCCAATATGGCAAACTTTTTTTTTATCGGCTCCCTTCCAAAATGTGTGCACATTAATAAGACACTGAATTGCAGTTCCTCGACTTTCTAAACAAAAATCTCTCTTTGCTAAGCCCTTATATCCCTCCTGTTGTGTCCAGGCACTGTAAATAACAGACGTTAACTATCACACCCATTAGTGATATTCCATTTAATGACAGAAGGCTGGGAGGGTGAATATGTATTCCTAGGACCAAAATAGTGACCTGCAAGTCGCACAGAAGTCAGGGGAGACCATTTAATTAGTGGAACCATCTTGCAGGCCAGTGTGGTCAAGGACCACATAGTTTCTGTGTCAGATATGTTTTCACTTATTTTGTTTTATTTTGCGCTTGTCAACCGAAAACATTCTTTATCAGCAGCACCCAGTAGTCAGTTCTTTCAAAGACCTTGCTTCAGTGTATGTTTGCATTTAATTCATTCACAGATGGGAACCTGCATTTACACCTGGGCAGTACTTTAAGTAGGATGAAAAAGGAGAGGGAATCTCTGAAAGGAAAATGGCAGAAGAAGCATAACTAAGGATTCTTAACAAGAAGCCCAGCCTATGCGATTCATGGCCTGGTCTAAAACTAAAAAATGCAAAAAACACAGTTGATGGATAGAATGTAGAACAACTGATGCAGCACAATCTTGTACGTGACTCCGCGTGACACTTGGCCAGTAATTGAATTCCTCTTTCTATGCATTTGTTTGAACTCCCAGACATGCAATACAAGCAGGGCCAGTGGGATTATATGATTTTACCACTCCTGCATCTTCCTGAATTTGCCACAAATTCCATTATTTGCTGCATAATCCACATATTTATTTGTAAAAAAACGTTTGTAGCATAAATGGATCAAAAATGCAGACACACGTGTTGCCAGACAACAGAAGTTCCTTCGCAAAGGTTGACTAGCTATCTTTATGTTGCTTAGCCAAGCCTCTGGTAAGCACCACAACTCCTGTCCTGCAACCCCCAATCCCAGGATGAGCACCTCCCCACACAGATCCCCCACAATCCTGATGCCCTCGGAGCCCCACATAATACCACCACCACCAATCCAGCCCCAGATCCAACACCCCAGCCCTACTATCCTCACACATCATCCACCTACTCTCCCGCAAGTCTTATACTTCAGTCTCTTTTACTTATAAAGATCCAAAGGCGAGACCTATTGGCTATCCCAATGCTTGTTTTCATGACCAAAAAGGCAAAGCTAACCACACAGTTCCTCATACACAATTTAACTCCACACATTTCCAACCCACATGACATTATTTGACAACAAACCACATAATTCAACTCAACAACACAATTACACAACACATCACATACATGCAAATACACCACTGAATTACACATGATGCCTCAAAATTCAAGAGCACACCACATAAATAAACTCCACTACATACAACTTCCAAATACCATTCCACATAATTACACACCATAACACACAATCCCACTCCACATACTTCCAATACACCCAATACCACATAACTGCTAGCCACATATTTCCACTGCACAGCATGGAACATAATTCAGTACACAAATCCATTCCACACTGCACAATTCCACTACACACATTTCCACAACTAACAATTCCAACACCAACCACACAATTCATCTACATATCACATACAGACACTCCATAACACATGGGTAAAAGACATTGCTGTTTACAACCGCCAATATCTCACTCAAGCAACACCCGTTGCATTTCCATTGCTTGTTATTTGTGCAGCGGTCAATCAGCTGCACACTGCTACCTAGTGCTCAATTGAGCCCATTTGTTAGGCATCCCTTCCATGCATTATTTATTTAATTTTTCATTCCAAAATGGATGTTGGCAATATTTGAAAGGTAAATGAAGGATAAAATATATGAAAAATAATTGCTGCAATGAACTGTGTGAATATGCATGCACATATGCCCATGGCTCTCTTGCAATGTTTGTTGTTATAGTTTGACTAAAAAGATTCCTTGATGGATGCACCTGGGTGCTCATAAATGTATCTCCATGTGGAGAGCTGGGCTAGCACCTTGAAATAGCTTGTCAATCTGTAACAAATTGATTGCAAGATATCCGCAAGCACATGAGCATGTGAGTTCATGCACAGCTGCAATCTCGCAATTTTTTAAGACATTTACCATATAAAATCCCAGAAGGACGTCCTTGTGTCTGCATGCATGCACACGCACGGATGGTCCTCATGGACTATTTTGGTCATACATTATGTCAAACCAAACACTGGCAAAGGCCATGCGTCTGTATCCGTCTGTTAAAGGTTAGACCTATCATATGTACCAATGTTTGTTTTATGTGGCATCCATACAGTGTTGCAGTGAGTCCTATTACACCACTGAGCACTACCTGTGGGAGTAAAGGAAGAAGAAAGGAAAGAATGGGTTCCCTTGCTTCAGGTGTGAAAGGGTAGCAAGGGAAGGTCATTGAACAGCAGTGAGGTGTGAAGTCACTAAGATGTGGAGGGCTGGGTGATTTTTGGATAAGTGGGATATGCATATGTTTAAATTCCAGTTTTCACATTTGGGTTTTCAGCTGGAGGTTTGGACTACCAATGTCAGCCTTCTTTTGCCTTGTGATACTTGTAGTTTGTATTTGCAATGCTTAGAGCAAAGGTCCATACACCTCACATGTGACAACTTGAAATCACTGACCTAGTACCCAGTTGGCAGTGAACCATTATTCTATGTTACTATATGTTGTATCACGTGAATTCTTTCCCGAGTATGGTTTTCGGGCACAATGAACTGATTGGGGTGCCTTGCCACATGTTTCTGAAGCTTGCAGCACAGAGTCTAAGTCATTCTCTGATGATTTGTGCTGTGCATTGTGTTGTGGTCTGTCTCTAGCTGAAGAGGCAATGACGTCTGTAATAGAATACATGTCCATTGCACATGGACATTAATTAGAGTAAAACACAAAAATCCATACATGATGGATCGTGGGAACCCAGCCAGAAAAAGTTGCAAGGTTTGTCCAGATTTTGGGCGTACCTTTGTAGAAAAGAAAAATTCTTTTCTTGAGTCCCCTCACTCACCCAAGGTTGCCCCTAGGTGACATGCTTCATCACTGGGGCCATCCCAAGCATCCTCTGCTTGGGGCTTGCTGCAACTTGCGAAGGAGACGTAGGAGCACTGATTTGTGAATCTATGTGTAGTGCAGTGTGGTGGTGGTGTGGTGAATAGTGATAGTTAAAAATACCTAACTAGTAAGCTAAAGTTTTATTCCTGCTCCTAGTCGGTATGGTAAAAAGGGGGTAGATAAAGGAAAAAAAAACGTTATGTGGTCATGATCCCTAATATCCTGTCGACTTGTTTCAAGGTGTTCCCTACACATTTTCTTCAGGACAACTTGAGGGGATGTTGTCATCAGTGATGTCATCAGTGATGTCATTGACCATGTCATGAGTGATGTAATATGTCACGTCATCACCAGTGCATTGCGGGAGCGCGTGTTATAGTTAGCTCAACAATCTATAACAGGTTCATTTCTCTGGTTTTACATAAGTCAAATATCCAATTAACTATAACGTCCCTGAAACCTATGATTTGTTCAGTGAATTTCTAAGGTTTTTTAAATACAAATTCCAAACTATAAGGTCTGTAAAACCTATGTTTTTTCAGTGAATTTCAATGTTTTTTTAAATGTTAATTTCATATGTTAATATGTATACAACCTATATATATATTTTTTGTAATATTTTGCAACTCTATTATCCTTTTGTTTTATTTTGAAAAATTATCTATTTTTTTATATCTTCCCCAAAAAGTATGTATATATATATTTTTTATTTAAAAAACTAGACTCCCTTACCGGTAGTGTACCAAGCTCCATCACCGCGCGAATCCTATCCATGATATTGCGAAACTCATTAAGGATGCGCATTTCGTATCCGACGGCTTCGTAGAACCCTAACATCATATAAGTATAAGGTCACGCCAGCTCCTATTTTGTTATGTGACGGCTGCGCGGTACCAATACGCCTGTTATGTCATCTACGTATAGGGTCGTGCCAGCTGCGCGTTCCGTTTGTGATGAGTGCACGCTGCCAGGCCCTGTGTTACGTCATAGAAAAATGATATTGCGCCGGGTACGCCATTTCCTCATTTATTTTTTTATGTCTCCAAACTATATCTAAATAAGTTTAAAGTGTATATGAGAGCAAGCGATAATCTAAAATATTTTCCATATTTATATATTTCTAACTGTGTTAAACTTATATTATGGTAAATATATTTTCTCAAAATGGCGTCGGGTGCGGCCTCCTTGCGCACTCGGTGCGCGCTTTCCATTTGACCATAAAAAAAGCTTTGATTGGTTCATAACGTTTCCCATTGTAACAGTTGGAGGACCCCACCCAATTTAGTCATTCTCTCTACAGCGTTTGATGAGAGACACCTCTTCTGCTTACAGAGTTTTTTTGCAAACTTTTTTACTGTGTACACATATGTTATAGTACACACAACATACAATGATCATTTTGATCAATAATCATGCTCTGTACAGTAGCCTTCCACGTGTGATAGCCATGCATCTGAAACGTTACATTAAAAAACAAATGTGTGTTACATGATTCCCCTGATGTGTGTATGCGCGCATTATTGTTCTGCCTTTCGGCCTGGGCATTGGTGGCTCGAAGGGGTATCATCAGCCATAGGCAGAGTGCAAATCCTTGATCACATGTGACAAACAGTAAAGAGTAATGTGTAGATTTGTGTTGCAGTATGCTCTGTTGTCAGGCTTTACCAGTATAGTAGTGTGTCATATGTGAGACTTTCAGATTCTCGTTTGACATGCATTGCTTGACTGTAATGAGCATTATCACTGTGTATGACGTAGCCTCACTGCTGATCCTCCCTCCATCCGAGCATCGCGATAGCAACACTTTCAATAATACCATACACCATTGACATGCGTGTCTGCGCATATCCACAAGCTTCACAACAACATGTGATGTTGTCCGTTCAATGTTTTCGGACAGCATCTCATTAGCGATAGTTGCCGCCCTCCGGGCACATGCTACATTAATGTAAATTGCGGATTGTGCAACATCAAAACTGCAACACGGACACACACATAAGTAAACTTCCTGCCCAGGCAGGAACTGAACCAGGTCCCCGTAATAATATTCACACCCCTACGCTGGCCTGGCGTACGCAAGCCCAGCCCACTTTGCATATGTATAAATAGGATAACAACAACGCCACATGTCCCAGTTCTTCAACACTGCTTCAGGTGATATGGCCGCATCCACCTCACATATCACAATGCGCAATAAAAAAAAGGGATCCATGAGGTGTACATCATCCTGGCAATCAAAACTACATCTGAATTGTGAACCCTACTGTCCATCGTGTTTGGACACAAACCAATGACAGCAGGTGAGCAGTGGGGCCTGGGTGCACAGGGGCTGCAATTGAGCGCGGTGCTGCGGAAGGGATGGGGTGCATCAGCCCGGGTGCAGAGGTGCAAACAAGCGATGTTGCCATGCATAATGATGTGATCTCTGACCTCATTCAGTCACATCTCTGTCTCATTTTAAGGACGTGGTGGACCGTACTGTAGGCCTGAGCCAGCGGGCAGGGCTGCCCTACATACATGGGGTTTTGTCTTTTGGGGCACTGTAGGGAGCTGATTACTAAGTGTACATGCACACAGGCTTGCCCAACTGCATTGCACGCGCACAATATCCTTCTAGGATGCACTGTTCCTTTTGTATGTGAACGTTGGCATAATATATTATTTTTTACCCTTGTGTATTCTTGTGCACTCCAACTCCTCTTTGAACCACGATTACCACTAACAGTTGGTAGATCGTGCTTCAAGAAGGAAGGATGCACTCAACTGGTGTTCTCTCTTAAGCTTGAATACACCTTCATATACCTTAAGACGTTTCCACCAGTATATTATTTCTCCCTTTTCAGACACTGACACCTTCCATCGTGGTATCAAGACACCGTCCCCGACCGGAGACCTGCGGTGCCACCCTAAGAGCGGCACCCCAGAGTTAGAGCTCGTACCGGCAAGTCGTTGGACACACTGGTTGTGGCAGGTGCGCAGTGAAGCCTCGGTATGCAGAAGCTGCAATTGAGAACAGTGCGGGGGAAGGGGCTGGGGTGCACAGGTGCAGACAAGCAATGTTGCGGTAGATAATACTAGAATCTCTGGCCTCAATCATATATCTGTTTCATTTGAAAGACTTGCTGGACCACACTGTTTCTCGCAGACCCCAGCATCCCAGACACACGTGTGACCGGAGGTGAACAGTGAGGTCTGGGTGCAGTAGGCCGACGCTCTGTCTCCTCCTCCCTCTGTTCTTTTGACTCTCCCTCCCCTTCTCCCTTCCACCCACTCGCTCTCTGTCCCATTCCCACTTTCTTCCTTTCATTCTGACTACCTTTCTTTTTAGGTCTCACCTACGCAGTGCGCATGCACTGCATAGGAGACCTTTAGTCGTCGTGCAGCTCTTTTTAAAAAGCCAATACTTGTGCTTGTGGCGGCATACGGCTTGCGGGAATGCATAGCCACGCGCCACAAGCACAAGTATGTGCTTTGAAAAAGAGCAGGATGGGTGATCACGCACCCGCTCATCGCCAGCACACTCACTCAAGCGCCTCTGAGCACTACTCGCCTACTTTTTAAATTTTTCTTTTAGCACGCACACAACTCCAGGGCTTGTTATTTCATTCTATTTATTTTTACGTTTTTGGAGCACCTAAGTGGTGCCTTACGAGAACTTCAGGGCGCGTGCTGGCATTGCCTATTTTCTGATGCCGGCTCATGAGCGCGGCTTAAGGCTGCCTCTGGTCTCATGCGGTGAGCCAATGGTGGTGAGTTTTAGGGATAGGAACCTCATACTGTGAGCATGAGTCAGCGTCACTGGGCAGGGTGCCTTGGGTGAAAGGGCAAGGAGCCTTTAGTCTTGTGCAGAGGGCGCTTGCTTGAAACGTACAGTGCGCAGAACTTTAAGTGGGCATGGTCCCTCGTGGTCGTAGACCTGCCAGCAATTAACAAGCATTTGCAATGCAATAGGTCTCGTATTTACGTGAGTTTGAGCTATTCACAATGCAAATAACAATTCCTTTTATTTAAGTTTTTTTTAAAACATCAATAAAATGCATTGTCATTTACAATGCCAAAAGCTTAAACTTGCGTTAATGCGAGACATAAAGCATTGCAAATACTTGTTCTCTTGGACATGGCCCACATACTTATGTTTCTTTTTTCTCTTGCAGGCTTTGTACGCTGCTTCCGGAGGAGTCTCACCCACTTCTTTCATGTTTTACTGTTGTTCGAATAAAGTTACATTTCCATTTATTTGTGTTGTTTTAATAGAAGTTATTTTATTTTACCAATAAATAAGGGAGTGTATGGGTCTTCTTTTTCTGATAACACTTGTCTGTAGTTTATTGTGAAAATCGGCAGTTGATAGTAGGTTACGAGGGAAAAAAAAATTTATTTTGCGGTGCACCTACCAAATATAAACCAACAGACTATTACATAAATGAAGCCTGGGTATTTCTACAATGGCAAGCGTTCTATGAGTGTATCACTTTATAACACAATGAGTACTGCCCGTCTGATTTCAGAACCAATAAGGCACTGCCTAGGGCCACCGAGGCTTCAAGGACTGGCGAGGTCCACCCTGCATATTTAAGTAAAGCCCCGGAGATTGCTGTTTCCCGGTCTTGACTTGGCCTCGTAGCCCCCCGAACAATTCGTACACAATACCCGGGAAGGTGTCGATCCAATAGTCTGCGAAACCTGTCTGAGCCCTCCCGCACCTAATTTACATATGAGATTAAGGTCCCCAGTGCTGCAGAGACCACGCAATATAATAATAGGATTGGAAAAAACAACTATGCCCCTGCACTATAAACATTCAGTGAGTAAATAGTAATAATAGTGTAAGTTTTTTTATATAAAAATCTAATACTTAAGGCATTCAAACAAATCTAAACATTTAGTAAATCTCCAAGAATGAGTATATGTGTATGGAGATACATAGGTGGAGATACAGTCTGTTCTTGCTGTGGTCACTTCTGTTTATTGTTCCATTTCAAAAGCCAACACGTGTTTCATCGCAGGGAACAATCTGCGAATCTTCAGGGCTGGATAAAAACATAAAATAAATTTTTTGGGAACATGTTCTTTTCGTTAGCACATTTAGGTAGTGACTTGATAGTGTCAACCCAATGTGACAAAAGCATGCCATTAATGTGACTTAGTGCGGTAAAAAATCCAATGACTTGGTGACGTTTGTGGGTAAGAGATATGTTTGATGCCCACGGTGACAGAGAACACTGGCCGGATCAATAGGTGAAGTGGCAAGGTGAAAAAGTGTTTTTCTCTTTATATAACGAGACCCCGAGTGACTTAGAAGTGGTGTTTATAAAAACAAAGGAAAGAATGGCAGCATGAATTCCAATATTTAATGCGTCGGCCATTTGTGCATATGGTCTTATACATGATTCATTCTTTCTAAAATGCATAATATGGTTATTTGTGCACTTGTTTCAAGAAACCTTAAATCCCTCTCGTGTATGAAAACCATTCTATTTGGTAGAAATCCTACCTGGATTGAACAAAACTCTTGGGACTAAATACAATCCATACGGATGTCTAGTCTTCTATCATTATTTGGTAATGAAATTCAAGGAAATGGCCGGTCAGTGTACAAAACTCTGTTCTGTGTCTGCCACGGGTAAGGGAAAACGAAAAAAGAGAGCAAGGGAGATACATTTGTGAAGAAAATGCTGGGTACGTAAACAAAATACGCTACATTTGTAGTGTATTATAGAATGCGCTCTCCCTAATTTTAGGAAGCCACTGTCACTTACAGCAGAGGCTCATATTGAGGAGATGAACATAGAAAATAAACACTCACCCTCGTAGGAAAACGATATGGTAGAGGTTCTTTAGACAAACGCCCAGTTCGGGCGTTACGTGGAATCCTGATTCGGATCTCCAAATTAATCAGTCGGGTTGTGCGAAATCTGGGAAATATAATGTGTATACATCCCCGTGAGCAAATTGTCTCAACTTATACCGTCAAATGTAAGTCAACAATCCTGAGATACGACGCATAAAAAGGGATCATACCTCGTTAATCCCCGTGTGAAGCGGTAACCGGGAGGAGAAATACGTTAGTGGATGGGCGGGTACGCCGTTTTGTCCACGTAGGCAACTAACAGTAGAAAAAGGCAGTAGTTAGTCGAGGAGTGTCTAGAATTAGTATGAGATTATTGTCTCGTGTCTATTATGACAGAAGACGTGAAGCCTTAATTCCGATTATGAAAAAAGGGAGCTCGCTTACCTAGTCGTTGTCGATCTCCCTCTCTTAGGTTTCCCGGCGCCGTGTATCAGGTACGGACACGTGACCGGAAGTCAGGCCGATTTAAATACTGCTGTTCCGAATGCAACAGGAGAACAGCTAGAACGTCCACCAGATTGTTTATTCAGAATAGCTGGCATATGGAAGAAAAAATACTATACTCCCAAATGTATGGAGTGTATTAGGTATTTCTGTTCAAAAGTGTTTAAGAGAAATTACTGCCACTTGTTTACGGGTAAATAGAACATCAGGCGTGAACGGAAAATTTAATCACCAATTGATAGTGTTGTTGCCGATTTCTTATTAGTGCCCACTTTTAATGTAGTAAAAGTCGGTTTATTGCCTTTTTGTCATTTAGTAACTATCTGTTTCATTGAAAAGAAAACAAGACTGTATATCTTTACATGCTCAGAACTGTCCTCCTTGCAGTAACGTTTGTTTTCGTATGTGTTCATAACTAGATAAGGTCCGTATATATCTATGTCACTTACTCGGTGTTGACACAAGATAATTTTAAATCTTAGGAACCGTAGACTAGACGGATAGCTATACATTTTTTTATATATTTTTTACTTGTCTGAGAAATTTGATCAATTGTGATACTAAATAGTTCTGATACATGGCATGACAATTATGATATGGTATGACTATACCATTCACAACAACATCTATACGATAGGATATGAAGGGCACATTTATGCTCCCTTTACCCCTCTTGTCGTCCTTTCAAAGATCTCTGCTGGGTTTTATCACGCAACCAATGTGCTATCTGACACCTTGCTCATTCCCCCATGAAATTACACGGAAACGAGGTAATACACCTGGTACTCCATAAGTACCCTCTCATATGAGATATATAATAAAAGAACGTCCTTCTTTTTGTTTTTTTGTTTTTGTTTTGGCAATAAACCGACTTTTACTACATTAAAAGTGGGCACTAATAAGAAATCGGCAACAACACTATCAGTTGGTGATTACATTTTCCGTTCACGCCTCATGTTCTATATACCCGTAAACAAGTGGCAGTAATTTCTATTAAACACTTTTGAACAGAAATACCTAATACATTTGGGAGTATAGTATTTTTTCTTCCATATGCCAGCTATTGTGAATAAACAATCTGGTGGACGTTCTAGCTGTTCTCCTGTTGCATTCGGAACAGCAGTATTTAAATCGGCCTGACTTCCGGTCACGTGTCCGTACCTGATACACGGCGCCGGGAAACCTAAGAGAGGGAGATCGACAACGACTAGGTAAGCGCGCTCCCTTTTTTCATAATCGGAATTAAGGCTTCACATCTTCTGTCATAATAGACACGAGACAATAATCTCATACTAATTCTAGACACTCCTCGACTAACTACTGCCTTTTTCTACTGTTAGTTGCCTACGTGGACAAAACGGCGTACCCGCCCATCCACTAACGTATTTCTCCTCCCGGCCACCGCTTCACACGGGGATTAACGAGGTATGTTCCCTTTTTATGCGTCGCATCTCAGGATTGTTGACTTACATTTGACGGTATAAGTTGAGACAATTTGCTCACGGGATGTATACACATTACATTTCCCAGATTTCGCACAACCCGACTGATTAATTTGGAGATCCGAATCAGGATTCCACGTAACGCCCGACCTGGGCGTTTGTCTAAAGAACCTCTACCATATCGTTTTCCTACGAGGGTGAGTGTTTATTTTCTATGTTCATCTCCTCAATATGAGCCTCTGCTGTAAGTGACAGTGGCTTCCTAAAATTAGGGAGAGCGCATTCTATAATACACTACAAATGTAGCGTACTTTGTTTACGTACCCAGCATTTTCTTCACAAATGTATCTCCCTTGCTCTCTTTTTTCGTTTTCCCTTACCCGTGGCAGACACAGAACAGAGTTTTGTACACTGACCGGCCATTTCCTTTAATTTCATTACCAAATAATGATAGAAGACTAGACATCCGTATGGATTGTATTTAGTCCCAAGAGTTTTGTTCAATCCAGGTAGGATTTCTACCAAATAGAATGGTTTTCATACACGAGAGGGATTTAAGGTTTCTTGAAACAAGTGCACAAATAACCATATTATGCATTTTAGAAAGAATGAATCATGTATAAGACCATATGCACAAATGTCCGACGCGTTAAATATTGGAATTCATGCTGCCATTCTTTCCTTTGTTTTTATAAACTCCACTTCTAAGTCACTCGGTGTCTCGTTATATAAAGAGAAAAACACTTTTTCACCTTGCCACTTCACCTATTGATCCGGCCAGTGTTCTCTGTCACCATGGGCATCAAACATATCTCTTACCCACAAACGTCACCAAGTCCTTGGATTTTTTACAGCACTAAGTCACATAAATGGCATGCTTTTGTCACGTTGGGTTGACACTATCAAGTCACTACCTAAATGTGCTAACGAAAAGAACATGTTCCCAAAAAATGTATTTTATGTTTTTATCCAGCCCTGAAGATTCGCAGATTGTTCCCTGCGATGAAACACGTGTTGGCTTTTGAAATGGAACAATAAACAGAAGTGACCACACCAAGAACAGACTGTATCTCCACCTATGTATCTCCATGCACATATACTCATTCTCGGAGATTTACTAAATGTTTAGATTTGTTTAAATGCCTTAAGTATTAGATTTTTATATAAAAAAACTTACACTATTATTACTATTTACTCACTGAATGTTTATAGTGCAGGGGCATAGTTGTTTTTTTTGTAGTTGTGGATCAGCTTGCTGGTCCCCATTGGAGCGGTTTAGAGGTATTACCGCTCGCCTCATTGCCTAAACTGTCTACTGATAAATATATTACCTTGCGGCCACCTAGGAAGTGCGCCCAGTAATTCTGGAAAACTAAAAGACCTCTTAGCTGTTTTTGTAATAATAGGATTGGCCCCGGAACATTACCCACCAGTGGGCTCATTTAAATGAACAGGTGAGACCCGCTTAATTTTTTTTCTCCATTTTTACCATCCGGATTTGCTTTATTGAAGCAATATGAGGTTTTCCTCCTCGCTTCAATGAGCCAAACAAGAATTTACTATCACAGGGTGGAAGCAATGCTCCCGCCCTGTAATAGTCAACATAAATGTCCCGCGGATGCAAACCCCGGTACACTGTATGACCTGCGCCTGGGAGGTGGCGCTCCATAGGGTCATGATGCATTGGTTAATGCATAACTACAGAATTAGCCTAAACGAATACTAACACTACTTGCACACGTGTAGAACAGCAACCAGAGTGTAGTGAAGAGGCAGGAGGAAGCCCAAAATCTAAAAATATAGGGGCATATTATCAAGGGGGTTTATCTCCGCTTTTTTGGCTTTAAAAGCCAAGAAAGCGGAGATAAAATTATCTCCCTATTACCTAGCTGTCGCTAACACCAGTTAGCGACAGCTAGTAGTGGGCCCCGCTTTGCATGTCAGTGAAATTTATCACTAATGACATGCAAAGTGGGCGTGCCAAGATGTTAGCGACTGGAAACAGTCGCTAACATCGCTATCTCCTATTACCAACTTTTGGAGATATTCGCGCTAAGTGCGAATATCTTCAAAAGCTAACACCTGCCCCTGAGCAGTTCTTAGCCATGTTATCCAATGGTAGGTGGATAACATGGCTAAGAGCATTAGCTCGGTAATGCATGAATATCGCTGACTTTTCAGCGATATTCATGCATTTCGGCTGATTTTTATCGCTTAGGAGATAAACCTTGATAATAGCAAGGTTCCTAAGCGATAAAAATCGCCGCAGCTCGGCGATAAAAATATTGCCGCTAAGCCAACATAGCGATAATTATCGCTAGTTGTTGGTAATATGCCCCATAAATCCTACCAGAGGTAGGATCACATAGTTCGAACAGCCGACGACCCTGGGATGAGTCGAAACATCTTCACTAAGAAAACGGGTCTCAGCAGAACGCAAGCAAGCTCAAAATCTTAGTTAGTGCTGCCTTATTTTTAACTTTCTCGCCCCTCGTCGCCAAATTTATGTAATGAAGAGGAGGACAGCAGTGGATCCGATAAGTAGATTTATTGCAGGAAAAGAAGACAGCTTAAACAGCCACCAAGAGGACCAGACAGCAAGGCAACCGTCTTCTCCAGCATCATGTACAAACTCCCCGAGATTCCCCTCATGACAGCCCTACATTCTAACATTACATACTTACATTATAGTAGCATTACATACTAACATTCTACTATGACTTACATTGGAATACTACATAGAGCACATGACTTTACAGCAATGAGTTCACGGTTTAATCCCCCAGACCAGTAGGGTTGAGTAGTTCGCTTCCTCCTCCCTGTATACTATAAACACATACTAACACTACTTACACAGTTATAAACGCATACTAACACTACTTAAACAGTTATACTACAGCGCCCAGTATGCTACAGTGCCCACAGTCCATCACTTTACAACAATCAGCTCGGTTTGATCCCCGAGTCTTCACACCGGTAGGGGTGAGTACTTCGCTTCCCACTTCCGGTACAGTATAAACGCACGGTAGAGGTCAGTAGTTTGCTTCCCACTCCCAGTATGGTATAAACGCCTACTAACACTACTTCCAGAGGTATGCTACAAACACCAGAGCACATCACTTTACAGCAATGACCTCATGATTTAGGCTCTCGGTTTTATACCCGAGTATAGCAGCATCTCATCTCAGCACAATGTCACTCTGAGCAACACTGCACTTTCAGTCCGGTATGAGTGACTACTTCGCTTCATACTCCCCCACAGAGGATACAGTGCTCCTATCCTCCTGTTTCCTATTCTTTTCGCCCTTTTTTCCCCTTACTCGTTTCAACGGGATCATAAAATGGCTGCCAACACTTCCTAGTTGCAACAGCTCGCACCGCTCGCAGCCAATAAGCAGCAAGCTCGTGCTCGTAACGCCTCAGCCAATCAGATGGCAGAATTCCCAAATATCGATATCTGTAAATTTCGATATTTCTCCAAAACTACTGAACGGATTTACACCAAGTAAACAAAAGCGTGCTTTCTAGACCAAGACCCTTCTCCCTACCAAATTTGGGGTATTTCTGTTCACCCGTTCGACCTGTAGCCTTGTTTAAAGTTCCCTATGGAAATGAACATGGAGAAAACCTGTTTTGGGACCTCCTTTTTTTTTGCCCCCCCTTGATGAATCACCCCCATAAATTCAACATAGGGGCTGATATGAACAAAGAATGAGTTTGGGAAATTTCATGCAGATTCATCAATTGAGGCCAAAGTTGTAAGCAAAACAAAAAATGTTCTTCCTATGAAAACTTGGTCCTAACTATAACTACCTACAGGCAACCACCAGTAGGTAATATATGTATGTGTGTGCATATACACTCAAATATATATACAAAGGTAGAAGGAGCTTCAATGAAAACGTGGTTAACAACTAAACAGGGCTTCTTCAAATGCATTACATGCCGTGCTTGTAAATTTGGTGTAAACACAACAAAATACAGCACTCCATTTAAAGAAAAGGAACTTGACATTAAGGGCAAATATAACTTCCGTACGGATTTTGCAGTTTATGTTCTCACGTGCACCTGTGGGCTGAGGTATGTGGGAAGTACGAAGCTCCAGGTGCACGTGAGAATATTACAACATATTAGAGCCGTCATGAACTGCGATCCAACCTATCCAGTCGCAAGACATTTTAAATCTGTACATAATAGGGACATTAATTGTTTAACCTATTATGTAATTGACGCTTGTTAGACCTAGGGTGGTCTTTCCCTGTATTTTTTTGCCCTTGCCTCATTTTTTCCACCTTCTTTTTGTTGGGCACCTTTTCATGGCTAATCCATGTTAGGGTGCAGGTGCTCTCTACTACAAACATGGCTGCCACTGGCCCCTGCTACTGCAGCATGGTCTTTTTAGTGTAGGACCCTAGCTGCCAGGAGCTGGCTGGATCCCCATACAATGTTGCAATGCCAGCCACCCATCCCCTGTCCATAGGTAGAGTGGGGAAGATCCTGGAACCTTCCAGAAGAAAGGCGGTGTTGATTTTTGCCGCCTTAGAGAGGGGTCACCTGACCTGGGCATTCTTAAGCAAGGGAGGGAACTTTTTCTAGTCAGTTGGGGCATCACTGACCTGGGGAACCCACGCAGGAGCTTTAGGCGGGAGGGCCTAGTTAGGAACCTATGCTACTGGGAGTGACAGGATTTAGGTGCTGCCTCTTAAGCTGGGTGAGGTGTCCTAGACTAGCCCCCTGATCTGGCCCAGCGGTAGGGAACCCCAGGGTCCATCTGCAGTGACTGAGGAAAATCCATCCAGCCTCCAACTCACCCCCCCCTTCAACTTCAAGAAACCATCACTTAAGGGCGCAGAACCATCCAAGCGCCAAGAAGACTACTTGCCTGTGACCAGAAACTGCTGGGGGATCGACCAGGTACTGGACTGTGCTGCCCTGCGCATTCCCCGCCTTCATCTGGGCCCATCTGGGCCTACCTGTCTCCCCTTGACTGACTTGCTTTGCATCCCCACCTGCCTGCAGTTCCTGAGGAATTGGTTGGAAAACGCTATGACCTGCTCCCCTGCCCAGCGCTGTATCTGTGACTGACCCTGTCTAGCGCTGTATCTGTTTAACTTCCCAGCGCTGACTGAAACTGCCCCCGGGTTGCCACACACACCATGCGCCATCGTGCCCCTGAGAAGCGCTGACTGAAACTGCCCCGTAGCGCTGTGAGGCCCGAATGTACAGCTGTACTCACCGTCGCAGCCTCGGACGTCCGTGTGGTGACCTTCTCCGGGCGGCCCCCGGTGCCAGGGGAGGGCCGCCGAGATTCCTGTCAGGCCACGCTGGGCCTGACAGGCCTTGAAAAACGTATCTGCCCCACGTGACGGGGGTGCATCAAGCCCCGCCCCCGCCATTGCAGCCATCCCATTGGGCCTCTCCTCCAGCTCCTCGTCGGCCGTGCTGTGATTGGCGGCCGGCGCCCGACACCCCTCAGTGCAGGCCTGCTATAGGCCCCCCCCCCGGCCCGTGGAAGACGCCGAGAAGCCTGAGCCGTACCAGGACTGCCGGGAGGCCCCCAGGAAAAGCGTGGGCCTCCCCTGTCGGTCCCCACCTCCTCCGGAGAGCCCCCCCCCCCAGGAGAGAAGGAGCCCTCCTCACCTTCAGGGACCATCGCAAGGGGCCGACGTGGCCCAAAGAACGAAGGTAAAGCTCTGGGGGGAGGGCGGAGGACCTGTATCGACGCGGGGCTTCCCAGGAGTGTGCCGGAGGCCTCGAGTCCGTCCCTCGCCCTAGGGGAAAACTGAGACTGGGCCCCGTCGGCCCCCGCGAGCCTCAAGAGGCTGTGAGGCCTTTCTCAAGCGTCTTAGTGACTCGGGCCCATTTTCTGGGTATTCCTGGGGACAGGTTCTTCCCCGACTTAACTAGCCACGCCTGATTAACTGTTGAGGCCTGAATTGAAAACAAGGTTAACCACCTCCTTGACTGTCTGATGCCTGCCAATTGAGCTGCGGGTGTATTCCTTGCACTGAATTTCTTACAGGGGCGGGCATCTATGAACCGGATGGGGTTGTGTCATGATACTTATTGATTTACCCCATTACTATTTTGATGACCTTATTGTTGACAGTGAACTGTTGGTATTTACAAGAGGTTAGTCCATGGTTGATGAACGTACCCCCCTTTGCCTGCTGAAGAGTATAATGCGGCAGGCTGTGTTATTTGATGTTTCACTGTTTAAATGAGAAATCTTTAAGGAAACGCTTTACTGAAACTGCTTGAATGAAATGCTTAACCACTTAAAAGAAAATGCATAATGAAATGCTTACATGAAATGCTTTAAGAAATATTGATGAATTAATTGACCGGCTTTAAAGCCTCTATAAAAGATCTTGATTTTCAAACACAACTACTGGTGTGGTCTTCATTGTTGCGCCCACTTCTTGTCTCAGTGGATGCGTGTGTTGAGTAGCTGCTTTACACGTAAGCCCCTGGCTGCCTTCCTGCTCGAGCCAAGCTACCCCCCCCGGAGAACTGGTGGTCCCAGTTCTTACAACGCTGATCCTATGCCATGTAGAGGGGGCAATAGGGAAAAATTGTTGAGACAATTGGAAACAAGATATATTTTACATTTGGATAGTAAATATCCTAACGGTCTCAACAATACGGAGGATTTACACTTGTAACATCTAGTTCACTCTTACAGGTTTGTAAATGAGTGAGGCCTCTAAATAACATGGATATGGGGTATTTACATGCATTTAGCCCCATCAGTCAGCCTCCAATTCTATATGTGATTGATTGGTTTTAAATAAAAAATAAATCATTATTCTTTTTGCACATATGATCAACACTAAGCACTTTTTCAATTGCTAATGGAATCGTTTGCATGACGATTAGATATATTGAGGTTTACACTTGGGATCAGGTAAAGACAAGAATGATATTTTAATCTGGACAACAGAAAATATTTAATGATTTTATTGGGGGACAATTTGTGGCAGCTATTCTTATATAGGCTTATTTTTGCACAGATGTGACTGCATTGAGGCAGGAAATTTGCATGATGCTGAGTTAAAATATTAGCAGCATACAAAAAATCTTGCACATTTTGCACAGATAAATGGACTTATTCTGATAAGAGAGAAGCCCATTGGACGCATGGTTAATTTGCAAAATGCGGCAGCATTTAAGCTATGATTTGCACATTCAGTCATCAATGTAAACCAAAGGAAAATAAATAATTGCGTTTTTTGCACAAACCATAATATAGTGTTATGTGATTATAAAAATATGCTTGATGTTAAATGATATTTTACAAGAATATATATTATTTATTGTATAGATTTTTTAAATAGTATTTATTGCGTATTTTGCACATACTATTAAGCATTTATGCTGCTATATTTCAATAACATTGCTGCTACACTCCAAAAATGTTTTACTGTCTAGAATTGTAATCATGCATAACAACGAAGATACTAAAAATAACGGAAGATTCCACAAAATTGATTGTTTTTCACTGAAGTGTGTCTTCACTGTTTATGATCACGTGGTTTTGAAAGGTGAAAAAAACATGTATAAATAAACTGACAAGTACTGCATGCTCGTTATGTGAACAAGGGTATTCGTAACCAGAAACGCGTCATGCTGAGTGAGAGAAGGGATAATAAGCCTACCTGAGAAGCTCTATATTGCCTGGTGGTCCGTTATTTCTGTGCTGCCATCCTGGAGAAACAGAAAGTATCTGTATATAAATATATATATATATATATATATAAATATATATATATATATATATATATATGATCAAGATCGCATCTTAGCGATCAAAACGCGTCATGGCAGACACTTATCTGTTTCAATTTTAAGGTGAAGGAACAAGCAACATCAGTGCGATGACGTTTTGTGGTCCGTACCTGGATGGTCCCATGGAGTGAATAAGGTGGGCCGGGACTGTGCAAATTGATATATATATACATATTTATATATATATATATATATATTCACTGAAAAAACCATAGGTTATAGACCATATATAGTTAGGAATTAGCATTTACAAAACCTTGAAAATTCACTGAAAAAACCATAGGTTATAGACCATATATAGTTAGGAATTAGCATTTACAAAACCTTATTTTACTCACACAAAACCATTGAAATTCCATATATAGTTAGTTGCACTAACTATATATCGCGCATCCGCAATCCACTGCTGATGATGTCACATATTACATCATTCATGACATGGTCAGTGACATCACTGATGACATCACTGATGACATCTCAAATGACATCACTGATGACAACATCCAGTGACTGTATGTTTCTGTAAAGTTAAAATATGTTTTACATATTGAAGAATGAGTAGATGTATAAGTGTCTGAATGAAGGTTTTAGTAGGTGCGTGGTTGACTGTATGAGTGAGTGATTAAATGCGTCCTACTGAATGCATAGGTTAGTGACTAAACTGTGTGAAAGTTTGCATCAGTATGTCTGTTGTTGTGCAAGCTGCTGCATGTGTTGATCAGTAGCTATATGAGTGGCTATATGGGTTATTGATTGGTTGGCCAAGTATTTGTATGGGAGACTGAGTGTGTGTGTGGCTGGTTGGGAGGTGTGTGACTCTGTGCAGATCAATGTGTACTTGTATCAGTGATTGTATAAGAGAGTAAGTATGTGTTAGTATATGTTTGAAAATGTAAAGTGCTCTATGTTTAACTGTATAGATTAGAAAATGGAGGTGTGATTGATTCTTTGCATGACTGACTAGGTGTGTGAGTAACTCCATGGATGAGCAACAGATTGTAAATGTCTGTATAGGTGTATGAGTGCATATGATAGTGTTGTAAAGATGAGTGATTGTATGTATGAATGATTGTATGGATGAATGAGTGAATGTGTGTGTAGACGTAGGAATCAGTGAGTGCGTATGTAGTAACTAGTATTGGTGTGTCAATGGTTTCAAAAATTATACTCTGTATTTAACACTGGTTGTAACAGAGGTTATATCAAAATGTGAGGAGATGCATTGTATTGTCACATGAATGATATCATCAGTGATGTGGTCATTGATGTCAAATGAGATGTCATCAGTGATGTCATTTGAGATGTCATCAGTGATGTCATCAGTGATGTCACTGACCATGTCATGAATGATGTAATATGTGAAATCATCAGCAGTGGATTGCGGATGCGCGATATATAGTTAGTGCAACTAACTATATATGGAATTTCAATGGTTTTGTGTGAGTAAAATAAGGTTTTGTAAATGCTAATTCCTAACTATATATGGTCTATAACCTATGGTTTTTTCAGTGAATTTTCAAGGTTTTGTAAATGCTAATTCCTAACTATATATGGTCTATAACCTATGGTTTTTTCAGTGAATTTCATTGGTTTTTTAACAGCTAATATCTGTAGCTGTAAAATGTATTCTTCTTTAAATCCAAAAATATATTTTATATGTTTATGAATAATTTTTTTTTAAAATATTTTTTTTTCTTCGTTCCCGCTTCGCGAATCGGGAAGCTTCCCGTTAGCTGACCTTGATGCCGCGAAATAGACCGCGAGCCGGTAAACGTTTCTTTACCGCAAGTGCCGCGTTAGAAAACAACATCGTGACGCCTCCCGTCCGCATGACGTTTCACGTTGTCGCGTGATACGTCATATGACGTGCTACGTTAGCGAACTGGTACGCGAAGCGAGTCGCAAAGCGCAGGTTTCTGGAAGCAAACCGGGAGGCCCTGCAAAGCGCTTAACGTAAACACAGCAGGTCATGTGACTTGGTAATAACACTTTTCATTGGTTCATTTCACTTTTGGTTTCCTAATGATGTAAGACTAGGTCATATAATCTAAAATGAACACTTTTCATTGGTTGAGAACTCTTGTTTTTCCCAAATGATGAAAATCCCTCCTTCTTTCCTCACTCTGACTTTCATCATTGTGAGAGAAAGACCCTTTGTGATCACTGAGCAATGGCTTCTTTAGTAGCTTCAGCTGGTGCTTCCCCACCACCTCCACCACCTCCAAGGAAGAGTGGACCACCTGCTCAAGTTATAATTCAACAAGAAGAGGAAGAAGAGGAACAGAACGACGAGCACGAAGAGAGGCAGTTTTTGCCTGAGGAGCCCAGGACGTCTCACCGGAAAGAAAACTTCATTTGGCAATTTTTTTAAATTCCCAAAGGTCAGAAAAAAGTAAATGCAAGATACGTAACTTGCCTTATATGTCAAGATAGACTGTCCAGAGGAACCGAGAAAAAATTCAGTTTCGGAAACTACACAATGGATCGCCATATGACTAGGTGGCATCCTAACAACTACAGTGCTGCACAGTTTCGGAACGACCTAGATAATCTCCCTATTATGGCCAGAAGATCTGTTGTACCGGAAGTAACGGGACCAGAGGGCAGGGAGATGGTGCCAAATATACAAATGAGATTTGGTGAAGTAAAACACATCTGCGTATTTTGCGATGGATTCATTTGCTACGGAGAAAGAAGCATCACTCTGATCAACAGAGCTATTGACTATCATATGCAAGTTTGTACGAAACGCCCAAAATAATAAATACTTTTTTTTTGTTTTGTTGCTCCTGTTGAGCCCTTTACAATGAATCGTTTTCATTGCCCCCTCCAAGAAAAACCCAAAAAAATATAAAACTGTTCAGAAAAATTCAAAAAAAGTAAAAAAATGTTCAGAAAAATTAAAAAAAAAGTTCTTTTCAGAACTACCTCCCCGTTATTAAAAAATTGGTACAATATTTGGAACTGTGCCAACCTCTATTTCTCTTAGTTCGCTTCCCAGTTCGCTCGCCGGTACGCGAACCGGAAGCGAACCAAAAACAGTAAGTATAAGGGAAGGAAACAGACACTTATGTTAAAAGAAAGACAGCTATAGGGGAGTAAACTAGAGATACTATTACCCGTAATCCACTGCTGATGATGTCACATATTACATCATTCATGACATGCTCAGTGACATCATCAGCAGAGGATTGCGGGTTTTTTGGCAACGTGCCTTATCCACGGTTTAATAACGCTGCCTTTTGCTTTATATAAGTTTTCAAATTGTATGAAATATATACCAATAGGTCGTTATGAACCTTTAGGTAGTGCTTTTCTTCATGAGGTCTGGTCGCTTCCATACACATACAGATGTTTCAAAGATGATCAAGAAGTTTATCTGAATGGAGAGGAATGCACTGAGACGCCAGATCATTCACTAATGTGTAGGCACATACAGTTACACGGTTCATGCAACAAACACCGACCAAATATGGCTTGCGTGTTGCAAGGCACGCCAGTTCCTGCTATCATCCCCACGTTCAAGTTGTTGGAAAATGGTAGTTATTTGATGCTCAATAATGAAGATTGTTCTGGGTTAATTAAAAGTATTCCTTTTATCGTAACAGTAAGTGAACGGGTTATTTGCTGCAGAAATGTTCTATTTCCTCCCACACATGAACATAGGGAGTTTTCAATCTGGCCACAAATACCAACCTTGGGAGCAGATTTCAACGGCATGGCAAGAATAAGAGCTCTTTTGTCTCAGAGAGAGGTGGCCTTGAGTTCGGCCCGTGAAACTTTCGTGCTTCACATAGCGAACACCCGTACAGAGGTGCAGACCCTTTTCAATTCAGATTTGCCTTTCAATTTCAGCAAGATGGTTCGGACTATCTTTAACGCATCCTCCACAAAGGCCCTGGCGCACTTTTTTAAAGTTGTTACCAGTGGTCTCGTGACTTCATTTGAGAAAATCTTTGGAGTCATCCCTGCTTTCTTTCATTCTATTTTCTCCACTCTGCTTCGTGGATTGCCATTTTTACTTGCATTACCAGCGGACGCTCTTGTGCTTTTTTACATTTTTAAATATGGATGTCCCTCCTATGCAACCTCCCGCCCTGCAGCTGCTGACACTGTTCCGCAATCGCATGCTAGAATATTATGGCACAATGCCGTTGGCGATATTAAGCACGGCATATGGATTATCTTTTCGATTCTCCTACTTCACCTGTGTCCAGCCTGTATTTCACTGCCTGACCTGTGATTTCGATTGGGCCATTGATTTGTGTCTCTGCGGACCGGTTTCTCCTGACGTCGACTTTAATCAGCTGATGACTCCTATCATTACTCACGAGTTGGTTTGTCCTGGCGAAAGGATTATGGCTGTGGCATTGATGCATGGACTAATTGGTCCCTGGAATTTACTGGCGGCAGCACAGTCTTTCTTGGAACAGAGCTTTCTTGAAAACCCACCGAGCTGTCCTCTGATGGTGATAGAGTATCCGTTGCTGGGAGAGCACGTATGTTCTTTTCCGCTTTTAAATTGGATGGCTGAACTGTTTTCGGATGAAGACGGTGACTTCCTATTGGAGGCTGTTGCAGCTTATTTTGCATACACAGTTATGTCATAGACCTTTTTCATGTTTGATATGCTGAGTACTAGCATTTCATTGACAATTCATTGACTTATTTGTCAAGTTTTTATTATTTACCTTGCCTATTGGCTTAAGACTCGATAAAGTACTTGGCTGTTTTATTTTTCTTTAGCATTAAATTTTCCTAGTTTTTAATGCTTTACCTTGCGGACCGTCCACATATAAACTTGCAATCTGCTCTCATGAGATGGCACTTCTATTATCTTATTCAGTTCGTTTCCGGATCATGGGGAGGTGTCATCTAGGTCCTGGATATCTTTACACCGTGTTAAGTTAGCATGGGCTCATTACCGGTTTAAACGCCATTTTTCCTTTTTTGCAACTTCTGCACACGACACTTAGTTGTTGCTTTAGCTTTCAACCTAGTAGTTCATCGTGGTTTACATGAGAATAATATGTTATTGCTCTACTATCTGCTTTGCTTGTTAAACTATATCTGTACAGCGAGTGCTAAAGTTTCAAGAACAACACGATACAGAATTGTTATGAGGTCTGATCTCCACGACTTCATACTCATAACATAAGTGCAACTTCTGCCAATTCTGGGCATGAGGCGGGTTTTATATTGCTTTGCCGAACACACATACACAACACTTGATGCGGTTCACATGAAGAGAGAGCTGGTGTATGCTGATGTGATTCCTTCAAATCTAAGACACTAAAGTATGGGCACGCCCTAAACCAACACAAAGAGACCTTCTTAGCAAATAATATAATATGTGTATTAGGGAGGGTGAGATATAAGCAGCCGCGGGCCGTGGAGGGAGTTACGGTGAGGCAGGGAGGCGGGGAGGGGGAGAAGCAGGGTGGAGCCCTCTCCACCCTGCCCCTCCCCCTCCCCGCCTCCCTGCCCCACCGTAACTCCCTCCACGGCCCGCGGCTGCTTATAAGTGTTGCTAACTCTTATTCATTTACAGCATGTTAACATACTATCACCATTCGCTTTTTATGTACTAGTAACTATGCTGGTAATTTTGCTACTGATAATATGTGTACTTGTATTATCTAAGATACTACGCCTGAGAAGACGGCATTAGTAAATAAACATTTCAAATACACATGTGTTCTTCTTAACTCCATGTTCTGGTTTCTAAGAAATATATAACGACCGACTGTTCATGAGTTCCACGTATCCTGAGGTACTATAAGTTCATATTCTGGATTGTCTAAACATTGAGAGTTTGTTATATCCAATGTGACACTGTACCTAGCTTTCTAAGGGGTTTTTGATTACTAACGTGAGTTTTGGGACACCCTAATTCGCCGAGGTTCCAATCCTCTGGCCACAGTTCTGTGTGAGAACAGAAACCCTGCGACAGGGGCACCCCCGACCCTTGCTGGAGCTTCATCACACTTGCGATACAACTCCAGCAATGCGCCACCTTTACGGCACAGATACATCACGCATCTGTGCTGTTTTTGCCCCATGATGCGCCGCATTGTAAATGCAGCACACCATAGGTGACGGAACAGCGGCACAGAATGACTAACACATCCCTGGTGATGCGCCAGTCATCATAAATCTATCCCTATGCTTCTTATCTTGTTAGAGATGAACCGCCATATGTATCATCAAAGTTTTTTGCATTTCCTAAATAGCGAACTTTAAGGAATAAATAGCGATTCTTTACCATTCCTAGTTTGCGATTAGCTATTTGCTAATTACAAATTACCCATTCATTTCCTTCATTTCCATAGGGCGGTTGGACTCACTTTTAGCTCGAACGGCTGAATGGATTTCCACGAAACTTGGCAAAATTGTAGGGACTGGTAGCCCGATGTGCCTTTGCTATGTCTCAAGATATATGCTCCAGTGGTTTTTACGAAAATTAACTTTGAAAAATATATATTGGGCTACATTGGCCTATATATATGTTGGAGCCCAAATGTAGCCCAATGAAGCCCAATGTAGCCCAATGTAGCCCAAAGATGGCCGCCAGAGACAAAAAAAACAAATGTAGCCCAAATATCAGCCAGATGTAGCCCAACTATAGCCCAGTGACAGAATGACCAATCAGCTTCGCAAACCTCCGTTACGCGAAGCGGAGCGCTGTTACAGATATATATCTTTGTTTGAACGTTAATTTCTCAAAATCCACTCGAGCACATATATTGAGACCTAGCAAAGGCACATCGGGCTACCAGTCCCTAATATTTTGCCAAGTTTCGTGCAAATCCATTCAGCCGTTCGATTATTATTATTATTATTTTTTTTGCCCCGCGGGGCCCTTTTAAAACCTCCACATCAAACCTAGGGGGTCAGCGAGGATCTACTATGCCCCCTTATGGTTATTTCCCCCTTTGTTTTGGCCTCCTCTTGTCTCTCGATCCTACCGAGAGACAAGATGGCGGCCGCTACGGACTTTTTGGAATGTTGACAGACGCCAGAGAACCAATCAGCTTCGCTTCACAAAGCTCCGTTGCGCGAAAAGTACGCGTCCTGGGACGCTGCCCGGTCCGCTGTTACAGATATATATCTTTTTTTAAACGTTAATTTCTCAAAATCCACTGGAGCACATATATTGAGACCTACAAAAGGCACATCGGGCTACCAGTCCCTACAATTTTGCCAAGTTTCGTGCAAATCCATTCAGCCGTTCGGGCTAAAAGTGAGGCCAACCGCCCTATGGAAAACTCAATGTTAAAAACACGTTTTGGGACCCCCCTTTTTTCTCGGCCCCCCCTTGACGAACCCCCCCCAAATTTTCAAGGGCTGCTCAGAAACAAATTGTGCCACTTTCCTGAAAATTTCAGCCAATTCCGTCCACAAACGCCAAAGTTATTAGACATAGAATTTTCAAAAATCCCATAGAGAAAAAATCCTAACTATATATACCTACTGGCGACCGCCAGTAGGTAATATATATATATATTACCTACTGGCGGTCGCCAGTAGGTAGTTATAGTTAGGACCTAGTTTCCATAGGAAATCCGCAACATTCTATTGGTAATAACTTTGGCGCCGGTTGATGAATCTTTGCGAATTTCTCAAAGAAGATGGCCCGCTCCGCTCCTTCCCTGAAAGTTTTGGGGGGATTCGTCAAGTGGGGGCTGAGAAAAAAACAGCTGAACGAAATTACAAGAAATTTGGCAAAATGGTAGAGTCTGATTCGCAGATCACGCTTTTGCTCAAATGGTGTAAATCCCTCCAGTAGTTCCTGAGAAAATAAATAAAAATCAACAAAAAAAAAGATATATATCTAGGCGCGCGTACCGTACGTGTACCTTCCCGAGCACAAGCTGCATGCTGATTGGCTGTCAACTGTCTGTCAACACTCCTAACCAGAAATTGTTGGCAGCCATCTTGTGCCTTGGTAGACTGAGGCACAAGAAAGAAGAAAAACAAATGTTTAGAACTCAAAAAGGGGGCAGGGTAGAAGCACGCCGACCCCCTAGGCCTGCTCAGGGGGTCCCACAAGGACCCCCAAGGCCCTCCCAAATTTTTTTTGACTAAAAATTGCGGGGTATGCGTACCTTTCCGAGCACGAGCTGGATGCTCATTGGGTTTCAACACTCCAAACCAGGAAGTGCTGGCAGCCATTTTGTACTCGGTAGATCAAGGCACAAGAAAGCAGTAAAACAAACGTGTAGAACGCAAAAAGGGGGCAGGGTAGAAACACCCTGACCCCTTAGGCCTGCTCAGGTGGTCCCACACGGACCCCCAAGGCCCCAATTTATTTTCAAAAAACCCGGTCTGCTTTTTTTCAAATTACCCCCCCGGGGGGACCAAATCCCAGGGGCATAGTGAAAAAGAAGTGTGGGGGGCCCAACCCCCCTCACACTGCCCCAGGGACCGCCACCCCCCAGGGCAAAGCAACCCAGCCCCCTGGCACATACTGGAGGTTCCAAGGGGAATTGGTTCCCCATCTGCAAACGTGCCAGGGGGCTGCATTGCAGAGAGGTGTAAAAAGGGGCGTGGCCTCATTACACCTCTCTGCAATGCAGTCCCCTGGTGCATACTGGAGGTTCCTGGTGGGCTAGTTGGCCCCCATGGACCCCCAGTATGCAAGGGGAATTAGTTTCCCCTCTGCAAACGTTCCCGAGGGTTGCGTTGCAGAGAGGTGTAAAAAGGGGCATGGCCTCATTACACCTCTCTGCAATGCAGTCCCCTGGCGCATACTGGAGATTCCTGGTGGGCTAGTTGGCCCCCAGGGACCCCCAATATGCAAGGGGATGTAGTTCTCCCTCTGCAAACGCGCCTGGAGGCTGCGTTGCAGAGAGGTGTACAAAGGGGCGTGGCCTCATTACACCTCTCTGCAACGTAGCCTCCAGGACTATACTGGAGGTTCCCGGTGGGCTAGTTGGCCCCCAGGGACCTCCGGTATGTAAGGGGACTTAATCCCTCAACTTAGAACACTCTACAGGGCGCGTTAGCACAGTGGTGAAGGTCAGGGGCGGGGCTTAAGGTGATGTGAGTGCAAACATGCCCTGAGGCGCGTTTTAAGTTGGGGAATTAATTCCTGTTCAATCCAGAGGTCCCCTAGGGGGCAACTAGTCCAACAGGTATCTCTGGTAAGCGCCACGGAGCTGTGTTGCAGAGTGTTGTAAAAAGGGGCGTGCCCTTTGAACACCTCTCTGCAACACAGCTGCCTGGCGCATACTGGAGGTACCTGGTGGGCTAGTTGGCTCACAGGGGACCTCAGGATTGAAGAGGAATTAATTCCCCAATCTATCTCACTACTATTCCTGAAAAGTAAATTTAACTGTACTTACCGGTAAATTGAATTTCCTTCCATAGAATATCATTGCCTGCTAAATAAAATATATATACATTAAAAAAATATAAAATTAAAAAAATATATATTACAATTTAAATATTTTTTAAAACATTTTTTTTCAATTTATATAAAAAATATGTAATGTAATTTAAAAAATAAAATATCTAAAAATAAATAGTTTAAAATAATGTAGTAAATCGGTATAAAAAAATATAACAATTAATACATTTAATAATTATCATTTACAAAACCTTTGAAATTCACTGAAAAAAACAGGTTTGACACACGTTATAGTTAGGAATTAGCATTTAAAAAACCTTGAAAATTCACTGAAAAAACCATAGGTTTCACACACGTTATAGTTCGGAATTAGCATTTAAAAAACCTTGCAAATTCATTGAAAAAAACATTGGTTTCACACATATTATAGTTAGCTGGACATTTCACTCATACAAAACCTTTGAAATTCCCCTGTTATAGTTAGTTCAGCTAACTATAACTCGCGGGCCCGCAATGCACTGCTGATGACGTCACATATTACATCACTCATGACATGGTCAGTGACATCACTCATGACATCACTGATGACATCTCAAATGACATCACTGATGACATCATACTTGTGAAAGAGTGGCAGACCTCCTCTCACCGTAATATAACCTTTGATACACACAATCAAAAATAGAAACTGAAATGTTGCAAAAAATGGAGATACCAATACTAGTTACAACTACCTATTCAGTACTTCCAACATCTACATACACATCCACTCATTCACCAACAGTTCTATATAGTCACTCATACATGTACTCACTCATCATACGTACTCATACACCTATACATCCTGTTACACATCGACACTCATCCATAGAGTTACTCACACACATACTCACACATGCAAATAAACTATCAAACATCCATTTACTTGCATATACAGCCATACACACACCACTAGATTTACTTCTACAGAAACGTACAGATACTTACTCATTTAAACAATCACTTATAGAAACACATATTTATTTATACAGGAACTCTTCCAATCTCTCACTCTCAGATATATTAACTTATATACATCAATACTCACATATACTAGTTTAAAACATATGTAGTTACTCATAAATATACTATTGAGACAGTCATTCATTCACAAACACACCCATACACGCACTCATCCTCCCATACAGTCCTGCACAGATGCTGTCTTCAAAACACAAACAAATAGTGAGTCACTCATTCATGCATCTATGCGGTAAGTAATACCCCCCACCAAACCATACAGACACTCATACTGATACTCAAAAAAACAACTAATAACCCATTTAGACACTCATGTAACTACTCACCAACCCATGCAGCCAATTGTAGACAATGAGAGACACTGATACAGATATTTACATATTTAAACATTACTCGCTAATACATGTATTTTGCTAAGACACACCTAATAAGTCAGTTATGCAATCATTTTTATTTATTTTGTTAAAAAACATCTAGTTAGACACTTATTTACCCATTTATTCTTCCATCGACCTTTAGATATACATATATAAAAAATATTTTTTCTCAGAAAGACACACATTCACTGGATGATGTCATCAGTGATGTCATTTGAGATGTCATCAGTGATGTCATGAGTGATGTCACTGACCATGTCAGGAGTGATGTAATATGTGACATCATCAGCAGTGCGTTGCGGGCGCGCGAGTTATAGTTAGCTGAACTAACTATAACGGGGGAATTTCAAAGGTTTTGTATGAGTGAAATGTCCAGCTAACTATAACATGTGCGAAACCTATGTTTTTTTCAATGAATTTGCAAGGTTTTTTAAATGCTAATTCCTAACTATAACGTGTGTGAAACCTATGGTTTTTTCAGTGAATAGATATATATATATATATATATATATATATATATATATATATATATATATATATATATTATGTGTGTGTATGTGTGTGTTTGTGTGTAGCCAAGTTCTAGTGAAACCACTCACCGGGTAAATGCCTGGTGCTGCCTAGGACCACAAAGTTTCAGCTGCAACCCCCACTGGATGGTCATGAGGTTGATTTGCCAGCACTGAGATCTGTGTGTGTCCTATGGGTCTTGGTTTGCGCTCACGGGGAGATAGCTCAGAGAGTGTGGCTAAAGGTTCAAGTAACTATAGAATGCGGTCATTGGGGTGCGCCAGTGTTCTGATCATTTTAACATTGTAAAGTTTCCTATTGAAATCTTATTATTAGTTGGCACTAAAGATTTTGGGTTCATTCATTCAAGTGCCATCTTAACAGACTCGTAGCAGGGGGTATTAAGAGGTCAGTTACAGCCACATTTGTTTTTTTAAAATGCATTTGAGCTGCAAATGTAAACACCCCCCCTTTAAAATCAAAGTTTTGTTATTATTACGTATTCCGATATTGGAAGGTTGATGTAATTAAATATTGCAGGTCATCAGTGCTCGTGCCAGACACCCTTCTTCAGTGCTTTCCTAGAATCGTTGGCACTTACATCGAAGCGCTCTGCTCAATTGTTCCCAGCTGTTATTCATAACTCGTAATAATACTCCTTTATTAGCAACAACTTAATTAAGAAGTTGATGAATCTAGAAATTGAAACCTATTTCTGCCAGTTGGTTTCCTCCTCTTGAGAGACAAAGCATTACTGTAAGCTATAACAAACTCCAAACAAACAACTACTGTTCGCTTTTAATAAGAAGGTGGCATAGGAAATCATGTTCCAGCTGCTGATACCTTGAAAGCACGTGGGCGTGCTCCTTTTCTCTTCTCCATGTTTGTTTTCTCTTCTGCCCACCGCTGGGCATCGCCAGTTCCCATGCAGGGGTACTTTGCTAGGCACGCACAGTTGGTCATGTTCAGATTTAGTCCAGCTGCTCATTATTTCCTCCCCCTCAAGCAGCTGTTGACTATCATGGGTATGGCCTTGTTGGTGTGGCACATTATACCAAGATGAGAGAGGATGCTATTGAAGAATGGGCCATACATGATGTCAATATCCTTCATGAGTGCTAGAAGGAGGTTCTATTGGTAAAATTAAGATGCATCAAGATTGCCATTGTTAGTTTTTATAGTTGTATTTGCTGCTTGCAGGTCTCATAAGACCGAATGAAGCTTTCCTAGCTTGAAGTACAGACCCACATGACTGGTATTAGAGGCTTGAAGAGCATGCAGGCAGATCCCAGTCTCTGAGGCCCTAGTGCTCCAGCAGCCCAATGTGCCCCAGCAGCACCCGGGCAAGAGCCCAGCAGCACCTGAGCCAGAGCCCAGCAGCACCTGAGCCAGAGCCCAGCAGCACCTGAGCCAGAGCCCAGCAGCACGTGAGCCAGAGCCCAGCAGCACCTGAGCCAGAGCCCAGCAGCAGACTAGCCCCAGAGCCCAGCAGCATCTGAGCCAGAGCCCAGCAGCAGACTAGCCCCAGAGCCCAGCAGCACGGGAGCCAGAGCCCAGCAGCAGACTAGCCCCAGAGCCCAGCAGCACCTGAGCCAGAGCCCAGCAGCACCTGAGCCAGAGCCCAGCAGCAGACTAGCCCCAGAGCCCAGCAGCACCTGAGCCAGAGCCCAGCAGCACCCGAGCCAGAGCCCAGCAGCACCTGAGCCAGGGCCGAGCAGCACCTGAGCCAGAGCCCAGCAGCACCTGAGCCAGAGCCCAGCAGCACCTGAGCCAGAGCCCAGCAGCACCTGAGCCAGAGCCCAGCAGCACCTGAGCCAGAGCCCAGCAGCACCTGAGCCAGAGCCCAGCAGCACCTGAGCCAGAGCCCAGCAGCACCTGAGCCAGAGCCCAGCAGCAGACTAGCCCCAGAGCCCAGCAGCACGTTAGCCAGAGCCCAGCAGCAGACTAGCCCCAGAGCCCAGCAGCACCTGAGCCAGAGCCCAGCAGCACCTGAGCCAGAGCCCAGCAGCAGACTAGCCCCAGAGCCCAGCAGCACCTGAGCCAGAGCCCAGCAGCACCCGAGCCAGAGCCCAGCAGCACCTGAGCCAGGGCCGAGCAGCACCTGAGCCAGAGCCCAGCAGCACCTGAGCCAGAGCACAGCAGCAGACTAGCCCCAGAGCCCAGCAGCACCTGAGCCAGAGCCCAGCAGCACCTGAGCCAGGGCCCAGCAGCACCTGAGCCAGAGCCCAGCAGCACCTGAGCAAGAGCCCAGCAGCAGACTAGCCCCAGAGCCCAGCAGCACTTGAGCCAGAGCCCAGCAGCACCCGAGCCAGGGCCCAGCAGCACCTGAGCCAGAGCCCAGCAGCACCTGAGCCAGAGCCCAGCAGCACCTGAGCCAGAGCCCAGCAGCAGACTAGCCCCAGAGCCCAGCAGTGACTGGCCCCAGAGCCCAGCAGCACCTGAGCCAGACCCCAGCAGCACCTGAGCCAGAGCCCAGCAGCACTTGAGCCAGGGCCCAGCAGCACCTGAGCCAGAGCCCAGCAGCACCTGAGCCAGAGCCCAGCAGCACCTGAGCCAGGGCCCAGCAGCACCTGAGCCAGAGCCTAGCACCTGAGCCAGGGCCCAGCAGCACCTGAGCCAGAGCCCAGCAGCACCTGAACCAGAGCCCAGCAGCACCTGAGCCAGGGCCCAGCAGCACCTGAGCCAGAGCCCAGCAGCACCTGAGCCAGAGCCCAGCAGCACCTGAGCCAGAGCCCAGCAGCACCTGAGCCAGAGCCCAGCAGCAGACTAGCCCCAGAGCCCAGCAGCACCTGAGCCAGAGCCCAGCAGCAGACTAGCCCCAGAGCCCAGCAGCACCTGAGTCAGAGCCCAGCAGCAGACTAGCCCCAGAGCCCAGAAGCAAAGGAAATGTCCCTATGTTTATACACTCCCATTGGGGATTGGTTAAGGAAAACATGTTGTTAGTACACACCAGCTAAATACTCCTCACAGCTTTTTATGGATTGTGTGGAAGAAGTTGCTGGTCATGTAGGCTCCATAAATTAGTACTGCGGCTGATTGGCACACCAGGTGTGCGTTTGCATTTTGTTTGTTTTTTTGCATTTCTTTTTAGATTGCGCAAATTCAACCCAAAGGTAATGACACACTTTACATGGGAATCAGTTACATTACACAAGGACACTTTCATGTTTTTTTGGCACCGCAAGGTTAAGTGATATTTCCAGAATCACAGGATGTTGTTGAGCCGATGCCGAGACTCCTTCCTTGTTTTTCCACTGTTGGCAGCTCTTGCTGTTACGACACATCCTCTTCCATTTGGTCCGACAGGGAAGGTATGACCGTGTAAGGACAGCGATGAAGACTATGGGGAACTGTTAGACCTGGCACCTTGGCGTGAGTTTCCCTTCCACTTTTTGCTGTTGTGCCTCAGATGTTTTTGCTGGTGTCCGCTGCTCAGGGCACTGCGCCACGGCCAACCCGTGCCGCAGTGCAAGTGCTCCCTACTGTAAAGTATACATGTGATTGATGTCCCTGATTGGTTCATTGGATTTACTGGTAGTCCCCAGTAAAGTGCACCAGGAATGCCAGGGCTTGTAAATGCCAATACTGCTAGTGGGCCTGCAGCGCTGATTGCGCCACCCACAGAAGCAGCCTTAAAATGTGTCTAGGGTCTGCCACTGCAGAACCTGCGTGCAGTCTGGTACTGTCATGCTGGCTGGGCAACTGCACACACTTGCCAGCCCCTAAACCTTCCCTTAACTTCATATTAGTCACCCCTATGGTAGGCCTGAGGGCAGGGTGCATTGTAAGTGTAAGGTAGGGCATGCTCTGATGTGTGTGGCATGTCCTAATAGTGAATTACTGCCAAATTCGTTTTTCACTATTGTAAGGCTACCAGTTCCCTTTAGGCCAGATGGGCTGCTGGAATTATTACACTCTATAATCCCAGCAGGCTCAGGGAACATGGTGGAAATTAATGTTTAGTATGCCTGAACTCAGAATAATAAAATACTTCTTTTAGTAAAGTTTATTTTAATATCCTGTGTTTGCAAATGCTACTTTTAGAAAGCTAGCATTTGCTTGCCTAACCATTTCAGCCCGCCTCTGCTTTTGTGTGTATCTGACTGTCTGAGTTGTGTGAGTGACAGGGCTGGGGGAATGACAGGTGGTGAATGGGAAGATTACACCTTAGTGGGAGGTGGGAGTTTCCCTCGGCTCTGCATCAGCCTGTGCTCTGCCACCACAATGCTGGCTCCGCCCCCCTGGGGAGCGGCTGATGACTCAGCCTGCACCTGGCCCAGGAAGGACCGAAGCTTGTCAACAAAGTGCTCCTGGCAGCCCCTGTCCACACAATGCTGGCTCCGCCCCCCTGGGGGGCGGCTGATGTGCCTGCCCTCACCCTGAATGAAGAAGCCAGAAGTACCCACCACAAGTGCTCAGAGGCTGAGAGCAGTTATGCAGAGGCCCCCCTGGCCTGTAAGGACAAAAGAAACTGGGTATAAGAGTAGGAGCCCTGCTCCTTGTAAATTAGATCCTGCCTGTGAACCAAGACGCCCCTCTGCCTGAGGAGAAGGAACCAAGGAAGCTGAAGGAGAGAGCCTGTCCCTATCCTGGAGGACTAAACCTGCAGTGGGAACATTGCTGCCAAAGGAGAGGAAGACCCCTTTTGAAAGACTTTGCTTTTATTTTACTTTCAACAAACTCTTGTGCTTCCTAGCTGATCTCCAAGGGCCTGGAAGTGAGCTGGCCCCCTGACCTGAGCCCCAGGACCATTGGGCTCTTCCCCCCTGCCTTCGCTGAAGAGTGCTGACCTGCCTGTGTCCCCGCCGCTGGAGCCGTCGCTGAATGCGCCTCAGAGACCTGCCCTGTGAATCCAGCCCGTGCTGTGCCACCTGACTCCGTGTGGCCCCGCTCCTCCTCGAGCCGGAGTCCGCACCGTAGCCTAATTTGGGCCGCCTTGCACTGTGCTATCCATTTTTCCCCCACGAGCCGCATTGCCACTGACTTCAAGCCGCCCGGACCCGCCAGCCTGTGACCTGCACTCTTCAGCCCCCGAAGTTACCCGGTACCGCCGTACGCTCAGTCCGCTTGAAGCGTACACTTCGGCAAGGCGCCGCAGTACGCTCCGTACGCTCTATACGCTTGACGCGTACATTTCGGCAAGGTGCCGCAGTACGCTCCGTACGCTTGAAGCGTGCACCTTGGCAAGAGGTCGCAGTGCGTTCTGAGCGTACTCCTGAAGCGTACGCCTGTGTTCTGGGCTTGCCCGCCTGGTGGAAACAAGCGTCCCCCAAGAAGACACCATCGCCAGCCTTTCCTTTTGGCGCAGCCCAGTACGGTGCGTACCTGGTAGACGTACTGCACCGAACTGCTCTCCCCGGGGCCGTGCCGCATTGAGAGCCGTCCTGTACCTTTAACCCCTTACAGGCCGCTCCGTGCCGCCTCCCTGCTCTGGAGCCCCTGAGCCCCCCAAAGGATCGCCTGTGCCCGGCCCCTCCGCTGCGCCCCCCTCGAGGTCCCGAATAGACGCCCTGCACCGCGGCGCCTCTCTACGGCCGGATCCCCGTGGACAGCCCGCCGAGGAACGTCTTCTTTTGCCCCGCAGCTATCCTCCAAGAAAACAGGTACTTTGCGCATCTAATCCCCGGGGCCCACTGTGGACCAGAGAGTCCGTTTTTGTTTTTGACAAGCCTCCTGCCTGTTAATCAGTAGAGGCCCCAGCCGGGAGTCAGAGTTGCGCAGAGCGCTATTCACAACAGTCCTCTTGTGATAGGAGGTATCGTGGGCATTTCTGGGAACAACGTGATTACTGCTTAAAAGAATGCTTTGCTGAATGAACATTGTTTTAAGAAACACCTGAACATTGTTTTAAGAAAAGAACTATTGCCTTCCAAGAAAAGTATCCAATCCAACCTCAACAAAAGTATTGTGGGCATCCTACTTGAATGTTATTTAAGGTCTTGTGATAAGTCTACAAATCTGCTATCTTTTACATAAAGTTTACGTATTTTTTTATATAAATACAGCCTGGTGTCCATTTGTGGGGGGATCAGTGTTATTTACTGTGTATGATTGTGAATGCTTAACTAAATGCGCCCTAGGGATTAGCCTTGACTGCTCGCGCCACGCAACCTAGAGGGTGAGCAGGGGTTATTCTTGAAGGGTAGTTCCCTTGCCCTGACTAGAGGAGAGGGTCCCTGTTTGTCACAAGTGCATACTTGCGTCAACCAGAGACCCCCAATTCTTACATTGGACGCAGCGGTGAGGATTTCGAATTTGCATTCATAATTTATATACAGTATACATACTGTTGAGGTCGTGTGTCTAATTGTGGAATTGCTGAGGAATCTCCATTTTTGTGAATCATGCCTGGCTCAAAGTCTGGAGGAAACGCAGTATCCATAGCCTCTGGTGGAAGTGGAATAGAAGAGGTAGATTGGGAAGAAGAGAGGCTAGAAAGCTACACAGTACAGCAACTGAAGGGCTTCTGTGAAAAATTTGGAGTCTCCAGAACTGGATTTAGAAACAAACCTCAATACGTAACGGCGCTGAGGGCCTGGATTGAGTCAAGGGCACCTGGGAATGGGGGGGAAATGGTACCCCCAGAAAACGGCCATGGAGTTGGCGCAGTCCTGGCGCCAGAGGAGCTGGCAGACAGGGCAACAACCAGGGCACATGAAGTGGAGATGGCAAAACTTAATGGACAGATGGAGCAACAAAGATTGGCAATAGAGGAGAAAAAAATCCTATTGGAACATGAAGTGAAATTGAGGGAGTTGGAGCTGAAAGCGAAAAGTTTGGATCATCCTCCCTCTGGTGGCAGCACAACGCTGGTGCAGGTAGAGTCCAGGGTGTACATCCCCAAAGATGTGGTTAAGGAGTTCTTTAGGGGGAATGACATAGGACAGTGGTTTAGGGCTTATGAGGTAGCCATGTCCTCCCACCGGGTCCCTGACAAGGATTGGGGAGCGGGGTTGTGGGGAAGGTTCCTTAGCGAAGGGCGGGATACCCTGCTAGATTTGCCCACTGAAGAACAGAGTTCCTACCCCCGCATGAAAGAGGCCTTAATGACCAGGTATGGGCTTACCCCTGAAATGTATAGACAGAGGTTCAGGGGGTGTGCAAAGCGTCCTGGGACTACATATGTGGAGAATGTGACTTTTTTTTGCAGAGCACTGGATGGTTGGGTGAAGGGTAACAAGGTGAATGATTTTCAAAGTCTCTTTGATTTAATTGCATGGGAGCACTTGTCTGATAACAGTTTTCCTGAGTTACGCCAGCACCTGATTGATAGCAAGCTGTCCAACCCGAGGAAGCTTGCTGAGGAGGCGGACCGCTGGCTCAGCACCAGGGTCCACAAGGGTTCAGTGGGAGACTCAGCCAAGGGTGGGCAGGGTCCCCAGCAGAAGAGTGGGGGGGACAGGGGTAAACAGAAAGGGTTCCCTAAAGGCCCCCAAAGTAATCCCCAAGGGAACCAGCAGCGAGGTTCTCAGCCACCCCCACCCCCAAAGCAGAATGGGGCCCGACAGGTAGGCCTGTTCCAAAGGGGCCCTTCAATTGTTTCAGATGTGGTGACCCGGGCCACATTGCCAGTGACCCCAAGTGTCGCCTGTTTGGAAAAACAGCACCCACTGGTGCTCCCCCCCGGCAAGTGACTAGTGTTCACTTAGGAGAAGAAGTAATGGTCCCAGGGGGTGGAGATCCTGTTCAGATGACCCTAGTCTCGCTAGGAGACAGTGAGATGGTCCCTACAAACTACCTGCCCTCTAACACTAAGAAATATGGGCAGGTGGTGACCATCAATGGTAGGAAAGCTGAGGCTCTTAGAGACACAGGAGCCAGTGTGACTGCAGTGAGGCATCACCTGGTGTCTCATGAGCAGGTTGTACCCCATGCCTACTGTAGGGTTATCAATGCTGATAATTCAGAGAGTCAGTGTCCGATGGCTCAAGTTCCCTTCGAGTGGGGGGGGGGTCTCTGGTACTCTGCAGGTCTGTGTGAGGAAAACCATGCCTGTAGACTGTTTGCTAGGGAATGACTTGGAGGACTCCCCTTGGGAAAAGGTGGAGAAGACGACTCACCTGAGGATGGTGGGTCTACCTGACTGGGCGTGCGTGACCACCCGGTCAATGGCAGCCAGTAGGGGTGATCAAGAGGTCCTGGGGCCTGAAGGAGAGGCCCAGGAACCGGCCTTAGGGAGAAGGCGCAGGGGGCGCGGGAAACCGGCCCCTGAAGTTCCCACGGTCCAGGAGGAAGCAGACCTTGAGGGGGATGCCCTGGAGCCTACAGGGGAACAGATTGCTGAACTGGGGGACCTGCCTGAGCTGACCCATTGGCAGCAAGAAGGAGGCCCCTCCAGGGAGGAATTCTGCAGGGAGCAGAAAGAATGCCCTTCTCTCGTGGGTATGCGGCAGCAGGCTGCAGACCAGGCCAATGGTGTTCAGGCCAAAAACCATTATGTGTACTGGGAGAATGACCTCCTGTATTCAGAGCCTAAGGCTGCTGAACCTGGGTCAGCCCGTGTGCTGGTGGTACCCCAGAAGTTCAGAGCCTTCCTACTGGGACTGGCTCATGATGTGCCGTTAGCAGGACATTTGGGGATGGACAAGACCTATGACAGGCTTGTCACCCACTTTTACTGGCCCCAAATGCACAAGAGCTCAGATGCTCATTGTAGGACCTGTCCAACTTGCCAGGCAAGTGGGAAGTGCGGAGGGAAGAACAAGGCTCCCCTCCAACCATTCCCTGTGGTCAGTACTCCATTCCAACGAGTGGGTATTGACATTGTTGGGCCTCTGGACCCCAAGACAGCCATGGGCAACAGGTTCATCCTGGTCTTGGTGGACCATGCCACCCGGTACCCTGAAGCCATCCCTCTGAGGACAGTGACGGCCCCCATGGTGAGACGTGCACTGATGGGAATTTTCTCACGAGTGGGATTCCCTCTAGAGGTGGTGAGCGACAGGGGGACCAACTTCATATCCAAGTATATGAAGTCCCTTTGGCAAGAGTGTGGTGTAACCTACAAGTTCACCACCCCTTACCATCCCCAAGGAAATGGGTTGGTTGAGAGGTTCAACCGAACCCTGAAGGGCATGATCATGGGCCTGGAAGGTCCAATGAGGCGTAAGTGGGACGTCCTCTTACCATGCCTACTCTTTGCATACCGTGAGGTGCCACAGAAGTCCCTAGGGTTCAGCCCCTTTGAACTACTGTATGGTCACCCCGTGAGAGGACCACTGAGTTTGGTAAAGGAAGGCTGGGAGCAATCTCCCAGGAAACCTCCCCAGAATGTATACAGTTACATGCTGGCCTTCAGAAACCAGACCAGGCGCTTCAGAAAACTTGCTGAGGCAAATCTAGAAGCTAGCCAGGAAGAAATGAAGCGGTGGTACGACCAGAATGCCACTCTGGTAGAGCTTCAGCCTGGACAAGAGGTGTGGGTCTTGGCCCCAGGGGAGCCTTGTGCACTTCAGGATAAGTGGACAGGTCCATTTGAGGTTGTGGAGCGCAAGAGTCCAGTAACCTACTTGGTGGACATGCAGACTCCCAGGAACCCTTTAAGGGTCCTACATGGTAACCGCCTCAAGCCCCACTTGAAAAGGTCCGAAGTGGGCATGTTGTTGGCAACTGATGATGGAATGGAGGAGGAGTCTGAGCCTCTTCCTGACCTCTTAGTGGCCTCTGAGAAAGATGGGTCAGTGGATGGAGTTAACCTCTCACCCACCCTGACCCCTGAGCAACAGGAAGACTGCCGCCAATTGCTGGGGCAGTTTCCAGATCTGTTCTCCCTGGTTCCTGGTGTCACAGATTGGTGCGTCCATGATGTGGACACAGGAGACAGCTTACCTGTGAAGCATAAGGCTTACAGAGTGACTGACAGGGTCAGGGCCTGCATCAAGGAGGAGGTCTCCAAGATGCTTGCTCTTAGGGTGGTTGAGTCCTCCAGCAGTCCTTGGTCCAGCCCCGTGGTCTTGGTCCCAAAGGCTGCTGCGCCGAGAGCCACACCTGAACTCCGGTTCTGTGTGGACTACAGAGGACTCAATTCAGTCACCAAGACTGACGCGCACCCTATCCCCAGAGCTGATGAGCTCATTGATCGGCTAGGGGCTGCCCGGTTCCTCAGCACGTTTGATTTAACGTCTGGGTACTGGCAGATCGCCTTGACCGATGGGGCAAAAGAGAGGTCAGCATTCTCTACACCAGATGGGCATTTCCAGTTCCGGGTTATGCCATTTGGAATGAAGAATGCCCCTGCCACCTTTCAGAGGTTGGTCAACCAGGTGTTGGTTGGGCTGGATGAGTTCAGTGCCGCCTACCTGGATGACATCGCAGTGTTCAGTGGTACCTGGCCAGAACACCTGCGACACCTCTGGGAAGTGTTGATGGCCCTGCGCAAGGCAGGCCTCACAATCAAGGCGAGCAAGTGCCAGATTGGGCAGGGTTCAGTGGTGTACTTGGGACACCAAGTGGGGAGTGGCAAGGTGGCACCCTTGCAACCCAAAATTGAAACCATCCTGGCTTGGGAACCCCCCAAGACCCAGACTGCAGTGAGAGCCTTCCTGGGGCTCACTGGGTATTACAGGAGGTTTGTCAAGGGCTTTGGCACTATTGTGACCACCTTGACAGAGCTGACTTCTAAGAAGCAGCCCAGGAATGTGATTTGGACTGACACCTGTCAGAAAGCTTTTGACACCCTGAAGACTGCCATGTGCACGGCGCCCGTGCTCTTGGCTCCTGATTTCTCCAAGGAATTCATAGTGCAAACAGACGCTTCAGAGCATGGTGTAGGGGCTGTTCTCTCACAGATGACTGAGGAGGGCTGGGACCAACCTGTAGCCTTCATCAGTAGGAGGTTACTTCCACGGGAAAGTAGGTGGAGTGCAATAGAGCGAGAAGCAGTTGCTGTGGTCTGGGCACTGAAGAAGCTAAGACCCTACTTGTTTGGGTCTCACTTCCGGGTTCAGACAGACCACAGGCCCCTCAGATGGTTAATGCAAATGAGGGGTGAGAACCCAAAACTGTTGAGGTGATCCATCTCCCTACAGGGTATGGACTTCACGGTGGAACATCGCCCTGGCACAGATCACGCCAATGCTGACGGTCTGTCCAGATTTTTCCGCCTTAGTGATGTGGAACTCCCTGGGGAAGGGTAGTTCTCCCCACATTTCAGCTGGAGGGGACACGTGTTAGACCTGGCACCTTGGCGTGAGTTTCCCTTCCACTTTTTGCTGTTGTGCCTCAGATGTTTTTGCTGGTGTCCGCTGCTCAGGGCACTGCGCCACGGCCAACCCGTGCCGCAGTGCAAGTGCTCCCTACTGTAAAGTATACATGTGATTGATGTCCCTGATTGGTTCATTAGATTTACTGTTAGTCCCCAGTAAAGTGCACCAGGAGTGCCAGGGCTTGTAAATGCCAATACTGCTAGTGGGCCTGCAGCGCTGATTGCGCCACCCACAGAAGCAGCCTTAAAATGTGTCTAGGGTCTGCCACTGCAGAACCTGCGTGCAGTCTGGTACTGTCATGCTGGCTGGGCAAGTGCACACACTTGCCAGCCCCTAAACTTTCCCTTAACTTCATATTAGTCACCCCTATGGTAGGCCTGAGGGCAGGGTGCATTGTAAGTGTAAGGTAGGGCATGCTCTGATGTGTGTGGCATGTCCTAATAGTGAATTACTGCCAAATTCGTTTTTCACTATTGTAAGGCTACCAGTTCCCTTTAGGCCAGATGGGCTGCTGGAATTATTACACTCTATAATCCCAGCAGGCTCAGGGTACATGGTGGAAATTAATGTTTAGTATGCCTGAACTCAGAATAATAAAATACTTCTTTTAGTAAAGTTTATTTTAATATCCTGTGTTTGCAAATGCTACTTTTAGAAAGCTAGCATTTGCTTGCCTAACCATTTCAGCCCGCCTCTGCTTTTGTGTGTATCTGACTGTCTGAGTTGTGTGAGTTACAGGGCTGGGGGAATGACAGGTAGTGAATGGGAAGATTACACCTTAGTGGGAGGTGGGAGTTTCCCTGGGCTCTGCATCAGCCTGTGCTCTGCCACCACAATGCTGGCTCCGCCCCCCTGGGGAGCGGCTGATGACTCAGCCTGCACCTGGCCCAGGAAGGACCGAAGCTTGTCAACAAAGTGCTCCTGGCAGCCCCTGTCCACACAATGCTGGCTCCGCCCCCCTGGGGGGCGGCTGATGTGCCTGCCCTCACCCTGAATGAAGAAGCCAGAAGTACCCACCACAAGTGCTCAGAGGCTGAGAGCAGTTATGCAGAGGCCCCCCTGGCCTGTAAGGACAAAAGAAACTGGGTATAAGAGTAGGAGCCCTGCTCCTTGTAAATTAGATCCTGCCTGTGAACCAAGACGCCCCTCTGCCTGAGGAGAAGGAATCAAGGAAGCTGAAGGAGAGAGCCTGTCCCTATCCTGGGGGACTAAACCTGCAGTGGGAACCTTGCTGCCAAAGGAGAGGAAGACCCCTTTTGAAAGACTTTGCTTTTATTTTACTTTCAACAAACTCTTGTGCTTCCTAGCTGATCTCCAAGGGCCTGGAAGTGAGCTGGCCCCCTGACCTGAGCCCCAGGACCATTGGGCTCTTCCCCCCTGCCTTCGCTGAAGAGTGCTGACCTGCCTGTGTCCCCGCCGCTGGAGCTGTCGCTGAATGCCCCTCAGAGACCTGCCCTGTGAATCCAGCCCGTGCTGTGCCGCCTGACTCCGTGTGGCCCCGCTCCTCCTCGAGCCGGAGTCCGCACCGTAGCCTAATTTGAGCCGCCTTGCACTGTGCTATCCATTTTTCCCCCACGAGCCGCATTGCCACTGACTTCAAGCCGCCCGGACCTGCCAGCCTGTGACCTGCACTCTTCAGCCCCCGAAGTTACCCGGTACCGCCGTACGCTCAGTCCGCTTGAAGCGTACACTTCGGCAAGGCGCCGCAGTACGCTCCGTACGCTCTATACGCTTGAAGCGTACATTTCGGCAAGGCGCCGCAGTACGCTCCGTACGCTCTATACGCTTGAAGCGTACATTTCGGCAAGGTGCCGCAGTACGCTCCGTACGCTTGAAGCGTACACCTTGGCAAGAGGTCGCAGTGCGTTCTGAGCGTACTCCTGAAGCGTACGCCTGTGTTCTGGGCTTGCCCGCCTGGTGGAAACAAGCGTCCCCCAAGAAGACACCATCGCCAGCCTTTCCTTTTGGCGCAGCCCAGTACGGTGCGTACCTGGTAGACGTACTGCACCGAACTGCTCTCCCCGGGGCCGTGCCGCATTGAGAGCCGTCCTGTACCTTTAACCCCGTACAGGCCGCTCCGTGCCGCCTCCCTGCTCTGGAGCCCCTGAGCCCCCCAAAGGATCGCCTGTGCCCGGACCCTCCGCTGCGCCCCCCTCGAGGTCCCGCCTAGACGCTCTGCACCGCGGCGCCTCTCTACGGCTGGATCCCTGCGGACAGCCCGCCGAGGAACGTCTTCTTTTGCCCCGCAGCTATCCTCCAAGAAAACAGGTACTTTGCGCATCTAATCCCCGGGGCCCACTGTGGACCAGAGAGTCCATTTTTGTTTTTGACAAGCCTCCTGCCTGTTAATCAGTAGAGGCCCCAGCCGGGAGTCAGAGTTGCGCAGAGCGCTATTCACAAGAGTCCTCTTGTGATAGGAGGTATAGTGGGCATTTCTGGGAACAACGTGATTACTGCTTAAAAGAACGCTTTGCTGAATGAACATTGTTTTAAGAAACACCTGAACATTGTTTTAAGAAAAGAACTATTGCCATCCAAGAAAAGTATCCAATCCAACCTCAACAAAAGTATTGTGGGCATCCTACTTGAATGTTATTTAAGGTCTTGTGATAAGTCTACAAATCTGCTATCTTTTACATAAAGTTTACGTATTTTTTTATATAAATACAGCCTGGTGTCCATTTGTGGGGGGATCAGTGTTATTTACTGTGTATGATTGTGAATGCTTAACTAAATGCGCCCTAGGGATTAGCCTTGACTGCTCGCGCCACGCAACCTAGAGGGTGAGCAGGGGTTATTCTTGAAGGGTAGTTCCCTTGCCCTGACTAGAGGAGAGGGTCCCTGTTTGTCACAAGTGCATACTTGCGCCAACCAGAGACCCCCAATTCTAACAGGAACTCTGGGCCATATTATCAAGAAAGGGCGATACATTATCGCCGCTTTTATTGGCAGGAAACTGCCGCTAAAGCGGGGATAATGGGCTTGATAATATGCCCTTTCTTGATAATATGTCTGTGCAGGTCATAATGTGGCCCATGCGAGGGCGTGTTTAAACCTCCCAGTGAGGCATTTAAAATGATTCCTATTGTTTTCTAAAACACCAGCCTACCTTTGCTGAAACATTTGCGCACTCACTCTTTCGTTCAAGGGGTGCCTAGAGGTGATCCATTTCCGCATGTTGTGCTATCCTAGTATCATATTCCATTCATCAGTTCCTCCCAGTCATTCAGTCTGGGTTGATCATTGGGGCGTGGGAGCTTTCTTCCCGTGCCCCCAGCTCCTCCTCATCACCCAGGGGTGAAGTCCTGGACTCGCTTCATTCGGCCCCGGCAGGGGTAGAGCCTGTCTAAGCCCATTGGGCCACACGCACTTGGAATGCATCCCTGCACCCGAGGTGTCCAGGTTGCCAGCTACACCAAGGTGAAACTCCCCCCTAGCAGAGGAAGACGGATTGAGACAGTCCATATGAATAAACACGCGACTTCAACACTGCCAACACGTATGAACAGAGAATTGGTAAGTAAAGCCTGTGTTCATAGAAGCAATCACAGGCAGACCCCAAAGAAGTGTCCGAGCCCAGGAAGGGTGAGAGGGCGGGGATAACGGTATGGATGGTAAACTGAGCACAGCAGTCAAGATCGTGTACAGAAGGCAATGTGGAAATAATGAAAACAACAAGATGAAGGCATGCAAGCAGCATGTGCGCTGCTGCTCGCTCCCGGGCCATACTACATGGGAGTGAACTTTTTAAATAAGGTGGGACATTCACCAATTTTTTGCCATTTGGAGGCTACGATTTTTTTAAATGACATAGACAAAAGCCAATCCAATGCGTGGGAGGAGTCAGACTCCACATGGTACAGACAACAGGTCATCGTCCAGTGCAAGCACTGTAGGCTCGACCTAAAAAGCACATCATTTCATTGTAGCGCTGCTTCTGAACCTATATAGGCAGTGTTCTCTAACGGTACCGGTTAGCTTTAAGGTACTTGACATCTACATAATGGATACATCCCTAATGAAGATTGCAACTGGAACTTGGTGTGAATGAAACCTTTACAGTGATTCAAGTTGTGAATTCCTCTGGAAGAGTGTTGACGCGCTTCGGCCGGATACATTTAGGCCTTCTCAGGACATTTGCAAGGGCGTGAAAGAACATTCCTGAATTTGTGCTTAAAGAAACGTATGGGAGTTGCCTCTATTGCTGTGTCTCTGGCTATATGAATTTACATGAGCACTACAAGATTATGCAAAATACATATTGTCCCTTAGGATGTCACCTCTATCAAGGGCAGCATTATGAAAGTCATCTGCAGTTCAGCGTGAGGGAGCAGCCATAGCACACCTATTCTTTCGAAGAGTACAGATGTGTCCATTGTGATGTAATGGTGGTTGGTGATATCTCCGAATAGGACACTTTACCCCACACACTTTTACTCCGCATGCCATTACCCTGCAGGTTTTACACCGCAAAATATTTTACAACACAGGGCTTTGCAACGCAATCCATTACAATGCATTTCCCAATACATTAGAGCAGGGGATCGCATTGTGGAGGGATTTTGCTTGTTTGAAGGGGGAAGTTAATCTCAGGAGGGGAAACCCTACAAAAGAGTGTGAGTTCAGAGGTTTAGGATTGTGGGCAAATAATTTTTGTGGCAGGGATCGAGAGTTTAGAGAAATAGGTGATGGTGGATTGGCCCTTGGGTACATGAAGCTGTGATGAGGCAACAGCTTGGCACTGAACAGATTGCTGTGAGCCAAAGGAGTCTCCTGACCTGAGCCCTGGAGGCCCACCAGTAAATGTCACCTGGATCTCTGGTGCCAGCATTGTCCTGGGAATCCACTTCACCTCAGGTTAACTGGGCGAGAGGAGGAAGAGGAGGAGAATGGGCTGGGCATAGTAAGTAATTGCAGGAGGTAAGAGGATAAAAGGAAGGGCTGCTAGAAGGGAAGGCAGAAGAAGCTGTGGACAGGAGCTGCAACTGTGAAGAGAAACTGAAGTTTGTGAAGCTGAGGTGAGAAGAGGGCGAGGTGGAGTATTTATTTTGTGAGGGCATGGCACCCAGAAACCACAACGATTCAGGTCTAGAGTGAGGGTTGAAACATTGCATCCTTTGGCTAGTCCTGACTTTAGACACAAAAGTACTTTGCATTCTAGGACATTTAGAACCTTACTGAGCCCTTGCCCATTTGGTCTGGTATTAAAAACTTTAAGGCAATCTGCCTTCTGGTTGAAGGATTGCCTTACTGTAAGTGATCCCATTCCACCTTATTAGCATCATGAAAGATAAGCATGTTTATTAACTTGCCCTGTTCATGAAACCTTCTGTGCTGCAGCTTCTTCTCCCAGGTAAATACATTCAGGACACTCAAAGTAGTTCTACAGAGCTCAGGTGGACAGTGAGCTGCAAGGGGCAAACGGTGAGGGACAAGCTGCAAGGGGCAAACTGTGAGGGACAAGCTGCAAGGACAAACTGTGATGGACAAGCTGCAGGGGACAAACTGTGAGGGACAAGCTGCAAGGGACAAACGGTGAGGGACAAGGGACAAACTTTGAGGGACAAGCTGCGAGAGACAAACTGTGAGGGACAACCTGCAAGGGACATACTGTAAGGGACAAGCTGCAAGAGACAAACTGTGAGGGACAAGCTGTAAGGGACACCCTGTGAGGGATAAGCTGCAAGGGACAAGCTGCAAGGGACAAGCTGCAAGGGACAAACTGTGAGGGACAAGCTGCAAGGGACACCCTGTGAGGGATAAGCTGCAAGGGACAAGCTGCAAGGGACAAACTGTGAGGGACAAGCTGCAAGGGACATATTATAAGGGACAAGATGCAAGCAACAAACTGTAAGGGACAAGGGACAAACTTTGAGGGACAAGCTGCGAGAGACAAACTGTGAGGGACAAGCTGCAAGGGACAAACTGTGAGGGCCAAGCTGCAAGGGACAAACTGCAAGGACAAGGGACAAACTGTGCATCACAAGCTGCAAGAGACAAGCTGTGAGGGATGAGCTGCAAGGGACAATCTGTGAGGGACAAGCTGCAAGGGACATATTATAAGGGACAGGATGCAAGCAACAAACTGTAAGGGACAAGTTAAAAGGGGCAAACTGTAAGGAACAAGGTGCAAGGGGCATACTGTGAGGGACAAACTGCAAGGGACAAACTGTAGGGGACACGCTGAAAGGGACAAACTGTAAGGGACAAGCTGCAAGCGACAAACTGTGAGGGACATGCTGCAAGGGGCATACTGTGAGGGACAAACTGCAAGGGACAAACTGTAGGGGACACGCTGAAAGGGACAAACTGTAAGGGACAAGCTGCAAGCGACAAACTGTGAGGGACATGCTGCAAGGGACATATTGCAAGGGACAAGCTGCAAGGGACAAACTGTGAGCATCAAGCTGCAAGAGACAAACTGTAAGCGACAAGGGACAAACTGTGTGAAACAAGCTGCAAGGGACTAACTGTGGGGCAAGCAGCAAGGGACAAACTGTGGGACAAGGGACAAACTGTGTGGGACAAGCAGCAAGAGACAAACTGTGGGACAAGCTGCAAGGGACAAACTGTGAGCAGCAAGCTGCAAAGGACAAACAGTGAGAGGCAAGCTGCAAAGGGCATACTGCTAGGGACAAGGTGCATGGGACATATTGCAAGGGCCAAACTGTGAGGGACAAGCTACTAGGGGCATAGTACAAGGAACATACTTTAAGAGACAATCTTCAAGGGACAAACTGTGAAGGACCAACTGCAAGGGAAACACTGTAAGGGACAAGCTTCAAGGGACAAACTGTGAAGGACCAACTGCAAGGGACACGCTGTAAGGGACAAGCTGCAAGAGACAAAGTGTAAGGGACCAACTGTAAGGGCCAACCTAAGAGGGATAAGCTGCAAGGGACACACTGTGAGGGACATGCTGCAAGGAACACACTGTGAGGGACAAGCTGCAAGGAACACACTGTGAGGGACAAGCTGCAAGGGACATACTGTGAGGGACAAGCTGCCAGGGACAAACTGTAAGTGACAAGGGACAAACTGTGTGAAACAAGCTGCAAGGGACAAACTGTGGGACAAGCAGCAAAGGGACAAACTGTGGGACAAGCAGCAAAAGGACAAACTGTGGGACAAGCTACAAGGGACAAACTGTGTGGGACAAGCTACAAGGAACAAACAGTGAGAGGCAAGCTGCAAGGGACAAACAGTGAGAGGCAAGCTGCAAGGGACAAACAGTGAGAAGAAAGCTGCAAGGGACAAACAGTGAGAAGAAAGCTGCAAGGGACAAACAGTGAGAGGCAAGCTGCAAGGGACAAACAGTGAGAGGTAAGCTGCAGGGGGCATACTGCTAGGGACAAGCTACTAGGGACATAGTACAAGGGACACACTGTAAGAGACAAGCTTCAAGGGACAAACTGTGAAGGACCAACTGCAAGGGACACACTGTAAGGGACAAGCTGCAAGAGGCAAAGTGTAAGGGACCAACTGCAAGGGTCAAACTGCGAGGGATAAGCTGCAAGGGACACACTGTGAGGGACAAGTTACAAGGGACACACTATAAGGGACAAGCTGCAAGGAACATACTGTAAGGGACAAGCTGCAAGGGACAAACTGTGATGGACAAGCTGCAAAGAACATACTGTAAGGAACAAGCTGCAAGGGACAAACTGTGATGGACAAGCTGCAAGGGACATACTGTAAGGGACAAGCTGCAAGGGACACACTGTGATGGACAAGCTGCAAGGGACATACTGTAAGGGACACGCTGCAAGGGACAAACTGTGATGGACAAGCTGCAAGGGACATACTGTAAGGGACACGCTTCAAGGGACAAACTGTGATGGACAAGCTGCAAGGGACACACTGTGAGGGACAAGCTGCAAGGAACATACTGTAAGGGACAAGCTGCAAGGGACAAACTGTGATGGACAAGCTGCAAGGAACATACTGTAAGGAACAAGCTGCAAGGGACAAACTGTGATGGACAAGCTGCAAGGGACATACTGTAAGGGACAAGGTGCTAGGGACATACTGTAATGGACAAGGTGCTAGGGACAAACTGTGATGGACATGCTGCAAGGAACAAACTGTTTGGGACAAGCTGCAAGGGAAAAACTGTGATGACAAGCTGCAAGGGACATACTGTAAGGGACAAGGTGCTAGGGACAAACTGTCCTTGAGGCACACAAGCCCGCTCCTGCCTTTTGCCATTATGAGGTGATGCAGGTGGGCCACTATGTGGCATTGTAAATCTACCCCTCACCACCCCTGGTGTTACTGATATTGGGGGCAGGGGAAGAATGGAAAAAACTGCCCCATTACAAGTTGGATACTAAGGGTACACTTATAAAAGGGAGGGCACTGAAGAATCGGGAAGACTGCACCAAGTTCCTTGTGTAATTCTTCATTTCTCCCAGAAGTTCACATCCAGCGCATAGATACACTTACACTGGTGATTGATCACGCTATATCCAATTGATTGACTGATTAAGGAGTTTCACAAAGAACACTGCCTGGTATTAAATAGGGTAAACTCAAGCTGAATTAACAAAGATCCCCAGATTCAGTGTATTTCTCCCAATTCTGATGGAGCCGATAACTCCCAATTTTTAATCGGCATCTAGGCGATCAAGAAGTTACAACCTGTAACAAGCCATCGGTGAACAACCAGAGACCAGCTGGGAATGTGGCGTGTCAAGGATCCAGGGGTGTAGGTTCCGGGTGGGGTGTTCAGGGTGTTACACCTCCCTAATAAATGTATTCTGTAGCAGTGGTGGCTGGTAGGGAACGGGATGGCGGGGTGGGCGAGGGGGTATGAAACCACCCCCCAAAAAACACTTACCTCTTCGGCTGGGAGCGTCTCTCCTCCGCTTCCCTGCCGACGTCCCCGAACAAAAGCAGGAACTGGAAGCACACACAGATTCCCTCTCTAAGCGAATTACAACACTGAATGCAGTGTTGTGATTGGTCTGAGCGCCCTGGTTTGGTCCTCAAATGGGGAATGGCAGACTGGGCATGTTCCTCACCAGGCTGTGTAATGTAGCCTGGTGGGGAACATGCTTAGTGTGCATGACTGTTTTGCCGGCCAAAATGGCGGGCCAAAAAGTCACCAACACTTAGATTGTGCCCACCACTCTTCCCTGTGTGACCTTAGCCCGCCCGCCCTAACCCAGCCCCCAGTTACCCCCCCAAATTATAATAATGACGTTATTATCATTGTTTTCTTCTTTTTTCTATGCTTTGAAAGAAGTAGGGCGACCCTCCTCCACCTTAGCGGAGGAGCCGCCCCTGTTCTGCAGAAAATTGTAGTAAATCGTTGGCTACAGGTGCTTTAAGTTGGATTTGGAGAGGTGTTTGTCGGATTTCCCATGGGATTCTACATATACATGTAAAAAACACCCAGCCACACTCTCTAGTCTCTGTTTTAAAGGTCTTAACATATGGTTATTTTACAAAATATTGAGTTGAAAGTACCCCCAATATTGGCAGTCCTCTCCCTTCCTGCTGCTCTTTAAGCAGCCCTTGTACTATGCTCCTCATATAATGTATTTCAACCAGCGTGATTGTTGGGAAATCTGAAGCCCAACCCCCATAGCCACCCAATCCTACTGACAAAGCTCCTTCCCTGCATGGGTCCCCTTGCAAACACTTTGTAACTTCTCACTCCCTAACCTGCCTACTACGGCTTCCTCCCACTGATGCAGGTCAAACTCATCAGGCCTACCTACTCCTCGTCCTGCCCACTCCTCGTTCTCCTCTTTACCCTTCGCTTTCTTTCCTCCTTCGCCCTCCTCTCATTCCCAGTCTTTCTCGCTCAACCTTAGCCTTGCCTGATTCCTTTTCTCTCCGTTCAATCCTCCTCCTCCACCTTTAGCTGTTTTATCCCATTGAACTCTCTTCCTCTGACACTCTCCTCCTGCTGACTTTACTATACTTCCTCTGTAGCAACCCCAGCACAGGATTATTCTTGAGGGGAGTCAAAAGGATATATTACAACATGAAAATATAGTTTATTAGTATAAAGTATTATTTCACAATCTTTTACAAATATCCTGAGTGAGACAAAATATTTCAGCAAAAGAAAACAAACAATTGACTCTCAAGTAATGAGATCATGAGTAGAGGCGGATCGTTTTTATTAGGATGACCACCGGCCGACACGTGTTTCTCCGAGTTAAATGGCTTTGACTTCCTCAGGGTAATGTTTTACCCCACAACTCAAAACGTTCATCAATTTTGTCATCTATCTAGAACTCACATTTAAAGTTAGCCTTAGTGGCACTCATTGTCCTCATCTAAGCAACTATCAACCGCACAGTACTTAAGTGCACAGTTATATTCATCTAATGAAAAAGGATTTAATCTAATTCTACGGCTCGTCACCAATCTTCATGAGGAACAGGTAAATACTACCAGGGGCGGCTACTCAGCTAAGGCGGAGGAGCGTCGCCCCACTGCTCTCAGAGCAGGAAAAAGGGGAAATAAAAGGATAATAACATTGTTATTATCGTTTTGTTTTTCGTAGCTACGGAGCTGGGTTAGGGCTGGGCCGGCCAGGTGTCACACGGGGAGGAATGGTTCATGCACTTAAGTGCGCATAATGGTTTCGCCAGGAGTCTTGGGCCGGCCAAACAGTCATGTGCACTTAGCATGTTTTCCACCGGGCTGTAATACACAGTCTGGGTAAAAAACATGCACATGCTCCCAGTCCCTCTCTGAGCGCCGAACCACAGTGCTCAGACCAATAACCATGCTGCATTGCAGAGTTGTGATTGGCTTAGGGGAGCCTGTGTGATTTCTGCTTCCAGGACTCATCAGGAAGCAAAGCAACGACGGAGGAGAGACTGCGGCTGTGAGGAGATAAGTCTTTTAAAAAATATATTTTGTCCCCCCTGCCCGTCCACCCCAATTCCCTGCTAGCCACCACTGAAGGCTACCAAAGAAATCCAAACCTGCAATTTGAAAACCACTATGCATCCGTGCTGGTACTCAGTGAGGGCCGGATGTTTCATTCTATTTCAATGCTCTTGCATCTCTCATGGTGTCACAAGAGCAGCACAATAATTTGGTCAGATTTACCAAACAACGCACGCAAGGCCGCATTGCCTGGCCCTGCATTGCTTGGTAAATCTGGAGTCACACACAGCGGTGCGAGTCCCTGCCTTGCATTGTCTGGCCCTGTGTTGCTTGGTAAATCTGGAGTAACGCACAGCGGTGCGAGTCCCTGCCTTGCATTCCCTGGCCCTGCATCGCTAGGTAAATCTGGAGTAACGCACGGCAGCGAGAGTCCCTGCCTTGCATTCCCTGGCCCTGCATCGCTAGGTAAATCTGGAGTAACGCACGGCAGCGAGAGTCCCTGCCTTGCATTGCCTGGCCCTGCGTCGCTTAGTAAATCTGGAGTAACACACGGCAGTGCGAGTCCCTGCCTTGCATTGCCTGGCCCTGCGTCGCTTAGTAAATCTGGAGTAACACAAGGCAGTGCGAGTCCCTGCCTTGCATTGCCTGGCCCTGCGTCGCTTAGTAAATCTGGAGTAACACAAGTCCGTGCGAGTCCCTGCCTCGCATTGCCTGGCCCTGCGTCGCTTGGTAAATCTGGAGTAACGCAAGGCAGTGCGAGTCCCTGCCTTGCATTGCCTGGCCCGGCATCGCTTGGTAAATCTGGAGTAAGGCAAGGCAGTGCGAGTCCCTGCCTTGCATTGCCTGGCCCTGCATCGCTTGGTAAATCTGGAGTAACGCACGGCAGTGCGAGTCCCTGCCTTGCATTGCCTGGCCCTGTGTCGCTTGGTAAATCTGGAGAAACACACGGCAGTGCGAGTCCCTGCCTTGCATTGCCTGGCCCTGCATCGCTTGGTAAATCTGGAGTAACACAAGGCAGTGCGAGTCCCTGCCTTGCATTGCCTGGCCCTGCGTCGCTTGGTGAATCTGGAGTAACCCACGGCAGTGCGAGTCCCTGCCTTGCATTGCCTGGCCTGCATCGCTTGGTAAATCTGGAGTAACGCACGGCAGTGTGAGTCCCTGCCTTGCATTGACTGGCCCTGCATCGCTTGGTAAATCTGGAGTAAGGCAAGGCAGTGCGAGTCCCTGCCTTGCATTGCCTGGCCTGCATCGCTTGGTAAATCTGGAGTAACGCACGGCAGTGTGAGTCCCTGCCTTGCATTGACTGGCCCTGTGTCGCTTGGTAAATCTGGAGAAACACACGGCAGTGCGAGTCCCTGCCTTGCATTGCCTGGCCCTGCGTCGCTTGGTGAATCTGGAGTAACGCACGGCGGTGCGAGTCCCTGCCTTGCATTGCCTGGCCCTGCATCGCTTGGTAAATCTGGAGTCACACACAGCGGTGCGAGTCCCTGCCTTGCATTGCCTGGCCCTGCATCGCTTGGTAAATCTGGAGTAACGCACGGCAGCGAGAGTCCCTGCCTTGCATTGCCTGGCCCTGCATCACTTGGTAAATCTGGAGTAACGCACGGCGATACGAGTCCCTGCCTTGCATTGCCTGGCCCTGCATCACTTGGTAAATCTGGAGTAACGCAAGGCAGTGCGAGTCCCTGCCTTGCATTGCCTAGCCCTGCATCGCTTGGTAAATCTGGAGTAACGCACGGCAGTGCGAGTCCCTGCCTTGCATTGCCTGGCCCTGCATCGCTTGGTAAATCTGGACTAACGCAAGGCAGTGCGAGTCCCTGCCTTGCATTGCCTGGCCCTGCGTTGCTTAGTAAATCTGGAGTAACACAAGTCAGTGCGAGTCCCTGCCTCGCATTGCCCTGCCCTGCATCGCTTGGTAAATCTGGAGTAACGCAAGGCGGTGCGAGTCCCTGCCTTGCATTGCCAGGCCCTGCGTCGCTTGGTGAATCTGGAGTAACCCACGGCAGTGCGAGTCCCTGCCTCGCATTGCCTGGCCCTGCATCGCTTGGTAAATCTGGAGTAACGCAAGGCAGTGCGAGTCCCTGCCTTGCATTGCCTGGCCCTGCGTCGCTTGGTGAATCTGGAGTAACCCACGGCAGTGCGAGTCCCTGCCTCGCATTGCCTGGCCCTGCATCGCTTGGTAAATCTGGAGTAACGCAAGGCAGTGCGGGTCCCTGCCTTGCATCGCTTGGTAAATCTGGAGTAACGCACGGCAGTGCGAGTCCCTGCCTTGCATTGACTGGCCATGTGTCGCTTGGTAAATCTGGAGTACCACACGGCAGTGGGAGTCCCTGCCTTGCATTGCCTGGCCCTGCGTCGCTTGGTAAATCTGGAGTAACGCAAGGCAGTGCGAGCCCCTGCCTTGCATTGCCTGGCCCTGCGTCGCTTGGTGAATCTGGAGTAACCCACGGCAGTGCGAGTCCCTGCCTCGCATTGCCTGGCCTGCATCGCTTGGTAAATCTGGAGTAACGCACGGCAGTGTGAGTCCCTGCCTTGCATTGACTGGCCCTGTGTCGCTTGGTAAATCTGGAGAAACACACGGCAGTGCGAGTCCCTGCCTTGCATTGCCTGGCCCTGCGTCGCTTGGTGAATCTGGAGTAACGCACGGCGGTGCGAGTCCCTGCCTTGCATTGCCTGGCCCTGCATCGCTTGGTAAATCTGGAGTCACACACAGCGGTGCGAGTCCCTGCCTTGCATTGTCTGGCCCTGTGTTGCTTGGTAAATCTGGAGTAACGCACAGCGGTGCGGGTCCCTGCCTTGCATTCCCTGGCCCTACATCGCTTGGTAAATCTGGAGTAACGCACGGCAGCGAGAGTCCCTGCCTTGCATTGCCTGGCCCTGCATCACTTGGTAAATCTGGAGTAAGGCAAGGCAGTGCGAGTCCCTGCCTTGCATTGCCTAGCCCTGCATCGCTTGGTAAATCTGGAGTAACGCACGGCAGTGTGAGTCCCTGCCTTGCATTGCCTGGCCCTGCATCGCTTGGTAAATCTGGACTAACGCAAGGCAGTGCGAGTCCCTGCCTTGCATTGCCTGGCCCTGCGTTGCTTAGTAAATCTGGAGTAACACAAGTCAGTGCGAGTCCCTGCCTCGCATTGCCCTGCCCTGCATCGCTTGGTAAATCTGGAGTAACGCAAGGCGGTGCGAGTCCCTGCCTTGCATTGCCAGGCCCTGCGTCGCTTGGTGAATCTGGAGTAACCCACGGCAGTGCGAGTCCCTGCCTCGCATTGCCTGGCCCTGCATCGCTTGGTAAATCTGGAGTAACGCAAGGCAGTGCGAGTCCCTGCCTTGCATTGCCTGGCCCTGCGTCGCTTGGTGAATCTGGAGTAACCCACGGCAGTGCGAGTCCCTGCCTCGCATTGCCTGGCCCTGCATCGCTTGGTAAATCTGGAGTAACGCAAGGCAGTGCGGGTCCCTGCCTTGCATCGCTTGGTAAATCTGGAGTAACGCACGGCAGTGCGAGTCCCTGCCTTGCATTGACTGGCCATGTGTCGCTTGGTAAATCTGGAGTAACACACGGCAGTGGGAGTCCCTGCCTTGCATTGCCTGGCCCTGCGTCGCTTGGTGAATCTGGAGTAACGCACGGCGGTGCGAGTCCCTGCCTTGCATTGCCTGGCCCTGCATCGCTTGGTAAATCTGGAGTAACGCACGGCGGTGCGAGTCCCTGCCTTGCATTGCCTGGCGCTGCGTCGCTTGGTAAATCTGGAGTAACGCACGGCGGTACGAGTCCCTGCCTTGCATTGCTCTGCCCTGGGAAGGCGTTCCGTGGGTGGCGAGTTGGCGTTCCACCCATCCACCTACAGACTTTGGCACATTCCCTGATTTACCATTACTGGTGGACCTGGGAATGTGTCAAAATGCTCCGCCTTCTCCTCGCTCTTTGTACGTGTGCTGCATTCAGAGAAAAAGCTTCAAAGGATTGATATTGTGAAGCAAAACCATCCTGCCTGCAATGGATAAACCCTTGCACCATGATGCAACCGTGCCTGCGTTGCTGCTAGGCAGGAGACTGTGCACCAGCGCAGGCAGAGAGCAAGGTGCCCCTTTCTGCACAAAACCATCCTGCCTGCAATGGATACACCCTTGCACCGTGATGCAACCGTGCCTGCTTTGCTGCTAGTAAGTGGACTGTGCACCAGCGCAGGCAGAGAGCAAGGTGTCCCTTTATGCACAAAACTATCCTGCCTGCAATAGATAAACCTTGCACCGTGATGCAACCGTGCCTGCGTTGCTGCTAGGCAGCAGACTGTGCACCAGCGCAGGCAGAGAGCAGGAATGTGCTATATCTTGGTAAATATGGGGCGTTCCTGCCCTCGTCCTTTCACGCAGCGCAGCGCAGCAAGGTGGGTGGCTGTGTTGCGTTGCGTGAAATATTAATAAATCAGCCCTAGCAGTCCAAACAAACAGGTCGAGCAAAGGATTTGTGCCTCAAAAATCAACACGATACAAAAGGGGATGATGGACGGAGCGTTTGAGCAAATTAAACACTCACCCCCAGTCAACTGATCTGGGTTTAATCCATCACCATTCTTTAGCCCACTCAGCCACCCCAGTTCAGACATGGCTATATGCAAATCAGTCTGACCCTGTGCCTCATGGGAACAGTCCAGCCCGAACTGCCAAGCCATGTCTTCCCTGGACGGGAAACAAGCATCCTGGGACCCGTTTCGGATTCATAATCCTCATCAGCCAGGCTATCTTGAATCCAGTGGCCAAGTGAGCAAGGGATTCACGTCTGAGCATACCCTGCCACACTTAGGGCGAACAAAGCGATACAAAAGGGGATGATGGACGGAGCGTTTGAGCAAATCAAACACTCACCCCCAGTCAACTGATCTGGGTTTAATCCATCACCATTCTTTAGCCCACTCAGCCACCCCAGTTCAGACATGGCTATATGCAAATCAGTCTGACCCTGTGCCTCATGGGAACAGTCCAGCCCGAACTGCCAAGCCATGTCTTCCCTGAACCGGAAACAAGCATCCTGGGACCGGTTTCGGATTCATAATCCTCATCAGCCAGGCTATCTTGAATCCAGTGGCCAAGTGAGCAAGGGACTCACGTCTGAGCATACCCTGCCACACATAGGGCGAACAAAGCGATACAAAAGGGGATGATGGACGGAGCATTTGAGCAAATCAAACACTCACCCCCAGTCAACTGATCTGGGTTTAATCCATCACCATTCTTTAGCCCACTCAGCCACCCCAGTTCAGACATGGCTATATGCAAATCAGTCTGACCCTGTGCCTCATGGGAACAGTCCAGCCCGAACTGCCAAGCCATGTCTTCCCTGGACCGGAAACAAGCATCCTGGGACCGGTTTTGGATTCATAATCCTCATCAGCCAGGCTATCTTGAATCCAGTGGCCAAGTGAGCAAGGGATTCACGTCTGAGCATACCCTGCCACACTTGGGGCGAACAAAGCGATACAAAAGGGGATGATGGACGGAGCGTTTGAGTAAATCAAACACTCACCCCCAGTCATCTGATCTGGGTTTAATCCATCACCATTCTTTAGCCCACTCAGCCACTCCAGTTCAGACATGGCTATATGCAAATCAGTCTGACCCTGTGCCTCATGGGAACAGTCCAGCCCGAACTGCCAAGCCATGTCTTCCCTGGACCGGAAACAAGCATCCTGGGACCGGTTTCGGATACATAATCCTCATCAGCCAGGCTATCTTGAATCCAGTGGCCAAGTGAGCAAGGGACTCACGTCTGAGCATACCCTGCCACACTTAGGGCGAACAAAGCGATACAAAAGGGGATGACGGACGGAGCGTTTGAGCAAATCAAACACTCACCCCCAGTCAACTGATCTGGGTTTAATCCATCACCATTCTTTAGCCCACTCAGCCACCCCAGTTCAGACATGGCTATATGCAAATCAGTCTGACCCTGTGCCTCATGGGAACAGTCCAGCCCGAACTGCCAAGCCATGTCTTCCCAGTGGCCAAGTGAACAAGGGACTCACGTCTGAGCATACCCTGCCACACTTAGGGCGAACAAAGCGATACAAAAGGGGATGATGGCCACTGGATTCAAGATAGCCTGGCTGATGAGGATTATGAATCCGAAACCGGTCCCAGGATGCTTGTTTCCGGTCCAGGGAAGACATGGCTTGGCAGTTCGGGCTGGACCGTTCCCATGAGGCACAGGGTCAAACTGATTTGCATATAGCCCTGTAAGGGGTGTCCGGGGGGCCCATGGGACCCCCTCTATCCCCACCAGCGGGCTGCCGTCACGGGGTGTACTGCTTTAAGGTGGCGTACTGTCAGTGCGCCTCCAGAGGGCTTCTTTGCCTCTGTCCCTGCGTCTATGGCGCTGGCGAAGAGGCAATAGGATTCCCTCATTTGAATGGGGCACGACCCCTGCAGATAGCACTAGCGCTTTATGTGCGCCAGCGTTATCGGTATTACAGAAGGGGACGCACAAGTCTGAGGCCCCTTCTGTAATACCAGAGTGCCCCGGGAAATCGCAAAGTGGGCGCAACCACCCATTGCGCCCCCGGGTCACTCTCCATAATACGGCCCCAGTTGTGTTACAGACATACACATTCATTTTTGTTAGGCACGGGGAGATTTTGTCCAGAATTACAGAATGTTGAGGGTCCCTGCAGAGACTCAAATTCGGTACCCCAACCTGAACGCTCTTGTCATTTGGCCACGTCCTCTCCTTATTAGTGTTTAATTTGTAAAAATAAATAAGTGCTGTGGTCCAATGGTTTGCTCTGAAGTATCTGGCGCTATCTAACTTCGGAGTTTGAAAAACTGAGGATGCCAGGGCCGGAGTGGCCGTAGCAGGTCCCGGGCATTACCCCAATGGACCGCCAGGGTGGGGGCCGGTTTTGGGCCCCAGGGGGGCCGTATTTGATACCGAGGGCCTGCAGTACTGGCCCCTGGTAACAAAATCGTCCAAAACCGGCGCATGCAAACAGCTTGGCCACACCCCCTCAGCCCCCCAGGGGGGGCAGCCGAGCAGTTTGCCAAGGCCGGTTTGGGTTCCCAGTCCGGCCCTGAAGGCTGCGTTGCCTTGATTCCTCCTCAGGCCTCTCATATCCACCGCCCAGGGGCTTCCTGCCCCATCTCAATTCTGCAGGTTCTTACTCATCCCTACTTTCTCCCTTTGTGGATGTTTTTCGTTTCCCCTTCCTTCCTCCTTGAGCGTGTTTCTTTCTCTTGCTCTAGGTCAAAGTGTGAGGGATAATAAGTGCCGGTCCCCCAAAAGAGTTCTGGGGGCCCCTACCTGCAACCACCAGCTCAAATTAAGCATGATTGGTAGACTTGTGATGCTGCTGAAGGTTGTTAAATCAATAAAAATATATATATTGAAAAACAGTAAGTTGTAAAATCTATTAAAAATATATTGAAAAAAAATAACTCTTGGACATGGCAAAACCAATGTAACAGAGTCAGACTTACTCAGCACACTGAACCCTCTCAAGAGCAGGAAAGGTTTTGAGTGTGTCTGACAGGCCCGCGAAACTCCTCCTGCGAGCAGCAGGCGGGGCTTAGCTCAGTAATGATCAATAACGCGCAATACAGCAGTGTCATATATGCATTATTAAGTTGTATGTATGCACATTGCAATCTATCATCTCTCTTCTTTAAAAACACACTTACCTTTACAATATTTTTGTTGTCAGTTCTCTTGCTGCATATTTTAAGAGCAATATGTTTGTGGCTGATAGTCAACCAATCCTCTTCCTCATCACTTTATTTCGCCAGTAGAAAAATCAGCATATAAAGTATTCGACAAACAATACACATAGAATCTTAATATACAAACTTTAAGAGTACAAATATGTGTGCAGTTCTTTCACAAGTTCCAATTAAACTTTTATGATTTGACACCGCACAGCTCAAAGGAGAGACAATAAGTATAAAGAATACATATATTACTTTCATTGTATTTCATATACAGAAGTTGTTTTCTACTTTTCAAGGCACACCATCAAAACAAGCCAGGCAAGAGCATGTACAAAGGACCAGGCAGCGACTGCAAGAAATAGAGAGAGCAGCGACATGGTCTAAAATAAAAACTAGGGATGAGCGGGAGGAGGTATCTTTTCCTTTCCTCATTACACCGACTACAGAAGTACAAGAGATGAGGATCCCCTTGAGAGGACCCTGCATCACATGGGCAAAGTGAAAGAGCATCTCCAGAGTAAGAACTGGAAGGAAAGCCTCACAGGAGGGGAGTGAACTTCAAACCAAACCTCAGCAATACAGATCTGTGTTGTGCGTTCACAACAAAGCATAGATATGTAGTGCCAATTTTATTTGTTCTAGGTGCAAAATGATATTGTATGACCCAAGATTTCATATAGTTAGAGCCCCACCTATCTCTGTTGGTTTAGGCAGTCCAGCAGCATTTCTTGAGTTAGCTTTAAGGATTCTCTTCTCCAATCTGAATGCCATAAGAGAGTCGGAGCAGAGCGGATCTGATCCAAATTGTAAGGGCCATCCAGGTCAAAGGGACAATTCTAGCTGGAGCACGATTCGGGGACACCTACCAATCTTTTCAGAAAGCTGTCCGCCATTCGATGTGAGTCAGATGTATTCGTCATCCCCGCACGGCTGCCCCATATGTAGTGACCGATATCCATTTTTGTCTCATAAATATTTTTAATTGTATCTTTGGATCCAAGCATTTTTATGAATCTAAACAGAGCCCCTCAACGTCCTTCCATTAGAAGCCCTCTGTTCTCCACCATGTTTTGCCATGTGTTTTTTTTGTCAATTAGTACTCCCAAATGGGAGAAAGTATCCACCACCTCCAATTTTCTTCCTTCTATAGTTAGTCTTGGCTGTTTTTCAAGTCTCGCTCCTGCCACAAGCACATAAGCCGTAGATTAATTTACCCTGAGGTCTAGGTTCTTCATGCATTTAGCATATGTTTCTCTGAGGGTCTGCAGTGTGTTGTTAGTTCATGCCACTAGCACCGCATTATCTGCATATTGGAGTAACAGGACTGAAGATGAGTTAATAAAAGGGACATCTGAGTTAGACCCACCAGCGCGGCCTTCACACCATTAAGATATAGTGAGAATAGGAAGTGGGCAAGTACACACCCCTGTCTCATCCCACTGGTGATTCCAAAGTGTCTTGTACATTCGCTCTGTCTACCGTAATGGACACACGCTGAAGCCGAAGTGTACATCCCTCGAATGTAATTGATTATGGACTTCTCCCTACCCATACCTTCCATTATTGTCCATAGTTTATCGTGGGCCATGCAATCGAAGGCGGATGATAGATCCATAAATGCCATGTAAAGATGGTCTTCCTTAGCCGCAGTGTACTTGGCAATTAACACATTTAGGTTGAGGCACTGGCACACGATATTAAATCATCAAAAAACCTCTCGGTTGCAAAGTATATTTCTTTGCAAATATCAACAGATAAGGTATTAAAGTAGGCAAAATGACAATTAGCAACAGAAAAATATTCTAATAAAATTCTAGGTATCACAATGCATTATGAAATCACATCTAAGAAAAAATTTGGTTAAAAGAAAGATTTATTGTTCTTCATATATCATGAACCTGGGGCCTCCCTAGTGGTTACAATCTAAAAAGATAAAAGATCTTGTCTCCATTTAATGAGACACTAACAATTAGTTAAAAACAGTCAACGCGGCATTTCGGTGTAGTTTCCATCTTCATCAGGACGTAACCATTTCTTGTATTTACAATCTTATTGTATTCATAGGGTTATGTGTCATCACTGCCGGTATACTACAATAAATCTTTCTAACATTGTGCTCTTATCATTAATACATTTATGTATTTTAAGTTGCAGTGATCATGAACGAAAGTCATGATTTCTTAATTTGTGAACATATATTAGAAAGTACTGTGTTGCTGAGATAATGGATGAGCCAGCAAGTTCATATCTACTGTTTCTATGCCCAGGTGCATAAAGATAGGGCAATTGCCAAGCCACTGCTACATTCCATAAAGTTATATGGAATAGAGTACCCACTACTATTTATTCTAAGGGCCTAATTATGTGCTTGTTGGTCCATTGGACCTCCAAACATGCGGTGGAGGTGCAGTGGCAGTCAGGTACTGCCGGATTACGACTAAGGTGGTCGGACCGCCATAGGACCACTGCAACCGGTGGCATGGTGGTCTGAAGCCACAATATGCTTGGCGGTGTCGCTGCAGCAGTGCAAAGCATATTCAAGTTTCCTCACTGGTAATGGTCTTGTGGCAGTGGTCAAGCCATGAAAATGCGGCTGTTGAGGAAACTAAGGGGCCGATTATGATTGCGGTGAATCCGCATCTTCCGGGACGGCGGAAGCCACCGCCGGCCCGGAGGATGCGGATTCACCGCTGCGTTGTTTGTAAAGACCACCCGCCAGATTAGGATGGCTGGGGGGTCATCGGCGGACGGGGAGACCGTCCGCCGCTTTTCCGCCCCGGTCGCCTTCAGACCACGGCGGAAAAGCTCTAATATGGTGGCGGTGTCTGTCAGACACCGCCAGCCATATTAGGATTGGTCTTGGGACATGCCTTTCCGCGGCGGCAATGCCGCCACGAAAAGGCATACGGTCTTTTCTTTGGGGGCCCGTTGCGGGCCCCCAGGGTGAAGGGGGGGTGAAAGTGCACTGCAGGCAGTTTTAACATTGCGGCGGGTGCTGCTTCAAGCAGCACCCGCCGCCATGTTAAAAAGACAGGATGTTACCGCCAGGGTGGCGGTCACATCCTAATTCGCACGGAGGGACCGCCGCTGCCCCTGCGGACGGTCCCTCCACCTCTGGGCTGGCGGACGGACGCAGGTCCGTCTGCCATCATAATGACCCCCATAGTTAGGGGCCCCCTGTTGCCTCTGAGCCTAGGGATACATGCAGGGGGCACATTATGTATGAGATTGTATGGTTGCAGACATGAAAAGTGAAAGGAAAGTCTGTTGGGCAAAATTAAATACACCAGAAATCAGTTAGTAATTTGAAATACAAATATAATAGAATCAGTTAAATGTTACATCAGAATAAAAAATGTTGTAGCTCAAACTGCAGAGTCCATCTTTCCTGTTATGACCCAGACCGTTTTAAAAATAAACTTGTTGACATAAATATTTTCTTTCTGCTATCTGCTGATAGAATGAAAAATCAGTTAGCATTTTCCTTCTTTAAACAGCAGCTGAAATAATGCACCATCATCTGCCAGCAATGATCCTCTGTGACTTGCCTTTCATCTTGGCTGCTGGCTCCGGCACGCAACATCGCGACACAACTGTGGTAACTTACTGCATCTGAGCAGCAATGCCATTTTGTTAATACAGAAACATCACAACTTGACTGGAATAAGGAAATCAGAAGCAGGATTTTAGACAGGAATTGCAGGCTACAATGAGAGTCACAAGGTTAGAAGATGAATATGGAAAATATTTATTGAGCACAAACAATGACCCTGAGTGTTATCTCACGCTGGCACAACACACACATTACAGACAAACATCCATGAAAGGTGAATAACAAAATAAAAAAATCTGAAGATTAAAAGAGTTGCCTAAATAAGTACTTTTTCAAATTTGCAGTAGAATAAACAGAAGCTATGTACTACACCTCATATATGTCAGGAATGTATTCTACAAATGTGTTTTTCAGAAAAGGGCAGCATACTCTGTAGAAAGAAGTGATACAGAAAGAACACAGACCTCCGGATAGAGAGACAGTTAAGCTCTACTTCATTCACACCTGATCCTGACTGCCTGGCCTAGCACCTGAAGATCAGAGGGAGACACGTCCGACATCACTGAATCTCGCTCTGTCACTAGGGCATGTCCCAGCCCTCTGCTGCATGGCCTGGCACCTGAAGATCAGAGGGAGACACGTCCCACGTCACTGAATCTCGCTCTTTCACTAGGGCATGTCCCAGCCCTCTGATGCATGGCCTGGCAGCTGAAGATCAGAGGGAGACACGTCCGACGTCACTGAATCTCGCTCTTTCACTAGGGCATGTCCCTGCTCTCTGCTGCATGGCCTGGCAGCTGAAGATCAGAGGGAGACACGTCCGACGTCACTGAATCTCGCTCTGTCACTAGGGCATGTCCCAGCCCTCTGCTGCATGGCCTGGCAGCTGAAGATCAGAGGGAGACACGTCCGACGTCACTGAATCTCGCTCTGTCACTAGGGCATGTCCCAGCCCTCTGCTGCATGGCCTGGCAGCTGAAGATCTGAGGGAGACACGTCCGACGTCACTGAATCTCGCTCTGTCACTAGGGCATGTCCCAGCCCTCTGCTGCATGGCCTGGCACCTGAAGATCAGAGGGAGACACGTCCCACGTCACTGAATCTCGCTCTTTCACTAGGGCATGTCCCAGCCCTCTGCTGCATGGCCTGGCAGCTGAAGATCAGAGGGAGACACGTCCGACGCCACTGAATCTCGCTCTGTCACTAGGGCATGTCCCTGCTCTCTGCTGCATGGCCTGGCAGCTGAAGATCAGAGGGAGACACGTCCGACGTTACTGAATCTCGCTCTGTCACTAGGGCATGTCCCAGCCCTCTGCTGCATGGCCTGGCAGCTGAAGATCAGAGGGAGACACGTCCGACGCCACTGAATCTCGCTCTGTCACTAGGGCATGTCCCAGCCCTCTGCTGCATGGCCTGGCAGCTGAAGATCAGAGGGAGACACGTCCGACGCCACTGAATCTCGCTCTGTCACTAGGGCATGTCCCTGCCCTCTGCTGCATGGCCTGGCAGCTGAAGATCAGAGGGAGACACGTCCGACGTCACTGAATCTCGCTCTGTCACTAGGGCATGTCCCAGCCCTCTGCTGCATGGCCTGGCCCAGGACCTGAAGATCAGAGGGAGACACGTCCGATGTCACTGAATCTCGCTCTGTCACTAGGGCATGTCCCAGCCCTCTGCTGCATGACCTGGCAGCTGAAGATCTGAGGGAGACACGTCCGACGTCACTGAATCTCGCTCTGTCACTAGGGCATGTCCCAGCCCTCTGCTGCATGGCCTGGCAGCTGAAGATCAGAGGGAGACACGCCCGACGCCACTGAATCTCGCTCTGTCACTAGGGCATGTCCCAGCCCTCTGCTGCATGGCCTGGCAGCTGAAGATCTGAGGGAGACACGTCCGACGTCACTGAATCTCGCTCTGTCACTAGGGCATGTCCCAGCCCTCTGCTGCATGGCCTGGTAGCTGAAGATCTATTATAATCATTCTAATATCTACTTGCAAAAGCATCAAATCCGGCTCTCCAAGTGATCCTGCGCCTCCGAAAATTCTAGCAGCTTGTCTGTCTGTCTTAGAGCCCCATTTCAGACACATACTGCAACTCTCCTTTTCCAATGCCTGTCTACCTGCAGTATGGAAGAAAGCCATAGTCCTCCCCATAAAAAAAAAACCCAATGTGAGTCAGGATCTGTTAGAGAATTTACGCCCCATCTCCCTGCTACCATATCTGGCTAAGCTAGCAGAGAAAATTGCCAACGTCCAACTTATGGCTCATCTGGAAGCCCAAAATGCCTTTCATACATCTCAGTCCGGTTTCAGACCAAGATTTTCTACTGAAACAGCTCTCTTGAGAGCTACTGAAACCCTGCGGGAGGGAGCTGATGAAGGCAAGACTATGGCCCTTATCATGCTAGACCTAAGTGCCGCGTTTGACACTGTAGCTCATTACACCTTGCTACAGTGTCTAAACCGAGCGGGTGTTATCAAAGAGGCTCTGGGATGGCTGAAGGCTTTTCTCACCAACAGAAGCTTTCAGGTTCAGAGAGGGATCTTCCTCTCTGATAGTATGACACTGGAACAGGGGGTACCTCAGGGCTCTGCCCTGAGTCCCACCCTGTTCAATTTGTACATGGCTCCTCTGGCAGAGGTGGTACAATCGTTCGGCGTAGAGCTAGTCTCTTACGCCGACGATACCCAACTGCTGATCTCTCTATCTCAAGCACCCTCCTCTGAGGCTGATAACTTCAAATCCTGCATGAGTAGACTGGCAGCCTGGATGAATGAAAACTGCCTCAAATTAAATGGTATAAAAAGTTTTAGCCGCACTCCGCGAAGCTACGCGAAGACGCACTTGCACTCCGCGAGCTACGCGTAGCTCCGCGGACATGCGTAGTAGCTTGCTAGACCCGTTCGCGCGCCGTTTTTCGTCTTCGGGAGCGCGGTGCGCGTGTTCGGGGCGCTGCCTGCATGCTCGCAATAGCTAGCGCGCTAAGTTACTCAATGAGGTTTGTCCCGCCCGCTTGCGTTCCCTTATTTCCGGTTCCGGGTCACAAGTAACGTGTTCGCGTTGTGTTAGACATGTTCGGGAACTCATCTTCTCGTTCGCACTGCCAAAGTGCGTGATCGCGTCAAATATCGCGCGAACTTACCGCGGCGGTCGCGACGGGCAGAGCCATCTTCGATTTCACACTCTGGCTATGGTTTTGGGCCTACTTTAGCATCTCACTCCTATCTCTTCCATCCTGGTCTTTTCCCTCAGTTTTTCTAACTTTCTTTACTTCTTACCTATTTCTGTCTGTGCCTAGGTTTATATTTCTCATTTTATTTTTACTTTTACCACTTTTTTTGCAACTTTTCTCTTGTTTTATATTACTTCCTTCTTTTATCTTTCTTCTTTCTTCCCCTAACCTTTTTGTCTTCAACTTTCCTTCTCCCCTCCACCCAGAACCATGGTGAAGGGTGCCAGCAGCATCGGCGGCTCAAAGGGCAAGGCGGCTGTGCCTAAAAAAACCCGGCTGCCTTGCGGCAGAATGCGCCCGGCAGGAGTGACGCCCCGCCAACTTTTTGGGGAGGAGGAGGTGGCCGCCCTGGTCTTTTTTATCCAACGTCACCTCCCCTTGACTTTGGCAGCAGGCGGCAGGCCCGGCTCCGGCTACCAGCGCATTGAAGAGCGTCTCCGGCGGTGGGCGAAGGTGCGCCGTGCAGTCTTCCGCTGCTCCGGTATCCGGCGTACCCACCATCAGCTGTCCCACCGCTGGGCCGACATTTTGGACCGGGAGCAGGACCTGTTGGACCTGCTTGGTGTGGAGGTTGTGGGTCTTGGTGAGTGGCTACCCCAAAAATAAAGTGTGTATATATATATATATATATATATATATATATATATATATATATATATATATATATATATATAGTTATATACATATATATATATATATATATATATATATATATATATATATATATATATATATATATATATATATATAGTTGTATAAATATTGTTATTGTATCTTTGTAAATATTGGCTGAATAAGTAACGCGATGACTGTTGCCCCTAGTTACATTTGCGATGTATTCCGGTATATCTACTGTCATTGTATGACAGTGTTCTTCTTCTTCACTGGCTCTTGCGTGTTGTTTCAACTTGGCGCTAGCTGTTGCTGTTTATTGATGTGAGATTTTCTTTATTGTTGAGAACTGAAGTTAGTTAATGCTATTAATAGAGTCTTGTCCTTTCTTTGTCCGTCAGTGAAATAGCGGTGGATGGATAATTGTACGTTGTTTGCATATTGTAGCATTTTTTTCACAGCCTTCTCTTCTGCATGAATCGAATCCTTTTCTTGCAAAGAATGCTAACGTTACTTTGTTCTTCTTACCTCAGCCAGGGCCGGCTCTAGGGGGCATGTGCAAGCTGTGCAACTGCACAGGGGCACCAAACTTCAGGGGCCACCGCACCAATAGATATCCTTAATTTAATAATACTCTAAGGATGGATACATATTTGCGTTGCGGCCCCTGGCATGGATTTGTTGCCTCCGGCTCTGTTCCACTGTAGCAGTGTTATTTGCAATGATGTCTATGTTTCACAGCACTCAATGTTTTTCTCTTTGTTTATTATTTTAATTTTTACATGAACCACAGAACCCAGGGGCAAGCAGAATACAGGGACCGAGTCGGCGGGTGAACCACCAGTTACACAGAGCTCCTCTACTGAGGATCCTGCTGCTGTCCCCAGTAAGTCCAACAGTGCTTGTTTTTTCCTCTGTAATGTGTCTGCAGTGCTTTGGCAATTGACAGCAACCAAGTATGCATCCAGAATGATGTTTGTCTAGTATTTTTGTAAACGTTAGTATACCACTACTAGTCTTGTGGGTATTCTTCTATCTCCTATGGAGTTATATACATATTACACAACTATGTAACTATGCACACGAAAATTGGATGTTGTTGGTACTGATAGGCAGGTTGGACCTTACTTACACCTCAGTCACAGAACTCTGAGGAACGCACAATTCACTGAACGTCAGCCTATATGGCCTGAGTCATTGGTCTATTGTTCAAATCACACTCCTGAACCCCAATACCAAGATGCCAAATGCTTTTAGGACACAAACCGTTACCTAAGAAACCCCCTTTTGCTCACTCACTCGTGTGAGCCTCTAAGACAACAGACACTGAAAATAAACTTCAGAGTCAAAGTGGTCATTCAAAAGCTTTATTTTGTTAGAAGTAAGTAAGTAACATCAATGTTTTTAAGTTGTTCCGTCAAATACGTTGAAGGGCCCACCAGAAAAAATCCAGAGTTAAAACAGGCATAATAAAGTAATCAACATTTGTACAGCTACTAGTGCACAATAGGGAAATGTGGCAACTATCGGAGACCTCTCACCAACGTATACTGGTCAGATATTCCTCTTTTTTTGTAAGCTATGGAAATGTCCGCTTCGTAGAAGGCAATCTTCTCACCTGCCGAAAAATAATGACAAAAGTGGTGCACGTTAGACAGTATGAAATACATTTATGCCAGTTTTATGCAGCCATGCTAAAAAGAAGTTGTAACCTGTAAGCAAACTCTATTCCACAATCCACATAGAAAACTTAAATACGGGCCCTTTTACTTTCCCACCTCTTCAGGTGTATGCATTGAACAATGATGTGTTGCCCCAGAGCGTCTTCTCGTACTGCGCAACAAGCTGCGAGTTAACATGCGCAAAACTGGATACATTGATGTACAAAGGTTACATAGTTCACTTCCAATTTCCAAGGACTAGAGTAGCAGGACAGATGAGATGAGCTTGGGTACCATACCATAACAATGAATGCTAATATGTGTAGTGACTCTGCTGTACTATGCAATGTGGACTCATACTGATTACGTACGTTGTACTTAACTGTTTTGAAGAACTCCATTCTTGGTGAACAAGTACAAAGGGGGCTGTGCATCCATCTAAAAAGGTGTACTTATTTTTATAGGTGCAGAACCCTTACCATCGACCAGTGCCGACGGGGACAGCGGCGCAGCTTCAGCGATCCCGGCGGGGACAGGAGGAACAGAGGCACCTACACCAGCAGCAGTGGGGGGGGAGCCAACAGCGGCGGGCGATGGTAAGTTACATTCAATAGTGATCTGCATTACTTGGTGGGAGGGGAAAACTTTCTCACTGTACTCTACTGGAAAATATATGATGTTACCTTTACTTGTCATTAGCATGCTAAGCATTACCACTACAGTAATGCAAGTGGCTGATAGCAGTCGGATGCATGGGTTGTTGTTAAAGCATGTAAAGGGGAAAACACAGCTGCCAGCGTGGTTGGGAGACACACCCAATACCGGTGGTTAGTGGATAGTCTCAGCAGCAGCGGTGTTTTGGGCAAACCCAAAGGCAAGGGAAGGAGGGGACGACTGGGTGCATGGGTCGTTGCTGGTGAAACACAAACCAAATAAGGTTTGTTGCGCGGTATAAAGTATTATAGTCTTTACTAGACATGTGCTACTAGCTGCCCCCTGTTAATTAATGTTACTTTGAGAGTGTTCCCGCCTTCCCGGAATCAGAGTATATAATACAAAAGGAGATATGAAAAAGACAGGTGTTCGTTCTAATGTGTGTGACCGTTGAAGTACACCCATGCTAATAGGGCAGGCATAATGCCGTGCCAAAAAGTCCAAAAAATTAATAGAGGCTGTAGAATGTTCAAGATAGACGCAACACAATTTCTGGTACTCAGCTTGCTTGCTAGTGCTACTGTGCCGCCCACTATGTGTTGAATCAATGTTGTGTTCTTGATTTGCGGGGAGTTTGGATTACAACAATTCTGTTTCTTTCTTTATAGTTACTCCTTCCCAAAAACCAACAAGGAAGGAGTTGGCAGTCCGGGCCCGGCAGCGGAAACTGCAGGCAATTGTAGAGGCCTACCGCCGGCTGGTGGATCAGGCCGAGGAGGAGGAGGAGGAGGCGGCGGCAGCAGCTGCTGCCTCTTCCAATGCCCCGGGCCCCAAGCCTGCAGGACTACGTCGCCGTGGTCAGGCAGCCGCCCGCCGCCGCATTGTTACATCTTCGGCGGCCCCCCCACAACAACAACAACATGCATGCAAGTGTAGGTGCCGTGATTTCAAAGCAAAGATTCTCCGCCGGGTAGCGAAGTTGGAGGAGGAGCGGAAGAAGCTGGAGGACGGTCTAGAGGAGCGTGTGAAGATACTGGTGGACAAACACCTGAAAGCCCGCCGGCTTTGAAATGGACCCTGTTTTTTGCCCCTTTTTTAATCCTTTTGTTGGTGGGTGGGATGTGGGAGTTGGGGTGTACATTTGGGTTGAAATTTGGTTGGGGTTAGGGGAGGGTAGGGACAGCTCTGGGTCAGGGGGGTTACATTTGTTATATATTTTATTTTTCTATTATCATTATGAAAATATAAAAATAAAACAAAGATATTTTCACAAGAAAACATTTGAAGTTCATTTGTGTTTGTTGGGGGGGTGGAGGGGGGACTGTTTCACCAAATAATGTACGTTGTGCAACATGAACATGAACTACGAACGATAAATTAAGTACTGACTGCACCTGTAGTAGTAGGGTCACAAGTGCATAAATAATTTATATTATTAAATAACATGGGAAAATTGCCCATCACGTGAGTCTGAAGTTACTACTAGTATACTTTAATTCCATGCACATTTGCTCAGAGTCGGCTAAACAATCCTATGCAATGCATTGCATCATTCCTTTAATATACCTGTCCTAGTTGTCAGGGAAGAGGAGCTCGTCCTCAAACTCTGTGCGTTCAGACAGAAGTAGGTCATGTAACCCAGTAGTGAGGACGTCTTCTTCACACTCGCTTTCTTCATCCGGCGGTGATTCACGTACTTGATAGTCTGGTGGTATGAAGCGTTGATTCATTTTTATCATTGTCAGCCGCTCCACGCTTTTGGGGGAGAGACTAGTCCTTTTCGATGTGACAATGGCACCAGCAGCACTGAAAACCCGCTCAGAGGAGACACTGGCTACAGGACAAGCCAGATACTTTATCGCCAGCCTGCTCAGCACTGGCCACTGTCTCCTTCTTTCATACCAATAGACCAATGGGCTTTGCTCCATGAACACCTCTGTTGTGTCATCCAGATAGGCCTGAACCATCCGCTCAATGTTCATTGGTGCTCGGCTTTGCTGGTCCTCTTTTCCCTTTGCAACAGCAACGGACTTACCCATCCCTTTCTGTAGAAAAAAAGCAGTTATGCTTTTGGTTGGGTCTGCTGAATCAGATCGTGTAGGTGCTGCTTTTGGTACTGTTGGTGCCTGCTGGAAAGCAGACGCACTGCTCTCACGCTGTGAAGAACTTGCGTCAGGAGTACTTGGACTGGCCTGGGCTGGCAGTGGCAGGCCTTTAAGTAACAGCCGTTCAGTTTCTAACTCATTAGCTTCCGCAGCTATGGAAGTTTTGTACTTGTCAACATCCTCATCTGAAAATGGAATTACTTCGTTACTGCTGACAAATAATTTGTACCGTGGATCCAAGATTGTTGCAGTTATGTAATGTTCACCTGACACAATATTGTTGAGCCTTACATTTTCACACAAGCGGTTGACTAAGCCCTTGGCTAAGGTATATGCATCAACTTTTTGTTCGTCACCTTCGTATGTTTCACAGACCTCCTTCACCTGTTGCTCAAGCATGTACAACAATGGGATGGCTTGGCCCATAGTACAGTCCTCCCTGCTAACTGCACGTGTGAAGACCTCAAAGGGTTGTAGCATCTCTGTGATGCATTTAATGAGGTCCCACTGCCACATCTCAATGGTCAGGGCTTTAAGATTAACAGTAGGATCCCCTAATCTTCTTGACATGACATAAGCATTCAGTGGGATGTACTGCTCAAAGAGACGCTCAAGCATGAAATAAGTTGAGTTCCAACGTGTTGGGACCTCCTGGATCAGTGCTTTGACTGGCAACCTATGCTCTTGCTGAATGACCCGTAGCAGCTTCCGTCCTTTGAAAGAATGGTTAAAGTGCGTGCATATTCTTCTGCAGATGGCCATTATGTTGCTGACTTTGGCTTCATTTTTCAGAAAGTCTTGCACGACTAAGTTTATGCAGTGTGCCAAACAGGGTACCCTGAAATAATGTCCTTCTCTCATTGCCTTCACTACATTACTGCCATTGTCGGTGGAAACAAAACCAATCTTAAGGCCTCTTGGTTTCAGCCATTCAAAGACCTTGTCGTTAAAGTCAGACAAAATGTTTTCAGCAGTATGACTTTTGTCCATACCAAACATGGCTATAGTTGCATGTCTGCGCGTATCATTAAAAATTCCAGCAACGTCACGGAGGCCTGAAGTTAACTTGTCTTTAACACCTGCAAAAGAGATCCAGTGTGCGGTGATGCACATGAAATCTGTAGCATCGCAACTGCTCCACATGTCTGTTGTCAGGTGGATACAATGGACAACACTCTGTTGTAAGGCTTTCCCAATCAATTCCAGCACATCGTGGTGTAGTGCTGGAACAGCCACTCGGGCAAAATAGTAGCGACTGGGAACGTTCCATTTTGGGCAGAGGGTTGCCACTAATTCCAGAAATCCAACAGCCTCAACAAATGAAAATGGGAGAAGGTCCAGTGCTAACATTTTCGCAAGCTTGGCATTGTATAAACGTGCTACTGGGTGGTTCCGCTCGTACTTTCCCTCCTGCCTTAACATGCTAGGAATGGTAAGCTGCTTTGCATGTCTTTGAGTTGTGCTAGACGGACCACCTTGCATCGCAGACTTTGCACTCCTTGGTGTTTCCAGCTGACTCTGGTGCCACTGAGAAGTTGCAGATGCGGAGGATGTGGACTTTACCACTCCAGTGCTGGCGACAGGGGTCGATTGTGTACCACTCCTAGATAGAAGGTCATCGTCTCCCTCTTCTTCTACCTCCTGGTCAACCATGAGTGGACCTTGTACCACTGTATCCCCACCAACACGAGTGCTAACATTTTTTAAGCTTGCAAGGTGGTTCTCCCACCTGATCACGTGTGTTTTTTTCAAATGGGTCGTTTGGCCTCCAGTCCCATAGTTTGTACCAAGCTTACCACGACTAACATTGACATGACAAATGGTGCATACAGCAATGTTCTCCTGAACTGGGTGAACCGTAAAGAAGTCCCACACTGGGGAGGTAAACTTTTGTCTCCTGCCATAGGAAGAGGAGGACCCACTGCCAATGCCGGATGGACTGGAGGATTGTGGAATTTCACTATGGGACAGCTCAGTCCTAGTACTGCCACTACCTCCTTCTGTTGAAGTGGCGCTTCTGCTGGATGTCGGATGCTGCCGGGCCTTCGCTGTTGAAAAAATTGGAGCTGGTGTTACTGTGGGTGTTGAGTGTGTAGGAGTTATGCGTGGTACCTGCTCATCAGTCATTGCAGCATTTCTGGATAGGGTGAAAATGTTGGTCTCTACATCCTCTGCACCAGGAATAACGCTTGTGATGATGACAGTGTTAGACCCGTCTTTATCACCAGCAGTATCCTGCTCACCTACATCGACCTCCATAAGTTCAAGCCTGCCTGGAAACTTCCTTTTTCCTAGCATGGTCTTCTTGGGATGTCTCTCCTTTGAATGCGCAGATAGTTGTGGCTGCCAATCCGTATCAAGGTCATCGGAAGGGATGCTTTGCGAAGAACTCGATGCACTAACCCTCCTTTCCCTTGGTGAATTCAAAGGAAATAGATCACCTACAGAAGTGGCTTCCTCTTCTTCTTGCTCGGAAGGAGGCTCTACTTCCTGAACTGCCCCGACTTCGGGAGGAACAACTACTACTATTTGGTGCGGAGATGGTGGTTGTTGTTCTTGAGGAAGTACTATTGCGGGCTGGGGTTTTTCAACAACAACTGTTGCGGGCGGTGGTTGTGGTTGTTCAACAACTGTTGCGGGAAGTGGTTGTGGTTGTGGGTGAACAACTCCTATTGCGGGCGGTGGTTGTGGTTGTTGAACATCTACTGCTGGCGGTGGTTGTTGAGCACTTCCATCTTGCGTGGATTGTGTACTACTTTGAGACAGCGATAAGTTTAGTTCTGGCTCAGTATCACTGCTCGCAAGCAGAAGGCTGGCTACCTCTTCGACCCTCATCATGTGCTTGGAACTGGGATGCTGGCTTGCCCCCACTAATGCAGATGTGCTGGTCCCAGCTTGCACCCCAGACCCCGCTGCTGCAGGCGTACCTTTTGGGGTGCCAAAAAAGGTTTTGGGGTCCATACCAGACTTAAGTGACACTTCCTTCTGCTGTTCCTTCTTCGCAGCAACTTTCTTTGTGGTGGAGGACCTGGTAGCTTTCTTAGGGCCCATCTTCTTCTGATGTCAGTCAGCTCACAGCAGCACAAATTGCAGAGATGTCTGGTCAGATGAGTCACACACCACACGTGGCGTACAACTGAAGGACGTCCGTCTGGCAGTAGAACGAGCGATGGATGAAAAAACAACCAGCACCTCCTCAGTCTTTTTTGTGCACCTACAAGTAAAGAAGGCAGAACAACATCAGTCAAACAAGCAGTAAGGCAACATGAACAATTGAAAGACACACAGGTCAATGTATAAAAGACAAAACAGAAGACTAATAATACCAGTCCAGCAGCACCACAGCTCAAAGGCCACATGAAGTCCAGAAAGAACCAATAAAGTCAAGCAGGCCTATAGATACCAATATGGACAGAAAAACGAGGATGCCTGCTGCACATGACAGGTTAATGTGCAAGGAATAAATAGCCCATGGCTAAGACAGAGGTTGTAAACCTAATACCGCAAAAACACATACAAAGAAACCCCTGCCCATGCTCCCAAAACAACAACCAAATGACAAATTCTGTTTTTTTGGGTGCACAAGAAAGACCTGCAACATTTTTGAGAAACTTTTATGCAACTCGGGACATATTGTCCGCGAGAATGCTAAATCGGCATGTTCGGCAGCGCGAACGGAATAAAAAGTCGTGTTCGCGTTCCCGAGCAAGTACATTGAGTGCGCGAACAAGACAAAAAATGTAAGTTCACGTGCTCACACTGTGCGAAGTTACCAAAACTACCCAAGCTGTATTCCTAGGGTTACCTAATGGCAGAAATTGACAGAGTATTTAAAGTTTAAACACACCCAAAACCAGAAATACCCCACACATAAAAATAAGATTTTCTATATCAATCCAAGACATCCATGATTTTCACATTAAGGGTACACCACAAAAACAGTTGATTAACTTTCATGACCCTACTATGAGTAGTACCTATGGCCTACTGCCAGAGTAGGCCACAAGGTTGGAGGCCTATGCCTATGGCAAAAGCACAAAGGAAGGACACACAAAATGGCCGCCGACATAGGGCCTGGCCACCAACAACAACATGGCAAAATCACAAAGGATGTATACACAAAATGGCCTCCACCACATGGCCTGTCCACCAACAACAACATGGCAAAATAAATCACAAAGGAAGCCTACACAAAAGGATCACCACCATAGGGCCTGGCCACCAACAACAACATGGACAACTTTACAAAATGGCCTCCACCACATGGCCTGGCCACCAACAACAACATGGCAAAATAAATCACAAAGGAAGCATACACAAAATGGCCGCCACCACATGGCCTGGCCACCAACAACAACATGGCAAAATCACAAAGGATGTATACACAAAATGGCCTCCACCACATGGCCTGGCCACCAACAACGACATGGCAAAATAAATCACAAAGGAAGCATACACAAAAAGATCACCACCATAGGGCCTGGCCACCAACAACAACATGGACAACTTTACAAAATGGCCTCCACCACATGGCCTGGCCACCAACAACAACATGGCAAAATAAATCACAAAGGAAGCATACACAAAATGGCCGCCACCACATGGCCTGGCCACCAACAACAACATGACAAGAAAGAGAAGACAGACAATATTGCCTATGGCAAAGGGACAATGCTTTGCTTCAGAAAATGGACACACCACACCACCGCCCAAATTGGTCACCCCACCCCAAAAAAAAAAAAAAAATTACATAGAGGACAGAAAATGGAAGTGGTCCATGCTCCAAAAAGAGAAAACTACAACCAAAATGACAACATAACATAAATGAGGACTTTTTAGGTGCACAAGAAAGACCTGCAACATTTTTGAGAAACTTTTATGCAACTCGGGACATATTGTCCGCGAGAATGCTAAATCGGCATGTTCGGCAGCGCGAACGGATTGAAAAGTCGTGTTCGCGTTCCCGAGCAAGTACATTGAGTGCGCGAACAAGACAAAAAATGTAAGTTCACGTGCTCACACTGTGCGAAGTTACCAAAACTACCCAAGCTGTATTCCTAGGGTTACCTAATGGCAGAAATTGACAGAGTATTTAAAGTTTAAACACACCCAAAACCAGAAATACCCCACACATAAAAATAAGATTTTCTATATCAATCCAAGCCATCCATGATTTTCACATTAAGGGTACACCACAAAAACAGTTGATTAACTTTCATGACCCTATGAGTAGTACCCATGGCCTACTGCCAGAGTAGGCCACAAGGTTGGAGGCCTATGGCAAGAGCAAAGTGGCTGGAAACATTAAATGGCCGCCAACACATGGCCAGGCCAACCACAGAAAGTTAATACAATGAACTCATGCATGCCTACACACTAACTACATGGGGTACTAGGGTCAGATATTGGCTTAAAAATTAGAAACATTTTAACTTCCACAAAATGCAATGTTAGAAAAAAATTACAATTTGGGACCTCATGAAAGTACAGGCCTCCATCAATAATTTCATTCCAGGATTGAATACTGTAGTTAAAAAAAAAATCAAATCAAACAAGCACAAGTCTACATCACTCATACATTACACAAACTTACTTGAAAAAGAGAATTCCAATTCAAAAAGTCCTCATTAAATCCAAGGTAAATCAGTAATGCAGCCAACACAGACAGAAAGTGATCCTTCCAGCTCAAAATCCAAAGGAAAGTGAGCACCACATGGACAAAGCACTGGGAGGAGCCTGGTGGACAGGAACAGGAAGTTGTAAACTCAAGAGCCCTTCCTCCTTACTCTGCAAAACAAGAGTAGAAACAAAAAGAGGGGTCCTTCCCCCCTAAAAATAAAGCCAAAGGTACAACTTTAAGGTTTTTTGCTTTTTTTTCCTAACCAAAATGGTAATTTATTATGGTTTTAACATGCTCGCGAGTTATTCTGTGCAAGAATGCAGTTTCTGCGTGTTCGGCAACTCGATCTTACCAAAAAGCATCCTCGCGCATCCTTATGACGCTATCTCGCATCAAAATGACGTTATCGCGTTCGCACAGTCGCACGGGACTGTGCGAGAGTGTTTCCAAACATGGTGGCACAAGCGACCAGGAAAAAACGAACGCAGAACGAAGGTAAGCCATTGCCGCGCACGCGATAATGTTATTCAGCACGCGAGAACTACGCTACGCACCGGATCGCGGAGTTATCGACAGCTACGCGTTCTCCGCGGAACGCGGAGCTGCCGAAACTCCGCAAGCTCCGCGAACGGAGCGTAGTTCTTCGCCCAGGGTTAATAAAAACAGAGGTACTGGTAATAGGAGGAAGAGACACTATGTGGACAAAGGACTGGTGGCCCGCTAGTTTGGGACCCCTACCTAATCCTAGTAAAGAAGCGAAGAACTTGGGTGTCTGGATAGACAACAAGCTCTCGTATGACAGCCATGTAAAAAAAACGGTAGGCAAGTGCTTTGGAGTCATGAAAACTCTTAACCGCATCCTGGATCTGCTCCCCCTGAACTCCAGGCGGACCATGACTCAGGCACTTGTTACCTCCCGAATAGACTATGGCAATGTACTGCTGTTGGGAACAACGGATAAAAACATCAGAAAACTGCAAGTCCTGCAAAATTCAGCTGCACGCCTTGTGCTGAGACTTCCCCGTAGGGCTCCTTCCAAACCCTCCTTGGCCTCCCTCCACTGGCTACCCATTGGACAGAGGATACTATTCAAAGCTCTCCTGTGGTGTCACAGGATCATCCATCAAAAAGCCCCCTCTTATATGTCCGACTTAGCTATACCCTACGAGCCGAATAGGTCCCTTCGCTCCGAGGGAATGGGGCTGCTTAAAACATCACGCATAAAAAAAGCCAGGATGGGAGGCAAGTCCTTCCGCACTCTGGCGGCTAGGAAATGGAACGCCCTCCCCACACCCATCAGGTTAGAAAATAATGAGGCCTCCTTCAGGAAACTGCTAAAGACCCATTTGTTCACCTGTTAATCAGCCTGTTCTCCTTGGTTCTGGTTATGATTCTTTCTCCACAGCGCGGGGACACGCCGGGAGGCGTCACCAGGCGCTTTATAAGCCCCTTTAAAAATAATAATAATAATAATCTGAGGGAGACACGTCCGGCGCCACTGAATCTCGCTCTGTCACTAGGGCATGTCCCAGCCCTCTGCTGCATGGCCTGGCAGCTGAAGATCTGAGGGAGACACGTCCGACGTCACTGAATCTCGCTCTGTCACTAGGGCATGTCCCAGGCCTCTGCTGCATGGCCTGGCACCTGAAGATCAGAGGGAGACACGTCCGACGCCACTGAATCTCGCTCTGTCACTAGGGCATGTCCCAGCCCTCTGCTGCATGGCCTGGCAGCTGAAGATCTGAGGGAGACACGTCCGACGTCACTGAATCTCGCTCTGTCACTAGGGCATGTCCCAGCCCTCTGCTGCATGGCCTGGCAGCTGAAGATCTGAGGGAGACACGTCCGACGCCACTGAATCTCGCTCTGTCACTAGGGCATGTCCCAGCCCTCTGCTGCATGGCCTGGCAGCTGAAGATCTGAGGGAGACACGTCCGACGTCACTGAATCTCGCTCTGTCACTAGGGCATGTCCCAGGCCTCTGCTGCATGGCCTGGCACCTGAAGATCAGAGGGAGACACGTCCGACGCCACTGAATCTCGCTCTGTCACTAGGGCATGTCCCAGGCCTCTGCTGCATGGCCTGGCACCTGAAGATCAGAGGGAGACACGTCCTATGTCACTGAATCTCGCTCTGTCACTAGGGCATGTCCCAGCCCTCTGCTGCATGGCCTGGCAGCTGAAGATCAGAGGGAGACATGTCCGACGTCACTGAATCTCGCTCTGTCACTAGGGCATGTCCCCGGCCTCTGCTGCATGGCCTGGCAGCTGAAGATCAGAGGGAGACACGTCCGACGTCACTGAATCTCGCTCTGTCACTAGGGCATGTCCCAGCCCTCTGCTGCATGGCCTGGCAGCTGAAGATCAGAGGGAGACACGTCCGACGTCACTGAATCTCGCTCTGTCACTAGGGCATGTCCCAGCCCTCTGCTGCATGGCCTGGCAGCTGAAGATCTGAGGGAGACACGTCCGACGTCACTGAATCTCGCTCTGTCACTAGAGCATGTCCCAGGCCTCTGCTGCATGGCCTGGCACCTGAAGATCAGAGGGAGACACGTCCGACGCCACTGAATCTCGCTCTGTCACTTGGGCATGTCCCAGCCCTCTGCTGCATGGCCTGGCAGCTGAAGATCTGAGGGAGACACGTCCGACGTCACTGAATCTCGCTCTGTCACTAGGGCATGTCCCCGGCCTCTGCTGCATGGCCTGGCAGCTGAAGATCAGAGGGAGACACGTCCGACGTCACTGAATCTCGCTCTGTCACTAGGGCATGTCCCAGCCCTCTGCTGCATGGCCTGGCAGCTGAAGATCAGAGGGAGACACGTCCGACGTCACTGAATCTCGCTCTTTCACTAGGGCATGTCCCAGCCCTCTGCTGCATGGCCTGGCAGCTGAAGATCTGAGGGAGACACGTCCGACGTCACTGAATCTCGCTCTGTCACTAGGGCATGTCCCAGGCCTCTGCTGCATGGCCTGGCAGCTGAAGATCAGAGGGAGACACGTCCGACGTCACTGAATCTTGCTCTGTCACTAGGGCATGTCCCAGCCCTCTGCTGCATGGCCTGGCAGCTGAAGATCTGAGGGAGACACGTCCGACGCCACTGAATCTCGCTCTGTCACTAGGGCATGTCCCAGCTCTCTGCTGCATGGCCTGGCAGCTGAAGATCAGAGGGAGACACGTCCGACGCCACTGAATCTCGCTCTGTCACTAGGGCATGTCCCAGCCCTCTGCTGCATGGCCTGGCAGCTGAAGATCAGAGGGAGACACGTCCGACGCCACTGAATCTCGCTCTGTCACTAGGGCATGTCCCAGGCCTCTACTGCATGGCCTGGCAGCTGAAGATCAGAGGGAGACACGTCCGACGCCACTGAATCTCGCTCTGTCACTAGGGCATGTCCCAGCCCTCTGCTGCATGGCCTGGCAGCTGAAGATCAGAGGGAGACACGTCCGACGTCACTGAATCTCGCTCTGTCACTAGGGCATGTCCCCGGCCTCTGCTGCATGGCCTGGCAGCTGAAGATCAGAGGGAGACACGTCCGACGTCACTGAATCTCGCTCTGTCACTAGGGCATGTCCCAGCCCTCTGCTGCATGGCCTGGCAGCTGAAGATCAGAGGGAGACACGTCCGACGTCACTGAATCTCGCTCTTTCACTAGGGCATGTCCCAGCCCTCTGCTGCATGGCCTGGCAGCTGAAGATCTGAGGGAGACACGTCCGACGTCACTGAATCTCGCTCTGTCACTAGGGCATGTCCCAGGCCTCTGCTGCATGGCCTGGCAGCTGAAGATCAGAGGGAGACACGTCCGACGTCACTGAATCTCGCTCTGTCACTAGGGCATGTCCCAGCCCTCTGCTGCATGGCCTGGCAGCTGAAGATCTGAGGGAGACACGTCCGACGCCACTGAATCTCGCTCTGTCACTAGGGCATGTCCCAGCTCTCTGCTGCATGGCCTGGCAGCTGAAGATCAGAGGGAGACACGTCCGACGCCACTGAATCTCGCTCTGTCACTAGGGCATGTCCCAGCCCTCTGCTGCATGGCCTGGCAGCTGAAGATCAGAGGGAGACACGTCCGACGCCACTGAATCTCGCTCTGTCACTAGGGCATGTCCCAGCCCTCTACTGCATGGCCTGGCAGCTGAAGATCAGAGGGAGACACGTCCGACGCCACTGAATCTCGCTCTGTCACTAGGGCATGTCCCAGCCCTCTGCTGCATGGCCTGGCAGCTGAAGATCAGAGGGAGACACGTCCGACGTCACTGAATCTCGCTCTGTCACTAGGGCATGTCCCCGGCCTCTGCTGCATGGCCTGGCAGCTGAAGATCAGAGGGAGACACGTCCGACGTCACTGAATCTCGCTCTGTCACTAGGGCATGTCCCAGCCCTCTGCTGCATGGCCTGGCAGCTGAAGATCAGAGGGAGACACGTCCGACGTCACTGAATCTCGCTCTTTCACTAGGGCATGTCCCAGCCCTCTGCTGCATGGCCTGGCAGCTGAAGATCTGAGGGAGACACGTCCGACGTCACTGAATCTCGCTCTGTCACTAGGGCATGTCCCAGGCCTCTGCTGCATGGCCTGGCAGCTGAAGATCAGAGGGAGACACGTCCGACGTCACTGAATCTCGCTCTGTCACTAGGGCATGTCCCAGCCCTCTGCTGCATGGCCTGGCAGCTGAAGATCTGAGGGAGACACGTCCGACGCCACTGAATCTCGCTCTGTCACTAGGGCATGTCCCAGCTCTCTGCTGCATGGCCTGGCAGCTGAAGATCAGAGGGAGACACGTCCGACGCCACTGAATCTCGCTCTGTCACTAGGGCATGTCCCAGCCCTCTGCTGCATGGCCTGGCAGCTGAAGATCAGAGGGAGACACGTCCGACGCCACTGAATCTCGCTCTGTCACTAGGGCATGTCCCAGCCCTCTACTGCATGGCCTGGCAGCTGAAGATCAGAGGGAGACACGTCCGACGCCACTGAATCTCGCTCTGTCACTAGGGCATGTCCCAGCCCTCTGCTGCATGGCCTGGCAGCTGAAGATCAGAGGGAGACACGTCCGACGTCACTGAATCTCGCTCTGTCACTAGGGCATGTCCCAGCCCTCTGCTGCATGGCCTGGCAGCTGAAGATCAGAGGGAGACACGTCCGACGCCACTGAATCTCGCTCTGTCACTAGGGCATGTCCCAGCCCTCTGCTGCATGGCCTGGCAGCTGAAGATCAGAGGGAGACACGTCCGACGCCACTGAATCTTGCTCTGTCACTAGGGCATGTCCCAGCCCTCTGCTGCATGGCCTGGCACCTGAAGATCAGAGGGAGACACGTCCTATGTCACTGAATCTCGCTCTGTCACTAGGGCATGTCCCAGCCCTCTGCTGCATGGCCTGGCAGCTGAAGATCAGAGGGAGACACGTCCGACGCCACTGAATCTCGCTCTGTCACTAGGGCATGTCCCAGCCCTCTGCTGCATGGCCTGGCAGCTGAAGATCTGAGGGAGACACGTCCGACGCCACTGAATCTCGCTCTGTCACTAGGGCATGTCCCAGCCCTCTGCTGCATGGCCTGGCACCTGAAGATCAGAGGGAGACACGTCCGACGCCACTGAATCTTGCTCTGTCACTAGGGCATGTCCCAGCCCTCTGCTGCATGGCCTGGCAGCTGAAGATCTGAGGGAGACACATCCGACGCCACTGAATCTCGCTCTGTCACTAGGGCATGTCCCAGCCCTCTGCTGCATGGCCTGGCAGCTGAAGATCTGAGGGAGACACGTCCGACGCCACTGAATCTCGCTCTGTCACTAGGGCATGTCCCAGCCCTCTGCTGCATGGCCTGGCAGCTGAAGATCTGAGGGAGACACGTCCGACGTCACTGAATCTCGCTCTGTCACTAGGGCATGTCCCAGGCCTCTGCTGCATGGCCTGGCACCTGAAGATCAGAGGGAGACACGTCCGACGCCACTGAATCTCGCTCTGTCACTAGGGCATGTCCCAGGCCTCTGCTGCATGGCCTGGCACCTGAAGATCTGAGGGAGACACGTCCGACGTCACTGAATCTTGCTCTGTCACTAGGGCATGTCCCAGCCCTCTGCTGCATGGCCTGGCACCTGAAGATCAGAGGGAGACACGTCCTATGTCACTGAATCTCGCTCTGTCACTAGGGCATGTCCCAGCCCTCTGCTGCATGGCCTGGCAGCTGAAGATCAGAGGGAGACACGTCCGACGCCACTGAATCTCGCTCTGTCACTAGGGCATGTCCCAGCCCTCTGCTGCATGGCCTGGCAGCTGAAGATCTGAGGGAGACACGTCCGACGCCACTGAATCTCGCTCTGTCACTAGGGCATGTCCCAGCCCTCTGCTGCATGGCCTGGCAGCTGAAGATCAGAGGGAGACACGTCCGACGCCACTGAATCTCGCTCTGTCACTAGGGCATGTCCCAGCCCTCTGCTGCATGGCCTGGCAGCTGAAGATCTGAGGGAGACACGTCCGACGTCACTGAATCTCGCTCTGTCACTAGGGCATGTCCCAGCCCTCTGCTGCATGGCCTGGCAGCTGAAGATCAGAGGGAGACACGTCCGACGTCACTGAATCTCGCTCTTTCACTAGGGCATGTCCCAGCCCTCTGCTGCATGGCCTGGCAGCTGAAGATCAGAGGGAGACACGTCCGACGCCACTGAATCTCGCTCTGTCACTAGGGCATGTCCCAGCCCTCTGCTGCATGGCCTGGCAGCTGAAGATCAGAGGGAGACACGTCCGACGTCACTGAATCTCGCTCTGTCACTAGGGCATGTCCCAGCCCTCTGCTGCATGGCCTGGCAGCTGAAGATCAGAGGGAGACACGTCCGACGCCACTGAATCTCGCTCTGTCACTAGGGCATGTCCCAGCCCTCTGCTGCATGGCCTGGCAGCTGAAGATCTGAGGGAGACACGTCTGACGTCACTGAATCTCGCTCTGTCACTAGGGCATGTCCCAGCCCTCTGCTGCATGGCCTGGCACCTGAAGATCAGAGGGAGACACGTCCGACGCCACTGAATCTCGCTCTGTCACTAGGGCATGTCCCAGCCCTCTGCTGCATGGCCTGGCAGCTGAAGATCTGAGGGAGACACGTCCGACGTCACTGAATCTCGCTCTGTCACTAGGGCATGTCCCAGCCCTCTGCTGCATGGCCTGGCAGCTGAAGATCAGAGGGAGTCACGTCCGACGTCACTGAATCTCGCTCTTTCACTAGGGCATGTCCCAGCCCTCTGCTGCATGGCCTGGCACCTGAAGATCAGAGGGAGACACGTCCGACGTCACTGAATCTCGCTCTGTCACTAGGGCATGTCCCAGCCCTCTGCTGCATGGCCTGGCAGCTGAAGATCAGAGGGAGACACGTCCGACGCCACTGAATCTCGCTCTGTCACTAGGGCATGTCCCAGCCCTCTGCTGCATGGCCTGGCAGCTGAAGATCTGAGGGAGACACGTCCGACGTCACTGAATCTCGCTCTGTCACTAGGGCATGTCCCAGCCCTCTGCTGCATGGCCTGGCAGCTGAAGATCAGAGGGAGACACGTCCGACGTCACTGAATCTCGCTCTGTCACTAGGGCATGTCCCAGCCCTCTGCTGCATGGCCTGGCAGCTGAAGATCAGAGGGAGACAAGTCCGACGCCACTGAATCTCGCTCTGTCACTAGGGCATGTCCCAGCCCTCTGCTGCATGGCCTGGCAGCTGAAGATCAGAGGGAGACACGTCCGACGCCACTGAATCTCGCTCTGTCACTAGGGCATGTCCCAGCCCTCTGCTGCATGGCCTGGCAGCTGAAGATCAGAGGGAGACACGTCGGACGCCACTGAATCTCGCTCTGTCACTAGGGCATGTCCCAGCTCTCTGCTGCATGGCCTGGCAGCTGAAGATCAGAGGGAGACACGTCCGACGTCACTGAATCTCGCTCTGTCACTAGGGCATGTCCCAGCCCTCTGCTGCATGGCCTGGCAGCTGAAGATCTGAGGGAGACATGTCCGACGTCACTGAATCTCGCTCTGTCACTAGGGCATGTCCCCGGCCTCTGCTGCATGGCCTGGCAGCTGAAGATCAGAGGGAGACACGTCCGACGCCACTGAATCTCGCTCTGTCACTAGGGCATGTCCCAGCCCTCTGCTGCATGGCCTGGCAGCTGAAGATCTGAGGGAGACACGTCCGACGTCACTGAATCTCGCTCTGTCACTAGGGCATGTCCCAGCCCTCTGCTGCATGGCCTGGCACCTGAAGATCAGAGGGAGACACGTCCAACGCCACTGAATCTCGCTCTGTCACTAGGGCATGTCCCAGCCCTCTGCTGCATGGCCTGGCAGCTGAAGATCAGAGGGAGACACGTCCGACGCCACTGAATCTCGCTCTGTCACTAGGGCATGTCCCAGCCCTCTGCTGCATGGCCTGGCAGCTGAAGATCAGAGGGAGACACGTCCGACGCCACTGAATCTCGCTCTGTCACTAGGGCATGTCCCAGCCCTCTGCTGCATGGCCTGGCAGCTGAAGATCTGAGGGAGACACGTCCGACGTCACTGAATCTCGCTCTGTCACTAGGGCATGTCCCAGCCCTCTGCTGCATGGCCTGGCAGCTGAAGATCATAGGGAGACACGTCCGACGTCACTGAATCTCGCTCTTTCACTAGGGCATGTCCCAGCCCTCTGCTGCATGGCCTGGCAGCTGAAGATCAGAGGGAGACACGTCCGACGCCACTGAATCTCGCTCTGTCACTAGGGCATGTCCCAGCCCTCTGCTGCATGGCCTGGCACCTGAAGATCAGAGGGAGACACGTCCGACGCCACTGAATCTCGCTCTGTCACTAGGGCATGTCCCAGCCCTCTGCTGCATGGCCTGGCAGCTGACCCCCACTCCTGAATCTCCTTTCCAGCTAGGAACAACTGAAGCCAAGAACACTGCATGCTCCAGAAATGATGTACCTTGGGGCAGAGCACTTCCTTGGGATACTTTTTCGTTGATGCTAGCTTGCTTTGTGATTGTTTACAGCAGTAGTCATCCATGCTACAATATATGGCCATAAAATACTTCTCTTCACTGCCCGTCTGGAGCTTGGGACAGTAACTTATCTTTCAAGCCCTCCCACCCTCTCCTCAGAGTAAACTTAGATTCAAGCCCTGGGCAGATGTTGTGAACAAAGTCAGAGTGGGTGGTGTGTTAGAATGACTGCATCCTGTGGAGGAGAGAACCGACCCCTCCCCTCTGGAAGCTTTTGCCACCTCACCATGGATAGCTGCACCCTTGGGAGTCAGAGGTCTTATCTCAGAAAGTAACTCCTTACTTCTTTTACAGGATGGCGCTGATGTATTCCCTGGCAGTGTTTTTCGCCATGGTTCTTGCGGCTCGTGGACAGAACGCCACATGCGGGCCTTGCGGGGCATCAGGTAGGAAGCCACCTTGCGTGTTTCTTCTACTCTGGGAGGTGGTGAGCAATGTATGGGATAAGAAAATAAAGGCGGTCCAGGCAGGCCTCACTCATCTCAGAATGACTCATTTTACAAATAAATACAGGTGATAAATGAGTAACAGCTTGTACTATAGAGCTGAGTCCATCGATATCCAGGGCATTGCCAAAGACCACATGAACAGTGTCAAATGTGAAAAAGTCTGCTTTAATGCGACAGATGAGTGGATTTCACTGAAACAACCCTTGGCATTATGCCGTACGAACTAGCATTGAACCCTGTCCTCACTTGTCTTTAAGAGAACCTACCCATCCACCTCCCCCTCCCAAATAACCCATATCACGTCTTCACTCCCAACTTCATGCATTCGACCATCACTGCGCATGCTCAAACTGTTGCCTTCCTCTTGCCTTCCAACTCCCTTCTCTCTCAAATGAATCTCAAACTCACCAATTTTCTTAAAATGATTTGAAAAGTTGTAAAATTCCAAATGACACCTGAACAAACTCCGCGTTTTTCTGCTCTCCCCAAACCTTAGCAAGGGAAGTGCAACAACTCTTTCCTAGCACCATGCGACTGAAGCAGATAGAGCTCCATCCCAAAGACAGCCAGATGCACACCATCATCCCTAAGAAAAGGGAAGAATCTCATGCCTAATGCCAGGATGCTCCAGCAAGAAAAACCCCTTTAACTCTGCAAACCCTGGTCATTTCCCTATTAAACTTCCTCAGTTCTTTGTCAATAGCCCCTGGTTTCTTGGTGCCTCTCCACTCCCTAAGGGGCAAAAGCTCAGTCCAAACCACCTTTTTATTCCCATAAGGTCCTCTTTTGTACATTTCAATAGGGCAAAACCTTTCCTGTTCATGAGACTATTCTCTCCTAAATGCATAACTAGCAAATGTAGGCAAGCGGGCGCGCTCCTCATCAGTTCTAACTTTCATAGGGCTTTGTGCCAATACATTACACCTTTACCGAACCATTTTTTTTGCACCGTCAGGTTATCAAACCCCAGTTGCTTTCCAAATTTCTATCATTCGGCATGATGGACTGTCCATTTTATGAAGGAATGCCCTAAATCATGACAGGTCCTGCAATGCATCCTGCAACAAACAAAAACATTACTCTTAGCCACCATTCTGCAGTGTCAATCCCAAATGTACATACCTCTTATAACAGTCTGACATTCACCTCCCCAAACGCTGACTCAAGGCAGCAGACCAACCCCGGACTTCCGCTGCTGTCACCAAACCAATACAAAATGAGTGAGTACCAAGTTAACCACGTTGCAAACAACGCCTTTCTCATTACTCCCAGAACTTGCGATGCCAAGTTATCAAGCGGAAAAACCTCCCTTTGTCTGCTCCCCCCTCAAAAAACTACTCCCACAAGCACAGAGGGCAAATCTTCTCATATGTGTAGCTCTGTAAATTGGCACATTTTACTCTACCAGAGTGATCAGTCTTCCGCCTGGGGGGCCACACCTGAACCCCTCCCTCCAAAACCTAATGTCTTCCCCCTGAAGTTCCTCTTTCCACTTCAAACCCCAAAAAACAACCACACCATGACCACAGAGAACAATAAAAACTCCTGTGCATCCACACACCTCCGGAAGCATCCTCAATAATCCCTTAAAAATGCACACCATCTCTGCACTCTGTCTCTTCTTCCGCTTTCCTGCACTCTGGCCTCTAATATATTATTTCCCATCTCACCTGTTGACTGTGTATTATAGACGGTTTGTTCAGAACTATGGGATAATAGTGCCCCCTGACAGAACTCACCTATAAAAAGCAGCCCAAGAAAGTCAATTAAACCCCAGAGTGTCAGAAGGCCTTTGACACTTTGAAAAAGGCTCTATGTTTAGCCCCAGTGTTACTGCCCCCTCCGACAACAGAATGGAATTTATAGTTTAGGCCGATGCTTAAGAACAAGTTTGGTGCAGTGTTGGCACAAGTAAATGAAATGGGCCTTTGTCAGCCATTTGCCTTCATCAGCAGGCAACGTCTCCCTAGAGAAAACGGAGATGGAAGCCTTTGCTGTGGTCTGGTCCCTGAAGAAGTTGAGGCCAAACCTGTTTGGCACTCACTTCCGTGTTCAAACTGAACACAGACCTCTCAGATGTCTCATGCAGAAGAGGGAGAAAATCCTAAACTGTTGAGGTGGACAATTTCACTGCAGGGGATCAAGTTCACAGTGGTACACAGACCTGGGACTGACGTGTCAAAGCAGGTGAACTCCCCATGTTTTTTCACTTAGCTGATAAGGGCTCCCAGAGTGTAGGTTAGTTACCCATCACCTTTCATTTGAGGGGTCTGTGTGAGAAAGTCATCCTTTTTTCCCTGATCACCCCCAATTTTTGACTGACACTGGTGGTAACTGACTCTGATTGTGCCCTTGGCTTTGCTAACCAGACCCAGGGCCAGTGCTCTGGTTAAATGGTATATGGTAATTAGGTGTAATTATAATTGGTACTGACAGACTTTTTGTAAGTCTCTAGTATATAATAGGGCATGTAGGCTTAGAGGCCCAGTAGATTTAAAACACTTAAGTGTGTACTGTTAAGGTACCTACTGTCATTTTAAAAGCCATTGCTGCCTCGAAGGCTGCTTTAAAAATAACATTATATGCAAATGTAACTTTGAAATTATAAAAGTACTTCCAGAGACTCAAACGACCTTATTTTTATATTTGAGTCTCCCCGGAAGGTTTCCCATAGGTGCCCTAGTGGAGGGTGCCTTGTAGCTATGAGCATGGACATTATAAAATATATTTTATATGCCCCAATGACAGAAAATCTGCTAAATTCAGTTTTCCCTATTGTAGTAAATTAGCTTGACAGGCTAACATGGGAATACTTTATTAAAGTATAAATATATCCTGGAGTTAGCTACAAATCTATTTCAAAGTATCAAAATGACAGTTACGATAAATCTAACAACTTGCCACTGTTAGATTTATAATAACTATTACACAAAATAAGTTATAGAACTTTCTTTTCTGTGAGCCAAAATCCAGCCTTCCAGCAGCCCTCTCCTAATTGGCCAGCTTTACCAGGCTGAGCCAAGCTGTCTTAATGAGGTGTCAAGCAGCCTGACTAGGGACAAAGGACATCCTGTGAGAGGAGATCTGCAGTTGCAGAGCTAAAGGCAGAATGGGGTAGAGAAGCCAAACTGCCCTTCAAAGGATGAAGGGCAGTTTAAGATAGCACACGCTCACCCCCACTACCTGCACCCCCAGCGAGACAGGAGTCCCAATAATTGGATTAGCAGAGGGGCTGGAAGGAAAGTGTTAAACAAACTTAGCCACACCAGACCAGTGGGTTGGCTAAGCCAGCTCTAACCCTTCAGGAGAGAGTTTCTCCATTTTGGATTTTGCATGAATATTGTTTTCTGGGACAATAAAATGGCACACTTTGGAGGAAGTGGTCATACCTAAGGGTGGCACCCTGCATGTCATTGGTCAAGGGTGTCCCCCTGCTTGGCTCTCAGAAACACTGGATAAATATGGGGGAGCTGCACAGCAACTGAGATCCTTATCTGAAGAAGGGCTGCCCTGCTAAACCTTTTGGAGGAAGTAGTCATACCTAATGTGGCACTCTGGATGCCATTAGTCAGGGGTGCTCCCCTGCTTGATGCCCAGGGACACTGGATAAATATGGGGGAGCTGCAAGGCAACTGAGATCCCTGCCTGAAAGAAACATGAAGAAAAAGGGATGCTCTGCTGAACCCCTGGCCTGCACCAGGAGGACTGCATTCACAAGGACTGCACCTGCTGCACACTTTGGGCTCTAGCAAAAGAAGGACTTTGCCTGACTCTAAAAGCGTAAGGCGTGAACTCCCAGAAAGCAACAGGTGAAAAGAGGTCCTTCTGTATCACCACCACCAAGAAGAACCCAGCTGGACAGCATCTAGTGGATTTTAAAGGTGTTGGCCAGGTGGATTGTGGGAAACGTAGTCCCAATATCCCAAGGAGAAACTCAGAGCTTCAGGAACCTTGCGTTGGTGTTGTGGACCCTTTTGAACTGAAGAAAGATTTTATGGAAGAAGATCTAGAAGTTTGAGCAACTTTTATAAAAAACTCAATGAGTTGAATGACCCATTGTTGAGAGTCAAGCCGCCGTTGTCGAACCGCTATCCAGCCTGACTTTCAGGTACGTCCGGCTGAAAGACCCGGAGCTCTTGACATCGACAAGACTTCCAGAATTTTCACTGATGCCTCGAGCTGAAGCAAGCCGCCGTGATAAACTTAAAACCAGGCCTGAAGAGGTGCCTCACTCATTGACAAGCAAAAAGCTCCAGAAAAATGATTAAGTGTAAAAGTAAAAACTTGACAGAGACCTCCTACTCAGTGTAGCTGACCTGTGCTCCATAGCGGTGGACCTCAACTTTGCATTTGTCCCAGTCAAGCACGATCAGATGTCTCAAGCTGTTGCAATTTGTTTTTAGGCACTAGAAAACATTTAAACACTAAACATTTATCTCTCTGTTTCCCCACATTGGATTTTGTTTGTTTGGGTGCCATTTTAACCTTACACATATTTCCTATTTTTATAAATTGGCTTTGGATTTTTATTATGTGTTGGATCTTACTCATTTAATGTATTAGTCTTTTTAAATGCTTTAAACACCTGTCTCCTAAGTTGAGCCTGCATGCTCGTACCAACTACCAAGAGGTGAGCAAGAGAATAATTTATTGAGACCTTGACAACGATAATGTAGGGCACAATATTTTTGCATCATAATATTTGTTTTCATTTTTAATGTATTCTGATATTTTGTCCAAACACCCCATATTCTGAACTGCACACTGGTGATAATAAGCTGAGGCCTGGAAGGCCCAGGAAATCTAAATAATAATGTCTCAGTAATGGCTCAGTAGTAGTAGACCATCCAGCACTTACCTCGCTAAGGGTGCTGTCCATTCTCCAGTAGTTATTCTGCTGGTATTATTATGCACTTCATTCATTCTTACCTTGCATACTGAAGTAGGCTAACTGTTTTTTGGAATCCTGAAGAACATATACACTCTAACACAAAGACAATCACAGTTCATAAGCACAACATTGATCTCTTTGCACTGTTACTTACTCAAACATGTCTAAGGAGTACCTGAATATCACAAGAGGTACTTTAGGGCACACTAAAGGTGGCAGATTTGATGCCTTCAGCAAGAGTTCACCTCCTGCTTCCCGTAAACACACTGTAGGGAAAACAGCTCTCCTCTAATGTAGCATTAGTGGATATAGAGCCAACCAATAACTATCACAACTGGCTCTTATCAGACTTACTGAGTAGCAGGTGAGAACAAGGTTCCGTGCACTAACTAGCATGATTGACTATATCCAAAGTCATGGTGCTATTAGGCGGAGTTCCAAACTACCCCTGTCCCAACCGCGTCTTCACCATCGGACAGAAATCAGACCCTCCCTCATTGGAGTCATCAACTCGACGTTCAGCTTCGCTGCCTTTCCGGAAACCTGGAAGCACACCGAAGGTAAAGCACTTCTGAAGAAACCCACAGCGGGCCAGTCCGACCTCAAGAACTACTGCCCCATATCGATCCTCCCCTTCCCAGCCAAGGTACTGGAGAAAGCAGTCAACCGCCAGTTTACAGTCTACCTGGAATCCAACCACTTGCTTGACCCCTCCGAATCCGGCTACCCGCTCAAACCACAGCACAGAAACCGCCCACATCAGAGCCATCCTTGACTGCGGTGAGTCTGCAGCCCTGATCCTCCTTGACCTGTCACCTGCCTTTGACACCGTCTCCCACCACCTCCTCATCCAAAGACTTTACCACATTGGCATCTACGGCAACACCTTCAAGATGCTATCCTCTTTTCTCACCGGACACACTTAGAGAATTTGTCTCCCGCCGTACACCTCTGATCCCAAGAGCATCATCTGCGGCCTAGCCCAGGGCTCCTGACTCAGCCCCACACTGTTCAACATCTATATGACTCTGCTGGCACCCATCGTTCACAGCCACGTTTTCAACATCATCTCCTGCGGTTTATCACCCAGCTTATATTCTCCCTCACTAAAGACACGGACACCACCATGGCGAACTTCCAGAACGCCATGACCGACACCGCCAACTGGATGAGAGCCAACTGCCTCCAACGCAACACTGACAAAACCAAAGTTCCACTCTTCGATTTTTTTTTTTTGCATCCCCAAGAAGACGACAGCGCGGAGGAGCAGGGAGGCCGAATTTTAAAGATAAGAAAAAAACTCCAACCAGGAGAACAGCCTGTGGACAAAAGACAAGAAGGAACAGTGTCATTATATGAATTGGCCAAATTCAAAAGCAGAGACTTGGGATATAAGATCAAAAGAAGTTCTTACCCCACCAACGGTGGCTCCTCCGTGCGACTATAAGTCGATATTTTACATATGAGAGCTCAAGGATTTATGATAGACCTGAGCAGTCCAGAGTACGTGTAGTGATGAATTGAAATGAGACTACCATAAAGAAGAAAGAGATTTTTTGGAGTCAAATGTTTTAAAGTCCTGAAGAAGGTGTCAAAAGAAAATAAAGCACCGAAACGCTGCGTCGACTGTTGTTGTAACTTTGACTGTTTTTTTAAGATTTTTTCATTGTATGACCACGCCAGGTGGCGTTTTTAACTGTATGGATGGTACTACTTTTTAGAATGTAACCCAATTGGGAGGGTAATAATAAATTCTATGTTTTTATATGACTTATTTGTTTTAGTACTATATTTAGTTGTGTGTTTAATTGATTCAAGTCGTAGTCCATTAATCCAACCTTGCCTAGTGGGAGATCACCGTAATCCACAGAAAAGATAGAATTTCATCTCTATAAAGTTAGATCGTGTCCATAAATATGTAGTTGGCCATTTCAATTGTGCCAATCTAAAGAGTCAGGGACATTTTACTTTGTCTGTTGGAAAAAAGTAAACCAACCGTTATTTTCGGGTGAGGAGAATTCCCCACTTGAAGCCAACATTCCAGATGAGGGATGGATAAAACATTTTGGAGAAATATACTCTGACCCCAGCAATGATACACAAAGGGGTGACTTCCCTCTTAGAATCAAGGGTTCCACTGTAACCTTTGAGGTCTCGGAAGTGGAAAAAGCGATAGACCTGACCCTAAAAAATAAGGCTCCTGGCCCAGACGGGGTCCCTGCAGATGTATTTAAATGCGCACCGAAATTTTGGTCAAAGATTTTGTGCAATGTTTTTAATGTTCTAAACCAGGATAACATACCGGCCTCGTGGAAAAAAATCGATCATCATCCCCGTCTTCAAGAAGGAAAATAGACAGGACCTGTTATAGACCCATTTCATTAATTGACTCGGGTCATTTTGTTTAAATTGAATGAATGGGTAAACGAAAAAGGGGTCCTGCCAAATGTGCAATATGGATTTAGACCAAAAAGGGGTACTTTAGACCAATGTCTCAACTTACATCTGCTCCTGAATAAATACACCACGGCTAAGGAGGGGTCCATGTACCTGGGGTTCATGGACCTCTCCTCAGCTTTTGACATTGTAAATCGGTCAAAGCTGTGGGAAATTTTACTCAATATTGGTCTTGATAGGGCCCTGGTTAACCTTCTGGCGGACTTACACACGGGACTGTTAGCCTCTATCAGGGTCACCACGGAGGGCCGATGTACCACCCATTTTAAATCAGAAAGGGGGGTCAGGCAATGGTGCATCCTGGCTCCCCTTCTTTTTACGATATATATAAACGCTTTGGAACCCGTACTAAAGGAGGCCACCCTTGACATCCCCTGTGTAGGAGAACTTGGAATACCAGTTCTCCTTTACGCGGATGAAGCTGTTCTTCTTTCGCGGACCGGGGTTGGATTACAACGCCTGTTGGATGTTTTTGAGAATTTTATGGGCTCCTTGGACCTTAAAATGAATGCTAAGAAGTCCCAGATCATGATCATGGGAAAGTGTTCTAGGAAGAAGTACTTTAAGACATTCACCTGTGGAAAAGAAGAACTCTGCAGAGTTACTACATTCCCCTATTTGGGGATAATGTTTGATGAAAGAGGGAACTGGGGACCGCAGTTAAAAAATAGAAACATTTCCCTCGCAAGAACTACTTCTGCTCTCCAGGGTTTTTCTAAACGATTGAGGGCAAGGCCCATAGTAGCTCTAATGAAAATTTATAAAGATAAATGCCTTGCAGTGGCAACTTATGGCAGTTCAATCTGGGGATATTGCTCCCCGGACTGTCTGCAGACTACTGAAAATAAATTTTTAAGATCTGTCCTCTCAGTGCCACAGTCTACTCCCTCATATACTATCCATTCCGAACTTGGGGAAGGTTTTATTTCAGACAGGATAAAAATGGCCCCTCTAATATCTTGGATGAAGACCAGGTTAAATCAGGAGATTCCCCAGAACCATATTATCCTGAAAGACTGTCTACTCTTATTAAAAACAGTTTTGTCAAACTAGGGAGACAATAACATCAAAGGACATTGCACTAATTAAGGGTGCAATGGGACACATGTTAAGTTTGGAAAGGGAAGAACTGGAACTGAAAAAACCTACTGTGAGGGCTAATCTTATCATTTCTAGTCAACCAGGACCTGAAACCTATCTTAAAATAGTGAATCGCCAATATCATAGGTTTCTTTTAACCCGATTCCGTTTCAATATGATCCACTTGAACCTTGGACATTTCCCCATCTGGAGTACCCCAGAAAATGCAACTCTGTGTTCTTGTGACAACTTTTCTACCCAGAACACAATGCATTTCCTGATGTTCTGTGGTCATTATACGGAACTAAGGTTAACATTTTTGGTCCCTATTTTAAAGGAGGCTGGGCTTCTGCAGGTTAAGCCTGCCCTTTTGTACCTGCAACTACTACATATCCCCAGGATTATCTTCCATGTTGCTAGTTTTTTAGTGGGGGCAGTCAGGATTAGAAACAAGAACATGAACGAAAACCCGTAAACGTACGGAAATGAACTGAGCTGAAATCTGGGCTAACTATTCACAATATGACATAGCATTTAAGGATAATTATTATGAAAGATCCATTTTAAATAATCGAAAAAGTTTTTTTAATTTTTTACATTATGATCTCATTGTAGGATATTTTATGAAACTTTTTATGAATTTTATGGAAATTTTAAATGTTTGATATTCTTTTTGTGTAAAATAAATTTTGTATAAATTAATTCTGTTTTTAGTACGCACAATTATTGCAACTGTATTTTATGTTAATTCTGTATTGTACCATTGTCTTTTTATGATATTAATTTATAGAAATAAAGTATTCTGACTGACTGACAGGTGTAATTACAATTGGTACTGACAGACTATTTGTAAGTCTCTAGTATATAATTGGGCATGTAGGTTTAGAGGCCCAGTAGATTTAAAGTACTGTTGAGGTACCTGCTGTCATTTTAAAAGCCATTGCTGCCTCGCAGGCTTCTTTAAAAATAACATTATATGCAAATGTAACTTTGAAATTATAAAAGTACTTCCAGAGACTCAAACGACCGTATTTTTACATTTGAGTCACCCCGGAAGGTTTCCCATAGGTGCCCTAGTGGAGGGTGCCTTGTAACTATGAGCATGTACATTATAAAAGATATTTTATGTGCCCTGATGACAGAAAATCTGCTAAATTCAGTTTTCCCTATTGTAGTGAATTAGCTTGATAGGCTAACATGGGAAAAGTTTATTAAAGTATAAAAATATCCTGGAGTTAGCTAAAAAATCTATTTCAAAGTATCAAAATGACAGTTACGATAAATCTAACAACTTGCCACTGTTAGATTTATAATAACTATTACACAAAATAAGTTATAGAACTTTCTTTTCTGTGAGCCAAAATCCAGCCTTCCAGCAGCCCTCTCCTAATTGGCCAGCTTTACCAGGCTGAGCCAAGCTGTCTTAATGAGGTGTCAAGCAGCCTGACTAGGGACAAAGGACATCCTGTGAGAGGAGATCTGCAGTTGCAGATCTAAAGGCAGAATGGGCTAGAGAAGCCAAACTGGCCATCAAAGGATGAAGGGCAGTTTAAGATAGCACAAGCTCACCCCCACTACCTGCACCCCCAGCGAGACAGGAGCCCCAATAATTGGATTAGCAGAGGGGCTGGAAGGAAAGTGTTAAACAAACTTAGCCAAACCAGTCCAGTGGGTTGGCTTAGCCAGCTCTAATCCTTCAGGAGAAAGTTTCTCCATTTTGGATTTTGCACGAATATTGTTTTCTGGGACAATAAAATGGCACACTTTGGAGGAAGTGGTCATACCTGAGGGTGGCACCCTGCATGCCATTGGTCAAGGGTGTCCCCCTGCTTGGCTCTCAGAAACACTGGATAAATATGGGGGAGCTGCACAGCAACTGAGATCCTTATCTGAAGAAGGGCTGCCCTGCTAAACCTTTTGGAGGAAGTAGTCATACCTATTGTGGCACTCTGGATGCCATTAGTCAGGGGTGCTCCCCTGCTTGATGCCCAGGGACACTGGATAAATATGGGGGAGCTGCAAGGCAACTGAGATCCCTGCCTGAAAGAAACAAGAAGAAAAAGGGATGCCCTGGCCTGCACCAGGAGGACTGCATTCACAAGGACTTTGCCTGACTCTAAAAGCGTAAGGCGTGAACTCCCAGAAAGCAACAGGTGAAAAGAGGTCCTTCTGTATCACCACCACCAAGAAGAACCCAGCTGGACAGCATCTAGTGGATTTTAAAGGTGTTGGCCAGGAGGATTGTGGGAAACGTAGTCCCAATATCCCAAGGAGAAACTCAGAGCTTCAGGAACCTTGAGTTGGTGTTGTGGACCCTTTTGAACTGAAGAAAGATTTTATGGAAGAAGATCTAGAAGTTTGAGCAACTTTTATAAAAAACTCAATGAGTTGACTGACCCATTGTTGAGAGTCAAGCCGCCGTTATCGAAACCGCTATCCAGCCTGAATTTCAGGTATGTCCGGCTGAAAGACCCGGAGCTCTTGACATCGACAAGACTTCCAGAATTTTCACAGAGGCCTCGAGCTGAAGAAAGCCGCCGTGGTAAACTTAAAACCAGGCCCGAAGAGTTGCCTCGCTCATTGACAAGAGAAAAGCTCCAGAAAAATGATTAAGTGCAAAAGTAAAAACTTGACAGAGACCTCCTACTCAGTGTAGCTGACCTGTGCTCCATAGCGGTGGACTTCAACTTTGCATTTGTCCCAGTCAAGCGCGATCAGATGTCTCAAGCTGTTGCAATTTGTTCATCACCACCCCCTTTTCTGAATCGTTTTTGGCCACTATAGGTGTGGCAGGGTATACTCAGACATGAGTCCCTTGCTCACTGCTCCATCAGGATTCAAGCAAGCCGGGCCGACGAGGCTGAAATGCCAGAAACCGGTCCCCGGTAGCTTGTCTCCTTTCTGGTGAAGAATTGGCTTGGTAGTTTGGTCTGCCCTGTTCCCATGATGCACTGGGCCAGGGACAGACTAATCTGCATATAGCCAGGTTCTGAGCTGGGATGGGGCAGTGAGCTAAATAACGGTGATGGATCAAGCCCTGATCTTTGGACTGGGTAAGAGTGGTCTGTTTAATTCAGACACTCTGTTCATCACCACCCCTTTTTCTGAATCGTTTTTGGCCACTATAGGTATGGCAGGGTATACTCAGACATGAGTCCCTTGCTCACTGCTCCATCAGGATTCAAGCAAGCCGGGCCGACGAGGCTGAAATGCCAGAAACCGGTCCCCGGTAGCTTGTCTCCTTTCTTGTGAAGAATTGGCTTGGTAGTTTGGTCTGCCCTGTTCCCATGATGCACTGGGACAGGGACAGACTAATTTGCATATAGCCAGGTTCTGAGCTGGGATGGGGCAGTGAGCTAAATAACGGTGATGGATCAAGCCCTGATCTTTGGACTGGGTAAGAGTGGTCTGCTTAATTCAGACACTCTGTTCATCACCACCCCCTTTTCTGAATCGTTTTTGGCCACTATAGGTGTGGCAGGGTATACTCAGACATGAGTCCCTTGCTCACTGCTCCATCAGGATTCAAGCAAGCCGGGCCGTGAGGCTGAAATGCCAGAAACCGGTCCCCGGTAGCTTGTCTCCTTTCTGATGAAGAATTGGCTTGGTAGTTTGGTCTGCCCTGTTCCCATGATGCACTGGGCCAGGGACAGACTAATTTGCATATAGCCAGGTTCTGAGCTGGGATGGGGCAGTGAGCTAAATAACAGTGATGGATCAAGCCCTGATCTTTGGACTGGGTAAGAGTGGTCTGCTTAATTCAGACACTCTGTTCATCACCACCCCCTTTTCTGAATCGTTTTTGGCCACTATAGGTGTGGCAGGGTATACTCAGACATGAGTCCCTTGCTCACTGCTCCATCAGGATTCAAGCAAGCCGGGCCGTGAGGCTGAAATGCCAGAAACCGGTCCCCGGTAGCTTGTCTCCTTTCTGATGAAGAATTGGCTTGGTAGTTTGGTCTGCCCTGTTCCCATGATGCACTGGGCCAGGGACAGACTAATTTGCATATAGCCAGGTTCTGAGCTGGGATGGAGCAGTGAGCTAAATAACAGTGATGGATCAAGCCCTGATCTTTGGAATGGGTAAGAGTGGTCTGCTTAATTCAGACACTCTTTTCATCACCACCCCCTTTTCTGAATCGTTTTTGGCCACTGTAGGTGTGGCAGGGTATACTCAGACATGAGTCCCTTGCTCACTGCTCCATGAGGATTCAAGCAAGCCGGGCCGACGAGGCTGAAATGCCAGAAACCGGTCCCCGGTAGCTTGTCTCCTTTCTGGTGAAGAATTGGCTTGGTAGTTTGGTCTGCCCTGTTCCCATGATGCACTGGGCCAGGGACAGACTAATTTGCATATAGCCAGGTTCTGAGCTGGGATGGGGCAGTGAGCTAAATAACGGTGATGGATCAAGCCCTGATCTTTGGACTGGGTAAGAGTGGTCTGCTTAATTCAGACACTCTGTTCATCACCACCCCCTTTTCTGAATCGTTTTTGGCCACTATAGGTGTGGCAGGGTATACTCAGACATGAGTCCCTTGCTCACTGCTCCATCAGGATTCAAGCAAGCCGGGCCGTGAGGCTGAAATGCCAGAAACCGGTCCCCGGTAGCTTGTCTCCTTTCTGATGAAGAATTGGCTTGGTAGTTTGGTCTGCCCTGTTCCCATGATGCACTGGGCCAGGGACAGACTAATTTGCATATAGCCAGGTTCTGAGCTGGGATGGGGCAGTGAGCTAAATAACAGTGATGGATCAAGCCCTGATCTTTGGAATGGGTAAGAGTGGTCTGCTTAATTCAGACACTCTTTTCATCACCACCCCCTTTTCTGAATCGTTTTTGGCCACTGTAGGTGTGGCAGGGTATACTCAGACATGAGTCCCTTGCTCACTGCTCCATGAGGATTCAAGCAAGCCGGGCCGACGAGGCTGAAATGCCAGAAACCGGTCCCCGGTAGCTTGTCTCCTTTCTGGTGAAGAATTGGCTTGGTAGTTTGGTCTGCCCTGTTCCCATGATGCACTGGGCCAGGGACAGACTAATTTGCATATAGCCAGGTTCTGAGCTGGGATGGGGCAGTGAGCTAAATAACGGTGATGGATCAAGCCCTGATCTTTGGACTGGGTAAGAGTGGTCTGCTTAATTCAGACACTCTGTTCATCACCACCCCCTTTTCTGAATCGTTTTTGGCCACTATAGGTGTGGCAGGGTATACTCAGACATGAGTCCCTTGCTCACTGCTCCATCAGGATTCAAGCAAGCCGGGCCGACGAGGCTGAAATGCCAGAAACCGGTCCCCGGTAGCTTGTCTCCTTTCTGGTGAAGAATTGGCTTGGTAGTTTGGTCTGCCCTGTTCCCATGATGCACTGGGCCAGGGACAGACTAATTTGCATATAGCCAGGTTCTGAGCTGGGATGGGGCAGTGAGCTAAATAACAGTGATGGATCAAGCCCTGATCTTTGGATTGGGTAAGAGTGGTCTGCTTAATTCAGACACTCTGTTCATCACCACCCCCTTTTCTGAATCGTTTTTGGCCACTGTAGGTGTGGCAGGGTATACTCAGACATGAGTCCCTTGCTCACTGCTCCATCAGGATTCAAGCAAGCCGGGCCGACGAGGCTGAAATGCCAGAAACCGGTCCCCGGTAGCTTGTCTCCTTTCTTGTGAAGAATTGGCTTGGTAGTTTGGTCTGCCCTGTTCCCATGATGCACTGGGCCAGGGACAGACTAATTTGCATATAGCCAGGTTCTGAGCTGGGATGGGGCAGTGAGCTAAATAACGGTGATGGATCAAGCCCTGATCTTTGGACTGGGTAAGAGTGGTCTGCTTAATTCAGACACTCTGTTCATCACCACCCCCTTTTCTGAATCGTTTTTGGCCACTATAGGTGTGGCAGGGTATACTCAGACATGAGTCCCTTGCTCACTGCTCCATCAGGATTCAAGCAAGCCGGGCCTACGAGGCTGAAATGCCAGAAACCGGTCCCCGGTAGCTTGTCTCCTTTCTGGTGAAGAATTGGCTTGGTAGTTTGGTCTGCCCTGTTCCCATGATGCACTGGGCCAGGGACAGACTAATTTGCATATAGCCAGGTTCTGAGCTGGGATGGGGCAGTGAGATAAATAACGGTGATGGATCAAGCCCTGATCTTTGGACTGGGTAAGAGTGGTCTGCTTAATTCAGACACTCTGTTCATCACCACCCCCTTTTCTGAATCGTTTTTGGCCACTATAGGTGTGGCAGGGTATACTCAGACATGAGTCCCTTGCTCACTGCTCCATCAGGATTCAAGCAAGCCGGGTCGACGAGGCTGAAATGCCAGAAACCGGTCCCCGGTAGCTTGTCTCCTTTCTGGTGAAGAATTGGCTTGGTAGTTTGGTCTGCCCTGTTCCCATGATGCACTGGGCCAGGGACAGACTAATTTGCATATAGCCAGGTTCTGAGCTGGGATGGGGCAGTGAGCTAAATAACAGTGATGGATCAAGCCCTGATCTTTGGATTGGGTAAGAGTGGTCTGCTTAATTCAGACACTCTGTTCATCACCACCCCCTTTTCTGAATCGTTTTTGGCCACTGTAGGTGTGGCAGGGTATACTCAGACATGAGTCCCTTGCTCACTGCTCCATGAGGATTCAAGCAAGCCGGGCCGACGAGGCTGAAATGCCAGAAACCGGTCCCCGGTAGCTTGTCTCCTTTCTTGTGAAGAATTGGCTTGGTAGTTTGGTCTGCCCTGTTCCCATGATGCACTGGGACAGGGACAGACTAATTTGCATATAGCCAGGTTCTGAGCTGGGATGGGGCAGTGAGCTAAATAACGGTGATGGATCAAGCCCTGATCTTTGGACTGGGTAAGAGTGGTCTGCTTAATTCAGACACTCTGTTCATCACCACCCCCTTTTCTGAATCGTTTTTGGCCACTATAGGTGTGGCAGGGTATACTCAGACATGAGTCCCTTGCTCACTGCTCCATCAGGATTCAAGCAAGCCGGGCCGTGAGGCTGAAATGCCAGAAACCGGTCCCCGGTAGCTTGTCTCCTTTCTGATGAAGAATTGGCTTGGTAGTTTGGTCTGCCCTGTTCCCATGATGCACTGGGCCAGGGACAGACTAATTTGCATATAGCCAGGTTCTGAGCTGGGATGGGGCAGTGAGCTAAATAACAGTGATGGATCAAGCCCTGATCTTTGGACTGGGTAAGAGTGGTCTGCTTAATTCAGACACTCTGTTCATCACCACCCCCTTTTCTGAATCGTTTTTGGCCACTATAGGTGTGGCAGGGTATACTCAGACATGAGTCCCTTGCTCACTGCTCCATCAGGATTCAAGCAAGCCGGGCCGTGAGGCTGAAATGCCAGAAACCGGTCCCCGGTAGCTTGTCTCCTTTCTGATGAAGAATTGGCTTGGTAGTTTGGTCTGCCCTGTTCCCATGATGCACTGGGCCAGGGACAGACTAATTTGCATATAGCCAGGTTCTGAGCTGGGATGGGGCAGTGAGCTAAATAACAGTGATGGATCAAGCCCTGATCTTTGGAATGGGTAAGAGTGGTCTGCTTAATTCAGACACTCTTTTCATCACCACCCCCTTTTCTGAATCGTTTTTGGCCACTGTAGGTGTGGCAGGGTATACTCAGACATGAGTCCCTTGCTCACTGCTCCATGAGGATTCAAGCAAGCCGGGCCGACGAGGCTGAAATGCCAGAAACCGGTCCCCGGTAGCTTGTCTCCTTTCTGGTGAAGAATTGGCTTGGTAGTTTGGTCTGCCCTGTTCCCATGATGCACTGGGCCAGGGACAGACTAATTTGCATATAGCCAGGTTCTGAGCTGGGATGGGGCAGTGAGCTAAATAACGGTGATGGATCAAGCCCTGATCTTTGGACTGGGTAAGAGTGGTCTGCTTAATTCAGACACTCTGTTCATCACCACCCCCTTTTCTGAATCGTTTTTGGCCACTATAGGTGTGGCAGGGTATACTCAGACATGAGTCCCTTGCTCACTGCTCCATCAGGATTCAAGCAAGCCGGGCCGTGAGGCTGAAATGCCAGAAACCGGTCCCCGGTAGCTTGTCTCCTTTCTGATGAAGAATTGGCTTGGTAGTTTGGTCTGCCCTGTTCCCATGATGCACTGGGCCAGGGACAGACTAATTTGCATATAGCCAGGTTCTGAGCTGGGATGGGGCAGTGAGCTAAATAACAGTGATGGATCAAGCCCTGATCTTTGGAATGGGTAAGAGTGGTCTGCTTAATTCAGACACTCTTTTCATCACCACCCCCTTTTCTGAATCGTTTTTGGCCACTGTAGGTGTGGCAGGGTATACTCAGACATGAGTCCCTTGCTCACTGCTCCATGAGGATTCAAGCAAGCCGGGCCGACGAGGCTGAAATGCCAGAAACCGGTCCCCGGTAGCTTGTCTCCTTTCTGGTGAAGAATTGGCTTGGTAGTTTGGTCTGCCCTGTTCCCATGATGCACTGGGCCAGGGACAGACTAATTTGCATATAGCCAGGTTCTGAGCTGGGATGGGGCAGTGAGCTAAATAACGGTGATGGATCAAGCCCTGATCTTTGGACTGGGTAAGAGTGGTCTGCTTAATTCAGACACTCTGTTCATCACCACCCCCTTTTCTGAATCGTTTTTGGCCACTATAGGTGTGGCAGGGTATACTCAGACATGAGTCCCTTGCTCACTGCTCCATCAGGATTCAAGCAAGCCGGGCCGACGAGGCTGAAATGCCAGAAACCGGTCCCCGGTAGCTTGTCTCCTTTCTGGTGAAGAATTGGCTTGGTAGTTTGGTCTGCCCTGTTCCCATGATGCACTGGGCCAGGGACAGACTAATTTGCATATAGCCAGGTTCTGAGCTGGGATGGGGCAGTGAGCTAAATAACAGTGATGGATCAAGCCCTGATCTTTGGATTGGGTAAGAGTGGTCTGCTTAATTCAGACACTCTGTTCATCACCACCCCCTTTTCTGAATCGTTTTTGGCCACTGTAGGTGTGGCAGGGTATACTCAGACATGAGTCCCTTGCTCACTGCTCCATCAGGATTCAAGCAAGCCGGGCCGACGAGGCTGAAATGCCAGAAACCGGTCCCCGGTAGCTTGTCTCCTTTCTTGTGAAGAATTGGCTTGGTAGTTTGGTCTGCCCTGTTCCCATGATGCACTGGGCCAGGGACAGACTAATTTGCATATAGCCAGGTTCTGAGCTGGGATGGGGCAGTGAGCTAAATAACGGTGATGGATCAAGCCCTGATCTTTGGACTGGGTAAGAGTGGTCTGCTTAATTCAGACACTCTGTTCATCACCACCCCCTTTTCTGAATCGTTTTTGGCCACTATAGGTGTGGCAGGGTATACTCAGACATGAGTCCCTTGCTCACTGCTCCATCAGGATTCAAGCAAGCCGGGCCTACGAGGCTGAAATGCCAGAAACCGGTCCCCGGTAGCTTGTCTCCTTTCTGGTGAAGAATTGGCTTGGTAGTTTGGTCTACCCTGTTCCCATGATGCACTGGGCCAGGGACAGACTAATTTGCATATAGCCAGGTTCTGAGCTGGGATGGGGCAGTGAGATAAATAACGGTGATGGATCAAGCCCTGATCTTTGGACTGGGTAAGAGTGGTCTGCTTAATTCAGACACTCTGTTCATCACCACCCCCTTTTCTGAATCGTTTTTGGCCACTATAGGTGTGGCAGGGTATACTCAGACATGAGTCCCTTGCTCACTGCTCCATCAGGATTCAAGCAAGCCGGGTCGACGAGGCTGAAATGCCAGAAACCGGTCCCCGGTAGCTTGTCTCCTTTCTGGTGAAGAATTGGCTTGGTAGTTTGGTCTGCCCTGTTCCCATGATGCACTGGGCCAGGGACAGACTAATTTGCATATAGCCAGGTTCTGAGCTGGGATGGGGCAGTGAGCTAAATAACAGTGATGGATCAAGCCCTGATCTTTGGATTGGGTAAGAGTGGTCTGCTTAATTCAGACACTCTGTTCATCACCACCCCCTTTTCTGAATCGTTTTTGGCCACTGTAGGTGTGGCAGGGTATACTCAGACATGAGTCCCTTGCTCACTGCTCCATGAGGATTCAAGCAAGCCGGGCCGACGAGGCTGAAATGCCAGAAACCGGTCCCCGGTAGCTTGTCTCCTTTCTGGTGAAGAATTGGCTTGGTAGTTTGGTCTGCCCTGTTCCCATGATGCACTGGGCCAGGGACAGACTAATTTGCATATAGCCAGGTTCTGAGCTGGGATGGGGCAGTGAGCTAAATAACAGTGATGGATCAAGCCCTGATCTTTGGATTGGGTAAGAGTGGTCTGCTTAATTCAGACACTCTGTTCATCACCACCCCCTTTTCTGAATCGTTTTTGGCCACTATAGGTGTGGCAGGGTATACTCAGACATGAGTCCCTTGCTCACTGCTCCATCAGGATTCAAGCAAGCCGGGCCGACGAGGCTGAAATGCCAGAAACCGGTCCCCGGTAGCTTGTCTCCTTTCTTGTGAAGAATTGGCTTGGTAGTTTGGTCTGCCCTGTTCCCATGATGCACTGGGCCAGGGACAGACTAATTTGCATATAGCCAGGTTCTGAGCTGGGATGGGGCAGTGAGCTAAATAACGGTGATGGATCAAGCCCTGATCTTTGGACTGGGTAAGAGTGGTCTGCTTAATTCAGACACTCTGTTCATCACCACCCCCTTTTCTGAATCGTTTTTGGCCACTATAGGTGTGGCAGGGTATACTCAGACATGAGTCCCTGGCTCACTGCTCCATCAGGATTCAAGCAAGCCGGGCCGACGAGGCTGAAATGCCAGAAACCGGTCCCCGGTAGCTTGTCTCCTTTCTGGTGAAGAATTGGCTTGGTAGTTTGGTCTGCCCTGTTCCCATGATGCACTGGGCCAGGGACAGACTAATTTGCATATAGCCAGGTTCTGAGCTGGGATGGGGCAGTGAGCTAAATAACAGTGATGGATCAAGCCCTGATCTTTGGACTGGGTAAGAGTGGTCTGCTTAATTCAGACACTCTGTTCATCACCACCCCCTTTTCTGAATCGTTTTGGGCCACTATAGGTGTGGCAGGGTATACTCAGACATGAGTCCCTTGCTCACTGCTCCATCAGGATTCAAGCAAGCCGGGCCGACGAGGCTGAAATGCCAGAAACCGGTCCCCGGTAGCTTGTCTCCTTTCTGGTGAAGAATTGGCTTGGTAGTTTGGTCTGCCCTGTTCCCATGATGCACTGGGCCAGGGACAGACTAATTTGCATATAGCCAGGTTCTGAGCTGGGATGGGGCAGTGAGCTAAATAACAGTGATGGATCAAGCCCTGATCTTTGGATTGGGTAAGAGTGGTCTGCTTAATTCAGACACTCTGTTCATCACCACCCCCTTTTCTGAATCGTTTTTGGCCACTGTAGGTGTGGCAGGGTATACTCAGACATGAGTCCCTTGCTCACTGCTCCATGAGGATTCAAGCAAGCCGGGCCGACGAGGCTGAAATGCCAGAAACCGGTCCCCGGTAGCTTGTCTCCTTTCTGGTGAAGAATTGGCTTGGTAGTTTGGTCTGCCCTGTTCCCATGATGCACTGGGCAGGGACAGACTAATTTGCATATAGCCAGGTTCTGAGCTGGGATGGGGCAGTGAGCTAAATAACGGTGATGGATCAAGCCCTGATCTTTGGACTGGGTAAGAGTGGTCTGCTTAATTCAGACACTCTGTTCATCACCACCCCCTTTTCTGAATCGTTTTTGGCCACTATAGGTGTGGCAGGGTATACTCAGACATGAGTCCCTTGCTCACTGCTCCATCATGATTCAAGCAAGCCGGGCCGACGAGGCTGAAATGCCAGAAACCGGTCCCCGGTAGCTTGTCTCCTTTCTGGTGAAGAATTGGCTTGGTAGTTTGGTCTGCCCTGTTCCCATGATGCACTGGGCCAGGGACAGACAAATTTGCATATAGCCAGGTTCTGAGCTGGGATGGGGCAGTGAGCTAAATAACAGTGATGGATCAAGCCCTGATCTTTGGATTGGGTAAGAGTGGTCTGCTTAATTCAGACACTCTGTTCATCACCACCCCCTTTTCTGAATCGTTTTTGGCCACTGTAGGTGTGGCAGGGTATACTCAGACATGAGTCCCTTGCTCACTGCTCCATCAGGATTCAAGCAAGCCGGGCCGACGAGGCTGAAATGCCAGAAACCGGTCCCCGGTAGCCTGTCTCCTTTCTTGTGAAGAATTGGCTTGGTAGTTTGGTCTGCCCTGTTCCCATGATGCACTGGGCCAGGGACAGACTAATTTGCATATAGCCAGGTTCTGAGCTGGGATGGGGCAGTGAGCTAAATAACGGTGATGGATCAAGCCCTGATCTTTGGACTGGGTAAGAGTGGTCTGCTTAATTCAGACACTCTGTTCATCACCACCCCCTTTTCTGAATCGTTTTTGGCCACTATAGGTGTGGCAGGGTATACTCAGACATGAGTCCCTTGCTCACTGCTCCATCAGGATTCAAGCAAGCCGGGCCGACGAGGCTGAAATGCCAGAAACCGGTCCCCGGTAGCTTGTCTCCTTTCTGGTGAAGAATTGGCTTGGTAGTTTGGTCTGCCCTGTTCCCATGATGCACTGGGCCAGGGACAGACTAATTTGCATATAGCCAGGTTCTGAGCTGGGATGGGGCAGTGAGCTAAATAACGGTGATGGATCAAGCCCTGATCTTTGGTCTGGGTAAGAGTGGTCTGCTTAATTCAGACACTCTGTTCATCACCACCCCCTTTTCTGAATCGTTTTTGGCCACTATAGGTGTGGCAGGGTATACTCAGACATGAGTCCCTTGCTCACTGCTCCATCAGGATTCAAGCAAGCCGGGCCGACGAGGCTGAAATGCCAGAAACCGGTCCCCGGTAGCTTGTCTCCTTTCTGGTGAAGAATTGGCTTGGTAGTTTGGTCTGCCCTGTTCCCATGATGCACTGGGCCAGGGACAGACTAATTTGCATATAGCCAGGTTCTGAGCTGGGATGGGGCAGTGAGCTAAATAACAGTGATGGATCAAGCCCTGATCTTTGGATTGGGTAAGAGTGGTCTGCTTAATTCAGACACTCTGTTCATCACCACCCCCTTTTCTGAATCGTTTTTGGCCACTGTAGGTGTGGCAGGGTATACTCAGACATGAGTCCCTTGCTCACTGCTCCATGAGGATTCAAGCAAGCCGGGCCGACGAGGCTGAAATGCCAGAAACCGGTCCTCGGTAGCTTGTCTCCTTTCTGGTGAAGAATTGGCTTGGTAGTTTGGTCTGCCCTGTTCCCATGATGCACTGGGCCAGGGACAGACTAATTTGCATATAGCCAGGTTCTGAGCTGGGATGGGGCAGTGAGCTAAATAACAGTGATGGATCAAGCCCTGATCTTTGGATTGGGTAAGAGTGGTCTGCTTAATTCAGACACTCTGTTCATCACCACCCCCTTTTCTGAATCGTTTTTGGCCACTATAGGTGTGGCAGGGTATACTCAGACATGAGTCCCTTGCTCACTGCTCCATCAGGATTCAAGCAAGCCGGGCCGACGAGGCTGAAATGCCAGAAACCGGTCCCCGGTAGCTTGTCTCCTTTCTGGTGAAGAATTGGCTTGGTAGTTTGGTCTGCCCTGTTCCCATGATGCACTGGGCCAGGGACAGACTAATTTGCATATAGCCAGGTTCTGAGCTGGGATGGGGCAGTGAGCTAAATAACAGTGATGGATCAAGCCCTGATCTTTGGATTGGGTAAGAGTGGTCTGCTTAATTCAGACACTCTGTTCATCACCACCCCCTTTTCTGAATCGTTTTTGGCCACTGTAGGTGTGGCAGGGTATACTCAGACATGAGTCCCTTGCTCACTGCTCCATCAGGATTCAAGCAAGCCGGGCCGACGAGGCTGAAATGCCAGAAACCGGTCCCCGGTAGCTTGTCTCCTTTCTGGTGAAGAATTGGCTTGGTAGTTTGGTCTGCCCTGTTCTCATGATGCACTGGGCCAGGGACAGACTAATTTGCACATAGCCAGGTTCTGAGCTGGGATGGGGCAGTGAGCTAAATAACGGTGATGGATCAAGCCCTGATCTTTGGACTGGGTAAGAGTGGTCTGCTTAATTCAGACACTCTGTTCATCACCACCCCCTTTTCTGAATCGTTTTTGGCCACTATAGGTGTGGCAGGGTATACTCAGACATGAGTCCCTTGCTCACTGCTCCATCAGGATTCAAGCAAGCCGGGCCGACAAGGCTGAAATGCCAGAAACCGGTCCCCGGTAGCTTGTCTCCTTTCTTGTGAAGAATTGGCTTGGTAGTTTGGTCTGCCCTGTTCCCATGATGCACTGGGCCAGGGACAGACTAATTTGCATATAGCCAGGTTCTGAGCTGGGATGGGGCAGTGAGCTAAATAACGGTGATGGATCAAGCCCTGATCTTTGGACTGGGTAAGAGTGGTCTGCTTAATTCAGACACTCTGTTCATCACCACCCCCTTTTCTGAATCGGTTTTGGCCACTATAGGTGTGGCAGGGTATACTCAGACAGGAGTCCCTTGCTCACTGCTCCATCAGGATTCAAGCAAGCCGGGCCGACGAGGCTGAAATGCCAGAAACCGGTCCCCGGTAGCTTGTCTCCTTTCTGGTGAAGAATTGGCTTGGTAGTTTGGTCTGCCCTGTTCCCATGATGCACTGGGCCAGGGACAGACTAATTTGCTTATAGCCAGGTTCTGAGCTGGGATGGGGCAGTGAGCTAAATAGCGGTGATGGATCAAGCCCTGATCTTTGGACTGAGTAAGAGTGGTCTGCTTAATTCAGACACTCTGTTCATCACCACCCCCTTTTCTGAATCGTTTTTGGCCACTATAGATGTGGCAGGGTATACTCAGACATGAGTCCCTTGCTCACTGCTCCATCAGGATTCAAGCAAGCCGGGCCGACGAGGCTGAAATGCCAGAAACCGGTCCCCGGTAGCTTGTCTCCTTTCTGGTGAAGAATTGGCTTGGTAGTTTGGTCTGCCCTGTTCCCATGATGCACTGGGCCAGGGACAGACTAATTTGCATATAGCCAGGTTCTGAGCTGGGATGGGGCAGTGAGCTAAATAACGGTGATGGATCAAGCCCTGATCTTTGGACTGGGTAAGAGTGGTCTGCTTAATTCAGACACTCTGTTCATCACCACCCCCTTTACTGAATCGTTTTTGGCCACTATAGGTGTGGCAGGGTATACTCAGACATGAGTCCCTTGCTCACTGCTCCATCAGGATTCAAGCAAGCCGGGCCGACGAGGCTGAAATGCCAGAAACCGGTCCCCGGTAGCTTGTCTCCTTTCTGGTGAAGAATTGGCTTGGTAGTTTGGTCTGCCCTGTTCCCATGATGCACTGGGCCAGGGACAGACTAATTTGCATATAGCCAGGTTCTGAGCTGGGATGGGGCAGTGAGCTAAATACCGGTGATGGATCAAGCCCTGATCTTTGGACCGGGTAAGAGTGGTCTGCTTAATTCAGACACTCTGTTCATCACCACCCCCTTTTCTGAATCGTTTTTGGCCACTATAGGTGTGGCAGGGTATACTCAGACATGAGTCCCTTGCTCACTGCTCCATCAGGATTCAAGCAAGCCGGGCCGACGAGGCTGAAATGCCAGAAACCGGTCCCCGGTAGCTTGTCTCCTTTCTGGTGAAGAATTGGCTTGGTAGTTTGGTCTGCCCTGTTCCCATGATGCCCTGGGCCAGGGACAGACTAATTTGCATATAGCCAGGTTCTGAGCTGGGATGGGGCAGTGAGTTAAATAACGGTGATGGATCAAGCCCTGATCTTTGGACTGAGTAAGAGTGGTCTGCTTAATTCAGACACTCTGTTCATCACCATCCCCTTTTCTGAATCGTTTTTGGCCACTATAGGCGTGGCAGGGTATACTCAGACATGAGTCCCTTGCTCACTGCTCCATCAGTATTCAAGCAAGCCGGGCCGACGAGGCTGAAATGCCAGAAACAGGTCCCCGGTAGCTTGTCTCCTTTCTGGTGAAGAATTGGCTTGGTAGTTTGGTCTGCCCTGTTCCCATGATGCACTGGGCCAGGGACAGAATAATTTGCATATAGCCAGGTTCTGAGCTGGGATGGGGCAGTGAGCTAAATAACGGTGATGGATCAAACCCTGATCTTTGGACTGGGTAAGAGTGGTCTGCTTAATTCAGACACTCTGTTCATCACCACCCCCTTTTCTGAATCGTTTTTGGCCACTATCGGTGTGGCAGGGTATACTCAGACATGAGTCCCTTGCTCACTGCTCCATCAGGATTCAAGCAAGCCGGGCCGACGAGGCTGAAATGCCAGAAACCGGTCCCCGGTAGCTTGTCTCCTTTCTGGTGAAGAATTGGCTTGGTAGTTTGGTCTGCCCTGTTCCCATGATGCACTGGGCCAGGGACAGACTAATTTGCATATAGCCAGGTTCTGAGCTGGGATGGGGCAGTGAGCTAAATAACGGTGATGGATCACGCCCTGATCTTTGGACTGGGTAAGAGTGGTCTGCTTAATTCAGACACTCTGTTCATCACCACCCCCTTTTCTGAATCGTTTTTGGCCACTATAGGTGTGGCAGGGTATACTCAGACATGAGTCCCTTGCTCACTGCTCCATCAGGATTCAAGCAAGCCGGGCCGACGAGGCTGAAATGCCAGAAACCGGTCCCCGGTAGCTTGTCTCCTTTCTGGTGAAGAATTGGCTTGGTAGTTTGGTCTGCCCTGTTCCCATGATGCACTGGGCCAGGGACAGACTAATTTGCATATAGCCAGGTTCTGAGCTGGGATGGGGCAGTGAGCTAAATAACGGTGATGGATCAAGGCCTGATCTTTGGACTGGGTAAGAGTGGTCTGCTTAATTCAGACACTCTGTTCATCACCACCCCCTTTTCTGAATCGTTTTTGGCCACTATAGGTGTGGCAGGGTATACTCAGACATGAGTCCCTTGCTCACTGCTCCATCAGGATTCAAGCAAGCCGGTCCGACGAGGCTGAAATGCCAGAAACTGGTCCCCGGTAGCTTGTCTCCTTTCTGGTGAAGAATTGGCTTGGTAGTTTGGTCTGCCCTGTTCCCATGATGCACTGGGCCAGGGACAGACTAATTTGCATATAGCCTGGTTCTGAGCTGGGATGGGGCAGTGAGCTAAATAACGGTGATGGATCAAGCCCTGATCTTTGGACTGGGTAAGAGTGCTCCATCAGGATTCAAGCAAGCTGGGCCGACGAGGCTGAAATGCCAGAAACCGGTCCCCGGTAGCTTGTCTCCTTTCTGGTGAAGAATTGGCTTGGTAGTTTGGTCTGCCCTGTTCCCATGATGCACCGGGCCAGGGACAGACTAATTTGCATATAGCCAGGTTCTGAGCTGGGATGGGGCAGTGAGCTAAATAACGGTGATGGATCAAGCCCTGATCTTTGGACTGGGTAAGAGTGGTCTGCTTAATTCAGACACTCTGTTCATCACCACCCCCTTTTCTGAATCGTTTTTGGCCACTATAGGTGTGGCAGGGTATACTCAGACATGAGTCCCTTGTTCACTGCTCCATCAGGATTCAAGCAAGCCGGGCCGACGAGGCTGAAATGCCAGAAACCGGTCCCCGGTAGCTTGTCTCCTTTCTGGTGAAGAATTGGCTTGGTAGTTTGGTCTGCCCTGTTCCCATGATGCACTGGGCCAGGGACAGACTAATTTGCATATAGCCAGGTTCTGAGCTGGGATGGGGCAGTGAGCTAAATAACGGTGATGGATCAAGCCCTGATCTTTGGACTGGGTAAGAGTGGTCTGCTTAATTCAGACACTCTGTTCATCACCACCCCCTTTTCTGAATCGTTTTTGGCCACTATAGGTGTGGCAGGGTATACTCAGACATGAGTCCCTTGCTCACTGCTCCATCAGGATTCAAGCAAGCCGGGCCGACGAGGCTGAAATGCCAGAAACCGGTCCCCGGTAGCTTGTCTCCTTTCTGGTGAAGAATTGGCTTGGTAGTTTGGTCTGCCCTGTTCCCATGATGCACTGGGCCAGGGACAGACTAATTTGCATATAGCCAGGTTCTGAGCTGGGATGGGGCAGTGAGCTAAATAACGGTGATGGATCAAGCCCTGATCTTTGGACTGGGTAAGAGTGGTCTGCTTAATTCAGACACTCTGTTCATCACCACCCCCTTTTCTGAATCGTTTTTGGCCACTATAGGTGTGGCAGGGTATACTCAGACATGAGTCCCTTGTTCACTGCTCCATCAGGATTCAAGCAAGCCGGGCCGACGAGGCTGAAATGCCAGAAACCGGTCCCCGGTAGCTTGTCTCCTTTCTGGTGAAGAATTGGCTTGGTAGTTTGGTCTGCCCTGTTCCCATGATGCACTGGGCCAGGGACAGACTAATTTGCATATAGCCAGGTTCTGAGCTGGGATGGGGCAGTGAGATAAATAACGGTGATGGATCAAGCCCTGATCTTTGGACTGGGTAAGAGTGGCCTGCTTAATTCAGACACTCTGTTCATCACCACCCCCTTTTCTGAATCGTTTTTGGCCACTATAGGTGTGGCAGGGTATACTCAGACATGAGTCCCTTGCTCACTGCTCCATCAGGATTCAAGCAAGCCGGGCCGACGAGGCTGAAATTCCAGAACCCGGTCCCCGGTAGCTTGTCTCCTTTCTGGTGAAGAATTGGCTTGGTAGTTTGGTCTGCCCTGTTCCCATGATGCACTGGGCCAGGGACAGACTAATTTGCATATAGCCAGGTTCTGAGCTGGGATGGGGCAGTGAGCTAAATAACGGTGATGGATCAAGCCCTGATCTTTGGACTGGGTAAGAGTGGTCTGCTTAATTCAGACACTCTGTTCATCACCACCCATGTTCTGAATCGTTTTTGGCCACTATAGGTGTGGCAGGGTATACTCAGACATGAGTCCCTTGCTCACTGCTCCATCAGGATTCAAGCAAGCCGGGCCGATGAGGCTGAAATGCCAGAAACCGGTCCCCGGTAGCTTGTCTCCTTTCTGGTGAAGAATTGGCTTGGTAGTTTGGTCTGCCCTGTTCCCATGATGAACTGGGCCAGGGGCAGACTAATTTGCATATAGCCAGGTTCTGAGCTGGGATGGGGCAGTGAGCTAAATAACGGTGATGGATCAAGCCCTGATCTTTGGACTGGGTAAGAGTGGTCTGCTTAATTCAGACACTCTGTTCATCACCACCCCCTTTTCTGAATCGTTTTTGGCCACTATGGGTGTGGCAGGGTATACTCAGACATGAGTCCCTTGCTCACTGCTCCATCAGGATTCAAGCAAGCCGGGCCGACGAGATTGAAATGCCAGAAACCGGTCCCCGGTAGCTTGTCTCCTTTCTGGTGAAGAATTGGCTTGGTAGTTTGGTCTGCCCTGTTCCCATGATGCACTGGGCCAGGGGCAGACTAATTTGCATATAGCCAGGTTCTGAGCTGGGATGGGGCAGTGAGCTAAATAACGGTGATGGATCAAGCCCTGATCTTTGGACTGGGTAAGAGTGGTCTGCTTAGTTCAGACACTCTGTTCATCACCACCCCTTTTCTGAATCGTTTTTGGCCACTATAGGTGTGGCAGGGTATACTCAGACATGAGTCCCTTGCTCACTGCTCCATCAGGATTCAAGCAAGCCGGGCCGACGAGGTTGAACTGCCAGAAACCGGTCCCCGGTAGCTTGTCTCCTTTCTGGTGAAGAATTGGCTTGGTAGTTTGGTCTGCCCTGTTCCCATGATGCACTGGGCCAGGGACAGACTAATTTGCATATAGCCAGGTTCTGAGCTGGGATGGGGCAGTGAGCTAAATAACGGTGATGGATCAAGCCCTGATCTTTGGACTGGGTAAGAGTGGTCCGCTTAATTCAGACACTCTGTTCATCACCACCCCCTTTTCTGAATCGTTTTTGGCCACTATAGGTGTGGCAGGGTATACTCAGACATGAGTCCCTTGCTCACTGCTCCATCAGGATTCAAGCAAGCCGGGCCGACGAGGCTGAAATGCCAGAAACCGGTCCCCGGTAGCTTGTCTCCTTTCTGGTGAAGAATTGGCTTGGTAGTTTGGTCTGCCCTGTTCCCATGATGCACTGGGCCAGGGACAGACTAATTTGCATATAGCCAGGTTCTGAGCTGGGATGGGGCAGTGAGCTAAATAACGGTGATGGATCAAGGCCTGATCTTTGGACTGGGTAAGAGTGGTCTGCTTAATTCAGACACTCTGTTCATCACCACCCCCTTTTCTGAATCGTTTTTGGCCACTATAGGTGTGGCAGGGTATACTCAGACATGAGTCCCTTGCTCACTGCTCCATCAGGATTCAAGCAAGCCGGGCCGACGAGGCTGAAATGCCAGAAACCGGTCCCCGGTAGTTTGTCTCCTTTCTGGTGAAGAATTGGCTTGGTAGTTTGGTCTGCCCTGTTCCTATGATGCACTGGGCCAGGGACAGACTAATTTGCATATAGCCAGGTTCTGAGCTGGGATGGGGCAGTGAGCTAAATAACGGTGATGGATCAAACCCTGATCTTTGGACTGGGTAAGAGTGGTCTGCTTAATTCAGACACTCTGTTCATCACCACCCCCTTTTCTGAATCGTTTTTGGCCACTATCGGTGTGGCAGGGTATACTCAGACATGAGTCCCTTGCTCACTGCTCCATCAGGATTCAAGCAAGCCGGGCCGACGAGGCTGAAATGCCAGAAACCGGTCCCCGGTAGCTTGTCTCCTTTCTGGTGAAGAATTGGCTTGGTAGTTTGGTCTGCCCTGTTCCCATGATGCACTGGGCCAGGGACAGACTAATTTGCATATAGCCAGGTTCTGAGCTGGGATGGGGCAGTGAGCTAAATAACGGTGATGGATCAAGCCCTGATCTTTGGACTGGGTAAGAGTGGTCTGCTTAATTCAGACACTCTGTTCATCACCACCCCCTTTTCTGAATCGTTTTTGGCCACTATAGGTGTGGCAGGGTATACTCAGACATGAGTCCCTTGCTCACTGCTCCATCAGGATTCAAGCAAGCCGGGCCGACGAGGCTGAAATGCCAGAAACCGGTCCCCGGTAGCTTGTCTCCTTTCTGGTGAAGAATTGGCTTGGTAGTTTGGTCTGCCCTGTTCCCATGATGCACTGGGCCAGGGACAGACTAATTTGCATATAGCCAGGTTCTGAGCTGGGATGGGGCAGTGAGCTAAATAACGGTGATGGATCAAGCCCTGATCTTTGGACTGGGTAAGAGTGGTCTGCTTAATTCCGACACTCTGTTCATCACAACCCCCTTTTCTGAATCGTTTTTGGCCACTATAGGTGTGGCAGGGTATACTCAGACATGAGTCCCTTGCTCACTGCTCCATCAGGATTCAAGCAAGCCGGGCCGACGAGGCTGAAATGCCAGAAACTGGTCCCCGGTAGCTTGTCTCCTTTCTGGTGAAGAATTGGCTTGGTAGTTTGGTCTGCCCTGTTCCCATGATGCACTGGGCCAGGGACAGACTAATTTGCATATAGCCAGGTTCTGAGCTGGGATGGGGCAGTGAGCTAAATAACGGTGATGGATCAAGCCCTGATCTTTGGACTGGGTAAGAGTGCTCCATCAGGATTCAAGCAAGCTGGGCCGACGAGGCTGAAATGCCAGAAACCGGTCCCCGGTAGCTTGTCTCCTTTCTGGTGAAGAATTGGCTTGGTAGTTTGGTCTGCCCTGTTCCCATGATGCACTGGGCCAGGGACAGACTAATTTGCATATAGCCAGGTTCTGAGCTGGGATGGGGCAGTGAGCTAAATAACGGTGATGGATCAAGCTCTGATCTTTGGACTGGGTAAGAGTGGTCTGCTTAATTCAGACACTCTGTTCATCACCACCCCCTTTTCTGAATCGTTTTTGGCCACTATAGGTGTGGCAGGGTATACTCAGACATGAGTCCCTTGTTCACTGCTCCATCAGGATTCAAGCAAGCCGGGCCGACGAGGCTGAAATGCCAGAAACCGGTCCCCGGTAGCTTGTCTCCTTTCTGGTGAAGAATTGGCTTGGTAGTTTGGTCTGCCCTGTTCCCATGATGCACTGGGCCAGGGACAGACTAATTTGCATATAGCCAGGTTCTGAGCTGGGATGGGGCAGTGAGATAAATAACGGTGATGGATCAAGCCCTGATCTTTGGACTGGGTAAGAGTGGTCTGCTTAATTCAGACACTCTGTTCATCACCACCCCCTTTTCTGAATCGTTTTTGGCCACTATAGGTGTGGCAGGGTATACTCAGACATGAGTCCCTTGCTCACTGCTCCATCAGGATTCAAGCAAGCCGGGCCGACGAGGCTGAAATTCCAGAAACCGGTCCCCGGTAGCTTGTCTCCTTTCTGGTGAAGAATTGGCTTGGTAGTTTGGTCTGCCCTGTTCCCATGATGCACTGGGCCAGGGACAGACTAATTTGCATATAGCCAGGTTCTGAGCTGGGATGGGGCAGTGAGCTAAATAACGGTGATGGATCAAGCCCTGATCTTTGGACTGGGTAAGAGTGGTCTGCTTAATTCAGACACTCTGTTCATCACCACCCATGTTCTGAATCGTTTTTGGCCACTATAGGTGTGGCAGGGTATACTCAGACATGAGTCCCTTGCTCACTGCTCCATCAGGATTCAAGCAAGCCGGGCCGATGAGGCTGAAATGCCAGAAACCGGTCCCCGGTAGCTTGTCTCCTTTCTGGTGAAGAATTGGCTTGGTAGTTTGGTCTGCCCTGTTCCCATGATGCACTGGGCCAGGGGCAGACTAATTTGCATATAGCCAGGTTCTGAGCTGGGATGGGGCAGTGAGCTAAATAACGGTGATGGATCAAGCCCTGATCTTTGGACTGGGTAAGAGTGGTCTGCTTAATTCAGACACTCTGTTCATCACCACCCCCTTTTCTGAATCGTTTTTGGCCACTATAGGTGTGGCAGGGTATACTCAGACATGAGTCCCTTGCTCACTGCTCCATCAGGATTCAAGCAAGCCGGGCCGACGAGATTGAAATGCCAGAAACCGGTCCCCGGTAGCTTGTCTCCTTTCTGGTGAAGAATTGGCTTGGTAGTTTGGTCTGCCCTGTTCCCATGATGCACTGGGCCAGGGGCAGACTAATTTGCATATAGCCAGGTTCTGAGCTGGGATGGGGCAGTGAGCTAAATAACGGTGATGGATCAAGCCCTGATCTTTGGACTGGGTAAGAGTGGTCTGCTTAATTCAGACACTCTGTTCATCACCACCCCCTTTTCTGAATCGTTTTTGGCCACTATAGGTGTGGCAGGGTATACTCAGACATGAGTCCCTTGCTCACTGCTCCATCAGGATTCAAGCAAGCCGGGCCGACGAGGTTGAAATGCCAGAAACCGGTCCCCGGTAGCTTGTCTCCTTTCTGGTGAAGAATTGGCTTGGTAGTTTGGTCTGCCCTGTTCCCATGATGCACTGGGCCAGGGACAGACTAATTTGCATATAGCCAGGTTCTGAGCTGGGATGGGGCAGTGAGCTAAATAACGGTGATGGATCAAGCCCTGATCTTTGGACTGGGTAAGAGTGGTCTGCTTAATTCAGACACTCTGTTCATCACCACCCCCTTTTCTGAATCGTTTTTGGCCACTATAGGTGTGGCAGGGTATACTCAGACATGAGTCCCTTGCTCACTGCTCCATCAGGATTCAAGCAAGCCGGGCCGACGAGGCTGAAATGCCAGAAACCGGTCCCCGGTAGCTTGTCTCCTTTCTGGTGAAGAATTGGCTTGGTAGTTTGGTCTGCCCTGTTCCCATGATGCACTGGGCCAGGGACAGACTAATTTGCATATAGCCAGGTTCTGAGCTGGGATGGGGCAGTGAGCTAAATAACGGTGATGGATCAAGGCCTGATCTTTGGACTGGGTAAGAGTGGTCTGCTTAATTCAGACACTCTGTTCATCACCACCCCCTTTTCTGAATCGTTTTTGGCCACTATAGGTGTGGCAGGGTATACTCAGACATGAGTCCCTTGCTCACTGCTCCATCAGGATTCAAGCAAGCCGGGCCGACGAGGCTGAAATGCCAGAAACCGGTCCCCGGTAGTTTGTCTCCTTTCTGGTGAAGAATTGGCTTGGTAGTTTGGTCTGCCCTGTTCCTATGATGCACTGGGCCAGGGACAGACTAATTTGCATATAGCCAGGTTCTGAGCTGGGATGGGGCAGTGAGCTAAATAACGGTGATGGATCAAGCCCTGATCTTTGGACTGGGTAAGAGTGGTCTGCTTAATTCAGACACTCTGTTCATCACCACCCCCTTTTCTGAATCGTTTTTGGCCACTATAGGTGTGGCAGGGTATACTCAGACATGAGTCCCTTGCTCACTGCTCCATCAGGATTCAAGCAAGCCGGGCCGACGAGGCTGAAATGCCAGAAACCGGTCCCCGGTAGCTTGTCTCCTTTCTGGTGAAGAATTGGCTTGGTAGTTTGGTCTGCCCTGTTCCCATGATGCACTGGGCCAGGGACAGACTAATTTGCATATAGCCAGGTTCTGAGCTGGGATGGGGCAGTGAGCTAAATAACGGTGATGGATCAAGCCCTGATCTTTGGACTGGGTAAGAGTGGTCTGCTTAATTCAGACACTCTGTTCATCACCACCCCCTTTTCTGAATCGTTTTTGGCCACTATAGGTGTGGCAGGGTATACTCAGACATGAGTCCCTTGCTCACTGCTCCATCAGGATTCAAGCAAGCCGGGCCGACGAGGCTGAAATGCCAGAAACCGGTCCCCGGTAGCTTGTCTCCTTTCTGGTGAAGAATTGGCTTGGTAGTTTGGTCTGCCCTGTTCCCATGATGCACTGGGCCAGGGACAGACTAATTTGCATATAGCCAGGTTCTGAGCTGGGATGGGGCAGTGAGCTAAATAACGGTGATGGATCAAGCCCTGATCTTTGGACTGGGTAAGAGTGGTCTGCTTAATTCAGACACTCTGTTCATCACCACCCCCTTTTCTGAATCGTTTTTGGCCACTATAGGTGTGGCAGGGTATACTCAGACATGAGTCCCTTGCTCACTGCTCCATCAGGATTCAAGCAAGCCGGGACGACGAGGCTGAAATGCCAGAAACCGGTCCCCGGTAGCTTGTCTCCTTTCTGGTGAAGAATTGGCTTGTTAGTTTGGTCTGCCCTGTTCCCATGATGCACTGGGCCAGGGACAGACTAATTTGCATATAGCCAGATTCTGAGCTGGGATGGGGCAGTGAGCTAAATAACGGTGATGGATCAAGCCCTGATCTTTGGACTGGGTAAGAGTGGTCTGCTTAATTCAGACACTCTGTTCATCACCACCCCCTTTTCTGAATCGTTTTTGGCCACTATAGGTGTGGCAGGGTATACTCAGACATGAGTCCCTTGCTCACTGCTCCATCAGGATTCAAGCAAGCCGGGCCGACGAGGCTGAAATGCCAGAAACCGGTCCCCGGTAGCTTGTCTCCTTTCTGGTGAAGAATTGGCTTGGTAGTTTGGTCTGCCCTGTTCCCATGATGCACTGGGCCAGGGACAGACTAATTTGCATATAGCCAGGTTCTGAGCTGGGATGGGGCAGTGAGCTAAATAACGGTGATGGATCAAGCCCTGATCTTTGGACTGGGTAAGAGTGGTCTGCTTAATTCAGACACTCTGTTCATCACCACCCCCTTTTCTGAATCGTTTTTGGCCACTATAGGTGTGGCAGGGTATACTCAGACATGAGTCCCTTGCTCACTGCTCCATCAGGATTCAAGCAAGCCGGGCCGACGAGGCTGAAATGCCAGAAACCGGTCCCCGGTAGTTTGTCTCCTTTCTGGTGAAGAATTGGCTTGGTAGTTTGGTCTGCCCTGTTCCCATGATGCACTGGGCCAGGGACAGACTAATTTGCATATAGCCAGGTTCTGAGCTGGGATGGGGCAGTGAGCTAAATAACGGTGATGGATCAAGCCCTGATCTTTGAACTGGGTAAGAGTGGTCTGCTTAATTCAGACACTCTGTTCATCACCACCCCCTTTTCTGAATCGTTGGCCACTATAGGTGTGGCAGGGTATACTCAGACATGAGTCCCTTGCTCACTGCTCCATCAGGATTCAAGCAAGCCGGGCTGACGAGGCTGAAATGCCAGAAACCGGTCCCCGGTAGCTTGTCTCCTTTCTGGTGAAGAATTGGCTTGGTAGTTTGGTCTGCTCTGTTCCCATGATGCACTGGGCCAGGGACAGACTAATTTGCATATAGCCAGGTTCTGAGCTGGGATGGGGCAGTGAGCTAAATAACGGTGATGGATCAAGCCCTGATCTTTGGACTGGGTAAGAGTGGTCTGCTTAATTCAGACACTCTGTTCATCACCACCCCCTTTTCTGAATCGCAATTTGTTTTTAGGCACTAGAAAACATTTAAACACTAAACATTTATCTCTCTGTTTCCCCACATTGGATTTTGTTTGTTTCGGTGCCATTTTAACCTCACACATTTTTCCTATTTTGATAAATTGGTTTTGGATTTTTATTATGTGTTGGATCTTACTCATTTAATGTATTAGTCTTTTTAAATGATTTAAACACCTGTCTCCTAAGTTGAGCCTGCATGCTCGTACCAACTACCAAGAGGGGAGCAAGAGAATAATTTATTGAGACCTTGACAATGATAATGTAGGGCACAATATTTTTGCATCATAATATTTGTTTTCAATTGTAATGTATTCTGATATTTTGTCCAAACACCCCATATTCTGAACTGCACACTGGTGATAATAAGCTGAGGCCTGGAAGGCCCAGGAAATCTAAATAATAATGTCTCAGACATGGCTCAGTAGTAGTAGACCATCCATCACTTACGTCGTTAAGGGTGCTGTCCATTCTCCAGTAGTAATTCTGCTGGTATTATTATGCACTTCATTCATTCTTACCTTGCATACTGAAGTAGGCTAACTGTTTTTGGAATCCTGAAGAACATATACACTCTAACACAAAGACAATCACAGTTCATAAGCACAACAATGATCTCTTTGCACTGTTACTTACTCAAACATGTCTAAGGAGTACCTGAATATCACAAGAGGTACTTTAGGGCACACTAAAGGTGGCAGACTTGATGCCTTCAGCAAGAGTTCAACACCTGCTTCCCGTAAACACACTGTAGGGAAAACAGCTCTCCTCTAATGTAGCATTAGTGGATATAGAGCCAACCAATAACTATCACAACTGGCTCTTATCAGACTTACTGAGTAGCAGGTGGGAACAAGGTTCTGGGCACTAACTAGCATGATTGACTATATCCAAAGTCATGGTGCTATTAGTCGGAGTTCCAAACTACCCCTGTCCCAACCGCGTCTTCACCATCGGACAGAAATCAGACCCTCCCTCAATGGAATCATCATCTCGACGTTCAGCTTCGCTGCCTACCCGGAAACCTGGAGGCCAGTCCGACCTCAAGAACTACTGCCCCATATCGATCCTCCCCTTCCCAGCCAAGGTACTGGAGAAAGCAGTCAACCGCCAGTTTACAGTCTACCTGGAATCCAACCACTTGCTTGACCCCTCCCAATCCGGCTACCCGCTCAAAACACAGCACAGAAACCGCCCTTATAGCTGCCATGGACTAAGTCAGAGCCATCCTTGAATGCGGTGAGTCTGCAGCCCTGATCCTCCTTGACCTGTCACCTGCCTTTGACACCGTCTCCCACCACCTCCTCATCCAAAGACTTTACCACATTGGCATCTACGGCAACACCTTCAAGATGCTATCCTCTTTTCTCACCGGACAAACTTAGAGAATTTGTCTCCCGCCGTACACCTCTGATCCCAAGAGCATCATCTGCGGCTTACCCCAGGGCTCCTGACTCAGCCCCACACTGTTCAACATCTATATGACTCTGCTGGCACCCATCGTTCACAGCCACGTTTTCAACATCATCTCCTGCGCTTTATCACCCAGCTTATATTCTCCCTCAATAAAGACACGGACACCACCATGGCGAACTTCCAGAATGCCATGACCGACACCGCCAACTGGATGAGAGCCAACTGCCTCCAACGCAACACTGACAAAACCAAAGTTCTACTCTTCGGAACACCCCTCACTATGGGATGGTGGCCTGCAGCACCCTCTCCCACCATCCACACCCGCAACCTCAGAATCATCCTCGACAGCAAATTCTCCATGAGACGACAGGTCAACTTGGTTGCTTCCACCTGCTTCAGCACCCTCAGACTGATCTGCAAAGTCTTCAGATGGATCCCAACCGACACCAGAAGAACCTTCACTTAAGACCTCATCACCAGTCAACTTGATTATCGGCACGCCCTCTATGCAGGTACCACCAAACTCCTACTCAAGCTCCTCCAAACAATCCAGAATGCAGCAGCAAGAATGATCCTGGACCTGTCCAGCTGATCCCACATCACCCCCACCTCGGTAGCCTGCACTGGCTCCCTATCAAGAGGAGATGCCACTTCAAGCTGCTCACATACGCCTTCAAAGCCCTACACAACATGGGACCAGAATACCTGGACAACTGCCTCATCTTTCACCAACCCACCAGACACCTGCGGTCAGCCTCGCTGGCCCTCCCACTGTCCCCCGCATCCATTGTACCCGAGCCGGGGGATAATCCTTCTCCCACCTCGCAGCCAAAACCTGGAACTACCTCCCCTTCCACCTCCAAACCTCTACCTCCCTCACCAAATTCAGGAGTGCACTCAATACCTGGCTGTTGAAGTAGCTCCGCCTCACGCAGCGCCTGGATACCCATCGGGGTGATTAGCACACTTTACAAGTACTGATTGATTGATTGATTGATAGATTTTCCTGTCATCCTCCTTCCACCCACCTTTCTCCTATTCCTCTAAATTGTCAGATGTCTGCTGTGGGCCTACACAACAGTTAAAGACTACATTCCGAGAAATGTGATTGGCCGTTCTGCTTTTGACACTTGAATGGGTGCACTGATTTAAATTGTAATTGTTCATGCATCCCTTTTCAAAGTTGAAAGTGTTATATCCTGTTTATTTAAGTATATGTATCCCAGTTTACCTCCCTCCCTGCTGCTCAGCCAGTGTGAGTGTTGAGCGTGATATGTCGGTGTGCCTGTGATGCTTGGAATGCTTGGGTGCCTGTGATGCTTGGAATGCTTGGGTGGCTGTGCGAATGTGTTAGGTCTATTCACCTAGATGTGAGGCCGGAGTTATTTTACTAACCAATGAGCGGCCTCATCTATAATCTGTACAAATGCACTATTAGGTAAGATGACATTTATTTACAAAAGTATGAGAAGTATAAACCATCTTTCCTCCTACAGATGGTTCCCGTGGGTTCATGTGCACCCCGAGGGGGCTCTCCTTGCAGCTGGACATCGGCCAGTACTGGAGCTCGACGTCCGGGGGGTTCGTGGGTCAGCTGGAGAGGAACAGCAGCACCTGGCTGCAGGTGTGCGTCGTGAACGGGGGGAAGGTGGACATCACCGACTACCAGGGCGCGTATCTATGTCTGCGCCCAGGATCCGGGGATCAAGCCATCAGGGCAGTCAAAAACAAGACGTCTCCCGACTGTGACTTTGAGCTCGAGTATAAAGGTCATAAGGTGTCTCTGAGGGCTTCCAATGGGCTGTATTTGGCCAGAGTTGCCCGCTCAAAGTCAATACAATACTTAGAGGCAGCAACAAAATCAATTGATGTTTTTTCCTCCTTCTGCCTGGTGGGGGCCGATGCCTAAGGCTCTCTCTGTTGCTGACAAAAGAATATGACATGTGCTGGTTATATGAGGTTGTATTCGGCAGCCTTCAGGCGCATTCATTGTAACCACTGCAAAAGGCAACAGAGAACGGGAGATGAAAAATGTTAATTGCGCTTTAAATTGCGTTGTAGCGTAGAATCCATCACTGACACTGCCAACTAAATATATGTAACTGCAAAAATCAAATCAGATTTTGAAAACAAAAGAAAATAAAGTGTCCATGCTTGACTCTAGATTTACTGTTTGTATGATACATATTTTCATGTTTGATTTTTCTTGCATTCCCGTACCTTGCATATTTCAGTCCAGTATAGCATACAGTATGCACTTGTTTCCTTATTTGAAGTGAATGTGACACTTTTATGTACCTACATAGTACATATATCTTCAGGGTACTTAGATGAGGAGTTAGTTATAGTATATTGTGGTACATAAAAGATGATTCGTAGTCCAGGTGTAGTAGTAGATCCCTCTTTATTAGCAGGTAGATAGGTGGCAAGTTATAAGGTAAGAAGATATAAAGGAGAAAACTCCACCAGGAGCGAGCTACCAGCTGCTCAGCCTGAGATGGCTAACTGGCAATCTAGTCGCAGAAAGGCACTCAACATTCTATGATGTCACAGGACATACTGATGGAGAAGTACTGAGGGAAAAGACAGAGACTTCATTTACCACACATCCTCCTTCGTTAAGGAACAACAACAGGAAAGATGTGAAGTCCGAATATAGGCACTCAGAGTAAGCTATAGACACAAGAGCAAAGGATGGAATCAAAAGTGTGAAACCAGAAACAAAAGAAATAAGAGAGACATGTAGGAAGATATATAAAATGCACAAATGGTGAGAAACACAAGAATGCAAATTACAATCTAACATGCCCATCCACCCTCCTTAGAAAAACAAGGTAAAAACCCTGTGTAAAGAAGTAACACTTCTTTTAAATAGTTAAAAGTATGATTTATTCTTATAAAAGGATCCCATCCATTAGGTTACAAATCCCAATACAGCCAGTCAGCTCCAACTCCAAACTCTTTCTAATCATAACATTCTAATCAGGCTGCTGGCACTGATGTAAGAACATTTTAATCTAAAAGGTGTAGCATCAAGATGCCACACATCTCCCTTCCTACAATAAAGTAATATATAAAACTATTTAACAAAGTCTTTCAGATGTGCTGGTTCACGAGTGATCCTTGACGACTTGCGAAGACACAGAGATGGTCCATCATGACGAGATGAATCTAAAGATGAATCAGGATTTAAATCAGAAGGGTTACCACCGGAGATCAAATCCTTTCTGATGACCACCACTCTGTTGAGATTCCAAATACGATGATCAGCCGTCTTATTTGCATTTTGGAAAACCTTGATGACTTGAATAGGTTTCATGAACATAGCAGACAACATCTTATTCTTATTAGATGGATTTTTTATGAGAACCCAATCTCCCACTTTAACACAAGTTTTCTTAACACTCTTCCTCACATCAAAAAGTCTTTTCCTATTTTGTATTCTTTGAGCTTCACGTAATTTCCAGTCAACATGATCATTGGTAGAATTCAACCTGGGTTGTAAATCATTAACCCATGCTGGTGTTACCAATGTGTTGGCTCTTCTAGATCTAAAAAGCTCAAAGGGAGACTTATTGGTTGTGGCATGTGGAGACAATCTATACACTTTAACCTTTTTAAAGATATCACACCTCCAGTCGGTACCTGAAGATTTAGCCATCCTAATAGTCCCTTTAAGTACTCAGTTGAACCTCTCAACTATGCCATTGGTTTCTGGGTGGTATAAAGATGACTTCTTGTGTCTTATGCCATGTTTGGAAAGAAATACCTCCATCTCTTTTGAGACAAATTGACAACCATTGTCAGTAAGTATACTGTCAGGAATACCTTCCCTGTCAAAATATTTTTCAAGGAAGTTAATAACATGTTTTGTTTCAATTCCATGCGTGATAGCTATCTCAGGCCACCTTGAGTAAAAATCAACTAAGACTAAAACATACCAATCAGATCCGGATGCTGAAATAGGCCCTAGAATATCTAAACCTACTTCTTTCCAAGGTGAATCTGGACGATCTCTAATGATCATGGGTTGTGTTTTTGGCTTGGCTACTCTGTCACTTAAAGCACATTGAACACAATCCCTAACTGTCCTTTCTACTTCTAAATCCATCCCTGGCCACCAGTAGGAAGATCTTAACGTTTCTTTAGTCTTAGAAATGCCCATGTGACCAATGTGAGCTAAAGAAATGAGTTCATTCCTTATGGACTGTGGTGGAACTAACCTTGTTCCCCTCATTAATAAACCATCATGTTCCGCCAACTGATCTTTGACATGCCAGAACTTTTCTAACATCTCATCTCCTTTGTTTCTACACCTCCAACCTGTATTAATTCGTTTCAAGACTTCCACAAGAACTGCATCAACTTCTAAGGCTTTGTCCCATTTTTCTCTGTCAATAATACTATCTTGTATGGAACACACCAACTCATCTTCTTCATCAAAGTCATCCTTCTCGCTAGACTCTCCAGATGGAACAAGGCGAGACAATGCGTCAGCAACCTCATTTTCTACTCCAGGAAGATACTTAACTTCAAAATCATAATCTTGTAACCCTACAACCCACTTAGTGATTCTACTAGATATAGCATATATACCTTTCTTCATTAGAATTTCACATAAAGGTTTATGGTCTGTCCTTATTTCAAAAGAAGTTCCCCACAATAAATTCTTTAATTTTTTGACAGACCAATACACTGCTAATGCCTCCCTCTCAACAACAGAGTATCTACATTCTGCACCTCTTAGACCCCTTGACAAGAATAAAATGACTACTTCTCCTCTTTCACTTTTTTGGACCAAAACAGCACCCAGACCTTTTAAACTGGCATCAGTGATCAAAATAGACTTCCGAGCAGGATCAAAACTATTGAGTTTTGGGGCACAGCTCAATTTTTCTTTCAATAACAGAAATTCTTGCTCACACTTGTCACTCCAAACAAAATTACACCCTTTCTTGAGCAAAAGTCTCATATTAACACAAAGAGAAGCAAAACCCTTGATAAACTTGTCATAGTACTCTGCCATTCCTAAAAAACTCATTAACTCCTCCTTGCTGGTTGGTGAAGCCATTTTGGAAATGGTGGATACTAAACTCTCTTTCGGCAGAATACCTCCCTCTGAGATAGTGTGACCTAAATATTCAATGGAGTCTTTCCTAAATTTACACTTCTCAATTTTTACAGTAAGTCCAGCAACACATAATGCTTCCAAAACTTCCATAAGTCTCAGATCATGTTCCTCATTGTCTGAGCCAAAAATTAGTATATCATCTTGATATATCTTGACACCATTCAAGCCTTTAAGTACTTTCTCCAATGCTCGCTGAAAAACGGAGGCAGCAGAAACTAGCCCAAATGGCAGCCTCACAAAACGGAACGTACCAAAGGGTGTGATAAATGCTGTTAAATCTTTTGACTTCTCATCCAGACTAATCTGGTGGTAGGCAGATCTCAAATCTACTGTGCTAAAAACTTTAGCACCTTCCAAAAGGATCAACATATCAGAGATCTTAGGCAAAGGGTAATGATCACTAACTACACTCTTATTTAATTCTCTCAAATCTACACAGAGGCGTAAAGAACCATCCGATTTCTTCCCTGCGACAATGGGGGCGACCCATTCAGTCCCCTCAACAACTTCTATGATGCCTTCCCTAACAAGTTTCTCTAACTCTGCTTTCACCTGATCCCTGACAGCAATGGGTACATTACGCACCTTACAACACACCGGAACAGGATTATCTCTCAACTTAATATGATGTGTATAGTTTCTTAGACATCCTAATTTTTGTGAAAAGACACTAGGGAATTTTTTCTCCAGACCACGACTAAATTCCAGATCATCAACCGTAACAGCTTTGAGATCTTGATTAAAAGGTTCTTTTAAAATGATTGGAGGTGACGAATTCGGGTCTAACATAACTCCAAGATCTCTTTGCGCAAACCAACTTATAATGCTGTCACCCTCTTGAGACACATAGACTTTAGTCGTGGTCAACCTTTCTTTGTAATTAATGTGTCCCATAAAATAGCCAAGTAGTTTGATGGGCTTATTACCATATGCTAAAGGTCTGATATCAGGGCGAGACAAACTTGTCTTGTCTTTTAAATTCTTTAAATAAAAATCTCTTGCAACTATAGTTATTTTGGCTCCAGAATCAAATAAGACATTGGTTTGATGCCCATCAACAAAAATGTCATCAGAAGGACCATTTTTGCTATCTTGACTGCTTATGACTTGTACCAAAATCTGACCACAGTCAACTTCCTCAATATCTTCTGCTAATTCATCAAAGTCATAATAGATTTCATTCACTTTACCTTTATAATCTTTCCCTTTACACATATGGGATACATGGCCTTTTTTTTACACTTACCACAGGTCATTTTCCAACCTGGACACTGTCTGTCGTTGGCGAAATGTCCCATTTTGCTGCATCTAAAGCATGTAATTTGAGAAAAATTGAATTTACCCTGAGGTTTTCTAGAAGGCACACTACTTGACACATTTTCTTCTCTATTTACCTTCGGAGCAGTATTGACTTTGTGATTTAACTTAACAGTTTGAATTACATCTTTACTTTTTGTCTCACCATTTTTTTTAATCACTTCTACACATTTAATGGAATGTTCAATCCTTTTCGCTATTGAGATGACATCATCCAAACATGGCTCATCCTTTTGCCACAGCTCATCCCTAACCTTTTCACTAATACAACCTAACATAAACTGATCTCTTATACGTTCATCAACTAATGCTCCAAATTTACAACTAGAAGCAAGTTTCCTGAGAGCTGTAATATAACTTTCAATATTCTCTTCCTCTTGTTGAGCCCTGCGACCAAAGTGATACCTTTCTAGAATGGTACTGACTTTCGGCAAATAATGTTTATCTAGTTTAGCCATGCAAATTTCATTCTCATTTAGAGAACTGTCATCATGTTCTGGAAGATGATCGAATACGTCTTGTCCTTCAGAACCAAGACAGTGTAATAATAGAGCTGTTTTCCTTTCAGTACTAAGACTGGAACCACAAACCCTCGCATATCGCTCAAAAACTTTGCGCCATTTTTGCCATCTAATGGGAGGGTCTCCAGGAGAAGATAGAAAAAATGGCAGTGATGTGACATTCTGCATGTTGATAAGGGAAGAAAAAAATAATTAAATAAATAAACAATTACTATATGCTCAAAGTTATTATTAAATACACACTAGCCTTGAAGACTACAGTAAAGAAAAACAGTAATGTGTTTGAGACCAAAGAAGAAGGGTGAAATGATACCAAAGTATACAACCTATTTGTTAAAATCACCTTCACTAAAGGAGAAAGCACTTTGAGCTATATATAAAATTGCAAATTTCCATATTATAGATGACAGTATAAATTTCGATATAATAAATAAAGAATACGCTTGGAACAATGAGAATTCCGAACGTGCTTAAACCAAAAGTCACTCAATTGCCAAAAAGAACATAATATATTAATATTAACATCAATATATATGTGAATAGCGAAGAGTATTTGATAACAGTGTGCGTGTCACTGAAATATTAGTAACACGCAAAGAGGTCCAGCACGTTGCAAAAATTTGAAGTAAGTGAGCATGTCACTGAAATATTGGAAGTCGTGATGCAGGAATGATAAACTTGACAATAGTGTGCGTGTCACTGAAACGGCACGCCAAACTGCTGTGAGATCGAAGATTTTGAGCAAAGTGTGCGTGCCACTGAAACAGCACGCTTCAACCTTCAAAACTTTACCAAAATGGCCGCCATAACGTTGAGCGCGATGATGTAAGCAGACACGCTGTACACGCGCTGTCAATATCCGCACTGCAGACGTTCGAGCTTCCGTGAAGAAATGAAGGACGCTCGTGTAGTTTGGTAAGTGACGCGCTTGAGCGTTGCAGCTTGCACATCAGAGCTTGTATGTTTAAAAGATGCACTGGCTTCTCCACTTAGGCGAGTAACACGGGAAGCGCAAAACCCGCGTTATAGCTTATTAGTTTAAAAAAAAAATTTAGTGTCCTCTCCGCCTAAGCCAGTAACAGGAACTTAAAACCCTTCATGAAAGTGCACAACCCTTCGTGAAAGTGCACAGAACCACTCCAACCAAATTGTGACCAAAGCAACATAAGCGCATGGGGGTCTAAATAAAGTAGACAGCGCCAAAGGTTGACAGAATTAAATCTCAGTCACAGTGATGGTCAAGGTGATGGGTGTTATTCAAACGCTGGAGAAGTTCAAAAGATATAAGAAGAGTAAAATAAAAGCGCTTAATTTAAATAAAGTTCTAAAGTGTAAATGCAAGAGTTTTACACTTTTGAAGTTTAAGACAGTACCTTGAGGCGTTTTGAAGTTCAGAAGCCTTGTTGGGGTCTTGTAAAGTAGCAGCTTATTGGAAGCACAAACTTGATTACTTGATCTCTTCTCCTTGTTTTTAAAAACATTTTTTTGCAGATGTTGATATCCTTTCTTCTTCTTTATCCCGTCCTCGTCGCCAAGTGTAAAGAAGTAACACTTCTTGTAAATAGTTAAAAGTATGATTTATTCTTATAAAAGGATCCCATCCATTAGGTTACAAATCCCAATACAGCCAGTCAGCTCCAACTCCAAACTCTTTCTAATCATAACATTCTAATCAGGCTGCTGGCACTGATGTAAGAACATTCTAATCTAAAAGGTGTAGCATCAAGATGCCACACCCTGGTTGTCCGAAGAGGGTATGACGACCAAGTGATGAAGTGTGCAGATGGAAGAAGGCACAATGAAAATGTACAGCAGAATTAAAACTAAACCAACACACACTCTTCAAGCATGAGGATGCACCCAAAAATATTTTTGAAACGGTGCAAACAAAAGACAACTCCCATTTCCCAAAAACATTTTGGCAACGGTGCAATCAAAAGACAACTCCCCAAGGAAGGGTACCCAAAGGATATAAACCACCTGGAACAAGGAACATAGTAGGTACAACCTAACAACCTCCCCTAAGAAAAGGGTACCACATGCAAACAATGTTAAAATTGTTTGACGCAAATTGACCAAATAGTGGGGCTGACCACACACAGCGCCTCCCCAAGAAAGGACAAAACACAGTAGTCACACACTGACAACCTCCCCCAATAAAAGGGTACACCTTGCAACACAACACAAGAGTAGTGTGACACAACAGAGTAGACACAACCTGATAACTTCCCCTAACAAAAGGGTACACCTTGCAACACAACGCAAGAGTAGTGTGACACAACAGAGTAGACACAACAACCTCCCCTAATAAAAGGGTAAACCACGTCACTGACAACCTCCCCTAATAAAAGGGTACACCTTGCAAAACAACGCAAGAATAGTGTGACACAACAAAGTAGACACAAGTCAATAACCTCCGCTAACAAAAGGGTACACCTTACAAGATACCCTAGCTATCAAAGTAGGGTACAACACAACAGAGGATTCACACCCTGTAAGACCAAGAGAACAACATCCCCTATACAGGGTACACCATAAGGAACAACATCACCCTTGAAACCAAAATCGGGCCTTGGCTGGCCCCACAACCTCCCCAACCGAGGGTACACTGTAGGATTAAGATGTTGCCCTAGGAAACCAAACTCCCCACCAAAAGGGTACAACATAAAGTACTAGACCACCTAGAGAAAGTTCTGTGTAACTCTAGGTGTATGTCAATGCAACCACAACAGCAGAAGATACAATATGCAAAATACACAATGTGAAAATAAAACAAACAAAAAACTTGAAGAACCTCCCAATCAGAACAAGAGATTATGCTCCAAATATACGCCCACCCACAACATGCACATAGATACTAATAAGTTCAAGCATAAGCAGATGAATAAACAAAAGACATTAGCTCCGGTGAGCGATCTCTCACCCGGGATCCCCATACTCAGCACTCCGCAGTCGGCACCGCAATTCGCCACCAAAGTAAAAAGTGATGCTCAGCTCCTGTGAGCGATTTCTCACCCGGGGTCTTCATAGACAGCTCCAGGAAATATCGAGCACCGAATGCATAGCACGATGTAGTTAAGGCACTTGCAGTGTTCCAGTGATGCATGTCTCTCACCCAAGACTGTCCATAATCTGCAGGTAGATGAGATGTTCCCATGAGGGACATAGCATGACGTTAAGGCAAGTTCCGAAGGGTTGACAAAGAGGTCCAGAAGACTGCTGCATGAATACATCGACACCGCCGGAAAGTTGACTCCGTAAACAAACTGTGGTAGGCAAGGCTTGTGTTAGGGAACTGCACTAGAAGCTGCCGCAGACTGACGAAGGAATACCAAATCCAAGATGGTGGTGTGCCTGCCTGATGCTCGCCGGGAGGCTCACGTTGCGCCGCTGCGCCACAACGTCTCAGGGCAGCAAGGTCGTGACGTACGAAGACAAAAGTCATAGAGAGATGAACGTGAGATGCATGCGAAGAGGTAAGATGCGCGTGGCAAGTGCGCACTTTCAAATTAAAACATGTCGGTTTAATGGTGATGAAGGGGCCGCCACTCATGTTGGACGACAAGGTGCCTCTCACACCAAGACTCGCCAAGACACAGTGACACACAGGTGACACATTGAGCAAGTCAGTCCCAACGACCGTAGTAGCACTCAGGGAAAACTTCACTAAAAGGAACTTGAAAAGACACTCACCAGCATAGAAGTAGGGGCGAGACATGACTTAGCAGATGACGGCTGTTGTGATAAAGAGAGCTGCTAGCGCCAGGGCACCTCCGGAAGAACAAACACAGCAAGCGCTCACAGGAGGAGAAGTGCCCACACTGTAGGAAAAGACACCAGTTCCACAGTGGTTATGTTGAGGGCGAGCTGTCAAGATGCACAGGGCAGACGGAAGGCACAACAGGGTGATTAGGCCCGCTGAGACAGTGGCTCCAGTAGCTGGAGACAGACAGTCTCCAGATGACATCAAGATGGCAGTTAGCTCTCTCACAACACAAACACCCAGGGTGCAGGCTGTCCAAGTTGAAACGGACACTGGTGGGGTCAGCTGGGCGTTACCTTTTAGTTTCAATTTGAAGTTTAGGTTCCTTCTTTTAAAGTTGCTTAGTTACTTAGTTGACCCTTGTCCTTAGTTCACACGTAGGTTCATCCGCTTCAAAACGTCGCCAAACTGTGGTACATAAAAGATGATTCGTAGTCCAGGTGTAGTAGTAGATCCCTCTTTATTAGCAGGTAGATAGGTGGCAAGTTATAAGGTAAGAATATATAAAGGAGAAAACCCCACCAGGAGCGAGCTACCAGCTGCTCAGCCTGAGATGGCTAACTGACAATCTAGTCACAGAAAGGCACTCAACATTCTATGATGTCACAGGACATACCGATGGAGAAGTACTGAGGGGAAAGACAGAGACTTCATTTACCACACATCCTCCTTCGTTAAGGAACAACAACAGGAAAGATGTGAATTTCGAATATAAGCACTCAGAGTAAGCTATAGACACAAGAGCTAAGGGTGGAAACAAACGTGTGAAACCAAAAGCAAAAGAAATAAGAGAGACATGTAGGAAGATATATAAATGCACAAATGGTGAGAAACACAAGAATGCAAATTACAATCTTACATGCCCATCCACCCTCCTTAGAAAAACAGGGTAAAAACCCTGGTTGTCCGAAGAGGTTATGACGATCAAGTGATGAAGTGTGCAAATGTAAGAAGGCACAAGGAAAATGTACAGCAGAATTAAAACTAAACCAACACACACTCTTCAAGCATGAGGATGCACCCAAAAATATTTTTGAAACGGTGCAAACAAAAGACAACTCCCCTTTCCCAAAAGATTTTTGGCAACAGTGCAATCAAAAGACAACTCCCCAAGGAAGGGTACCCAAGGATATTAACCACCTGGAACAAGGAACATAGTAGGTACAACCTAACAACCTCCCCTAAGAAAAGGGTACCACATGCAAACAATGTTAAAATTGTTTGACGCAAATTGACCAAATAGTGGGGCTGACCACACACAGCGCCTCCCCAAGAAAGGAAAAACACAGGAGTCACACACTGACAACCTCCCCCAATAAAAGGGTACACCTTGCAACACAACGCAAGAGTAGTGTGACACAACAGAGTAGACACAACCTAATCACTTCCCCTAACAAAAGGGTACACCTTGCAACACAATGCAAGAGTAGTGTGACACAACAGAGTAGACACAACAACCTCCCCTAATAAAAGGGTAAACCACGTCACTGACAACCTCCCCTAATAAAAGGGTACACCTTGCAAAACAACGCAAGAATAGTGTGACACAACAAAGTAGACACAAGTCAATAACCTCCCCTAACAAAAGGGTACACCTTACAAGATACCCTAGCTACCAAAGTAGGGTAATACACAACAGAGGATTCACACCCTGTAAGACCAAGAGAACAACATCCCCTATACAGGGTACACCATAAGGAACAACATCACCCTTGAAACCAAAATCGGGCCTTGGCTGGCCCCACAACCTCCCCAACCGAGGGCACACCGTAGGATTAAGGTGTTGCCCTAGGAAACCAAACTCCCCACTAAAAGGGTACAACATAAAGTACTAGACCACCTAGAGAAAGTTCTGTGTAACTCTAGGTGTATGTCAATGCAACCACAACAGCAGAAGATACAATATGCAAAATACACAATGTGAAAATAAAACAAAAAAATACTTGAAGAACCTCCCAATCAGAACAAGAGAATATGCTCCAAATATACGCCCACCCACAACATGCACATAGATACTAATAAGTTCAAGCATAAGCAGATGAATAAACAAAAGACATTAGCTCCGGTGAGCGATCTCTCACCCGGGATCCCCATAATCAGCACTCCGCAGTCGGCACCGCAATTCGCCACCAAAGTAAAAAGTGTTGCTCAGCTCCGCTGAACGATTTCTCACCCGGGGTCTTCATAGACAGCTCCAGGAAATATCAAGCACCGAATGCACAGCGCGATGTGGTTAAGGCACTTGCAGTGTTCCAGTGATGCATGTCTCTCACCCAAGACTGTCCATAATCTGCAGGTAGATGAGATGTTCCCATGAGGGACATAGCATGACGTTAAGGCAAGTTCCGAAGGGTTGACAAAGAGGTCCAGAAGACTGCTGCATGAATACATCGACACCACCGGAAAGTTGACTCCGTAAACAAACTGTGGTAGGCAACGCTTGTGTTAGGAAACTGCACTAGAAGCTGCCGTAGACTGACAAAGGAATACCAAATCCAAGATGGTGGTGTGTCTGCCTGATGCTCGCCGAGAGGCTCACGTCGCGCCGCTGCGCCACAACGTCTCAGGGCAGCAAGGGAGTGACGTACGAAGACAAAAGTCATAGAGAGATGAACGTGAGATGCATGCGAAGAGGTAATATGCGCGTGGCAAGTGCGCACTTTCAAATTAAAACATGTTGGTTTAATGGTGATGAAGGGGCAGTCACTCATGTTGGACGAGAGGGTGCCTCTCACGCCAAGACTCGCCAAGACACAGTGACACACAGGTGACACATTGAGCAAGTCAGTCCCAACAACCGTAGTAGCACTTCGGGAAAACTTCACTAAAAGGAACTTGAAAAGACACTCACCAACATAGAAGTAGGGGAGAGACATGACTTAACAGATGACGGCTGTTCTGATAAAGAGAACTGCTAGCGCCAGGGCACCTTCCGGAAGAACAAACACAGCAAGCGCTCACAGGAGGAGAAGTGCCCACACTGTAGGAAAAGACACCAGTTCCATAGTGGTTATGTTGAGGGCGAGCTGTCAAGACGCACAGGGCAGACGGAAGTCACAACAGGATGATCAGGCCCGCTGAGACAGTGGCTCCAGTAGCTGGAGACAGACAGTCTCCAGATGACATCAAGATGGCAGTTAGCTCTCTCACAACACAAACGCCCAGGGTGCAGGCTGTCCAAGTTGAAACGGACACTGGTGGGGTCAGCTGGGCGTTACCTTTTAGTTTCAATTTGAAGTTTAGGTTCCTTCTTTTAAAGTTGCTTAGTTCCTTAGTTGACCCTTGTCCTTAGTTCACACGTGTGTTCATCCGCTTCAAAACGTCGCCAAACTGTGGTACATAAAAGATGATTCGTAGTCCAGGTGTAGTAGTAGATCCCTCTTTATTAGCAGGTAGATAGGTGGCAGGTTATAAGGTAAGAAGATATAAAGGAGAAAACCCCACCAGGAGCGAGCTACCAGCTGCTCAGCCTGAGATGGCTAACTGGCAATCTAGTCACAGAAAGGCACTCAACATTCTATGATGTCACAGGACATACCGATGGAGAAGTACTGAGGGAAAAGACAGAGACTTCATTTACCACACATCCTCCTTCGTTAAGGAACAACAACTGGAAAGATGTGAAGTCCGAATATAAGCACTCAGAGTAAGCTATAGACACAAGAGCAAAGGATGGAAACAAACGTGTGAAACCAGAAGCAAAAGAAATAAGAGAGACATGTAGGAAGATATATAAAATGCACAAATGGTGAGAAACACAAGAATGCAAATTACAATCTTACATGCCCATCCACCCTCCTTAGAAAAACAAGGTGAAAACCCTGGTTGTCCGAAGAGGGTATGACGATCAAGTGATGAAGTGTGTAGATGTAAGAAGGCACAATGAAAATGTACAGCAGAGTTAAAACTAAACCAACACACACTCTTCAAGCATGAGGATGCACCCAAAAATATTTTTGAAACGGTGCAAAAAAAAAGACAACTCCCCTTTCCCAAAAATATTTTGGCAACGGTGCAATCAAAAGACAACTCCCCAAGGAAGGGTACCCAAAGGATATTAACCACCTGGAACAAGGAACATAGTAGGTACAACCTAACAACCTCCCCTAAGAAAAGGGTACCACATGCAAACAATGTTAAAATTGTTTGACGCAAATTGACCAAATAGTGGGGCTGACCACACACCGCGCCTCCCCAAGAAAGGAAAAACACAGTAGTCACACACTGACAACCTCCCCCAATAAAAGGGTACAGCTTGCAACACAACGCAAGAGTAGTGTGACACAACAGAGTAGACACAACCTAATAACTTCCCCTAACAAAAGGGTACACCTTGCAACACAATGCAAGAGTAGTGTGACACAACAGAGTAGACACAACAACCTCCCCTAATAAAAGGGTAAACCACGTCACTGACAACCTCCCCTAATAAAAGGGTACACCTTGCAAAACAACGCAAGAATAGTGTGACACAACAAAGTAGACACAAGTCAATAACCTCCCCTAACAAAAGGGTACACCTTACAAGATACCCTAGCTACCAAAGTAGGGTACAACACAACAGAGGATTCACACCCTGTAAGACCAAGAGAACAACATCCCCTATACAGGGTACACCATAAGGAACAACATCACCCTTGAAACCAAAATCGGGCCTTGGCTGGCCCCACAACCTCCCCAACCGAGGGTACACCGTAGGATTAAGATGTTGCCCTAGGAAACCAAACTCCCCACCAAAAGGGTACAACATAAAGTACTAGACCACCTAGAGAAAGTTCTGTGTAACTCTAGGTGTATGTCAATGCAACCACAACAGCAGAAGATACAATATGCAAAATACACAATGTGAAAATAAAACAAAAAAATACTTGAAGAACCTCCCAATCAGAACAAGAGATTATGCTCCAAATATACGCCCACCCACAACATGCACATAGATACTAATAAGTTCAAGCATAAGCAGATGAATAAACAAAAGACATTAGCTCTGGTGAGCGATCTCTCACCCGGGATCCCCATAATCAGCACTCCGCAGTCGGAACCGCAATTCGCCACCAAAGTAAAAAGTGATGCTCAGCTCCGGTGAACGATTTCTCACCCGGGGTCTTCATAGACAGCTCCAGGAAATATCAAGCACCGAATGCACAGCGCGATGTGGTTAAGGCACTTGCAGTGTTCCAGTGATGCATGTCTCTCACCCAAGACTGTCCATAATCTGCAGGTAGATGAGATGTTCCCGTGAGGGACATAGCATGACGTTAAGGCAAGTTCCGAAGGGTTGACAAAGTGGTCCAGAAGACTGCTGCATGAATACATCGACACCGCCGGAAAGTTGACTCCGTAAACAAACTGTGGTAGGCAACGCTTGTGTTAGGAAACTGCACTAGAAGCTGCCGCAGACTGACAAAGGAATACCAAATCCAAGATGGTGGTGTGTCTGCCTGACGCTCGCCGAGAGGCTCACGTCGCGCCGCTGCGCCACAACGTCTCAGGGCAGCAAGGGCGTGACGTACGAAGACAAAAGTCATAGAGAGATGAACGTGAGATGCATGCGAAGAGGTAAGATGCGCGTGGCAAGTGCGCACTTTCAAATTAAAACATGTCGGTTTAATGGTGATGAAGGGGCAGCCACTCATGTTGGACGAGAGGGTGCCTCTCACGCCAAGACTCGCCAAGACACAGTGACACACAGGTGACACATTGAGCAAGTCAGTCCCAACGACCCTAGTAGCACTCAGGGAAAACTTCACTAAAAGGAACTTGAAAAGACACTCACCAACATAGAAGTAGGGGAGAGACATGACTTAACAGATGATGGCTGTTGTGATAAAGAGAACTGCTAGCGCCAGGGCACCTCCGTAAGAACAAACACAGCAAGCGCTCACAGGAGGAGAAGTGCCCACACTGTAGGAAAAGACACCAGTTCCACCGTGGTTATGTTGAGGGCGAGCTGTCAAGACGCACAGGGCAGACGGAAGGCACAACAGGATGATCAGGCCCGCTGAGACAGTGGCTCCAGTAGCTGGAGACAGACAGTCTCCAGATGACATCAAGATGGCAGTTAGCTCTCTCACAACACAAACACCCAGGGTGCAGGCTGTCCAAGTTGAAACGGCCACTGGTGGGGTCAGCTGGGCGTTACCTTTTAGTTTCAATTTGAAGTTTAGGTTCCTTCTTTTAAAGTTGCTTAGTTCCTTAGTTGACCCTTGTCCTTAGTTCACACGTAGGTTCATCCGCTTCAAAACGTCGCCAAACTGTGGTACATAAAAGATGATTTGTAGTCCAGGTGTAGTAGTAGATCCCTCTTTATTAGCAGGTAGATAGGTGGCAAGTTATAAGGTAAGAAGATATAAAGGAGAAAACCCCACCAGGAGCGAGCTACCAGCTGCTCAGCCTGAGATGGCTAACTGACAATCTAGTCACAGAAAGGCACTCAACATTCTATGAGTGGAGTGGTGTGGCTCACTGGTGTGGAGTGGTGTGGCTCACTGGTTAGAGGCGGCAGACGGCCCGGGACCAGGATTCAATTCCCGACGCGGCAGGGTTGTGGACCAGGGTCAGCGGACTCAATAATTCTCGCTTCGGTGCCTACTCTAACCAGGGATCACACTCGGCAACTCTGGGCATTAGCTTGCCTCATCTCCACAACAGCCCCCCACGTACGCCGGGGATGCCTGGTATCACCTTGGAGATACCCAGTAGGGACCATCTCACAGGGAAAGCCAGGGAAAGCCAGGACGGGTTCCCAAGCGGTCTACAGCACGGAGATACCCCATGTGGGGTGATTCGTGGGCTTTACAAGACATCATTACATTACATTACATGATGTCACAGGACATACTGATGGAGAAGTACTGAGGGAAAAGACAGAGGATTCATTTACCACATATATCTACACTTCCCTATACACACTTCATTTGTCCCTTGATTTTCTTGCACCAAAATGCTGTTGTTGTCAATATTCAATAGTACACATATGCCTGGATAAGCTCACAATCCAACCATGATTCAGGAAAGGGCAAGGACCAGGCTGCATAGACATCATTAGACTGTGTTAGTACTTGAGACATCAGAGTTTCAGGCATCCTAGCCTTGATTGAAACGCTGCTTATCATGCCACTGACATGACTACACTGAGATACTGCCTTCATGATGTAAGTATGGAATTTCTAAAATTAGCACGCTAAATCAATCAATCAATCACCCGCGAGGGTCTCAAGGCGCTGGGGGTGGGGAGTGCAGGTCCGAGTCACCTGAAGAGCCAGGTCTACACACTGGTTATAAAATGTCAATACAATTTATGTTTTAAATCAGTAATTCATAAACTTTAGTAACTGACAAGAGAAACATGCTCAGCATTTCATTAGCAGGACAAGACAGGCAATTCACCCTCATGCAAGGACAACAACAGTTTGGACTTACTACAGAAAATATGGACAAACTACCAAAGTCAGGCCCACCAGGTCCCCTCCCTGAAAAGTATGTCTGTCTATAAGAGAGCCACCCTGCTGGCCAAGTGTAGTGGTCTAGTTCTTGCTGCTCAGCCATATGATGAATAAAGCATCCTACTTATGCTACACCTCGTCTATTCATCATTTATTAATCTTATTACACCAAGCACATGCCTATCCTGACACACTTTGTCCTGCATTGCATGACATACAATGGTTTGCAAACATTGACAATGGGCAAACCCATCATCAAGTTGCAAAAGCACAAATACATTTCTACAGTCAGATGGACATCCAAGAATGATACATTATGTGAAGGACCCCGCAGACATCAATAGTACTGGTTGACATTCATGCAATTCTATTGTAAACAGAAAATTGTGTGGGTGATCCGGAGTACAAATGCACTGGTAGTTTTCAAAACCGCCTACTAGAAACCTTTTAAGTAGGACAAATGTTTAGGCATTAAACGAGTTACAAAGATACAAATTAAAATACAATTACCCAAATAGTCATCATATACATTATCAATTTCTACTGAAAGTGTGGAAATGGGAATTTTAGAGAAATCAGAGTTGAAAGTAGTGCAGTGAAAAATTAAGGGGAAACACTTACACACAAATTGTTGGGTTGTGTAGGATACTTACCATTCTGTCTGAATCTCCCGAAAATTTGCAAAAATATGTTGCATAAAAAAGCTTTTAAATGAAAACTGCACCAGATATGTGATAGAGCATTGGCCCATATAAACAATCCCAATAACTCTGATGACCTTTTTACCTGCTTCAGAGGTAAGAGGGAGAAAACATTCACCATTTCAATTTAATACAGTGTAACCAATTTGGCTACATATTAACTCACTCAACCAATTCAAGGATTTTTGTTATAAATTCAAAAACAAATTGATATAAACCAGTTTCAGCAATATGGTATAGAAATACATACCAAACAAAGGGGATATTCACAAGGACTTATCTCTGATTTATCTCCTCCTTAACGCATCAAAAGTGGAGATAGATCTAACACCCCATTCATCACCTGGTGCAAACTGCAGACATCGCCAGTATTCCTGCGCTAACTGCCCCAAAATCTATCTCCACGGTGGACACCACCAAAAAACCCTAATGAGATGCAGAGTAGGCGCTCCCATGCAAAAACAAATGAAAAACCCTTTCACAACTAACTGCCAGATCTGCGATGCGAATCAAACACAGGCGATAAGCCGCGGTAGCAGCAGGGAATTAATACCATCCTTTTGCTGGTGTTAAGCAGGCTGACTACCTGCATCATAAAAGGAAGACCCACAGATGCCATGGAGACAATGATCAAGCAATGCGGATACCCATGAGGGCCACAACACCCACTGCTACCATCCCAGGCCTGCCACCACCCCAGGACCCATCATAGCTGCATTCCCTCCCATGTCAGGGACAATCAACTGCACACATGTACCCCTCGTGCCCCCTGCCCACACTGCACACAACTACTACAACAGAAATCACACGCATACCATGAATGTGCAGGCAATGGTGGACCGCCTGGGAATCCTCAACAATGTCGTGGCCAACTCCCCTGGCTCTCCTGACAGTCCATCATCACCCAGCACCCAAGGATGACACACATGGAAATGCAGTGCCCGCAGTGCCCGCAGTGCCCGTTGGTAAGTCCAAAATAAACATACTACACACCTCCAAGCCCATAGTCATGCAACTCATGACATTGCCAATGGGCACTCAGCACAACCACATTCAACATGACACACAACTTGCCAACCGACCAGACACGACACGACAACACAACTTCATTGGGAATCCAGCCTTGCCATGCCCACAACCCAGCCATTGCATTGCATATGGCCATGTCTGAACTGGGGTGGCAGAGTGGGATAAAGAACGGTGATGGATTAAACCCAGATCTGGTAGGAGTCAAACATGTGGTTGGATTTAAGGTAGGTTTTTGGTTGGAATGATACTGCTTTTTCCTATATTTTAGGTGTTCAGATGAGGCCAGTTATGGGGCGGTATTTAGTGGGAAACATCCTTTACAACGCAACTTTTACAACGCACTACCATTACGACGCAACTTTTACAACGCAAGTTATTACAACGAATTGCGCTGGAGGGCGCTCTAGGATAGGGAATAGTTTAATTACTATCCAACACCTTCCCTACTATCCACGGGGACTGGAGTTGGAATAGTAAATTAAACTATTCACTATCCAGCGCCCCCCAACGCAAGTCGTTGTAACGATTTGCATTGTAAAACCTGTGTCGTAATGGCATGCGTTGTAAAAGCATGCGTTGAAGTGACATACATCCTATTTAGTAGGGTCAGCAGGATTGAGACAGGGTGTTTTAGTTAGGAGAGTGACCACAAAGTGTTTTAGCATAGGAAAGAATTCTCTGGAGAGGAATGCTGCTGATAGAAGCTGTCAGGAGGGGGGCGAGGGAGGAAGAGCGGTGTGTGGACTTCTAAGTTGGGCTAGGATTGCCAGGGCTGGTGCTTGGTCTGAGTCTTTTAGTAAGAAAGTAAAGGTGTTAATGGTGGAAACCCTGAGCTCTTGGATGGCCAGCTGGGCCTAAGGCCCCAATCTTCTGCCTTTGTCTATGTTTGACTAAGGTTTACTCATTAAATGTTGTGTGTTCATTGACGCGACTCTCTGTAGCCCTGTATTTGGATTACATTCTGGCAAGGGTTGTATCAGACACTAAGAAATATTATTCTGCAGGACAAGCTGAATAAATTGCTTCAACTTCTTCTACAGAGTAATGGTGGACCAAGTTATGTTGTTTGAAAATGATAGGAGAAGGAAATGTAATGTATTTATATTGATTTGGGGTTTCGTATAACTCTGACATTCTTAACTTAGGGTTACTTTGCAGCACCAATATCCAACTTTTGTACTTTTGTCTACAAGGACATCTTGAAGAAAGCTTGGAATTCTTCAAAGTTTGGGTTCCAATCCTTATTGCTTAACACAGTTTTTATATATAATTCTGATCAGGTACCTTAGCGGCATTTGGTTTGCGCAATGTTGACTCTCAACAAGCTTGTACAAACCAACGCAATATTCCTTTTCATAGCAGCTGAAATGCAACATATGACACATTTGATGTATGCTTTTACCATTTCCTTTATTCGGCAGAGTTTCTTTCCATTCATGATGACAGCCTAATAATCATTATCACAGGTATGTAAAGTCTAAAGCTATTCATAATATATAAAAGTTGAGATTGCAAACAATCATGGGCAGTTTCCTGTACTGGGCTATTCCAACATTTACTTGACTCTGCCCCAGCTCTACTGGGCGTTCAGTGATACAATTCTTTTAAGAAATCACCTGATTGCTCTGTAGGCTGCTCTTCTACCACACAGCCTTGCGACACATAGAAAGAACTATCAGGAGGCAATCTTATTTAAATTGATCAAGATGACACTTTTGATTCATGACGCATGGACCTCTACACTGCCTTAGAATGCTTGATTGTGTCCTGTAAGGACCAATGATGTATAGTTTGGTGAATCAAAGTCCCTTTAGTCAATTATGGACGGTCGTTCCATTCCATTCCTGTGTTTTTAACCTGTGTGTGCCCCGTTAAAGAAGGAGGCCTGACCATGAGGATCAGTCTGGTCTAAATTGCAAGGCAGCATCTCCTCGGCGTGGGGCCACAAGCAACCTTAGGTGCACTTCAGCCTCATTCAATTTCATCGGTGTGGTCCAGTTTCAGTTCATAGGTACAGTGAGCTCAACGCCCATATCAGGAGCTACCTTTGGCTCACCAAGATGACTAGAATGTGATGGATAGAAATACCTGAGACAATGCTTCTGAACCACTGGAAGTGGACATTCAACTTCATGGCACCCAGTCCATTTGCTGACTTGTGCTCTCGTACAGAGGGGGTGGGGCTTAGCAATGCAGGCTGGACTGCTGCCTCCAGGTACAGTCAAGGCAAAATTGCATATGGATCTCGAAGACCTTGCTTCATGATGCAGACAAAGTGAAAGATGATGGAAAGAAGCCTATCAGCTAGATTAAAGGTATTAATGACAGGGCTTGATTGCTGTTAACGGGGAGATTTCCATGTAGAACAAAGTGCAACATCGCACCAGGCTCTCGCAAGAGTATTCTCACCATGTTTTTGTCTCTCGCGCTCCTCAACAGTTGTGGTGATATTGCTCCTGCGTCTACTCATCGCGCTCCTTGCTATGCTCTTCCTGTTCTTCCAGCACTATAAGGGCTCGTACCACACAAATGAACCCAAAGCCATAGACGACGCTGGCACCATCAAGCCCCTGCCTGTACGAAAAGAAGCTGAACTACCTCAAATGGAGGAGGAGGAGGCCAAACCAGAGTAAACACGAAGGACAAAGACCGCTCAGCACCCTGCACCGACACCTTGGCTTGTGCAGGAAGATTTCTTTTCACAAGAGGGCGCTGTGGCTCAAATTGTGCAGGGGCTCAGGCGGATCCTCACAGTCCTTGGTGCAGACCAGAGGATGAAAAGTGAACCAAAATGTCTTCCAGTCTTTCTGGCGCGAGCAAACGACTGGATCAAACAGTAGCGGAAGATGCTAAATAAACCCCCTACAGAATGAAACATCTGGATTGTTGGCCCATTATCAGTTTATCACTTGTTTCCTCCTTTAATGTAATTTTATGCCTATTTACCAAGGGCTAAAAATAGTATGACTTGGCCACTTGCAAAGACCAAGAAACTGTATAAGTGTGTGCTATTAATTCCAGTGTTATTTTAGGGATTATTGGGGCCATGGGCAAGATATATTTTGGCACCCCCGTTCCAAACAGCTTTGTATTTTACTACACATTTTCTGCTAATTCCAGCACACATAATGCCAAACAATATTGAATTATCCTTTCACAAATGGGGGTCCTAAAACGGATTAAATACTTCTTACCTGTGGTCACAACACTCCTTAGAATGACAAAGGATAGAGAGAGGAAGAGAGAGGTAAAGGAAGGCATCAAAAGGAGACTTTTTCAGAAAATGAAATAGATGAGGTGAGATAAAGAGAAAAAGGTCATTTCCCCAGGGGCCCCTAGGAAGGTGGGAGCCCTGGGCAATTGCCCACTTTGCCCATGTATTAAAATGTCTCTTATTAATTCACACAGCTGCCTACATTAGTAGGAGTGATTTTTGGTTCTAGAAGGGCAGGTACTGTTTTACAAATCCCACTTCAAATGATTGCACAAAGTCTGATTTTACGAGGTCCAAGGCAGAGATAAACACAGTAAACGAGGCCGTGAGCCTCTGAGAGGGGAAAGTGAGGGGTTAACGGGTGGACTCAATCTACAGGTTCTGGACGCACTGGGTCCGTCCTGGTTTCTTATATCATTATTTCTTATGTAATTATGATGACATATTAGTAAAAAGTTTAGGTGGGCTCTATTCGGCTTGGACTAAATGTCTTTCTTGAAATCTGATAATAAATTTAGTTAATCCAAGTAGTAATCTCGGTTGAAGTGCTCAGGAACCAAGCCTGATCGATGCAATCTGCTGGCAAGAAGTACAGAAAAGCTGAGCACTAATGTCTCAAATATATCTTATTTTGACAGAAGTGTATGTCACGTTCAATTTGAAGGGCTGGCAGGGCATTTAATTCTCATCTCATTTTCATTCATGAACTGCAGAAAGTAGTAAGGGCAATACTTACTGAGCTGGACCTTGTATAGGTGCACGGGGCTCGCAGGCTGCACAGCCTGCACAGCAGGACAGGATGTGACGTTGCCAGGCAGACAGAAAGTGTGGGCCTGTTCTGGTGCACTAGGCACATGTCATTGGAGCATGATAAGAAGCAGAAAGCTGTGGATTATTAGCTGAAAAGGTGTATAAAGCGCACAACTGTCTGTATTTCAAATATGTGTAAAAAACCCTATCAATTATTTTGAGTAGGCTGCAAACAAAACAAGCATTTGCAATGCAATAGATCTCACGTTGAGCGTTGAGCTATTGGTGTTGCAAATAATAACGCAACCCCAATAGCTCACACTTTTAGTAATGCAACACCTATTGCATTGCACATGCTTGTTTCCTAGTTGTGACCTGGCTGTAAGTGTCCGCAATAAACGGAAACCCAGCTGGATACAGCTACATCTTTTTACAGACTCATTAGACCATTGGAGTAAACTTAGATGCAGCTGTGAATGCAGCTGGAAATTAAACTCTTGTCGACAGACCCTTTTTCTTAAAAAAGCAAAGATGTTCCTCAGAGCATGTTACTAAGGGTATGGTGCTCTCAGCGTGCACTGCTCAGGCAGGGAGGGCTGGGGCAGATGGCGGGGGAGGGGCTGGTATGTCCGAAACTCACAGGAGGAGATCACTTCACTGTGTGCTCCTTTCAAAGAAGGGAGCTGATCAGGAGGGCTTCTTAGGGTGGAGAGGAGGGGCCGGCAAACCTGAAAGGTGGCCTTTGTCTAACATGCTTTTTCACAAAAAAGCAAGACCATCACCTTCTCCAATAAATAACTTCTGGATGCCTCCAAGAATCACCCAAAGACATTTCAAAGTGATCAAAGACCAAACAAGTCCACTTCCAGGTCAATGATAGGTCATTATGTCCCACCCATGCCCAAGAGGAGGTGTAAAGGCTTCCTGAATTTCTCCAAAACCTGTAGGCTCAGATTACTGCATTTTTTTAAAGGAGAAAAATCACTACATTAATGAAAAGAATCATCACACAATAAAAATCACAATGTAGCAAATTAACAGTCCATATCTGAAAGAAAAGGGATAAGAGGGGAAAGGAGAGAGAGGGAAAGGGAAAGAAAAGAGGGGAAGGGGAGTATCATGTTTAACAGTACAAATTAAGGTATTATCTGAATCTTACTTACAAATCGTCATTAAGAAAATAGTTAGGAATATCATAAGTCATAAGTATGAAAATATAATAACTGGGAGGGAATAAGGGAGTAGTATCATAAAGGAGTATAGTTGGAATATAAAATTAGAAGGCAATCCAAGAATTTACGGAGGTTTTCTAACTTCATCTGGATTGTTAACTTTTATAGATGAGGTTGTAGCAATATCTGTTAAATAAGAGGTTAGAGGGAGCAATAAAAGGTCTCTTTTAATATGTAGAGATAACGGGGTAATATTCTGCGTATCTAATCTATGATGAAAACAAATAGCATTCCACCAGGCTTTGAAAGTAACCTTGTCGGCCTGTTTCCAATTAGAGGTTATTAAATGTAGGGCTATTGCCAGTAATAAGTCGATTAAAGTGGGAGTAGGGGTAGAGTGTGGCCAGAAAGTTGATAAGGAACCTAGAAAAATATTGAGAATAGAAAAAGGGATCCGGGTATGGAAAATTTTATTAATCTGAGACCAAACTGAGAGCCAAAAGCGAGAGAGGAAGGGGCAATCAAAAAGTATATGTTTTAATTCAGCTGGATCGTTCTTACACGACCAACAAGCTGAAGGGAGGTCCGTAGAGAAAGATGCTAATTTCATTGGGGTGAACAAAAGGCGTTTATAAATAAAATACAGGGTTTGAGATGTATCAGCTGCTCTTGACATTTTATGGATTTTTAACCATAATTTGTCCCAAAAAGGTATAGACCAACATACCACAATATCTTTTTCCCAGACCAATTCAGATTTCTCATTAGGTCTAACAGAGGGGAAACAAAAGAATTTTGTATAAAGAAGAGGCAGAGGTAGTAACAGAGAGTAGAGGGAAAATAGTGGAGGATCTATAAGGAATATCGGAATTAGAAGGTAGGGAATGTAAATATTGTAAAAGGGAAGGAAGAAGTAAATCGTATTGGGGTTTACAAGAAGAGGGTAAAGAAAAATTGGATTGAAGTACAGAGAAAGAGAGGGGAAGAGAGCCAGACACCAATTGTGAGATCCAAAGTAGACCTTGGATTCTCCATTTCTTCCAGTAGAAGGTACGACCTTTGATAAGCAGTAAATGATTATGCCAAATAGGTTGATGCTCTAAGGAAGTAAGTGCAGGGTAAGAGGACGGAAGAAAAGGTTTTAATATTTTACGTGTGTGAGAGATTACTTGGGGACGGAAAGAAGAAATATTATTACTAAAAGCTAGAGATTCATTAAAGTGGAAGGGATCTATAAAGTATTTCTCGATAGTCATCCAAACAGGCTGAAAGGTACATGGAGTTTGATCAAGCCATCGAGAAGATTGTCTTAAAAAAAAATCGAGATGATATGATTTGAAATCAGGGAATTTGAGGCCTCCAGAGATTTTATCAGCCTTGAGAGCTGTAAGAGAAATACGGGGAGATTTCTTTTTCCAAAGGAATTTGTTCAATATAGAATCAATTCTCTTAAAGTAAAAACCAGGAATTTGGATTGGAATCATAGATAAAAGATAAAGAACCAGCGGAGAGAGCATCATTTTAATGGAGTCTAAGCGCCCCCACCAGGAGAGGAAAAGCGGGTGCCATCGGTCAATGGATGTGGACAAAGACTTGGAAAGACTATCAAAATTGTCTTTTAGAGTTTCTGGAATAGTGGGAGAAAACCACAAGCCTAAGTATTTGATTTTAGAAATTTTCCAAGAGAAGCCACAGGATATAAAATCTTGTTTTAAACAAAGAATATTTAAGGGAAGGATTTCACACTTATCTGAATTGAGACGATAGCCGGATAATTGAGAAAAAGTATGAACTTGAGAAAGAAAAGCTGGAAGAGAGATAGAAGGATTGGAACAATAGAGAAGAATGTCATCTGCGTAGACAGATATTTTAACATGTGAAGTGTCGAGTTTAAGGCCAGAAATTCTATTATCAAGTCGAATTTTGGTTAAGAAAGGTTCTAGTGCTATGATAAATAAAAGAGGTGATGAAGGACAGCCTTGACGAACCCCTTTAGAAAGAGAGAAATAACCAGATGTTTTCCCATTAACAAAAATAGAGGCTTTGGAGTTAGAATATAATAAAGAAAGGAAAGATACTAATTTAGCAGGAAGACCAATCCATTTAAGCTTGGAACATTAATTCCCATCCAATTCTATCAAATGCTTTCTCAGCATCAAGTGCTATAGCAGCAATGGGATAATCAAGGGAAGAATCTTTACTTAAAATATTGAAGAAAACCCTGGAATTGTCAGATGATAAGCGACCCTTGACAAAACCTGATTGTTCCAGACCTATAATGTTCGGGAGAATGGGATCAAGACGAAGAGCAAGAATTTTTACAAAAATCTTGTAAACCAAATTGACTAAGGAGATGGAGCAGTCATTTTTACAGGAAGACGGATCTTTATATTCTTTACGGATTAAGCAAATCACTGCTTCTTGAAAAGATCCTGAAGAGGAGCCTTTTGCTACAAAAAATGTATAGAGCAATAAAAGATGATAAAGAGGCAAAGTGGGAGTAAAATTCGATAGTGAAACCGTCAGGACCAGGCGCTTTACCCCTTTTCAATTTAGAAATAGCGTGTTTAATTTCAGATAAAGTGATGTCTGAATCCAGTGAGGTCAAATCTGTGTCATTAATGAGAGGTGGGTGAAGGGAGTCAAAAAAAGAGGAAAGAGCATCAGGGGGCGGATGTTGTTCCTGCGTATATACATTCTTATAAAAGGTGACAAATTCATTTAAAATATCATCATCTTTAAACAATGAAACTCCAGCATTGTTGCGTATGGATTCAATTTTAGTTCGTTCCCGGTGAATTTTTAAATAGTTTGCTAGTTATTTGCCCATCTTATTCTGGCCACCATAATAACGGGCGCTGCTTTTTAAAAGATAGGAAGAGGCAGCTTCTGTAGATAACGTATTGAAGGAGATTTTAGCGTCAATCAGATTTTTAATGAGCTGTCAGAATTGGAGCGATAGTAGGAATTTTCAAGTGTTTAATTTTGGTTAATAACTGAGCATCTTGGGCTTCAAAAAATGTCTTTTTCCATGACACGGAGCTGAATATAAAGCCCCTAGCATCAGCTTTAAAGGAGTCCCATTACATTACTGGATAAGAGTCTGGAGTAGAATTAATAGAAAAGAATTCAGACGCAAAATAAGTGAATTGGCCTGTGAAATTGGGATCTGATAATAATGAATTATTAAAACGCCATCTGCCTGTAGGAGGGGTAAAAGGTATAAGGTCAAAATCTACAAAAACCGGAGCATGATCTGAAATGAGAATTGAACCAATTTCGGCATGGGTAATTAATTGAGATAATTGAAGAAAAGATAATCTATTCTAGATTATGAATTATGAGGGGGAGAGTAAAAGGTATACTCCAATAGGTCTGGATTACAAAGTCTCCATATGTCAGTTAAGGCTTTGCGACGTATAGCAGAGGTGAATTGTAAGTGCATTTTGGTATTGGAGAATTTTTACTGAGAAGTGTCTATCAAGAATGGGGTCAAGGAAATGATTACAGTCACCTCCAAAGATAACATACTCATCAGGAAACATAAGGAGTTTATCAGAGATTTGGTTCCAGAACACATTATCAATGCTAACAGGGGCATACACGTTAAACAATACTAAGGGTATTTGACCATCAAGTAATTTAACGATTACCCAGCGACCCTCAAGATCATTTTCTTGATGAACCACAGTGAATTGATGCTTTTTATGACACTGTATAGATAAACCATTTTTCTTTCCTAAGGCTGGAGAGGGGAAAACATGCCCAACCCAACCTCTTTTCAGTTTGACAGCTTCAACATCAGATAGGTGGGTTTCTTGAATAAAGGCTATATCTGTATTTAATCTAGCTAAATGAATTAACACGCGTTCTCTTTTTATAGGGTTATGAACTCCCTTAACATTCCAAGTTAAGACTCTAAAAGGGAGTCATGAGAACAAACATGCACAGTTATTATAAGAACAGCAACGAGATAATACCCATGAAATGGAACAAGTAAACTAGTCATAAGAATGTAACTTATCAAAGAATCTGGGTTGATATGATGAATAAAAACATGCAAAAGTCTTATAAAGACTATAAAAGAGTATCTGTTAAATAAGCTGTGAACAACTAAAATGCATACAATATAACAATGCAAGATCATACTGTTTAAAGAAGATCGGGAAAAATAGAAAAGAAAAAGAGATAGATTCAGGATTAAGTAAATAAAATAATAGAAGATGAGGTGATGGAAAGTTAAGAAGAGTATTATAGGGAGAGGAAAGAAAGAAAAGGTAGGTAAGGAATGAAAAGAAAAGGGAAGAACATCGCTGCAAGAGAAAGGAACAAAAAAGAAAAAGAAAAATGTAAGGTAATATATGATACTGAAGAGAAACATCAAAGGGACATACCACAAGAGGACAATGAGACTGGGGGTGGTGGAGCCGCATGAGGGAGGTAGGACACCGACCAGGGGAACCACAAGGACTCGTGCAGGGGGAATGACCTCTGGGTGCACATGAAGAACAAACAAATCAAGGGGGTCACAAACCGCATCTGAAAGAAATCAAAGAAATATTGTTAACAAAGTAATATCACAACAGGATAGTACATCAGTCTACAAAAGAGATAAATAAAACAAGGCGTGAAATACAAAATAGAAAATACGAAATACGAAAGGAGGGGAAGGAATACAAAGGAGATAATATGACTAAACATCTTCTAACAAATAAATGTAAATGTCGGCATTTTGTAGAGCGCACAGCTACCTCCAACGGAAGTGTCCCGGCGCTGTCCGTATACCGCTTAGGAACCCTTCCTGGCTTTTCCCTGTGAAATGTCCATTCCTGGGCACCCCCAAGGTGAAGCCAGGCATCCCAGCGCTGTTGGGGCTGTTGTGGAGATTAAGCAAACTATTGCCCAGAGTTGCAGAGTGGGACCCATGATTAGAATAGGCACCGAGGCGAGAATGATCAGGTCCGAGGAAATTCAGCCCAAGACCTGCCGAGGCAGGTATTGAACCCTGGTCCCGGACCAGACCTCTGCATCAGGGTCTGCTGTTCTAACCATTTGAGCCACACTTCTCCACAATAGAGAGGTCACACAGAGAATTTAAGAATGTGGAATTTCCATCGACACATTTGTACAAGAGTCCAGAAGTTGCTGCAGCATGGCTGGGTCTTCATAATTCGTCGTCTTATTGTTATAAGTCACTTTGAAAAGGCATGGGTGGAATAAGCCATTTCGAGCATTCATAGATCGAAGAGTAAGTCTCATATCTAGAAACTTCTTGCTATGACCTGCAGTACTCTTGGCGTAATCTTGTGCAAAGAAAAGGTTGGAGCAATTCCAGTTTCTTTTTCCTTTTTGTTTGGCTGCTTGAAGAACCTTTAGTAGATCAGTATACTCCAAAAAGTACAAGATAACTCCTCTGGGTTTAGTTGTCGAAGATAAGGATGTAGAAGTGCAAGACGGTGGACCCAAATGATGAACACGTTGGATGTTTAAGCTAGGAGAACTTGGAAGATGAAGAAGAGTAGGCAAAAATGATTGGAAGAAGGATATGGGATTTGACCCCTCAAGTCCCTCCGCAAGGCCATAAATGCGAAGGTTGTTGCGTTTGTTTCGATTTTCTAAATTTTCCACCTGTAGCTTGAGATTTAGAATCTCTTTTTGCATATTAGGAACTTGATCAGTGACAACTTGAACTGAAGAAATGGGTTTTTCAAGATGATCTACTTTTTGCTCCGTATGCGACCAATTGACTTCAAGGCTTTGAAGGCGAGCATTTGTATCAGCCATATAGGGTTTTATTGAACGAATCTCCTCCATGTAGGGCTTAAGTGAACGGATTTTTTCTAACAAAAGCTCCATAGAAATAGAAGAAGCTGAATTAGTAGGAGAAGGAGGATTTGTTTTAACTCGCTTCCCTGTAGTAGCGGCAGATGCAAAAGGCAGTTTCTACGTATTTTTGATATTTAGGCGGGAGGCATGAGGGGAGGAACTCTCCGTATTGGAAGAGTCAGTGGTTGCATCTTCCAAATTGTCCTGCAAAATACTAAAGGGGTTAACATCTTCTAAAGACGTGTTGAGGAGCTGCGGTTTTGTCGTACTGTCACCATTGATAAGGTGAACAACAAGTGTCAAAAATTCAGATAAGTGAACTGGCTGAGCATGGTAAAAGTGAAAAATTATGGCACAGCAATAAGTTATTATATGAATATGAATAGCAGATCCAGAAGAAGGATTAAACCACAGTTGTAACAGCCATATCACATAAATGCCAAATGTACAGGTTGGCAAAGGAATGAGAAAAAGTGTAGAACACACAATTTCCTAGAAGGCAGTCATATTTTGAAAGCACTTGTAAATGTATGCTTTATATACACCTTATCAAAAGAGAGAATACAGGCTCCATTGAGAGAGGGTAAAAATATCAAGACGCAGGTGAGGTAAATCTTCACAAGAAAATGGCGGCAAGGAGAGCGTTGGATTGCAGAAGTGAAGAAAAACAGTCAAAAACGAAAAACAATGCGTTAAAATTTCATATTGGGCCGAAATGTCCACAAAAACATAAGAGCAGAGTTGTATAAGCCAGCAAACAGGGTTTATACAGAAAAAACTATTTGGGGCTCGTCCGAGCGTCAGAGGCGACAAAATAGCGGTTGCGGCTCCGAGTCAGTCAGTTTATGCTCAGAAAATGAAAGAAAACCATGTTGCTGCTTACCATAGTCAGAACAGAACACAACAATGATGCCAGCAGGTATTCCAACGTCTGAATCTGCGGGTTTGGAGACCACAAAGTCGTTGGGAGCACACAGAGACTTCCCGTCGCAACTACGTCCCCGCGGAGCTCCCCAGACCAGAGGCCATCTCCGTCAGCGTCGAGACCACGCCCGTCCGATTACTGCATTAACCTTCAATTATTTGTCTATGAAACATTATAAAAAATTGCAATAATAACAGGAAGATAAATAGGATGTAGTTAAATTCCCTGTGATTTTGACTGGCTGATCCCACGGAAGAAAGGTATGTTTTCAATCCCAACTGCACCCTTTAGAAATGCCAGTCCCACTTGAAATTCTATCACAGAAGCCTAAGTGCTAGCTTCATAATTTAGAGAAAGAGAACATAAATACAAACGCCTTTCATTTAAAAACAATAGCGATGGCATTATTTAATAATACATAATGCAAATGTGCGTGTATTTTTTAAAATGAAATTACTGAAGGGCCATCATCTGAACCATGCCACAATCATTTTAAATCCCAAAGTGAAATAATTTACAAAGGATCATACTAGAATGTCTATTTTAGGAGATTGAATGCAATGCTCCACTTGTTAAAATATTTCTTTTTCTTTCCAATGGAGGGCCCTCTAAATTGCCAATTTGTAATATGATTATACAAAGAAATCAATGCAGGTGTTTTAAAACAGAGTATGAATCCCCTAATAATCCCAGCACTGTATCATAAGTGTAATGTAAAAAAATATTTTGGGTAGAATCTTGAAATAAGCCCTTAAACGCTTGAGTTCGAGACAGACAGATAGACACACACACACACCCCTACCCACCCATCGAATAAAAGATGCTCCCTCTGTAAAGAAGAAACTGTCACTAGGAAACATGGTTTGGGGAGAAAGTATGACGTAACGGCTAAGCCGGCGACCTTTGAAGCAAAGGTGATGGAGCTGGGGAGATACAAAAATGTTTGTGTACTGTACCCCTTGTAAAGTCATTCTCTCATAACTATAATTATATTAATTGTGTGAAGCATGGAAACTAATCAACAAAGTGCACATTTTTTCGACATAACACGAGGAAAACTTATTGTTGATATGCTGAAATAACTTGCTAACAAAAACAATGAGTCACACTAATATAGAGCTGTTGTATTGTAGACATAACTGAATACATGTGTGTATTTGTGCTTATATTAGAAGTTTTTTTGGCATAAAGAGAATGCAGATGGTGAGTAAATGACGCTTATTTGTGTGCTTTTGCTAGGTAACAACTAATAGGGAAAATTAGAATTGTGGGAGGTAAACAGAAGGGCTAGAATTCTATATCTAATTTCTGTTGTGTTTGCTTTCGTATTAGTTCCCACTGAGGCCTGCGTGGCCTAGTCTGAAAATGGCTGTTTAAATGAAACATTAAAGTTGTCTCTGAAAAGATGGCCCCCACACATGCGCGGAGAATATAAGAGATGAGCGAACGACCTGTGCCCGGAGAGAGAGATGTCAAGGTCTGCTTGGCCTATGACCGGGAGATGTGCCTGCATTTAAAAGCCTTGTAAAGAAAGACGCTGTAACCTTATTATGAATAAAAGATACAAGGACTGAACGACAATTGCAAATGTGGACATTTGGTCATGAGAAAGCATTGGGAATGACAGGGCAAAATTGAGAACTGGTTTGGACAAGAAGGAAATGAGGTGATCATCACTACCCCTCTAATGGACCAATGAGAAATGAGTGTGGACCCATTCATTTCATTTCATGAAGCTTTATTCGGTACATGATATACAATGACCACAAAAGCACAGCAAAATGTAATACAGTTATAAATACAGGTATAAAACAGGTGAATGTTTAAAATATCATGCTTTTCCTAAGCTGAATTGATTTACATAACAACATAGCAGTAATTCAATTCTTTATTTATGTTTTGGAACTCATAAGAGATCCACATAAAAGAAATACAACATATATTTGTACATACACAAACTTTGCATGAAGCAAATACTGACAAGCATTTGATTCCCAAGCCCTCTAATAAATATCTAGAAAACATTTAAAAAAGTTAAATATATTAAAACAGAACATTTCATTGGGCGGATTGTACAAAGCATTCAGAAAGGAACTCGCCGTCAAGAGACCCAATTTTAAACATATATGTCTAAACCACTTTCTACGTGATATCCGCAAGGCTGGACATATAAAGAGGACATGTACAATATCCTGGGTGGACATATTAAGAAGGTGACAAATTGCAGGGGACCCATACCATCTAGATATTAAATTATTTAGAGGAAGAAGGTCCTGCCTCAAGAGGAACCAAAAACGCCGTATACCGTGAGGTATATTCCAAGAAACATACGGTTGCATTTTCTTATATAGGCAGGAGTCAAGAAATGGGGAAGGGCCTTTTTTTGCAAGAATTGCCACCCTGTCTAGGCTAAAACTCAATTTCCAAGTGGCCAGTTTTAAAACAGCCTTCAACTGGCCTGGGGACAATGTGAATAAAGTTAGTTCATCTAATTGCAGGTATTCAACCGCCTTTCTAAAATTCCTCACAATTCTAGAGTGTTCTTTTAAGGATCCCAACAATTCTATTTTCATAAGATTCCGCATAGTCCCTAAGTCCCCCCGGGCCAGGCACGACACCCAACAAACGATCCCTGCTAAAGCCTGCACCCAACTACTGCGGATTCCAAACTCTAATCTAAGGACAGCCGCTGTGCAGGCGGTATTAACTGAGGCTAATTGTCGGAGAATTTTTCCCCTCTACAGTATTCAGAAAACTTCATTGCCCCAAATCAATTAGTTCAACACCATAGAGCAGGGATGCTGAAATCTTTGCGCGAAAAACCTCTAGCAAATAAGGGAAATGTCTTTTCCCCGTTGCGCAATAAAAAACACTCAGACTTTTACCCTGAGCCAGAGCCTTTCGAGAATTGTTAGCAACATGATCCTTATCGCTCAAATTGGCAGATATTATCTTCCCTAAGAACACATAGGAATTCACCACCTCCAGCCTATGTCCTCCCACCATCCACCTAAAATTCTCATATTTCGTCTTTCTCCTACCAGCCATACACATGGTTTTACTTTTTGCTACGTTTATTTTCAGGTGATGATGTTCTGCATATGCGTAAAGTGCTTGTAGATGATTGTTCAAGCCTTTTCGGTGTTAAATCCAATATCAGGATATCAACCGCATACAGCATACAGACAATCGGAGAGCCCCCTAATACTGGGGCGTTACCATCACTTGAAGACAAAAACGAAGGTAAGTCAGAAATTTATAGGGAGAATAATAATGGCGCTAACAGACATCCTTGTTTCAACTAAGGGTGGGCGTCCGAATCGGCTACGCCCACGGAGTAGGCGTAGTGTTGCCTTCTACGCATTTTGCGTAGACAGCGTAGCCGGCAACACTACGCCCACTCCGTGAGCGTAGCCGAGTCGGCCGCCACCCGCCTCCCTCCCGCCCTCCACTAGATACTTTATTTAAGCATTTGCACGGATAAAAACAAGTTAAAAGCACTTACCTTGTCCGGGGCTCGTCCGGGTCTTCATCTTTGAATAGCGTCCTTTGCCTGGATACCAATGCGCATGCGCGGGCGGCCGCGCATGCGCATTTCTCGGGAGATAAAATAAAGTATGTAGGGGAGAGCGGGAGGGAGGTGCGTAGTGGGGCTACGCGGAGTGCGGGAGTGGGCGTAGCTTCTCGCCCTCTCCGCGTAGCTCCGCGGAGCCCCACTACGCCCCACTACGCCCAGGGTTAGTTTCAACAGGTGAATGTTTAAAATATCATGCTTTTCCTAAGCTGAATTGATTTACATAAAAACATAGCAGTATAAAAACATATGTCCAAAGAGTTCATATTAAAAATCAACTTCATGGAGTGTGGACCCTAAAAGTTTCAACTTTGAGTTAGATAGTTAGTGCAAAGGGTATAAAAGGGCTTGTGTGAATGAGGGTTTGGAAGGATTGTTTCCGTAGACTTTCGCACCACGACATGCTGTCGGTTTGACCAATTTTTTTGGTGCAAGAGACTTTGAAATATTTTGGACTTTAAATTTTTGATGGGGCAAAGAAAAGAAATCAATTGCTGAGAATCTATGTCGGGAGTGAGACATTGAGGAGGTTAGAAAGACAGCTTGGGAACTTGATCTATGCAGTTCTGTCATCTTCCTATGGCAGATTGGTAATATGTTTTCTAATTTTCCATTTCTTTAATGTACTAAATAAATGCTTAAATTGTACTTGTCTAAAGAATATGCTAACTTCTTTCCTAAATTAATTCTATATAAAGTTTATGAAATATAAACTGGAGTGCTTGTTTATTAGATTAAAAGTCATGACATTTTAAATGCTAAAAAGTTATGGGAATATTTGTGATTGAGCTGGTCTTAATCGCCATCAACTGACTTCTACTAGTTTGGTCCATCGACCAAAAATACCTTAATGTTTATTTCCTTAGGTCAGTTGAGGAAAAAACTGAGATGTTTGTATGTATATAATGTATAAAATATAGAAATTAGGCTAAGTGAGGTACCCTGCTTTACAGCAGCTCGCCTTCTTTTTCACTGATTCAGGGGCAGTGTGGTGTGTGAATGTGTGACCCGCGGTGTTATGGGCCCCATCGAAGAGTAAATTGAGTTGCTCCTGGATTAAGTGGGATGAGTGTGAGGGTTGTTTGGGAGCCACGCTGCATCAGAATTCTTGGTAGCAGAGGTCTAGTTGCTATAGGTCAGTTTGGTGATTAGTAATGGTTATTTTGACTAGCTTACTGTATATAAAACCCCTATATTCAAAGGTTTATGTCTAACACTTTAGGTTGAGTTTGTATTGCGTTTTATGTTGTCAATTGTTTTAAAGACTTTTCAGGAAGTAGGAAGTTGGTTGCCCTGTATGCAGGCAGGGGAAACGTGTGGCAAATGAAGTCGCACAGTGCATTGTCTAGTTTCAAAGTTGATAACACAGGAAGGTGTTATGTTAAGGAATTCTTGTGTGAGTCATGTTGAATGAATAGCATTAGGTATTCTTGTGAAACTCTGGCATCAATTCTCCGGAGCTGTAGTCTCTACAGTGTCTTATCCCCAGAGAAATGGGTTTGCCTTCTGCTTGATAGAAGGGTAAGGTAGAGGGAAGTGCTACTTTATTGACGAAACACAATTCTGTGGTAGGGAAGAGGTAAGCACTACCTACTGGAAATACAGAAAACTTGTATGCTTGGACAAACTATCACTTTGGTTCTGGCGAAATAGACAATGGAAATGTGTTTTGTGTTGTAACTAACTGATTTTAGTTGTATAAAGTATATAAATAAAGTGCCAATACATTTTGTGAAGGAGGGGTCAGCAGAAGCAGGAGTAGAGCTGACATCAGCAAGAGTCGCGCTGGGATAGGTCCATGTGACTGTGACGTTTGTAACTCTAATTGGTGCATTAGCAAGAACTGTGCTGGAACAGGTCTGAAAAATTGTGACGGGTACTGATTGGTGCGTTAGTGTGAGTCACAATGGAACAGATCAGAATAGCAGTACAGACTGAAAAAGAAGCGTACAAGCGTTTTGAGGAGAATATCTGTGAAAATTGAATATTATTATGAGCTAGATAGGGAAAACCCTTCATGGTTCAAGAAAATTAAGAATCTATTTAAGAAGGACAAAGAAATAGTTACCAGAGAGGGAAAAGTACTTCCTCCGCCGAAAATGCCAGCATCGTACATGATGACAAAATATGGCTATACTGGTATATGGTTAGAGAATAGGGTGAAATACACTAAAGGAGACAGAGTATTGGCGTTTCCAGCAATAGGTTAGTTTAGCACAGCGGTATTGCGAAATTTGAGAGAAAAGATGATGAAACTTCCACTTTCCTGGGTCTGCCTCTCCCTGCTCCTGCCCTGCTCCAAGTTGTTTCTCTCATCCCCCTGGATCTTCCCCAGGGGCGTCCTCATCCACGGGGCTCCCACCATGGTCCCTCTGTTAAAAAGGGGGCTGTTCTGGGTAAGTGTTCCCAAGGTTAGGGGTTTACCCAGTCGTCCAAATTAGACAAATTGGCAAAAGATGTAAAATTCTATGACAAAAAGATAACCTACCCATACCTACAGGAGGGGTATTATACAAAAGAGTCACAGGGCACATTCTCAAGCCGAGGGAGGAGTGGGTTTAGGAAGTATACTCCTTTCACAGGCTTATCTGCAGGGAGCGGGTCTGAAAGTGACACTGACAGACCAGGCCCAAGTAACACCACCCCTCACCTTGGGAACACTTACCCAGAACAGCCCCCTTTTTAGGTCTCAGACTAGGCAGTGCATGTGCTGTCTCGTCAGAGTGATGCTGTACATATTATAGTAGGGGAAGCTCCGCCCACTTTCCGCCCCATCTTTGTCATTGGCTTAGGTTAGTAAATGCTGCCTTCTGATTGGTGTAGAGGCTGCTAGTGCTGCCTTATGACAGCCATGTCTCCTTCCACGGCCATTGGCCCCTTTACTGCATTTTCCTGAGCACTACTTTGGTCCCGTGCCACCCCTCCCGCTGTCCGAGCCTTCTCTCTCGCCCCCCCCCCCCACTTCCGTTGTTCGTGCCTTATTAATGCCCGCCACTCCTGTTCCATTGCCCGCCTCTTACTCCCTTTGGCCACGCCCCCTGACTCTTCCGAGTTTTGCTGCTGCTCCGCTTTGGCTGCCCGCTGCTGCGGGAGAAAGGGCACTTCCCACCAGGTTCCTGGAGCCTCAGCTATTGCTCCGGGTGATGCAGGTCCTGTGGGGGAAGAGAAGCCTCCCGGATCGCCGTTCCGCCGCCTCACTGCATTGCAGCTTCGCTCACAGCAGAGCGTGCCCCTCCTCAACGTCCTCAGTCAGGCCTGCTTTCCCGGGTCTCTTCAGGCCTCGCCAGCGCTCCGGGCAGAGGTTTCAGGTTTCTGACGCACCTTGCCAGAGGAATGCTTGCCTTCCTTTACAGTTCTGAACCGGAGTCTCTGCCCCAGTGTTGCGCAAGGGCGGCTGCGAGGGGAGATTTCTGCGCTATTACTCATCCCCGACACCCAAGAAGTAAATTATTAATGTGCCGCGAAGGGGATAGCACACCTGGATACAGTAACAGTGAAAGGCTTGTTCAAATCCGGCATTACACGGGAAATGGGTTTCGGTTACGAAACGCTGCCGCCTATCGGGGCTCAGTCTGTCGAGCTGTCATTCTGGGAGCTGCGCGAGCTCCTCGGAGGGCTGGCTGCTGGTGACCCCAGGCACGATCCCTCCTGCGCACTAAGCGCTCCTCTGACGTTCACAGCTTCTTTCAGAGAGCAGCGCTAGTCCGGTCAGCGCGTGCCACGCGTTCCCTTCGAAGCTGTGCTGCGCTGTCTGCCTTATATGGTAGTGACTTGATTCTATGTAGCGCTTATTACAACACTTATGCCCTTTACAACTGCACAAATAACACGTGTTGTTGTTACTCCGCAATGTATTGCACAGAGCATGCCCACCTCTGAAGGATGTAAGGTTGAGTCTGCCTTGGTGGGGTTTTAACTCATGACTTACAGAAAACCGCATTTGCAGACTGCTTCCTGAGTGAATTTTCTGGACTATCATATTCCAGTGTCATTCTTTTCATTATGTTATTAAACGTTTATGAACAATTCATGTTGCAATAGACTAATTAACATGTTCGAATACTTGTATTATGTTGTAGACAGATTGGTTACTAGAATGCTGGAAGTATGTAGTAGTGATTTTAAATTCATTTTTTACCTTGGAGTACTTGTGTTGTAGGCACACTCATTTCTTCAGTGTTTTATACTCTTTAGTGCTGTTACTCACGGTTTCTTGCATGAGGCTTCTGTCTTGCAGTGTGTGGCGCTTACCGTAGATGTGATTGTCTGTCATGTGGTGGCCACCGGCCTCATTCAGTAGCCCAGGATTATTCGCATCATTTTGAAGTACTCTCTACTGGGGTATATCCTGGATAGCTTTTGATGTTTAAAAGCAGAGTATTGGCACTGTCCGGCAGGATATTTGACTGGAGTTACTTTACCATTGGACTTGAATTTCAGACAGCAGTATACTGTAAACGTAAATCCAAACGGCATGTCTTGGTGTATTAAGTCGTAAAGGGTTCGCAGCAGAATCTGCCTGGCGAGTCTGATACCCTGGCATTTCCCCACTAGGCTAGGGGGCTGCATCCAGAGAGGAATGGACTCCCAGGACCCCACTGTGCCCCCCTCTCCATTCTAGTCGGGGTGTCATGCACTGTGGGACTGTTGCCAACATCATTTCCAGAGCTGAGTTTTAGTTTCCAGTCTGGTCCTATTTGTATTTGTTATAAATAACTAAAACTTTTATCACAACTCCCTCCAGGTGTCATTCGTGAATGGATTTTCCCCTCCAGTTGTCTTTCCTTCTCCTTCTTCCTTGATGTTCCTGGCAATCTACAGCATCTTTTGCTAGCATGAGCGTTTTACAAAAAAATGGAAAATATGCCAAAATAAAATTATCAAACCCCAATTATCTCTCTCAACAAGCAAGAAACACTACACACCTACACCCTATATTCAAAGGTGAAAAGCTGAGATGCATCACACACCTCCTGTTTTAATATGTGGTCCCAGGGCTCGCTCAGGAGCCTTAATCAAAAGCCAACATTTAGGCACCGCAGAGGACAAGCTGCACGCGTGGGGCTGCGGCTTCATATTTGTATTTTGCTTGGATTATCTCCCACTCTCACTCCCCCTTTCACATATTGTGTAACTGCTCATTGGAATGTTCACCTCTAATGAGGTCATTTCCTGTTTTACGGGGGTTTGTGCCCCTTCTCTATAGCAGGCTACTTCAACACCTGGACCAGATGATGACTCTTGAGGAGTCTGAAGGTTCAATATGGACCTTTTATTGGGGTGTTGTTGGTAGGTTGAGTCCTGTCAATCTGTCGCACCGCATCTCCCTTTCCACCAAACCCTTGTCCTCACCTCCTTCAATTTGAATCAAGCTTTGAGACAGTCTGTGGGGTGGATATCACCCAAAAACCATATATGTGGAGGGTCAAGGGGAATATTTACCGACCTGTCTGCTCATACCCCTAGTGTCAAGATACATAGCACACAAAGGAACAGACCAGGTCACAAGGTGGTGTGAAACTATACAGATAACCGTGACACAGTGAGGCACATATGTAGACAAATACTGTTGAATCGCAACGGCTAGGACAAGTACCATCCGCCCACCCTTATGGTGGAATTTCGTCATGTGGGACTTGCTGAACATTCATAACCTGACCAAGTAGTGTCAGGAACGGTTGTCAAAATCATAGCCTTGTTGTTCCTCAAGCAATAATGTTAGTAAAGTGCAGTGCTCATGTGATAGTGATAGGTAAAAATAACTACAAAGACTCAAGTAACGTACAAGAAGAAGTCTATGTGTCAATGATTAAAAATGCGCCGAGTAGTTTAACATTGACACTACTCAGTGGCGCTTCGCAGGACGGTCAACATGTATCAGCCTACAGGGGAAATACCCCGGCTTTCTTCAGGACCTTTGGTATGTAGTAACTACTGCAACTGGAAACTGGTGAGTGAGAGAGGAATAAAAACAATGTACCAAAGAAGTTACATATCTACCAGGGACTCTGCGCTCCAATGTCCACTGGAGGGAGAGACATATCTCCTTCCTGTCAAAAGAAAAAAATTCTCTTTTTTACAACAGTACCAAGTAAACACACGCACCCGCACAGTCACACAGAAAACGCATAGATAAACACACCTGCGCGAATAATTTGTATTCCGCAAATTTACAAGAAGCATACTAACTTCATCACAAGGAGGCATTTCCTCATAGTGATACTCACCCAGCTTTATGTGGGTGAAAGCCTCACCTCACCCGGCAACCGCTCGGGAGAATGAGGCCCCGCTCTGCAGTGTAGAAAAAGGACATAGTAAGTACAGAGCTTTACTATGCCCAGCCAAATAGCTCTACACAATTAACCCAACAAATGTGTGATAGTGCACCACCTATCAGACCACAGTTAGCCCATACATCGACCTATAATGAACAGAAAACTATCTTAGACAGCCACTGGGGAGGCTTATCACACAACCAGAAATATGTAAGTGGGGGCTGCCTGTGAGATACAGTCCCATGAATTTAACACAGAATTCATTGGTAATGCCCCTTCCATAGTATCTATTTACACCACTGTTAATACCCTTGGAACATCAACACAGTAGTAAAAGAACAAAGTCTGTATCTTAACACGGTCTATATAGTTTAAAAACCAAAAAGGCTCGATTCTAGTTAACTCGGTATAAATCAAGTGAACACGGCAAGGGAAATGGCGTCTCACCTGTCCGTCGGTGCCCCAAATTAGCAGCCAAGCGGAAGTGGAGGTGCTCACAGTGCCGCCCTCCTCCCTATTTAAACAAGTTTACACGATAAGTGGCTCGTAAGTCACATTGGACAAACGATCTCAGGTCAGCGCCCCTCAGGAGCCATTTGCGGCCTTCAAATGGAGTAGAAGTTTTGCGGCTTCTGAGTGGCCGTGAATCAAAGGGGCAGCTGCGCTCGCGTGTGGTAGAAGCCACTATACCTACGCGCTTGCGCAGTCTAAAAAGGGGGGGCGCGCCCAGAAGATAGTGGTCATCATTTCTATGCGCATGTGCATATCAAAAACGGAGCCGTAATGTAAAACACATTGTAGTGCAAACAAGACCTCTATCTCTGGCTCGCATATTAAATCTTGAAGGGTGTATGTAAGAGGCACTACTCAAAGGGACTTATTATTGAAGTCGGTACGCCTATTCTGAACATGCCGACTTTTATGGTTAGATTTCCACCATGATCTGACAGTCGTGGTCATGCAGAAAAATACTCTTATCTGGAATAGTGACCATGTAGAAGACAGTAAGCAGTATGCTAATAACAAAAAAACAAAAGAATCTTTATAATATAACAGGACTACTTCCACGGAGAAAAAATATTTTTTGTTATATGTCCATGCGGAGTGAACCTGTAAATAACTGGGAAATATTCATGGTTGATGTCATGAAGAGCCTCCAGTTTCTAACATAAACTGGATGGAGTGTTGTTGTCATCAGATGTCAAGGAGGACGATGTGGGTAAGGCAGGGTCGAACAGGAGGTGACATGCACAAATAAGTTAGGTGAGCTTATAGGATGTAAGAATGGGTGCCTTAACATCCAGGACAGACCCGCAACTTGAAAGTTGCTCTAAATACTCAAAAACCATATATGTGGAGGGTCAAGGGGAATATTTACCGACCTGTCTGCTCATACCCCTAGTGTCAAGATACATAGCACACAAAGGAACAGACCAGGTCACAAGGTGGTGTGAAACTATACAGATAACCGTGACACAGTGAGGCACATATGTAGACAAATACTGTTGAATCGCAACGGCTAGGACAAGTACCATCCGCCCACCCTTATGGTGGAATTTCGTCATGTGGGACTTGCTGAACATTCATAACCTGACCAAGTAGTGTCAGGAATGGTTGTCAAAATCATAGCCTTGTTGTTCCTCAAGCAATAATGTTAGTAAAGTGCAGTGCTCATGTGATAGTGATAGGTAAAAATAACTACAAAGACTCAAGTAACGTACAAGAAGAAGTCTATGTGTCAATGATTAAAAATGCGCCGAGTAGTTTAACATTGACACTACTCAGTGGCGCTTCGCAGGACGGTCAACATGTTTCAGCCTACAGGGGAAATACCCCGGCTTTCTTCAGGACCTTTGGTATGTAGTAACTACTGCAACTGGAAACTGGTGAGTGAGAGAGGAATAAAAACAATGTACCAAAGAAGTTACATATCTACCAGGGACTCTGCGCTCCAATGTCCACTGGAGGGAGAGACATATCTCCTTCCTGTCAAAAGAAAAAAATTCTCTTTTTTACAACAGTACCAAGTAAACACACGCACCCGCACAGTCACACAGAAAACGCATAGATAAACACACCTGCGCGAATAATTTGTATTCCGCAAATTTACAAGAAGCATACTAACTTCATCACAAGGAGGCATTTCCTCATAGTGATACTCACCCAGCTTTATGTGGGTGAAAGCCTCACCTCACCCGGCAACCGCTCGGGAGAATGAGGCCCCGCTCTGCAGTGTAGAAAAAGGACATAGTAAGTACAGAGCTTTACTATGCCCAGCCAAATAGCTCTACACAATTAACCCAACAAATGTGTGATAGTGCACCACCTATCAGACCACAGTTAGCCCATACATCGACCTATAATGAACAGAAAACTATCTTAGACAGCCACTGGGGAGGCTTATCACACAACCAGAAATATGTAAGTGGGGGCTGCCTGTGAGATACAGTCCCATGAATTTAACACAGAATTCATTGGTAATGCCCCTTCCATAGTATCTATTTACACCACTGTTAATACCCTTGGAACATCAACACAGTAGTAAAAGAACAAAGTCTGTATCTTAACACGGTCTATATAGTTTAAAAACCAAAAAGGCTCGATTCTAGTTAACTCGGTATAAATCAAGTGAACACGGCAAGGGAAATGGCGTCTCACCTGTCCGTCGGTGCCCCAAATTAGCAGCCAAGCGGAAGTGGAGGTGCTCACAGTGCCGCCCTCCTCCCTATTTAAACAAGTTTACACGATAAGTGGCTCGTAAGTCACATTGGACAAACGATCTCAGGTCAGCGCCCCTCAGGAGCCATTTGCGGCCTTCAAATGGAGTAGAAGTTTCGCGGCTTCTGAGTGGCCGTGAATCAAAGGGGCAGCTGCGCTCGCGTGTGGTAGAAGCCACTATACCTACGCGCTTGCGCAGTCTAAAAAGGGGGGGCGCGCCCAGAAGATAGTGGTCATCATTTCTATGCGCATGTGCATATCAAAAACGGAGCCGTAATGTAAAACACATTGTAGTGCAAACAAGACCTCTATCTCTGGCTCGCATATTAAATCTTGAAGGGTGTATGTAAGAGGCACTACTCAAAGGGACTTATTATTGAAGTCGGTACGCCTAGTCTGAACATGCCGACTTTTATGGTTAGGTTTCCACCATGATCTGACAGTCGTGGTCATGCAGAAAAATACTCTTATCTGGACTAGTGACCATGTAGAAGACAGTAAGCAGCATGCTAATAACAAAAAAACAAAAGAATCTTTATAATATAACAGGACTACTTCCACGGAGAAAAAATATTTTTTGTTATATGTCCATGCGGAGTGAACCTGTAAATAACTGGGAAATATTCATGGTTGATGTCATTAAGAGCCTCCAGTTTCTAACATAAACTGGATGGAGTGTTGTTGTCATCAGATGTCAAGGAGGACGATGTGGGTAAGGCAGGGTCGAACAGGAGGTGACATGCACAAATAAGTTAGGTGAGCTTATAGGATGTAAGAATGGGTGCCTTAACATCCAGGACAGACCCGCAACTTGAAAGTTGCTCTAAATACTCAAAAACCATATATGTGGAGGGTCAAGGGGAATATTTACCGACCTGTCTGCTCATACCCCTAGTGTCAAGATACATAGCACACAAAGGAACAGACCAGGTCACAAGGTGGTGTGAAACTATACAGATAACCGTGACACAGTGAGGCACATATGTAGACAAATACTGTTGAATCGCAACGGCTAGGACAAGTACCATCCGCCCACCCTTATGGTGGAATTTCGTCATGTGGGACTTGCTGAACATTCATAACCTGACCAAGTAGTGTCAGGAACGGTTGTCAAAATCATAGCCTTGTTGTTCCTCAAGCAATAATGTTAGTAAAGTGGAGTGCTCATGTGATAGTGATAGGTAAAAATAACTACAAAGACTCAAGTAACGTACAAGAAGAAGTCTATGTGTCAATGATTAAAAATGCGCCGAGTAGTTTAACATTGACACTACTCAGATATCACCACCTCAGAATGCACTAATGGAAGACAGACACCCAGACTCATAATAACATGCCCATCTTTATCCAACAGAGGTTCATATGCCCACCATTGACTCTTCTGATGTTTGGTTCTAATATGCAGCATTGCTGGAGCTACAGAAGCCTGTAAGAATGCAGAGTGGACATGTGAAAGTTGAGCCTCAGTGAGAGGTGCTTTAGCTTCAATGGCCTGGCTCACACTTGACAACCCAACAAAAAGGGAAATATTCCTTTCTCCTTTCAGTCAGGTGTTTTTCATAAACATATGTTGACGCACAATGACATTCTGTAGGTCAGGAGTCCTGCCATGCTTCAGGATGACGTGAGCAGGAGGGCACTAATGGGTATTCACAGACTAATGGATTTACAAAAGACTGGCATGGTTGAAGCCTCTGTCAAGATGGCTGCACTTTTCTTGTGGGCCAAGTGGAGGAGGTTGGAAGAAGAAGTGCAAAAGCAGGATGTGGGTGTTCAAGAGCTTTGATTACAGTATGTAGCATAAGGGAAAGAAAGTGAAGGAGCAATCCAGAGGCTGAATAGCAGATTACTGCTCACAAATATGAATAAGGTCGACTTTTTATGACAGACATATTCAAATATTTTTGACCCAAATCTGTTACTGTCGAACTGGTAGGACCAAAGGCGTTGACAAATGAAAATATTGGTGACACAACATGACAGGATATAGCGCCGTGTGTTCCCTTAAAAATTACAATGAGCTTTAAAAAAATAAAAGCACACAATCACACACACTAGCAGCCACAAATCCGATCATCATAAAAACGTCCCATATACATGCACAGCCATACGTTCACTTCTCATACATGCTGACACACACACCACCCACTAGAAAGACCAAACTTACTTCCCTATCCTAAACTCTACTGTATCAAAACAGACCGCTTCAGTGACCTTTGCTATGGGACCCGCGTCCCCACTATTGCACACGCGGGTGCAGGGCGCCACCCCAGGACACATCGTAAACTGTGCACACACACCGTGTGTGCACCAGAGAAGGAGTGAATGGGGTAGATGTGGTTAGGGAGCTGCTAGCGGGCACTGGTGTTTAGGAGGGCGATTCAGCCCCTGTGGTGGACACAACGGGTCAGTGTGTGTGCTGTTGGACTGGAGGTTACAGGGTCTTACACGGGGTGCAATGTAAGATAATGGAGCCCTTTTTCCTACGCCTCGATACCAGTCGCTGGCTGGCTCCCTCGAGCTGCCAGCTTGACTTTCCCCTCGGCAGCCTGCAGCTAGTCCCCAAATTGCCAGGCTATGAACTTATCAGAGTACGCCTGTTTAAGTTACAAGCTTTTTTTTTAACTCTAAATGAAACTTGAGGACGGACCTGTCTGTCCTCTCCTTATCTAGGGAGTCACTTTCTGGTCAGCCCTCTCAATGTATCTCTCTTATATTTAATCAGCATTAAGGTATTGCTTGTCCTTAACAGCTTTGTCTAATGGGGTTACTGGACACTTTTGTTGGTCTGACTTTACCTTTTTATCATATACTTAACTTTCAAAAGCACAATTGGAGGCAGGCAGGGCATAAGGTACTGCATAGCTCAATACATATAAGGTGCCAAAGCCGAGACCGTTTGCATTGCAAATGCTTGTTTTTATCACAATCATACACTTTGGTAGAAGGCCTCTTGCCACTGACTGGGTGAGAGTATTCTGCTTAATTCAGAGACTCTGTCCCTCACCACCCCTTGTTGTAAATATTTTTGTCCACCCTAAGCGTGGAAGGGTATACTCAGACATGAGTCCCTTGCTCATTGCACCATCAGGATTCAAGCAAGCCGGGCCGAAGACGGCTGTAATGCCAGAAACCGGTCCCCGGAAGCTTGTTTCCTTTCCAGTGTAAGAATTGGCTTTTGTAGTTTGGTTTGCCCTGTTCCCATCATGCACTGGGACAGGAACAGACTAATTTGCATACAGCCAGGTTCTGAAACTGGGATGGTGCAGTGAGCTAAAAAACGGTGTTGGATCTAGCCCTGATCTCTTGACTGGGTGAGAGTATTCTGCTTAATTCAGAGACTCTGTCCCTCACCACCCCTTGTTGTAAATACTCTTGCCACTATAGAACAAAGAGTAAATTCTGAAAAAAAGATTATAAAGGGCAAGATGGCAATTAATCAAAACAGAAATGTTTTTTTTAACAGTTCCTCACAACACTACACATAGATCACAAAATACCAGTTCCGTCCCCTAGATGATTTCTGCCACAGACCCTGAACCAAGACAAAATTCATCCCCTAAAAAGAGAATACCATAGCACATACCCACATTTGAAAATGTCACTTCAACACCTCAAAAATAGAATACCACAGCAGTACACCCACAGACATCACATGCAAAGCTCCAACAAGACACCAGCCTTTGTACAACCCAAGCTAAGAAATCCAAAATAAATTGCTGATGGCCAAACTCAATGTCCTCACAACAAACCCCAAACTTCTTCCTCTGTAGCTACCAAATGCCCCTGATGTGCTCCAACAAGTAGGGAGAGGAGCCACTCAAAATGCCTTTCAGGAACAAGGAAAACCCCAAAAGTCACTGTTCGGACTCTGTTAGCACAATCAAGGACCACGATTAGGGGCTTGCGTCACCGGTGTGTCACTCTTCATATGGGAAAAGGTGATGCACCAGCGGCGCAAGGGCCTTGTAAATAAGCCCCTTAGAGTCTTGTACATAATATTCCCAATCTGATCCTTTCTTTTCCAGACTACTTAAAAACCTATAGCCGACACGTGTTTCAACTCGCATCACAGCCTACACTTCCTCAGGGCCACGTACTAATGATTCTCGCAAATATCTTCTATCTCACCACAGTACCCATGCTGCTAAAAGTAAACAAAACGATAAAAGTTCTCAGAGTATGGGTTGTCATGTTCAGTCAAACCGGTATATACCTCACATTGGACACTTCCTGTCAGGATGCGGTTACTGGCAGTGTGGTTCTAAGGTACCTTGAATTCCGGCTCACACTGTGGTCGATCATATGCAGATTTGACTGAACATGACAGCCCTCACTTGTGGAACTTTAATCCCTTTCAATACTTTTAGCAGTGTAGTTACTGCGGTGAGATTTAAGGTATTAGCGAGAATTATTAGTACTAGGCCCTGAGGAAGTCTAGGAGATGATGCAAGATGAAACACGTTAGGTAGGCTAGAGGTTTTGAAGGCATAATGAAAATAAAGTAGCAGATATTGCTTATTACCTGCAACACCCTGCTACGTGTAATGTGTGTTCCTTGATTGTGCTCACAAAGACTGAACAAATGCAAACTAACCTGCCCAAAAGCCAACATAACAAGGCAACCTGACACCTCATCCAGTATTGGTAATCACTTGTACCTGTAACGTTGATCCTTTTAATACTTTGTGCGGTATTGTTGCCTGAATATATAGGAGTGCCTGCCACCTGAGAGTCTCTTCAGACCCGTGTACATGAGTGTCCTTTTCTCCTTCTACACTACATTACTTATCTCTCTACTATTACCCTTACTCTCTACCTCTAACCTTTTCCCCTATCTCTCCTGCATTATGTGTCTCTGTATTAGCTCCCTTCCTCTCTACCTCCACTGTAATTTTCCCCTATCTCTACTACATTACATATCTATCTGCTATCTCCCTTACTCTCTACCTCCACTTCCCTCATCTCCCATCTCCACTACATTATGTGCCTTTCTACTATCACCCTTACTCTCTGCCTCCACTGTCTTTATGTTCCATCTCCACTACATTACATGCTTCTCTACAATTATCCTTTTATACGTTTCTACTATCTCCCTTACTCTTTACCTATGCAGTTCTTTCCCCCTATCTCCACTTCTTTACATATCTCTCTGCCATCACTCTTACTCTACATTCCTGCTGTCCTCATCTCCACTCTTTCCCCAATGTTCTCTCACTGCCCTGCCTCTGACATCTTCAACACTCTGCAATAGCTCACCAGTTTACTCTTGTATCTCTGCCTTTCATTTGGGATCTGGCAGTCTAGGGTTTCTATTTCTCCCAGGTAAAACAACAGCAGAATCTGCAAGTGGTGCCTGGTTTAAAGATGGCGTGAGCGGAAGCCCTAATGCAGTAGCTTGACGTATTTTGTGTATGTGTGTGAAAAGTGTGCGTTCTCCACTCCTTATACTCAGTTACTGATCACAGGATCAATAATGTACATCTGGACATTATTATATGCTAAAAGGCTTGCCCTTGACCTGTGAAGACAACAGACCAGCTCCATTCCAACCACTCCAACTCAAGCATCCTCCACCCTCTGGTACTCAACAGACAGATCGTGATCTTCTCAAGCGCCATCGCACCCGAGGGAAAGGTGGAAAACATGAGAGCGGAGGAAAAGAGGAATAATCATTTGTGTGCACCACCTACACTCTCCATGGCTTAAGTTGGATGTGTTATTTTCAGATCCATTTTACTTCCACCGCTGCTTGGACACAACATGGACAGGGTTAAGGATGAGTTAACCTGGAACACTGAGTACCTAAGTACTAGGACACCTTTTCTCTACAGAACCAGATCTTCTTTTTCCAGATCAGAGGCAGTGAATAACTTGGTCCTCAGCGGTCCACAACAGTGAATATGCCTTTTCAATTCGATATGCTCATCTTGCACTTTAATAAACATATACCACTGCCAAACTGTTGCTTATTGCATGGTATTAATTACCGGGGTAGAGTGGAAGTAGACAGGAAAGAAAAAGAGTTATCAAAATTGTGTTTTTCTATGATTTGCACATGCAAGTTCTTTCCTAGTGAGCTCAACCTGCTCTCTTCTCTTTGTATCTTTCTTCTCAAGTGAGGTGATATCGCTCTTCTTTTTTAGGCTTTTTTGGTGTGCTGGTCTATGATTCCCATCCTTTTCTAACAAATTGGTTTCTCTCTTCCCCACGCTTTCTTTGGGAAGATGGCCTTCCTCTATCATCTGTGGTGAGTCTGGAACAGATTGTGTCATTTGACTATGATGTCCTGTTGCTCAACTCCATCCCCTCCAATGGCTTTGCGTAGTCGGGCCCAGAACAGAGGCTGCTGGCCCAAGTCCTCCTCCCACTCCAGGTAGGTTTTCTTCTTCACCAGCTTGGCCAGTTGGTGGTAGCGGGAGAGGCTCCTCGTCGACACTTTCTCCAGTAACACCATCACCAAGGAATCCTTCCTCTCTGCCAGAAGGCGGTATCTGGCCACCCGCACTTCCAAGGAGCACCAGTGGCTGCGCAGGTAATGGCGGCTGATCATACTCACCACCCAGCGGCTCCTATAAATGCTGTCCATGATGTTATCCAAGATGTCTTTGCCCACTTCGAAGTCCCTGCCATGCAGCCATACTTTGAAGAACGGCGGTCCCCTCTCTTCCAAGTTAGGCAGGAACTCGCGGACAACCCAAGCCTTATCACAGCTGCTGTAAGACACAAAGGCATCAAAGTCATATTGCCTCTTCCTGTCGTGTCTCACACCATAGTTCCACCAGGTCCTGAGCATGTAGGGGAGATACAGAAGGTACCAGCGCACCTTGTGATACAGCAGTGCCGTGATTGGGAAAGAGATGTTGAAGGAGAACGTCCCAATGAAGAGTGTGTAACCTATCAGTAAGCTGCAGTCTTTCTCCAAGAAATTCAGGAAATTCGGCTTCTGTGGCCCAAGGGAGCATGTCTGAATTCCCAGCTGTGGCATGCTCACTTGGGGGTGGGTGGTCACCCATCTTCTTATCCAGGCTTGTTCACATAAGCAATCCAGGGATACATCCTTCAGGTAAATGTAGACGTGGTCAAGCAGACCCTCCTGTATGGTTTCACAGGTTGGGACTTGAAGATTAGGAGTTCCAGAGAGACATGGTCTCTAAACATGGTGGCCGTAAAGTGCTCTATCCCAGAATCCTCCAGGATCAGGGTTCTGAGGAGTCAGGTTCCCAGAACAGCTGATCAGGTGCCAGAAACTCATACTTTATGTCCAATTTTAGGTTTCTTAGATGGAGATGACGTAAATTGTGAAGATGCTGCAGGCTGTTATTCAAGGGGCTATATGATTTATAGAAAGGCATAACTGCAGATGAACTGTAGTACAAATATTCAACAATAATAAAAAGATGAGAGTCCCAAGCCTTCAGGCTTTGTGAGCTCAAGTAGTGGACATTCCACCAAGTGGTTTTCCCGTAGGTAAAGTTCTTTCACAAATCTGAAGGGGGAGGGATAGCACTAGTCAATAATAACCACTGGAGCACTAATGTTAAGGACTTCAAGTATGCTGCAGTTGTTTATGTATGTCAAGGTTATTCTAGACTTTGATTCCAAGGTAAGAGTAGTGAGTTGTTTCTGTTTGATTTTTAATTCCATACTATTCTCAAAGCTGATGGATAGCGCCTGAAGCTCGCTCATCGCGATCAGAGAGCTATAGTTGTTCTTGAGTAAGGTGCCCCTGAGGCCGAGCACCCTGACACTACTCAAGTGATCAAAATAGAAGTTCTCAAGCAGAAATAGTTTATTGCAGTCCAGCTGCTGAGATTACAGCCTGATGAGACAAACAATGGCGTCCTTTTCCAGCGACCCAAGGTAATTACTACTAAGATCCAGTGTCACCAGATTAGCCAGGCAGAGGAGACGCCCAGAGCCAATACTGGTGATGCGGTTGAAAGACAGATCCAGGTGTGTGAGGTTGGACAGAACATTGGGGGTCCCAGGTGTGCACAGGTCTATGCTTTTTATCTTGTTTACAGAGAGAACGAGGGACCTCAGATTCAGGAGTTTCTTTGCCATATCATTCGTGAAAGCTGTGAGGAGGTTGGCAGACATGGTGAGAGACAACAGCATGGAGCATCCTTCAAAGGTCTCAGCGGGACGATCTGAAATAAAGTTTTGCGCGACTGTCAAGTTCCTGACCCCCAGCCGAGACTCCACAGTGCAGACATCTTTCATCTTCAGATAGTCCTGATTTTTCATGGCATTTCAATGCTCTTTATTCCAGACCGGAGAAGCTTGATGACCTTGACACCAGACGCATCTACCTTGAGGACAGTAAAACGAGGGAGGTTGCAAAATGCATTTTTCTCCACATGTTTTAGATCATTGCTTGACAAATCGTGCCTGGTAATCCTTGGAGAGAAAAGTGTGCTTTTGGTGAGGTTGTTTGTCTCAATGCAGTCCACCTCCCAAGCTGCATCAATACCATTCCTCTTGGTTTCCAAGATCCTCCGAGAAGCCAGGGACTGAAGCATAGTGGTCAGGCTGTACAGCCTACTAACCTCATTCCCAGATAAGGCTATCGTCTGTATTCCATGTAAGGGTTTAAAAATGTTTTCTTGAAAAGCTGCATCAGTTTTCACATTTCTGAGGTCCAAACAGGTTAGGTTCTCCAATCCAATGAAAACCTGATCATCCATGTCTACGGTTATAACACACCAAATATATTCTCCATTGATTCCCAGATGTCTCAGGTTGGCCGCACCATTGAAGGCTCTTGCAGAAACATAAAATTATCCATACAAATAGAGCCGGGTCAGGTTCTGATACCTGGAGAAGGTGTCTGTGGGGACGGTTGGTACGTGTAACACCAGGCAGAGGGTGTCCACATCCCCTGGAACCTCTCTTAGATCCACCTCCATGTTCCTCACTGTGCTGCATCTGCTCAAGACCCTGAACCCCTCCAAGGGGAAGTGAAAGCAGGTCATGGTCAGCACTCCCAGGGATCCCAGCAGGTCCCACTGGTAGATCTCACACTTGGCAGTGGCCGTGCCTGACACGATGGTCCAGCAAGAGATGACCGATGGGCAAACCACGGCCACGTAGAACATTCTCAGTGCCATTTCAAACAGCTGCTGTCTAATGGGTGGTTTGAAGTGCAGGTCTCTGGGCAGTGATTTGCTGCATCGCCTTAAAAGTAAGTGAAACATCTCCTTTCTCTGTGCTTGTCTGATTGAGAAGGGAGGGCCCTATAAAAAAGGAACCAAGAGAGAGAGATTTATAATTAGAATAAACTCAGAACGCAGAGTCTGAGTGTGTGAAAGAAGAGCAAAGAGCAGTAATGTCCCCTGCAACATGTTCAGTCATGGGAATGTGAGACCGCCTTCCTATCCGTCATGGAACCCTGACCCTAATTAGAATTGTTACAAAGGCCCCACACAGACCAAGAATCTTTATGCATTAGGTCCAAGCATTGGCTACTCCAGGAGATGAGAATAAAATACATGTTTACTGCATGAGCCTCAAAATCCATCGACTTCAACAACCGGAGCAAGTCCACTCCACCCTAAATACGCTCAGAAATCCCAGAGGACAAGCACTTCTGCGACTGGAATCTAGAAGATTTAAGACTTACTGAGTCAATTCACTTTCAAAGAACTTTATTCGGTTTAAGTTGCAAACCATAAAAGTTACACATACTGATACATCAAAAAACAAAGGACATTATTTAAAAAGAAGTATCAACAATGATATCCAATCAATGATCAATTTGGAGCACTAAAAGAGTCGTTACAGTTCATGAGCAACAAAAAGTGACAGTGCATTAATAAGATGATATCCATAGCAGCATACAGTTAATAAATAAGATATAAAAATTTGAAGAGAGTTCATCATAGGTCCATACACTTCCTAGACTTAACAATTGATTTGAAAAATTCCACAATAAAAGATAGGTAACCCTCCTTCAATAATTGTAGATACATCGTGGCTGGTCGTACCTGCCCAAAATTAAGTTTTTTTAAAAGAGGGACCAGATAGCGTTTGTGGGGGAATTCATACAATTGACATAAAAACATAAAATGCAACATATCCTGTGGCGACTTTCCGTCGCAGCCGCAGGGAGCTGCCACTTTATTATTAATAAAACATTTGGTCTTACAAACAAATAATGAAACAGGTTCATGCGAAACCTAGTTAATATGAATTTCTCGTACGTAGACAATGTACCCAGGAGCTATGGCTCTGCCCTCAGGGTTGTTTTCAACATGATATATGTCCGTAGGCTAGGCTTCTGTAGCTCCTTAGTTTCCCTGGTCAGTTTCTTTTCTGATAGAAAGGCCATTTTAATTGCCTCCACATCTCCCTTTTTTTTTTTTTTTTTTTTTTTTAAAACCTTTATTTGAGCAAGCAAGAAAATACAAGGATGGGCCTACAACCACACGGGCCAGCCGCTAAAAAGGAGTAGACACATATCATATATGCCCGCAGAGGTAACAGTCAATCAACAATGCAATACTCCACATTATATACAGAGCAAAAAACAGGTTTTATGTATATAAAAGAACAAACATACAAAAAGGCGAGAGTGTATCACTGAAGGTCAGCCCAAGGGACGCAAGGGGGGGACAGCAACGGAAGTGCAGTAGCAAAATTCTAAGCACTAAGGAGTTCGGAGGGGGGGGGGGGAGGGGCGCAGAGATCAGGAAGAAGGGGGGGGGAGCCGGAGACACCAGCTCAGTCCCTATATGAAGATTCCGAGAACGCTAGCCTAAGGAGACAGGGTAATCTCGATAGTGTCCACAAGGGGAGGAGTACAAATGTCACCACGGTATTCATTCCATTGACCCCACACCTTCACCCATGCCCTGGGTCTGCCCCTGGCCACATAGACGGTTTTCTCACGGAACATGGACCAATCCATGTTATCCTCCCATTGCGAGAGGGCAGGGGGCCTGGAGGCCCCCCAGAGTTGCGCAATATCTCGCTTCGCAATCATATAGCCCAGGGTGGCCCATCTAGTCTGTGCCACCGAATAGTCAGTGGGCTCCCAAACATTCAAAAGACAGCGACGAGGTTCCGGACGCAAGGACATCCCTGTCACCACAGTCATCAGATCAAGCACAGCCACCCAATAAGCAGCCACCATCGGGCACTCCCAAAGAATATGCAGGAAAGTAGCACGCAAACCACATCCACGCTTACACAATCCATCGGAGGAAAAGCCCATCACCATCAGTCGCGGTCCCGTCACGTACACCCGATGAAGGATCTTCAATTGGACCAGACGGAGTCGAGCCGGGATAGCCACCTCCTTCGGGGAGGAGAGGGCCGACTGCCAATCCTCATCATCAAGTTCCAACCCATCTCCCACCCACTGTTCCCGAAGTCGGGCCAATAAGTCAGTCCGATTGTTAATCAACTTTTTATAGATCAGGGAGATAGTGCTATCAGGAAGATGTTCGTCAAGGATACGGTCTTCAAGGGGGGAAGAGTCAGGCGGAATCTCACCAGGAGCAAATACCGAAACCAAAGCGTGCCTGACCTGTAAATAACGAAAGAATTCCCGACTACTCAGGCCGTAGTCAGCCTGGAGGGCCTGAAACGGGCGCACAGAACCCTTAGAGTACACATCCCCCACCTTAGAGATCCCAATCAAGTCCCAACGGTCAAAACCCTTGGAAGACCAAAGACCGCCCAGACGGTCTGAAGCATAAAGCGGCGTCGCCAACGTCAAGCGATCCTCCCAGCCCAGGCTCACATTCGCGGCACGCCACACCGACAAAGCAATCAAAGTAGGTCCCACAAGATGGCGCCCAGCGGAGCGAGAATAGAGCACTCTGTTAAAGTCACCTCCCGGAAGCTGAAGTTTATCCATCTCAAACGCCGGATTACGACCTGGCGAGAACATAGCGTGATTAATAGCGGACAGATGGGAAGCCCAGTAGTATCTCTTAACATCGGGGAGCGCCATGCCCCCATCATACCACGGGATGGAAAGTTTCGCGAGAGCAATGCGCGGTCGCCCATCCCAAATAAGTTGCCTCTGAAGGCTCTCAATCTCCCGAAAATAGGCCTTAGGGATAGGATCGTAATAATTCTGGAGAGCGTAGAGAAACCGCGGCAGTGACATCATCTTAAACAGGGCCGCCCGACCCAGGGGAGACAAGGGAAGTTTGCGCCAACGGGCAACGTCCAAACGGAGCCTAAGCAACGGGGGAAGGAGATTACGATCAAAACGAAGGGACGGGTCCAAGGTAACAAAAACCCCCAAGTATTTGAAGCCATCCCGGACCACCTGAAGAGGAAGTCTACTCGGCAACGGAGGCAAGATACCAGATAAAACGTATACACAGGACTTAGACCAGTTGATGACGAGGCCTGAGTTAGCGCCAAAGGACGCAAGAACGTCAAATAAAACAGATAAAGACTTGCGAGGGGAAGTAAGATACAAGAGGATGTCGTCCGCATAAAGCGAGACGCGGTCTTCGAAGTCCGGGGCCCAACGAATCCCTTTAAGGGATGGTTCCCAACGGAGCCAGGCCGCCAACGGTTCAAGAGCGAGCGCAAACAACAGAGGGGACAAGGGGCAACCCTGACGGGTACCCCTGCCCAAGGAGAAGGGAGCCGACACTCTACCGTTCACTACAACTTGTGCCAGAGGTTCCGCGTACAATAGTCTGACCCAGCTAATAAACTCGCACCCGAATCCGAATTTCTCAAGAGTCGCCCATAAATAGGGCCACTCCACCGTGTCAAAGGCCATGGAGGCATCCAGGGACGCCAAAATGGCCGGTTCAGTCAAAAGCCCCGCCCTCGCCAGCACGCCGTGGAGGCGACGTAAATTCAGAGCAGTGTTTCGATGCGGGATAAAACCAGACTGATCCGGATGGACCAAATCCCCGAGAACCGAAAGGAGACGGGTCGCCAAAAGTTTAGCCAATACCTTAGGTTCAACATTTAATAGGGATATGGGCCTATACGAGGAACAGAGGTCAAGTGGTTTACCCTCTTTGGGGATGACGACGATTGTCGCCAGACGCTGATCATAAGGAAGTATGTTCCGCTCACGAGATTCTAGAAACATGGCGCGAAGATACGGCGCCACCTTATCGGGGCGCAACTTGTACAACTCAATAGGCAAACCGTTCGGGCCCAATGCTTTGCCCGAACGGAGCGAACGAACTGCAGTGGCTATCTCATCATTCGTAAAAGGGGAGTCCAAAGCAATACGGTCCAAGTCGGTGACACAGGGCAAAGTGATATCACGCAGAAGAAGGCGGGAGTCGGCAACATCCCTTACAGACACGGGAGCATATACCACACGGAAATATTCCGCAAAACGATCAACAATGGCAGTCGGATCAATCACATTCTCACCACTCGCAGACTGAATCACGGGCACCACACGATTAAATCTTTCTTTCTTGTCCAACCACGCTAGGAGTTTGCCCGCCTTGTCACCCACATCATACAATCTGCCCTGTTGCTCACGAAACATCACCTTCGCAGCGTCAGTGACCAAGGATTTATATGCAAACTGTTTTAGACCCAGGGCATGGAGTTTCTCAGGCGTGACACCAGACTCTAACTCGTCCTCCAAAGCAGAGATCTCCCCCTCGAGGTCCACCACCTCCCTCCTCCCAGCCTTCTTAGCTTCAACAATCAAGGAAAGGGCCTGTCCACGAATCACAGTTTTAAAGGCTTCCCACAGGGACACAGCCGAAGAGACTGACCCCTCGTTTCCCAGGAAATATGCATCCATGGACTTGAGCAAGAGGGTACGAGTCTCAGGGGAGGAAAGATACCAAGGGTTAATGGGAGCCACTCGGCCCGCCGCCTCTACCCCAACCTCGAAACGAAGCCAGAGCGGCGAGTGATCAGAAATACCCCTTGGCAAATGTAAAATCTCACGAACCGCCGATGATTGGGCCGCGGGCATCAGGAAATAATCCAGCCGAGACAGACTGCCATGAGCCCCAGAATGGAAGGTGTATTGGAGCTGAGTAGGATGCAACAGTCGCCAGCAGTCCACAAGGCCAAAGGTATCTAGAAACCCACCCAACCACTGCTGAGCCTGCGGGGTATCTCTAGGGGGATGGCGATCGTGAAGGCCGGAAAGCACCGAGTTAAAATCACCGGCCAGAAAGAGAGCACTATCAGGGAGATCTAACAAAACACGGCCCAAATCAGTAAAAGTAGAAGCCTGCAAACCCGGGGGAACATAAACATTGAAGAGAGATAGGGTGCGGCCTTCATATCTACCCACCAAGACAGTATATCTCCCACGATCATCGTGAATCACCTCATCGATCGCCAGGGGGAGGGAGGTTCGAACAAGAATACCCACACCCCTAGATCCGGAGGTAAACCCCGAGTGCGCCACAAGGCGGTAGCCCCATCTATTCATTGCATAACAAACATTGCCAATCAAATGGGTTTCTTGCATGAAAACAATGTCCGGTGACAAACGTCGTATACGTTTTAAGACAACACTGCGCTTAATACGATCTCCCAGGCCATTAACGTTCCAGGAAAGAAATTTCAACCCTCTACCCCCCATCCCAGCCGCCCGAGCCAAGACCCCTCGTCCATGAGCTAGACATCAGAAACAGCAGCAAACACAGGAGCAACTCGCCTTGAAAACAACACACAGAAAAGAAAAAACTTCCCTACCCCCCTCCCCCAAACTGAAGAGAAACACCCCCCACCCTGCACCCCTGCAAAAAGCTAAAGAGCCACCCCAACCTGCAGTGTGCCTGTCGCCCAAGAACCCCTATTCTACACAAAGACCCCGGAGGAGGAAAGGTCTCCGTTCCACCCTCCCCCCGACCTCAGCAAGAACAAAAATAACAAACGAAAGACAGAATAATCACAATGTAGAGGGACGCCGGCCAACACTCTTGATAGTGTATACAAAATAAGACATAAGAGCCGAACAGTTAGATCTCCACACCACCTTCGGCACCACCCGGGTGAGCGGCGGAGTCAGTCTCAGGAGGACGATCAGGCAATGAGTCCAGCCAGTCATTAACAGCATCTGGCCGATCAAAGAAAAGGGTACGCTCATTGTATTCGACCCGAAGTCTGGTGGGAAAGAGCATGGCGTAACGTAGGCCCCGATCCCGAAGACCACGAAACTCCATACGTTGTCTCTGAACCTGTTGAGAAAAGTCCGGGTAAAAGTTCACCGTAGCATTCTCAAAGGCCACCGGGCCCTTCACCCGCGAGGCCTGCAGGATAGCGTCCCGGTCTCTATAATGAAAAAGCTTCGCTACAATGGGTCTCGGCGGGGCTCCCGGCTTGACTTTGCCCCCTGGAACACGATGTGCGCGTTCCACCGTGAAAAATTTCGTAAGACCAGAAGGGGCCAGATGGTTCAAGACCAGATCCTCAACCAGGAGATCCACCGAGTGGGGTTCAGGGTTCTCCGGTACACCAACCAGGCGAACATTGCAGCGACGCGCCCTATTTTCAAAATCCTCCAGGCGACGGGCCATGAAGTCGTTCCCCCGACGGAGATTTCCGATCTCTGTCTGGAGCTCTGAGACGTCCTTCGTAAGGCTAGACGATTTAATATCCAATGATTGTACCCTCTCATTCGTCTTGCCGAGATCAGCACGAATCAGATTCACCTCAATAGCCACGGTGTCAAGTTTATGGGCCAAGGCCTCGTACTGTAGGCCGATGGATTCCCTCACACCCGAGATGGCGCCCATGATATCCTGTAGGGAGGGCTCCGCCGACTCTTCCAAAACTCGTTCGGACGCTATACTGGAACCAGGCAGGGCAGCTCCGGGGGACCCCTTAGAATGGGTATAACGGTCCATGACATTTGATTGAACTGGAGCTCCGCGCAGAGGTGTTTTCGTCTTGCGCGTCTCTCTGTCCCCTCTGCCCGCCATTTTGAAGATGCGTCACAGGACAAGCTACCAGGTTCGACGGGCCCGACACCCAAAGTACAGGATCAAAAGTACACTAAAAAGGGGGCACAACTCGGGTAGAGGTCGCCAAGCCAGCAAATAGGTCACATGAAAGTCCAACAGCCGATCTGCCTCCAAGTCTCAGCCGCAACACGATATCCACACCCGTGGCCCAAGTCGGAACAGAATCGAAACCGAAACTTAGGAAGGGGGGACCCACAAGGCCAGATCTCCTGCCGTTGTTGTTCAATTGCAGGACGGCTACAGAACCGCACCCCGTCCCGGGCGCACCTCAAGGGCGGAGCCCAAAAGTTCAGAGCACCATATCTCAGGAATACGAGATCCAAATCAATTTCCGAAAAGTGCCAGGGTAATCAGCCAAACGTCCCCCACACGAATTCTTGCAAGAAATCAGGATTCAGCCAGGATAAAATGCCGGGAGCGGCGAGGGTCCGGAGAGCGCTGTGCTCACGCGGCCATCTCGGATGCCCGCCAAGCTCCTCCCCCCACATCTCCCTTTTTAATACATTCAGGGTTGACATATAACTCCCCCCGCCCTAAACTTGCAAAACTTTTCATAATAGAATTCATCCACGGCACTGCGGTCGAGCTATCCAGAGACATGCAGTCTTTGAGAATCAGGTGAGTCAGGGGGATATCAGGGTTCAACCACGTTTTTAACCAGCAAGTCAGTGGACGCAGTTCCTCATGGACAGCTAAGTTAGATGTGCCCCGTGGGACACACAGTAGACGTTTCAAAAAAGCATTCTGCGCAATTTCTAGGCAGTCCCCAACTTTATAACCCCATATTTCGCTGCCATAGGATGCTGTGGCCAAGGATTTAGCCTTGTAAACTTGCAGCATGGCTCCAGTAGGCTTTTTTCCCAATTTGGAGGCTAAATTAAAAATAGCTGCATTCACCCCCACAACATCACCTTTCTTTTTCAGTTGATGGGGTCCCCATTTAAGCTTGTTATCAAAAAGGACCCCTAAATAAGAAAACATATTAGTGAGGGGGATTTTTGAATCTCCAACCTTAAATCGGAAGATCTTTTTTGGAGGCTGCCCTACCTGCATTACATAGGATTTAGTGTTATTTATTGTCAAGTCCCTGTCTGACATAAATGCAGAGAAGGCAGTTAAAAGTGCTTGTAGTCCCTTTTCCGTCCTGGATATGAGGACGGCATCGTCCGCATATAACAGAACGGGTATCCCACGCCGATCTACTCTGAGGCAGTCAGTCCCCAGCCCCCTCAAAACGCTATCTAGTTAATTGATATAAAAATTAAACAGAAAGGGAGCCAAAATACATCCATGTCGGACTCCCTTTTCAATATTAAAATCCCTTGTGACGCTCAGGTCCTGGGAAAACCTAACGTTTGCTTTTGTGGACCTGTGTAGATCCTCTAAAAAATCTACCACACCATTTTCTACTCCCATTGCCCTCATGGACTGCCAAAGCTTATTTCTGTTGACACAGTCAAAAGCTGAAGACAAGTCCTTGTAGGCAAGGTGAATAGTCCCCGGGCGAGCTACAGTGTACTTACTCAAAATCAGAAAAAGATTAAGACACTGGGTAATGGTAGATCGTCCCCTACAGAACCCATACTGGACATCGGACAAAATCTTATTGTCCTCTGCCCATGATGAGAGTCGCTGCAGGAGGACCCTCCCCACTACTTTCACCACAGAATCTAAAAGTGATATGGTCTATAACAGTGGGGACTACTTTTGTCACCTTTTTTTAAAAGGGGGACTATCGTGGAGGTTCTCCACGACTTTGCAAGCGGGTATGTTTGGTGTGGGGGAATGCTTAGCTGCACTGGAGGGGAGGTTGCTCATACGAGATGGGAGTGTTACCTGAACTGCTTTGTATTTCCTGGAATGTGCGAGGCTTACACATGATGACCCGGTGGCACAATGTTCATGCATATTTAATTAGGAGGGGAATCCAGATAGCATTCCTGCAGGACACTCATCTCACTAAAGCAGAGGGGCAAGCGCTACAGCGTAGATGGAGAGGCCAGGTCTTTCGCACATCATACTCAGCATTTGCTAGAGGAGCCCTGATCTGGGTACAAGCCGGGGTTCCCTTTCAAGCCGTGCACCACGTGGTGGACCCGGGGTGCCGGTACGTAGCAGTAGAGGGCAGGCTACATGGGAGGGACATTACTCTCTGTAGTGTCTATGCACCGAACACAGAACAGGCACACTTCTTCGAACATGTGTCAGGCGCTCTGGCGCATTATTTGACTAACCCGATATTGGTGGGGGGGGACTTCAATTCACTCACAGATGTCGAGCTGGACAGATCTCATTCTCCGTTGGCGGACTCACCGGTACGCCGACTCACCAAGAGTAGATCGCAAGAGAGAAGGGGGTTGGTGGATATCTGACGTGGTCAACACCCAAGGGATAGTGACTATTCCTTTTTCTCGGGCCTCCATGACCTCCATGTCTGGATCGATGCAATTCTGTGTTCCCGGGCGCTGGCACCCATGGTGAGTCGGTCGGAGTACCTCACTAGGACCATATCTGACCACAACCCATTACTGATCTCTCTTAACTGGGTGATGGCTAGGTCATCCATTCCTACATGGAGGTTACGACCAGAAACACTGGAGGACCAGGCCTATTAATCAGCGATTAGGGAAGGCATGGAACACTATTTTGCAGAGAATGTGGGTACAGCGTCTTCTAGAGCAGTGGAGTGGGATGCCTTTAAGGTGGTAGTTCGAGGGCTATGCATTAGCAAGTACGCAGGAGTGAGGAAGATATTGTTACAGGATGTGGAGAAAGCCGAGGGGAAACTGAAGGAGCTAGACGGACGACGACCAGAGCAGCCAACGTTACACACCCAGCTACTAGAGGCGAAGAAACAGGCAGCGGCGGAGGTAGAGAGGCTGCGCAGCTTCGATTATAAGAATTATGCAGCAAGGCTGCATGCGGAGGGAGATAAAGCTGGATCATTGTTGGGTTGGCTGGCTGACCCGACGCCGAGAGGTTGCCTGATACTGGCCTTGGAATCGGTACCTGGCTCTATAGTATACACCCAGCGTGAGATCTTGCAGCGGTTCTTGGGTTACTATGAATTGCTTTACAGGAGTGGCCTGACTGCCGAGGGAGACGCAATAGATGACTATCTGTGGAGTTCCACCATCCGCAGTTAGAGGAAGAACAGGCTAAATTATTGGGACAGGAGGTCACGTTGGAGGAGATCCATGGTGCAATCAAGCACATGGCTCGGAACAAAACTCTGGGAGTAGATGGACTGCCAGTGGAATTTTATGCACAGCACATTGATCTGCTCGCTCCTCATCTACTTGAAGTGTATAGAGAGGCTAGGGAGCTGGGCCGGCTGCCGTCCTCCATGCGTGAGGCCTTAATTATACCCTTTTTGAAACCGGGTAAGCCCGGGGAGGACGTGCCATCTTATAGGCCGCTGTCCATGTTGACAACAGATTATAAGATATTGAGTAAGATTCTGGCCACTAGACTGCTGCCTTACATTACCACCCATGTCCACCCAGACCAAGCTGGATTTATCCCGACTAGGAACACCTCCTCGAATATACGACGGCTCATGCGGATAATGGGCACTGACCACGGTGCTCTTGAGGTGCCGGCGGTGCTCTCTAGACATAGAAAAATCTTTTGATGGCCTAGAATGGATGTATTTACATAAAGTGCTGGAACGATTTCGATTGGGTGCGCTGTTTGGGACCTGGGTCAGCGTCCTGTATTCTTCAGCGGTGGCAAGGGTGAGGTTGGGGAGACTGATCTCTGACCAGTACCCGGTCCTGAGAGGGACGCGACAGGGATATTCTCTGTCCCCGTTGTTGTTTGCACTGGCCATAGAGTCCCTAGCAGTGCCGGCAAGACTAGGAAGGAGCTTTGACGGGCTATGGCAGAACACGATACCACATCGTATATCCCTATATGTGGATGACCTGCTTCTGTATCTGGAAGACACGGGGGAGCGCTACAGGGAGCGATCGCTTTGCTGACTAGGTTTGGAAACTTATCAGGGCTTAAAGTGAACCCGAGTAAGACTAGTCTGCTTCCGGTAAGACCTTGTATGGAGGCTAAGACCCTTCCCCAGGGGATCCAATGGGAACCGAGATTCTTCACCTACCTTGGGGTCCAGATCTATCACAACGCCACGGACATTCTAGAAGGGAACATAGGGCGTTGTGTACGGGCCATAAAAGGGAACCTGGCGTTCTGGTCCACACTTCCGCTATCGGTTTTGGGGAGGGTAGCCTTACTTAAAATGGTGGCGTTGCCGAGGCTACTTTATTATTTCCGAACGCTCCCCGTCTGGATTCCGCCGGCGCTGTTCAGGGAGCTCAGGACGATGACTATAGGGTTCCTGTGGGGAGTTGGCAGGAAGAGAATAGCCTAGGATAAACTTATAAGTCCAAAATTAGAGGGAGGTCTGGCAGTTACGGACTTTGAACTCTATTATTTAGCAGCACAGCTGCAGGTCCTCACACAAGCGGTTGCACTGGAGTTCCGGGGCCCTGAACATCTGAGAGGCATGGGAATACAGAGACATGTCCTTTCATATATAGTACTGCAGCAAGCGCTTATACCCAGGGACCTGTCACTAGAGGAGAGTACTTTGAGGTCCAGTTGGAATCGCAGCCACCGTAAGGCGGGGGTTCTCCATCCTTATGCCCCGGAGATCCCGCTGGGGATGCTGACAGCACTTCCCCATGGGAGCGACTGGTCGGCTCTCGAGGAATGGGAGCAGCTAGGACTCCAGATGGTGGGGGACCTGTATGAGGAGGGGGAATTGCTGTCCTTTCAGGCACTGCGGGAGAGATATGACCTCCCGATAGGCGATTTTCTGATCCACGCAGTGGTGGTGGCGGCAATTAGGAGGCATTGGAGGGAGGGGCAAGTGGAACCCAAGACTACCATGGCATGTCAATATGTGGTAATGGCAGCAGGAACCTTTAAGGCAGTTACATGCCTCCATTCCAGGATGCTGCACGAGGGATTGCAGCCGTTAGCGGCTCTGAAACTGAAGTGGGAAGAGGGGACGGGCAGACCCATACCAGACACAACATGGGGACACATCCTTAGAAGGACATGGAAGGGCACACGAAATGCGAGACTCCAACTGATATAGTTCTTCATAGTACACAGGGCTTATTTGACGCCGGGAAAGATTCAGAGGTACTTTCAGACACGAGACGCAGCATGCCCCAGATGTCACAAGGAGGGAGTGGAATTAGAACACATGCTTTGGGACTGCCCACAGATAGGGACTTACTGGGTGGAAGTGGGAGCACTTTTAAACGAAGTCACGGACAGGGATCTGACCTATGACATGGCTACATGTCTGTTACTCTGGTTTCCACACACGCCCAAAACAAAAATAACGAGTAAATTTATAGATTTGGGGCTCATGTTAGCGAAAAAGGAGATTACTCTACACTGGAAATCTAGGGAAGGTCCATCCTATAAGCGCTGGAGGGCGGAGATTTGCAAATGGGCGAGGTGTGAGAGCACTGTCCGGCTGCGACAGGCTCAGCGCTCCAAACAGGAAAAGGCCTTGGAGCATGCGAGAGCATGGGAAACGCTAGTGCTGGCCTTGTCGAACCCGCAAATAGAAGAAGTTAGCTAGAGCACTAGGAATGCATGAACGACATCCAGAGACCCCATTAAGTTGGGCATTCATCCATGACAACTGCATGACACATGATGCACTTTGTTGTGCTGCTACACCCACACCACTTGGGGGGGAGGGGGGTAAGTTTTGAACTTTGTTGGAGTATAACCGAGGACATGTTTGGTCGTTGAGGGTGTTGAATTTCGTAATATTGCTGTATGATGAAACCTTCAATAAAATATGTTTTAAAAAAAAAAGTGGAGGTTGTCCACGACCGAGGGCAGCCATGTTGACTGCAGCATTAAAAACAGACTCCAATATTGGTGCCCAGAAAGAGGGGTTTGACTTAAAAAGATCTGACTTACTGAGTCCTTTTCCCGGGGCTGCTCTGGCTTTATGAAACTCAGCACCTGAGGGCCGGAGAAGCCAGTAAAACATTGTTACTTTCTGGAAAACAAAGAAAAAAAATATTTTTGGCGCATCAATATTTAAGTCTATATTTACCAAGGTTTTGCGTTGCCTTTTTGCAGTGCAAGGAGACACAAGGGAGACTCAAAACCTGAATGAGATTTATCAAGCCCTGCGTGGCGTGATAATTGTAGATTAGCGCATGGTAGAGCCAATCCATGCCGTGTGTTACTCTGCGGCAGGGAGGCGTGCCATGGGTGGAGCGTGGGTGTCTCTGCGGCAGGGAGGCGTGCCGTGGGTGCAGCGTGGGTGTCTCTGCGGCAGGGAGGCGTGCCGTGGGTGGAGCGTGGGTGTCTCTGTGGCAGGAAGGCGTACCATGGGTGGAGCGTGGGTGTCTCTGTGGCAGGGAGGCGTGCCATGGGTGGAGCGTGGGTGTCTCTGCGGCAGGGAGGCGTGCCATGGGTGGAGCGTGGGTGTCTCTGCGGCAGGGATGCGAGACATGGGTGGAGCGTGGGTGTCTCTGCGGCAGGGTAGCGTGCCATGGGTGGAGCGTGGGTGACTCTGCGGCAGGGAGGCGTGCCATGGGTGGAGCGTGGGTGTCTCTGTGGCAGGGTGGCGTGCCATGGGTGGAGCGTGGGTGTCTCTGCGGCAGGGAGGCGTGCCACGGGCGGAGTGTGGGTGTTGCCACGCATCCACCCATGCATTCTGACACATTCCCAGATTTAGCAACATGGGTAGACCTGGGAATGCGTCAGAATTGTTCGCCTCTCCACCAGAGGCGCAACGAGGAGAAATATCTGTATTTCCCCTCATTGTTTTCTCTTTGTAAGTGAGCTGCATTGAGCAGCACACGTAGAAGGAGGAAAATGCCTCTGAGGATTGTTTTGTGCAGGAAGGTGTCCCATCCCGCACAAAAACAATCCTACCCGTAACACACCCACCCTTGCACCATGGGGCATAAATGCCTACGTTGGTGCTAGGCAGGAGTTCTGTGCGCCAGCGCGGACAGCAGGCATGCAGCGTATAATGTTAAATACAGCGCATTGCTCCCCTCTCCCTTTCATGCAGCGCAGACAGCAGGAATGCACTGTATAATGTTAAATACAGCGCGTTGCTCCCCTCTCCCTTTCATGCAGCGCCGGCAGCAGGAATGCACCGTATAATGTTAAATACAGCGCGTTGCTCCCCTCTCCCTTTCATGCAGCGCAGACAGCAGGAATGCACTGTATAATGTTAAATACAGCGCATTGCTGCCCTCTCCCTTTCATGCAGCGCGGGCAGCAGGAATGAGCCTTTTAATGTTAAATACAGTGCATTGCTGCCCTCTCCCTTTCACGCAGCACAGCTCAGCAAGGTGGATTGTTGCGTTGCAAGAAACATTGATAAATATGGGCCTAAATCTCTATTTTTATCTTCCTCAGTAACAGACGAAGGACAGATTGGTGCAGACTCATCCTTCTTCCAATCTACCCAGCCCCTGCCCGTCCACGCCTGATTTATTAAGTGTGCTGCATATGGCTTCACAATATTGGCAACCCGGCCATGGGTGCTGGAAGTAGGGTGTGGGGGTGCTGCTGCACCCCCAAAAATAACCATACTGGAGTTCAGAAGGTGAAGGAGCAATAAAGCGGCCTTTAAGATTCGTATTCATCTTGTCACTTTTGCTGCGACATTGGTCAAAGGCCCGGCTGCATCTTCTGCTTTTTCTGAAACTGGTGTTTCCTGATGTGTCTGTGGCTGCAAAGTGAGAGGATTGTGTAAAGTGAACTCTCTGACAATCTTGCTGGGAAGAGGAAGTGAAAGGGGAGGCCAAAGGATGTCCTTTCTAACACACAACAACTTTTAAATACCTGGAAATGAACTGTGCACATGTTTCAACTGAAGCATCTGTAATTCTGGAGTGTGATGGAAACAAAGATGTTAATAGGCTAAAAATAATCCAGACCCTATACTGAATGCTGTGCAAATGATAAATATTCGTTGAAACCTGATTTCCACACATTATTGTTTGTGCGCTGTATACTTTTACCAGTAAAACTGGGCGTTGATGCAAACTTAGTGGCCGTTTCAATGGAGAATGTGCGCTCTATAACAGCAGCGGCTGCTTCACAGCGCTTTAGTAATATGTTTGCAACAGTGTGATCCAAAATACACCAACAGCTCCATACTCCACCCTCACTACCGGCTCCATACTCCACCCTCACCACCAGCTCCATACTCCACCCTCCCCACCGGCTCCATACTCCACCCTCACCACCGGCTCCATACTCCACCCTCACCACCAGCTCCATACTCCACCCTCCCCACCGGCTCCATACTCCACCCTCACCACCGGCTCCATACTCCACCCTCACCACTGGCTCCATACTCCACCCTCACCACCAGCTCCATACTCCACCCTCACTACCGGCTCCATACTCCACCCTCACCACTGGCTCCATACTCCACCCTCACCACCGGCTCTATACTCCACCCTTACCACTGGCTCCATACTCCACCCTCACCACTGGCTCCATACTCCACCCTCACCACCGGCTCTATACTCCACCCTTACCACTGGCTCCATACTCCACCCTCACCACTGGCTCCATACTCCACCCTCACCACCGGCTTCATACTCCACCCTCCCGGCTTCATACTCCACCCTACCGGCTTCATACTCCACCCTCACCACCGGCTCCATACTCCACCCTCACCACCAGCTTCATACTCCACCCTCCCGGCTTCATACTCCACCCTCCCGGCTTCATACTCCACCCTACCCACCGGCTCCATACTCCACCCTCACGGCTTTATGCTCCACCCTCACCACCGGCTCCATACTCCACCCTCACCACCAGCTCCATACTCCACCCTCACCACCGGCTCCATACTCCACTCTCACCACCAGCTCCATACTCCACCCTCACCCTCACCACCAGCTCCATACTCCACCCTCACCACCAGCTCCATACTCCACCCTCACCACCGGTCCATACTCCACCCTCACCACCAGCTCCATACTCCACCCTCACCACCAGCTCCATACTCCACCCACACCACTGACCCCATACTCCACCCTCACCACCCGTCCATACTCCACCCTCACCACTGGTCCATACTCCACCCTCACCACCGGCTCCATATTCCACCCTCACAACAGCTCCATACCCCACCCTCACCACCAGCTCCACACTCCACCCTGACCACTGACCCCATACTCCACCCTCACCACCCGTCCATACTCCACCCTCACCACCGGTCCATACTCCACCCTCACCACCGGTCCACACTCCACCCTCACCACCGGCTCCATACTCCACCCTCACAACAGCTCCATACCCCACCCTCACCACCGGCTCCATACTCCACCCTCACCACCAGCTCCATACTCCACCCTCATCACAAGCTCCATACTCCACCCTCACTACCGGCTCCATACTCCACCCTCACTACCGGCTCCATACCCCACCCTCACCACCGGCTCCATACTCCACCCTCACCACCAGCTCTATACTCCACCCTCACCCTCACCACCAGCTCCATACTCCACCCTCACCACCGATCCATACTCCACCATCACCACTGACCCCATACTCCACCCTAACCACCCGTCCATACTCCACCCTCACCACCGGTCCATACTCCACCCTCACCACCGGCTCCATACTCCACCCTCGCGGCTCCATACTCCACCCTCACCACCGGCTCCATACTCCACCCTCACCACCGGCTCCATACTCATGATGTCCAGAACATGCCGGAAGCAACTGTCCCTTCAATCTTCCTCAAGCAGGGACATATCTCTGCTACGGCTGGACCTACATTATTAGACACATGTAGAGCTCTGATAGGGTTGCGCAGGGATGAACATACCAGATATCATGGAATGTTTGTGTTTGGAGCGCTTCCATTGGGATGACTGTAGTTCCTGAGCCTGGAGCGCCTACGGAGACCTACCGACCCAGAAAACTTCTCAAAAGGAGAGTGCCAGAAAGATCCAAGGGTGAATTGGCTCGCTTGAATCCCAGCACGGTTTACTTTCCAGAATACCCACCAAAACTCACAGTATGCGTTGAAGAAAATCACTATTTCTTAAGTTTTCTGGGACTGAAAACTTCACAATTTCAATCAAGCTGCAAAATTCTCACCACCGAATGTTCCTACCCCCAATAAAATGTTTGGATGAACCTACTGCACAGAACAAGAGAAGGCCAGAACTTTAATCATGTGAGGACCACTGAGAGACAACATTTGCTGCCCACCATCACAGTGTTGGCCAGAGTCTGACCATTACAATAGGCCCACCCACTCATGTGAGGTGTTGTTTACATTGGTAGATGGGTGGAATGCTGGGAGGGGGGACTTCTGCTGTTCTCCACACATTCTGGAATTTACTGCCACAGAGATGTGGGGACATTCTATTTTTGAACCACAGTTTGATGCTTACAGGCAGTGTAGGTAAAAAAGCGTGGAGGCATCTCTGTCACATCACTCAGGGTGACTATGGTGGCTTTTTTTGTGAGGTTTTGGGGGTTCATAGGTTTCCTTAGGTTCCGGCCATCCCCAGCCCAATACCCGTAGCATCCATTTCCCAAAAATCACACCAATGCACATCTTTTCCTTGTGTTTTCCATGGACGCCTTCTTAGGCCTCTTTTACCCCAAGAGATGAGTCCACCCACGCTTGTGGGGTACAGTGCTGATTGGGAGAAGTGTGGGAACACAGAATGAAAGGACATTTAGTGTTGTCTACTGAATTTCCCTTTACATTTGATTTTCTGTGCATCTCAGGATCCACAAACAATTTCTCAGTGAGACAAATAACAGCCGGGCCTAAGCTCAGATTGTGGGTACATTAATAAAAATACACAGCTTCCTTTCACTTGATGTTTAATTCATTCCTGATCGAGAGATGCCTGGTCAATACACAGTGAAAACACATTGTAAATCATGGCTCATTGCACCCTTTGGATTTCTTGGGGTTTGGAAAAGCCACGAATGCTGCCCAGTCTGCACCAGGAAGAGGCTGATGAACATTACCCATATCTCTTTCTTCTGCACTTACATTCGCTATTCTTTTATTTCAACACTGAGTTTGTCTTGGAATTCCTAACGGAATATGCATATATTACCATACACAACAGTGGGCCTACTATTCAGTAATCTAGAGGTTTCGGGCAGTTTTGGGGGTCTCTGTTGGTTTCCAAACACACTCCCAGTTAATGAAATCTGCCTGATTTGAAATGTTCAAAGGCTCTGAGCTGGGGTGACCTCAGTCCAGGGTCATGGGGGATCCGTGTCCATGCTTTGATGGCTGTCGTCATAGACCCAGGTCACACTGTGAAGAGGGCCCTGATGACAGCTACAAACCCTTGTGGATATATTCTTCTTCTCAAAAAACTTTTACTCTTTCAAATCAAAATCTTTTTAGTGATCTTCCAAAGGCAACTTGCAAATATTCGACAAATTAAAAAGTTTATTCAAACTTTTATCAACAAGAATACCTATGCATTTCGTGTCCTTCATCAGGGGAACATTTGCAATATAAAATTGTACATGCTCACTTGCTGAAACATGCAAGAAGCATACAGTCGTGTCCTAAAACTGCAACCTGTCTCAAATAAAAATTGTGATGTGAGTAAAAATAAATGTGTGAAAAAATAAAGCAAATGTGTTCTTTCAAACTCCAAAGGAAGAGACTGTGCCGCCATCACATGGATGCAATTGTAACAAAAGTGGAGGTGTCGAGTCACCGAGACATGCTTACAACCTTCGGTCACCCGAAAAAACAATCCAAGGTAGAGAAATGACAATGACATCACAAACATGCACATGTTAATTTCATCTTCATTCACCACTTCTAAAAAATGCTCTTTCGATGTCTATGTGATGATTTCCCCCCGTTCTTATGGATGGGGAACCCGGAACTTAGAGCATTTACTGAGGATAAGACACGTGGTCTTTGGGAAGATTACAATGTAGTACTTTATTCAACACTAACAGTCCAACAGTCTATGTGCACCACAAATAATGTTAACACAATGAGAGGGTAACGAGGGCCTGAAGCATGGTCGTCGAGTGTAAGGCCTTCTTCCTCAGGCCGTATCTCTTCAATACTTCAACCAGGTCAGGCGTCCCCAGAAGGCAAAACAGAAATAACAACATCGTCAATGTCCTGACTGTATTTTACCACTCTATAATGTGCTCCCCATCATCATCATTCCTGGATCACCGATAAGTAGTGAGTGAGAGGAAAGAACAACTGAAGGACAAGGAAAGTGAGGTTCTGTGGGGGGGGTTGCAACGCAGGAATTACAAGTGCCCTATTCGTGCCAGAGACCCTTGAAGCCCTTCCCGGCCAACCTCCTGCAACCTTCCCTCCAAGACACTTGCCTGTGGCTACGGTCCTCCAGGACCGTAGAGTCGAGTATCGTGGCGTCCTGTTCCCTCGGGGGACGTCTGTATACTTGCACAGAGTTTTTTGGGGAACTCTCCCTCTTCGGTGCTGGTCCGTCGCCTTCTGCTCTTCTGCTGGTCTCCTCCATCCTCCGGTCTTCTTCCTCGAACCCTCCAACTTCTCCGGTGTTTCCTCCTTCGTGCCGCTTCTCTGCCTTTCCCTCGTAATCAGCCGAACGCGCATACCTGCTCTCCAAACCCTCTTTTCACCTCGCCTCCTCCTTCCGCGACGTCATTCCTCCTGCGTCCGGTGTCTCTAGACCGCTGACCTCCATGTCGTGTGGCGTCCACCCGGGCACCATCTTGCATTCCTCAGCCGCTCCGGTCTCGCCACTGTCCATACTACCGTCTGCAGTTGGTGAGCTAAAGTCCTAAGGCACAGCTCTGCAGCCACCTCATGCACGTGTGTGCCCTCATCGGTGTAGCTTTAGCTCTCTGCCAGGTTTATAATAAAATCAAAGAAATATTAAAAGTAATCCATACATACAGGGGTTGGGGTCAGCCCTCTCCGGCCACTGGTCTGGTTGAGCTTCATTCAGTTTTACTCCCACCCATAGGAGAGCCTTCATCAAGGGTCACTTGGTCATCTCACGTCATCTCTTGGTGCTAGTTCCTTGTGATTGATGGTGTTTGTGTCTAACCATGTTCATATTCAATGAGTGTGCTGTTCTAGCAGGGCTGGTGGCACACCACTGTACACCTCTGGCGTGTTTGGTATCAAACATGTTGGCATCGTATCCCAACACCCGGTGTTGGAGGTATGATTTCATGCACTGTAGGGCCCCTCCTGGAAGCCCTCGATGCACTCGGTACCCGCCTTCCAGACTTGGACAGCAAACTATGGCTGCTGCCGACCAGAGACACAAATCTGCCCTCCTGCTGCTGAGCCAAGCTCGAGCAGGAAAAGGTAGAATAATAGGTTTCCCGTCACAGGAAGGTGTGCCCACCTCCCAGACAGGACTCAGTGCATTGGGCCATGGTGGGGGCACTTGCCAGCACCACTAGACTGCTTTGAAGGGCACATTTGCTGCCCTCCTAGCATGATCTTTTAACACTCCAGTTGCAACCAGTTCAGGGAGCTGAGGCTCCAGCTCTGGGGCGAAACTGGACAAAAGACATGGGGGCATTCTCCCCCTATTACTGCCCCTCCTGAGGGAGGGACCTCTGAATCCTCCCAACCCTTTCTTAGGGTACTTAAGGGCTTACCTGTGGGTGGTTCCTTAGATTCGTTGTGGAACAAGATTCAGATCTGAAATCACTTAATCTTCAACCCTCTGGTCACTTTTGACTTCATTGGACTTTGGGAACCGAGACAACAACTGGGAAGACTCCTGCTGTTCCTGATCTCGTTGTCCTGCCAGTCTTCTGTGTCATCTGTGCCTGTACTCCATACAGGTTCTTCTACAGGCCTGTGGACATCCAAGACACCCAAAGGAATCTCCCTTGGAGTGAAGGAGTCACTCCCCTGCATCTACAGGCATCACAACGAAGCTGACCAGTCTGCTTTTCCAGGTATTTCATGGACTTTGAAAGGTTCTGCAACACAGGTGGTGGTTCTATAACACCCTCAATGCCGGCACTGTCTTCACAGCTAGTTTGAAGACAGTATCCTTTGTCAGAACCAATGGAGCAGTACCCTTGTCCATCGCTTGCTGACTCGCTTCCGTAAATCTTGTTAGATAGAATTGCATACACTTAGCCTCCTATTGTTTTAGTTGCTTTTAACAATTTACTGTGTGTTTTAAACTGCTCATTTGCACTGTGTTACGAGCTGGGAAGAGCTGTGTTAAAGCTCGGGGGGAGATACTTTACCCACAAGTTAGCGCTCTAGTCTTTGATGCTAACGCACGTCATACTCGCATCGATAAATTGGCCTATGACGCGACCGCGCTCCGGCGCCTTCCGTAAATCTTGTTAGCGAGAATTGCATTCACTTAGCCTCATATTGTTTTAGTTGCTTTTAACAATTTACGGTGTGTTTTAAACTGCTCATTTGCACTGTGTTACGAGCTGGAAAGAGCTGTGTTGAAGCTCGTGGGGGGGATACTTTACCCACAAGTTAGCGCTCTAGTCTTTGACGCTAACGTGCGTCATACTCGCATCGATAAATTGGCTGATGACTTGACCGCGCAGTGGACACGCGCTGCGGGCGCGCCATGCCTTAGGCAAGCCTGTCTGCACCCATACGCGCCCAAATGGGGCCAGGGGCAGAAACCGCTGCCAGTTTTGGGAGGGACAGAATTACTTTTAATGCAGCACAATTCTACGCAATGTACTAATTGCAAATTCAACTTCCAAATCACCACTCGAACCTTAGTAGATACTCCCAATAAAATACAGGTTAAGATGCTTCTACTTAACTGGTGCTCGCTCCCTGAACATTCTACCAAAATGTACCTACTCGTTGAAGAGAGAAACCCTGATGTTTTATTTCTAACAGAGACCTGGTTAAATAAAGAAACAGATTTTGCCATTGTCCAATCTCTTACCCCAAATTATTAATCCAAAGGCTTGACCGCAATATTGGTCGTGGAGGTGGCATGGCCATAATCTATAAGGACAACTTCACATGTAGAACAACCGCAAACCCCATCCCTGACTGTGAAGTATGTCCTTGATTTACCCCCCCCACGTACACATTTTCAGGGATTCTTGTTTACCGACCCGAGGCCCTCTTGGGCTTTTTAATAAGGACTTACCCGACGTTGGGGTAAATTTAGCCAGTGCCTCCCCCAACTTTACAATCTTGGGTGACTTTAACCTGCATTTTGATGATGATCAATCTGTTTCTTCATCAGAATTAGTTGATTAATTGTCAATGGACAGTCCCACCCATATTAAAGGCCACTTGTTGGACCCTATTTTTTCAAATATAAGTAATCTTTCGGTAGAGGATGCTGTTCCTATTCCGTGGTCAGACCACGTCTTACTCCCTTTCAATTGGGCACTACCAGATGCTATCCCACCAACTGCTAGAGATACTAAATTTGCTCGCAATTGGACGAAACTCCCCTTAGATATCTTGATAAGCAACCTTAAGGATACTTTTCCCTTATCTCACCCAAACCCATCGTCGTTAATGACAATTTTAATAACTGGCTCGAATCTTCACTCAACTGTGTCCTTCCAAGGAAAGAGATATCAGAAAAGGTGGGAGCAAAAAAAAATCCTTTGTATTTCCAAAAACTGCGCAATATCAAGAGCGATAAAAATTTAATAAAAAACGCTCAAGCCCTTTACTATCAAGAAAATATTTCAGCTACAAACACTTCCAGTGAGATATTTAAAATTGCCATATCCCTTCCCACCCCCCCACCCCCCTAATGTCTCAGACAATGTTCAATTGCAGTGCGATGAAATTGCTGGTTTATTTTCCACCTACTACAGATTCGCAAGCATCTGTATCAACTGATATAGTCACTCCTGACATCCCTATCCTGCTGGACAAATTCCTGCCTCTGGATCTTACTACCCTGAAAGGGTTGCTGAGAGAGCTCAAATCAGGTTCACCTTTAGATTCCACCCCACCCCCTACTATTCTCCATAAAATCTCGGAGGTGGTGCTCGATTATACTCGATTGTATAAATACATCACTCAAGACAGGGATTGTGCCTCCCCAATGTAAACATGCAAGGGTCAAAGTACTCCTAAAGAAACTGAACCTGGATCCAAATAACTGGGGAAATTATCGCTCAATTTCCTTACTGCCAGGAGTTAGTAAATAAGCAGAGAAATACATGAATTCGATTTTATCGGCCTTCTTGGAAAACAATAATCGTCTTCATCCTACGCAGACTGGATTTAGACCCCAACAAGGCACAGAGATGGCCCTTCTGGGTGCGGTAGAGTAAATCAGGAAGACCCTGGATAATGGAGGATGTGCTGACCTTATCTTATTGTACCTCAGCGCAGCCTTCAACACTGTAAATCTCCAGCTAATAATACAAAGACTGAGGTAGGCCGGAGTGACTGGTTTGGCACTAAAATGGCTACAGTCTTTCCTCCAAAACAGGGTCTTTACATTCTTCAAAGAGGAATGCTCTTCGAAACAAATACCGTTGACTCGTGGGGTCCCACAGGGATCTTCCCTTAGCCCCACTATGTTCAATGTTTATATGAGCTTGCTGGCTGAAAGGGTATGCCCATTTGGTGTACAAATCATCACATACGCCGACGACACTAAGTTAATTATCTCCTTGAAGCAATTTAACCACCTTGACCCTGATCTAGCCACCTGCCTTGAGAAAGTCTTTAACTGGATGAGTGATTCTTTTTTGAAACTCAACGGATCAAAGACTGAACTCCTGCTTTTAGGGAAGTCTGCTCCCCCAAACATAGACCACCTATGGCCTAGCTGCCTAGCCTCCCCGTCCCAAAAACAAAAATAAAAAGTCTAAGAGTCTGGCTTGATGGTAATCTCGATTTTAAAGAACAATCACGCATAGTGGCAGCAAGTCGTTATGGTCTTCTAAGAATGTTTACAAAGTTACTCCCCCTGCTCCCTTTTGCTGCCAGACAGCTGCTGGTGCAAGACCTTGTCCTTTCACAACTCGATTATTCCCATGCCATATACCTGGGAGCCCCCCAGGACACCACCAAAAGGCTTCAAATAGTACAGAACTATGCGGCCCACATGATGTTAAACATTTCCAGACGATCCTCTGAAAGACCCGCTCTTGTTACCCTGCATTGGCTCCCTGTCCAGGAAAGAATTCGATTTAAGGCTCTGTGTATCACCTATAAGTCATTCTCTGGAAAGGATCCACCTCTGATCCGTCGCTGGATCCAACCCTATGTACCCAACAGAGCCCTTAGATCTGAGAACAAATGTTTAATTCTTAGTCCTCAAGATTAAACGTGCACATAGTGGAGGCCGACTGTTTACATACAATGCATCCAGACTTTGGAACAGTCTCCCCTCCACATACGCTCTGAATCTAACTACCTCAAGTTCAGAAAACTTTTGAAAACATTTCACTTTCCTTAATCTCTTCACAGTTTACTTGGCGTTGTAGCGCTGGGATGCTCCTCGGTAACCGTGCGCTTTATAAATGCTCCTTCATCTTGCTACCAAGATCTTTGTCCTCAACGCATCCTCTCCACTGTGGGCCTTCATCATTGGTGAGCTGCTGGAGGTTCTCTTGTGACTTCTGTGCCTCCGTCCTGTGGGTCCTCTTGATGGTCTTCTTTGGCTTGAGTGGGCCCTCCTGCTTGCTTGGGCCTGCTCTGACTTACATGTTCGTGGTGAGTCCCTTGGACCTTGCTGATCCCGACATTGCACCTTTTTTGTCAACTACGTTTGTTGCCATTGCCAAGGCTTGTTGGTGCTCCTGGCAGACATCAAAACCCTTGCTCTTGACATCCGACATATGACAGCTCATGATCAGCTCCTGATCTTCCACAGCGTTGCCTGGTCCGCACACCTGCAGCTCTAAGGTCTCCGTCAACTCTCCTGAATCTCCTGACATCGGTGGACATTCACCTTCCATGCCTCCTGGTCGCTCCTGAGTGGCATAGACTCTGTCCCTTCTGCTTGCAGGTACTTCTCTTCCTGAAGCCACCTTTGGGTTCCACCGGACACTTTCACCTTCTTCACCAGCAGCGTCGTCACTGAAGTCCTCCATTGTGGTCTACAGCGGTTTCAGACGTCACTTCGCACTCATGCAGACGGCTTCTCTGGTGTGGGTATCCTGGTTACCAGTGTATCCATGGGTGTGGTGACTCTCCAACCTTCCATCTTCCACGGAGTTTCTTCAGGGTCCTCTAGGAAGGGCCTTTCTTCTTAAAAACTGCAACCACGACTTACCCATTGACTTGTATTGAGTACCCACTCTGCACACGGCCCGTGCGGTTCCTAGGTACTTACCTTGAGTGATTCCTTGGGTCCCCAGCTCTTCTACGTCTTCTAGGTCCAGTCTTGATTTAGGTCTTGGTTCGCATTCCACTTTATTCATTTATAGTTTTGTGTCCCCTTGGGGACCACTCTGTATTTGTGCTACTTACTTGTTCTATTACTAAAGTATTGTGTGTATTGTGATTATATCTCTGAGTAGGAGATACTGCAATGTGTTAGTGAGTGTTTATAATACATACACATTATATATAACTGCACTGTGTGGTTCTTTTTCACTTAACCTACACTATATGATTAGTACTGGTAAAGAAGCTGCTTTACACTCCTTCTGGACTAAGCCATAAGCCTGCTCTCTACAGCTATCTCTTAGAGAGCTTCTAAGGTTGTCTAAGACCTATAAAATCACCATAAGGGTTGTCTGGATTAGTGCAGGGACCTATATGAGCCCTCTTAGAGGTGGGCTCTAGAGATCTCCATTAGTCAGACCCCCCAGGATATAGCGGCATGGATTAGCAAATTTAGCGGCACAAAAATGGAAATTTAGCGGCACAAATATGGAAATTTAGCGGCAATTTTGCGGCATTTTATTTGGCCATTTTTCCTACACAAACTGGTATACAAAACTAATAAAGTCCTTGAATGGGTTAGCAATAAACCATCCCACTGAAACCTGTAGCTGGATATCAACCCCACATGCCTACCGCCCACACCCGACTTGCAAATAGTGGTCCTGAAGAAATCCCACTGACCCCTTGTCAGCACACTCACCATTCAAATCAATGGGATGACGAAGCATCAATTCTGAACTTTGTTCTGCAAGGTCAAAATCCTATGGTGCGCCAACCACTAAAAGCAGGGCTGTACTTGCATGCAATCATCTACAGTTTCATTTTTTGACGTCACCTTTCTTACCAGCACAGGTGCACGTTGCTTTATGGAGCAGTGTAAAATAAATGTTACATCAGCCTGTCTAAAAGTCTTTTTATTGAAGTGACGCTGTAGTGCTATTTGCTGGGTCCCTCCCTCATCACCCCTCCTTCCACATCGTTCTCTGCCTAAGAATGTATGACTGTGACGGTGTTCTTTCAGGGAACCACGCTTGTTGGCATGCTCAGTGTGTGTATGTGTGAAATAAGTAGTTATCTTATCAGTAGGCCGATTAGCCGTCAGCTTTTGCGGTTTCAGTCTTCAGAAAGCATCAGTGAGGTGAATAATGACTAAATAATCGGTAATTTCCGGCCCTGTCACAAGCTCGCTCAGCAACCACACGCGCGGCTTACACAATGCGACCTGGGCGGTCACTGCAACCTTTGCACTACTTCTTCCTCTCTCGGCGACACCCCCTTGATTTATTTGTTGCAGGAGCCACGTCCAATCAGTAGATGGCAGTCCACTTTAAAAAGTGTGCCTTGGAAACACTTAATCATTCTGGTTCTGCCTTTCTCGGACTAAAGGACGCCACGATTCAGGCCCCGGCCGTGCAGCCAGTAAAGGCGGCTACATCCAAACACACCGCAAATGCATGTTACAACTCTAATGAAGTGCGTGAGTAACGCCTTCTCTGACCAGCGAGGTCAAACTTTCAGACACGGGAGATGCGTTTTACTTTCTTTCCCAGGAGCCTGGAGGCCTGGGTTTTGCAGGGACCTACACACCAACGGAATCAAAGGCATTCCTTACAAGGCCAGCTTCAGACCCCCCAGGATATAGCGGCTTTTGTAAAAATGCCGCGCGATTTCTACCAAAGTGCCGATTTCACGGGCACTTTGGTAAAAATCGCGGCATTTTTTCAAAAGTGCCGATTTTGCGGCAAACCGCGAAATCGTGATTTCCTGGAGGGTCTGATTAGTCTGGAAGTCCTATAGGCAGACAGGGGCAGAGCCGGACATTCTGCAACCTGAGGTCGACTTACATAAGTGAGCACCATACACTAAGCCAGCCTCCTACAGGTATTGTGCAGACTGCACCATTGTTGTATCACTCTGAGAAGACCACCATGTTTAGAATCAATGTGGTGATGCTGCCTGAGAGAGCGGGTCACTCACTTCAGTCCATGGTTCTTTTGCACTGTGACTAACAGCATTTGTGTGATAATAAAGTCACATCCACTGAAAACAAAGTGCCCGTCTGTGCCATGGCGGGTGGACCACTACTTTACTTTGCCAGTGTTGTTTTTCATTCATTATTTACCTTTGTTGTCATCCTTGTGTTTAAACTTTGGGCCTGACTAGGAAGTTGGCAGACAGGTTTCTCCCTCCCAACGGTGACGGATTTCCCACCCTCCGAAGTATAAATCCCACAGGATGTAATGGGATTAAACTTTCAGGGGATAGGACATCCGTAACCGTTGTGATGGAGTAAGCCGTCTGCCATGTTCCAAATCAGTCCCATGTGTTCAGGTCACAGTGATTCAAAACCTATTCTTTGCACCAAAACCAATCATATTTTCCTGTCATGTTCATAAAAAAGGCTTCAATACCGGTTGTAAGACCACCTACCTGCCTGGAAACACCTTCAAACAATGGTAACGTTTTAAATATACATTTTACTGCAAGCATTTGGCCACTTTGTTTAGGTGAAGGCTTGTTATTGTTCACTTATTCCTTTCATTTTTTGATATCTGCTTGGGATGCAGAACACATTAAGCCTTGCTTAGGACAGAGCTACTGGCTTTGTTAGTGCTTGTCTTTATTTGTGAATTTTCCTTAAGTTCTTAGGCGCAACATTGGTCAAGAGGAACCCATATAATCCGCTGAGGCTGGGGCCTAAATTAGCCCTCTTAGAGGTGGGCTCTAGAGATCTCCATTAGTCTTAAAGTCCTATAGGCAGACAGGGGCAGAGCCGGACATTCTGCATCCTGAGGTCCATCTTGCATGAAGCTGCTCCCTGCATACATTAGCTTCTACACTACACAGTGTTAATGATGACCTCAAACCAAGACTGAACATCCACAACCAAATACAATAATGCCACCACACCACATCTCGATCCCATGGAATCACACCTGTAATCCATAAGGCCATTCCTACAAACCAAGATCCAACATCCACATCCAAATACAACTTAATTGTTAACTGGAACAACTCCGAAGACACCACAGTCCAGAACTTCACAAACCTTCTTGAAATAAACGACCATAAACAACAATGTAATGAACCAACTCATATTAAAGGCTACTCTCTCGATATGATAATAACCAGAAATGAGCGTGTCTCACTTAGGTCCATCTTAGGTCCATCTTACCCGTTGACTGGTCCAACCACCTTCTCATACTGTTTAATATCAATACCCACGTCAGACCCCACCCAGCTTCAACATACAAACCTAAGCACTGGGCTAGGAACATCAATTAAGTCCCAATAATTGAACTGGAATCCAGAATCTGTGCCCCACTACAACATCAACCCCTCACTCATACCGTCGATGACCTCACTGCCCACCATAACACAATGATGACTGAAGTTCTTGACCAAGTGGAACGATCAAACTAAAACAATCAAGAAGAATCCAATCATGAACTTGGTTCAACTCTGATCTGAACAACAAGAGGGGACAACACAGACAGACAGAAAGGATATGGAGCCAGAACCCATTGACAATGCACCTAGCATTACTAAGAACCGCACAGCTTTCCTATAAGAAGCACATTTTTAGAGTAAACACCTCTTTCTTTCGAAACCAACTTGACTGTGCTAAGAATAGACCCAGGGAACTCTTCAACATCAATAAACAACAAACGACCCTCACCTCCCCTCACAAAATAACAGCCACCAAAGAACGCTGTGAAGAAATTGCCGGCTTATTCTCTGACAAAGTCGCAAAAATTGAGCAATCCTTCATCCAAATCACAAATCTGCCAGCTCTCACACCCTTCCCCACTGACTCACTTCCCTTCACTGTAGCCACTCCACCAAAGATAAATATTGACCAAATGGCCCCAAAATAAACATAATGTCAACTATGACCTCACTCTACTGAAAAACGATGCTAATATATCTGACTTCACGCACATGACAGAAAATGAAGGGCCCGATTCACAGAATGAACTTAAGACTCAATCCTAAACTTACTACTATTTTGGTATTCACAGAATACACTTACTACTTTTAGCATTCACAGAATGAACTTACTACTTTTGGTATTCACAGAAGTTAGGATTTTGTCTTAAGTCTGTCTCAAGTCTGTCTTGGGTATCAATGGAACAGTCCTAAAATGGCTCACATCTTACCTGCATCACCGCTCACAACAAAGTAAAATGAGCACTTTTCCTCTAAACCCACACTAGTTACTCCTGGTGTAGTCCAAGGCTCAAATCTCTCCCCCTCCCATTTCAATCTCTTCATGGGACCCCTTACAATCACCCTGAAGCAAGCAGGGGTCAAATATCTCCTATATTCTGATAAATTCAACTGTACTACAAAATCAAATCACCCAATGACATCCTACATCTCAACACCACACTACTCAAGATACAAAGCTGGCTCAATTCAAACCACCTGATGTTGAACCCCGGCAAAACTGAACTACTAACATTCTCCCCTAAAATAACCCTCCACCAATCCAAGAACGGCTCAAGAACCTAGATGCCCTCAATTGCTCTCTTACTCTGTCAAATTCTGTAAAGTCCTTAGGTATCACCCTAGGCAAAAACATGTCAATGAAGGATCACATCAGTAACTCAGTCAAAGGAGCGCCTTACACACTAAAACACCTCAAGGAATCAAACCATTCTCTCCTAAACTGGACTAGGGGAAGGCCATTTTCACAGGGACCCCAAAAATTCACCTGGTCCCCCAAGAACAGTACTCGACATGGCGGCCCGGCTCCTAACAGGTTTTAAATGGTTTGAACATATCACACCGGCCCTCAAGATCCTCAACTGGCTTCCCATCAAGGGAAGATGCATTTACAAGACTGCTTGCATTATCCACAAAGTCCTTCAGAAGCATACATTCATCTATATAAACAACAAACCTATGAAAGCAGGAAGAACCAGAACTCTGAGAAGCTCCAATTCACTTCTTCTCATACCTCCCAAACTGAAAAGGAAATCCACCCAGATTCACGCCTTCTGTGGAATGCACCCAGGAAATGGAGCTCACTTCAGAGAGATCTGTGATGCAACCCCTCCTTCTCCTGCTTCAAAAGGTGCCTGAAACTCCTTCTACTCAACAAATACTTTAACACGCATGCTAACTGAACTGTGTTCCAGTACCTCACTCTCTCTATGAGCAGACCCTTTGCCGCCACAGTCGGTTGGATGATTGTTTCAGCTGCCTTATATGTCATTTACTCCTTTAACTCAAGATGTTCTAATTATCCGAATACTGTAACCACCCTTACTGCCTTTGTCTCTATTTATACATGTTCTTGAACCTAGGGTCTTGCATGATATGTAAAGCCTATTTTTATGTAAAGTGCTCTGATACCTTTGGGTCCAGCTAGTGCTATATAAAACGTATAAATACATGGATAATGCCACAAGCCCACACCCACGATCCATCAACCACATTCATGCATCCCACAATAGGTATTCCAAGATGAGGCTGACATCCTTTGACATCACACAACACCACATAAAAATAATGCTGTCCACCTTCATCTCAAAACATCACATCCATAGTTGGGCACCTCCCCCACACCCTAGAGACACTGCACCAATAACCCAAGCAGAGAAGGGTGCAAAGCCACTCACTTTCCAAGATACCACGCATACTATTTCAACATAATGGTAATTTGTTAATCACAATCGTACTCCTTTGAAAAAGGCCTCTCGTGCTATAGAACAAAGAGAATAAAGAACAAGATGTCAAACAGCCAAAACAGAAAAGGTAAATTTTTCCACAGTTGCCCTCAACACCACACCTACATCACAAAATCCCGCTTCCAAATCCGTATAAGATGCTGCCACAGAGACTGAACCAAAGCAAAATTCATCCACCAGAAAGATAAAGGCATATCACAGGCCCCCATTTGAAGATGTCACAGCAACACCTCAAAAATAAAATACCAAATGCCATTGTATAACTCGAGACAGCAAATCCAAAACAAACTGTTAATGGCCTGTGTCAATGTTGTGCAACAAATACCAAAACGTCTTGCTCTGCAGGTACCAAACGCCCCTTATGTGCTCCATCGAGTAGGAAGAGTATCCCCCAAAATACATTTCAAATACAAGGAAAGCCCCAAATATCACTGTTCAGTCTCTGTCAGCGCAAACAAGTCTTGTACATAAGATTCACAATCTGATCCTTTATTTTCCAGACTGCTCCAAAACCTCTAGCCAACAAGTGTTTTAACTCGCTTCACAGACTAGACTTCCTCAAGTCATAGCACTAATAATTCTTGCAAATATCTTCGATCTTACCACAGTAAGAATGCTGACAAAAGTATTCAAAAAGATTATTAATGTTTTCCAAGTAACAATTGTCATGTTCAGTCTAACCAGGGTACACGTCAAGTTGGAAACATCATGCCGGGATGCGGTTCCTGGCAGTGTGGTTCTAAGGTACCTTCAATTCCAGCTCACACTATGGACAATCATATACCCATGTGACTGAAAACGACAGCCCTCACTTGTGGAACTTTAATCCCTTTGAATACTTTCAGCAGTGTGGTTACTGTGGTGGGATTGAAGATATTAGTGAGGATTATTAGTACTAAGTGCTGAGGAAGTCTAGGCGATGATGCAAGATCAAACACATGTAATGTAGGATAGAGATTTTGGAGACATATAGAAAATAAAGGAACAGAACATGCTTACTACATGCAACACCCCCAGGTGTAATGATCTCACAGAGACTGAACAAATGCAAAGTAACCTGCCCAAAAGCCCCCACAACAAGGCAGCCTGAAACCTCATCCAGTACTGTTTATCACGTGTATGTGTAAAAAAGACCTTTTACTGCTCTGTGCACTATTCTTGGCTGATTACATAGGGGTAGCTGCCACCTGAGAGCCTCTTTAGAGCACTGTGCATGTGTCCTTTTCTCTTATCTGCACTGATTTGTGAGCCCACTACTATCACACTTACTCACTACCTCCACTGTCCGTCCTCCACCCTCTGGTACTCACCAGACATGTTGTGATCTTCTCAAGCGCCATCGCACCGTAGGGGAAGGAAGAAAACATGAGAGGGGAGGAAAAGAGCGATTATCGACGGTCAGTAGCACCACCGCTCTCTTTGGCTAAGTTGGATGTGTTATTTTCAGATCCATTTTACATTGTCCTCTGCTTGGACACAGCATGGACAGGGTAAAGGATGAGTTGACCTGGACCAGTGAGTACCTAAATACCAGGACATCTTTTATCTACAGAATCAGATCTTCTTTAGCCAGATCAGAGGTGGTGCATTACTTGATCCTCAGCAGTCAACAACAGTGAGCATGCCTTTTGAAGTTGATAAACTCATCTTGCAAATTAATAAACATATACCAGTGCCAAACTGTTGCTTATTGCATGGTTTTAATTGCAGGGATAGAGAAGCAGTGGTTAGGAAAGAAATAGTTATCAAAATTGTGTTATTTTATGATTTGCTACATGCAAGTTCTTTTCACATGAGCTCAACCTGCTCTCTTCATGCTGGTCAATGAGTCCCATCCTTTTCTAGCAAATGGGTTTCTCTCTTCCCCACGCCTTCTTTGGGAAGATGGCCTTCTTCCATCATCTGTGGTGAGTCTGGAACAGATTGTCTCATTTGACTATGATGTCCTGTTGCTCAGCTCCATCCCCTCCAATGGCTTTGCGTAGTCGGGCCCAGAACAGAGGCTGCTGGCCCAGGTCCTCCTCCCACTCCAGGTAGGTTTTCTTCTTCACCAGCTTGGCCAGTTGGTGGTAGCGGGAGAGGCTCCTCGTGGACACTTTCTCCAGGAACACCATCACCAAGGAATCCTTTCTCTCTGCCAGAAGGCGGTATGTGGCCATCCGCACTTCCAAGGAGCACCAGTGGCTGCGCAGGTAATGACGGCTGATCAGACACACCACCCAGCGGCTCCTATAGATGCTGTCCATGATGTTATCCAAGATGTCTTTGCCCACTTCGAAGTCCCTGCCATGCAGACACACTTTAAAGAACGGTGGTCCCAGCTCTTCCAAGTTGGGCAGGAACTCATGGACAACCCAAGCCTCATCGTAGCTGCTGTAAGAGACAAAGGCATCAAAGTCATATTGCTTCTTCCTGTTGTGTCTCCCACGATAGTTCCACCAGGTCCTGAGCATGTAGAAGAGATACAGGAGGTACCAGCGCACCTTGTGATAAAGCAGGGCCGTGATCAGGAACAACATGTTGAACGAGAAAGTCCCAATGTAGAGTGTGTAACCTATCAGCAAGCTGCAGTCTTTCTCCAGGAAATTCAGGAAATTCAGATCCTGTGGCCCACTAGAACATGTCTGAATTCCCAGCAGTGGCACTCTCACTTGGGGGTGGGTGGTCACCCATCTTCTGATCCAGGCTTGTTCACACAAACAATCTAGGGAAACATCCTTCAGATATATGTAGCGTAGACTTTCAGTGTGGTCGAGCAGACCCTCCTGTAGGGTTTTCACAGGTTGGGACTTGAAGATTACGAGCTCCAGAGAGACAAGGTCTCTAAACATGGTGGCCGTAAAGTGCTCTATCCCAGAATCCTCTAAGATTAAGGTTCTGAGGTGCGTCAGGTTCCAGAACAGCTGCTCTGGAGTAAGGAACCCCTTTTCTATGTCCAACTTTAGGTTTCTGAGATGGAGATGACGTAACTTGCGAAGAAGTGGCAGGGTGGCATTCAGGGGGCTGTAATCTTTGATATAGTGCACAAAACCACTGGAGCTATAGTATAAATGTTCCAGATTGGTGAAGCACGTTAAAGCCAAACGACTAGGCACAGTGTCTGGGTGTGAATTACATCCCAGTTCTCGATTTTCCAGTAGATGAACTTCTTTAACAAATTCCAAAGATTGGCCAGTGTTCAGGTCAATGAAAACATTTACAGCTTTAATGTAAAGTACCTTCAAGAAGGTACAGTTTTTCCGACATTTGAGGTAAACGGTTGACCCCTCAACTACAAGGTAGGTCAAGGGATTCTGTAAAACTGCAAACCCTGGTACATCTTTGAAGGTGAGCCTCATCTCTTCAAGCCGGTGCATTCCTATATAAGAATCATTGTCGCTTCTAAGCTGGTTTCCCAGAAGGTCGAGAACCCTCACGTTTGTCAAGTGATTGAAATAGAAATTCTCCAACAGAAAGAGCCCATTAGAACTCAGGTTAAGTGATTCCAGCTGCTCCAGACCCATAAAGGCATCTTTTTCCAGAGTTGGAATGTGATTCTGGCTTATATCCAGTGTCCGCAGATTGCCCAGACAGGATAGGCGCCTGGAGCCGATGCTGCTGATGCGGTTGGTAGAAAGATCCAGGTGTGTCAGGTTGGCCAGAATAACCTTGGGATGTGTCCCAGGTGGGCAGATATCTAGACTCTTTATCTTGTTTACAGATAGAATGAGGGACCTCAGGCTCAGTAATTTCTTGGCCATGTCACTTGTGAAAGTCCTTATGAAGTTGTCAGACATGTTCAGCGACAGTAGGTTGTCACATCCTTCAAACAACTTTGTGGAAAGCTTAAAAATAAAATTGTGAGCCACACTTAAGTAACTCACTTTCAGCTGCAACACCAAATTGCAGACATTTTTGATTTCCAGATAGTCTGCATTTATCATGGCATTTAGGGACAGAGTCGCAATGCTCTTTATTCCAGAGTCAACCAGCTGAATGACCTTCAGAGCAGTGTGATCCGCCCTGAAGACCGTGAGGTGAGGGAAATTACAGAATGCATTTTTCTCTAGTCTTTCCAACTTATTACCAGATAAATCAAGGGTGGAAATCCTTGGAGAGAAGTCTGAGCTCCTCGTATGTCCAGGCAGCTTGGGGAGATTGTCTGTACTAATGCAGTCCTCTTCACGGGCACTCGTTATACCATTCCTCATTATTTCCAGGACCTCTAGCGATTCCAGGGACTGAAGCAGAGTGGTCAGCCTAGATAGCCTACGACAGTCGTTCTCATATAACGATATCACCTGTATTCTATGTAAGGGCTTGAAAAGACTTTGTTGAAATTCTGAGTAAAGCACCACGTTTTCAAGGTCCAAGCGGGTTAGGTTCTCCAATCCACCAAACACCAGATCATCCATGTCTACTGGTGAAGTGTGATTAGTGTAATCTCCTTTGATTCCCAGATGTCTCAGGTTGGCAGCACCATTGAAGGCTCTTGCAGAAGCATAAAACGATCCATACAGATAGAGCCGGGTCAGGTTCTGATACTCGGAGAACGAGTCTGTGGGAATGGATGGTACGCGTAGCACCAGGCAGAGGGTGTCCACGTCCACTGGAACCTCTCTTAGATCCACCTCCATGTTCCTCACTGTGCTGCATTTGCTGAAGACTCTGAACCCCTCCAAGGGGAAGCCAAAGCAGGTCGGGGTTAACACTCCCGGGGATCCCAGCTGGTCCCACTCGTAGATGTTGCACGTGGCAGTGACCGTGTCTGACACTATGGTCCACAAACAGATGACAAATGGGCAAAGCACGGCTACAGGGAATGATCTCAGCGCCATTTCACGCCTCTGCTGTCTAATCTGTGGTTTGAAGTGCAGGTCTCTGGGCCGTGGTTTGCTGTATCACCTTAAAAGTAAGTGGAACATCCCTTTCCTCTGTGCTTGTCTGAGGGATAAGGGAGGGCCCTATGAAAAAGGAACCAAGAGAGATATAGATTTATAATTAGAAAAAAGAAGAACAGAGAGTCTGAGTGTATAAAAACAGAGCCAAGAGCAGTAATGTCCACTGCAACATGTTCATTCATGGGAATGTGAGACCGCCTTCCTATCCGTCATCGAACCCTGACCCTAATTAGAATTGTGACAAAGGCCCCGTACAGACCAAGAATCTTTATACATTAGCTCCAAGCATTGGCTACTCCAGGAAGTGAGAATAAAATGCATGTTTACTGCTCCAGCCTCAAAGTCCTTAGACATCAACAACCAGCACAAGTCCACCCCACCCTAAATACGCCCAGAAATCCCAGAGGACAAGCACTTCTACGACTGGAATCAAGAAGATTTAAGGCTTACTGAGTCCTTTTCCAGGGGCTGCTCCGGCTTTATGAAACTCAGTACCTGAGGGCCGGAGAAGCCAGAAAAACATTGTTACTTTCTGGAAGAAAAAAACATATATATTTTGGCGCGTATCAATATTTATGTCCATATTTATCAAGGTTTTGCGTTGCCTTTGTGCAGCGCAAGGGGACGCAAGGGCGACTCAAAACCAGAATGAGATTATCGACCCTGTGTGAATTGATAAATCTAAAGTAACGCAGTGCAGCGCCAATCCGTGTCGTGTGTTACTCTGCGGCAGGGAGGCGTGCCATGGGTGGAGCGTGAGTGTCTCTGTGGCAGGGAGGTGTGCCATGGGAGGAGCGTGGGTGTCTCTGCGGCAGGGAGGCATGCCATGGGTGGAGCGTGGGTGTCTCTGCGGCAGGGAGGCGTGCCATGGGTGGAGCGTGTGTGTCTCTGCCGCAGGGAGGCGTGCCATGGGTGGAGCGTGGGTGTCTCTGCGGCAGGGAGGCATGCCATGGGGGGAGCGTGGGTGTCTCTGCGGCAGGGAGGCGTGCCATGGATGGAGCGTGGGTGTCTCTGCAGCAGGGAGGCGTGCCATGGGTGGAGCGTGGGTGTCTCTGCGGCAGGGAGGCGTGCCATGGGTGGAGCGTGGGTGTCTCTGTGGCAGGGAGGCATGCCATGGGTGGAGCGTGGGTGTCTCTACGGTAGGGAGGCGTGCCGTGGGTGGAGCGTGGGTGTCTCTGTGGCAGGGAGGCGTGCCATGGGTGGAGCGTGGGTGTCTCTGTGGCAGGGAGGCGTGCCGTGGGTGGAGCGTGGGTGTCTCTGCGGCAGGGAGGCGTGCCATGGGTGGAGCGTGGGTGTCTCTGTGGCAGGGAGGCGTGCCATGGGAGGAGTGTGGGTGTCTCTACGGCAGGGAGGCGTGCCATGGGTGGAGCATGGGTGTCTCTGCGGCAGGGAGGCGTGCCATGGGTGGAGCGTGGGTGTCTCTGTGGCAGGGAGGCGTGCCATGGGAGGAGCGTGGGTGTCTCTTCAGCAGGGAGGCGTGCCATGGGTGGAGCGTGGGTGTCTCTGCGGCAGGGAGGCGTGCCATGGGTGGAGCGTGGGTGTCTCTGTGGCAGGGAGGCGTGCCATGGGTGGAGCGTGGGTGTCTCTGCGGCAGGGAGGCGTGCCATGGGTGGAGCGTGGGTGTCTCTGTGGCAGGGAGGCGTGCCGTGGGTGGAGCATGGGTGTCTCTGCGGCAGGGAGGCGTGCCATGGGTGGAGCGTGGGTGTCTCTGCGGCAGGGAGGCGTGCCATGGGTGGAGCGTGGGTGTCTCTGTGGCAGGGAGGCGTGCCATGGGTGGAGCGTGGGTGTCTCTGTGGCAGGGAGGCATGCCATGGGTGGAGCGTGGGTGTCTCTGTGGCAGGGAGGCGTGCCATGGGTGGAGCGTGGGTGTCTCTGTGGCAGGGAAGCGTGCCATGGGTGGAGCATGGGTGTCTCTGTGGCAGGGAGGCGTGCCATGGGAGGAGCGTGGGTGTCTCTGCGGCAGGGAGGCGTGCCATGGGTGGAGCGTGGGTGTCTCTTCAGCAGGGAGGCGTGCCATGGGTGGAGCGTGGGTGTCTCTGCGGCAGGGAGGCGTGCCATGGGTGGAGCGTGGGTGTCTCTGCGGCAGGGAGGCGTGCCATGGGAGGAGCGTGGGTGTCTCTGTGGCAGGGAGGCGTGCCATGGGTGAAGCGTGGGTGTCTCTGCGGCAGGGAGGCGTGCCATGGGAGGAGCGTGGGTGTCTCTGTGGCAGGGAGGCGTGCCATGGGTGGAGCGTGGGTGTCTCTGCGGCAGGGAGGCGTGCCATGGGTGGAGCGTGGGTATCTCTGCGGCAGGGTGGCATGTCATGGGTGGAGCGTGGGTGTCTCTTCAGCAGGGAGGCGTGCCATGGGTGGAGCGTGGGTGTCTCTTCAGCAGGGAGGCGTGCCATGGGTGGAGCGTGGGTGTCTCTTCAGCAGGGAGGCGTGCCATGGGTGGAGCGTGGGTGTCTCTGCGGCAGGGAGGTGTGCCACGGGTGGAGCGTGGGTGTCTCTGTGGCAGGGAGGCGTGCCATGGGTGGAGCGTGGGTGTCTCTGTGGCAGGGAGGCGTGCCATGGGTGGAGCATGGGTGTCTCTGCGGCAGGGAGGCGTGCCATGGGCAGAGTGTGGCTGTTTCCACGCATCCACCCATGCATTCTGACACATTCCCAGATTTACCAACACGCGTAGACCTGGGAATGCATCAGAATTGTTCGCCTCTCCACCAGAGGCGCAACGAGGAGAAATATCCTTATTTCTCCTCATTTTTTCCTCTTTGTAAGTGAGCTGCATTGAGCAGCACGCGTAGAAGGAAGAAAATGCCTCTGAGGATTGTTTTGTGCAGGAAGGTGTCCCTTCCTGCACAAAAACAATCCCGCCTGTAACACCCCCACCCTTGCACCATGGTGCATAAATGCCTACGTTGGTGCGAGGCAGGAGTTCTGTGCGCCAGCGCAGGCAGCAGGAATGCAGCATATAATGTTAAATACAGCGCATTGCTGCCCTCTCCCTTTCATGCAGCGCTGGCAGCAGGAATGCACCGTATATTGATAAATACAGCGCATTGCTGCCCTCTCCCTTTCATGCAGCGCAGACAGCAGGAATGCATCGTATTATGTTTTTTTTAAACAAAATAAATTTATATTTTTTAGGATATATAAAATCTAAACCACCAGATAGAATAAACCTCAGTTGGAAAGTCATCACTGGACGAAAATTGAAATAGGTAAACACCATCTTGGTAAAATCCATTTTGTCAGATTAATAAATTATGGACCGAGCAAAAATAACATCTTGTCCTGCTATTGTTTTCTTTTGGTCTAGAGCATATCATCAGATATCAAGAAGGGATATAGGGCCCGATGTAGGTAAATCCCATTTACCGATTTTGAAATACCGAATCCTACCGAATCGGTATTCAAAAATCGGTAAATGGGATGTAGGTCCCAACATCTGGATTCGTTACCGAATCCTTAACAATTCATTAATTACCGATTCGGTAAATACCGAATCGGTAATGCCCATTCATTCCTATGGGCTTTGAAGCCCATAGGAATGATTAGGCATTACCGATTCGGTATTTACCGAATCGGTAATTAAAGAATTCACAAGGGTGCAGGGGGTGTCACTTTGACACCCTCTAGCACCCCCAAAACGGGCATGTGTGCAATGTGGCACACAGACATGCCCTAAGGGCACGTCTGTCTGTCACATGGCACATGTGTACATGCACAGATGTGCATGTACACAGGAATCGGTTTTTTACCATGGATTCGTATTCCATGGTAAAATACCGATTCTGTAGGCCATGTGCTGATGGAACATTGGCTACCTACATTGCATTTTCGGTAGTTCTACCGAATCGTCATCATTACCGAATCGGTAAATATTACCGATTGGGTAACTTTACCGATTCGGAAATGATAACGATTCGGTAAAATTACCGAAAATGTGCCCCTACATCTCGATAGCCCTTTACCGATCGGAAACGGCCGAAAATCGGTATTTTCGGCCGATTCCGATCGGTAAAGGGCTACCTACATCGGGCCCATAGTTCTCGCTTAGGAACCAGACTCATTCTTGATGTTAAACGTAGTACATACCATGTTTTAAGTAAGTGACCTTATACTTTGAACGAATTCACCTAAACAAACCCATGGGTTCCCTTATGATGAAATAATAGGAAAGTATTAACCTCCCACTAACGGGCTCCTTCGAAGCCCCACCTCTATAACTATTCTATCCTATACAAGTGGTCAGCAACTGAAGGAGCTGTATATGAGGTCTATAGTTGTATGGCCTTATCCATCATCCTTAGCCATATGTGAGATATTAATAGGAAAACATAATCCTTTTAATAATGACCTTTGTCATGCGCCATTTGTATTTGTCACAAGTGGCCATTAAGTAAGGGAGCTAAACTGGGCACTTTAGATTATACACCCTTCTCTAAAGTTAGGCTTTTGCGATCCCATGAACCATTAATTCTATACAAGCTATCATCTACTGGAACTAATGGTACTGTATGGCTGCATGTCCATCTTTATATCCGCCATCTGCAGTCATGATGTTTGGGTGTCTATATATTGGCCTAAACCCCAAAAAAATGTAATTGAACTCTGTAGCGGCTAGTAAGGCTAGGAAACGAAATTAGTTGATGCAAACTGTTGAAATGTTAATACGTTATTATGATGGAAAGACTGAGACTACTGTTTGAAACTTTATAAATTAGAGCATTATAAAGTAAAAAAGTTTTTATTAAAGAACTAGGATTTGAAGAATGTATAACACATTATGTATAACCTTCAAAACAAGTAAAAGCAACTTATGCAAGGGCGCACAAGGCGGTCTGTACTAGTATTCAGTATTGCAGACTAGAATTCATTGTAGCAAACCATTGTAAAAGAAATTTTTGTGACTTTGTAGTAAACATATGGTGCTTTCAGGTCGACGACGTTTCGATGCAATAGAAAGATACATGCATCATCATCAGGACAAAGAATAAATCATGTTTGTCTTGAGAGCATATTCTAATTATCATAGCCTCTGCCTTGTGCGCCCTTGCATAAGTTGCTTTTACTTGTTTTGTCTTGTGTTCTGTGGGTCACAGGTTGTGCCCACTTGTATATAAATGTTCACTTCGTGAATCAGTTCAAAATATTCAGTGAAATAAAATTCCTGTCCGGCTGGACAAAGGACATACAAACTATTTAGTGTATGTCTATCTTTTACATGATCCTAAATTACTAGGGTCTTCTGTTCTGTGAAATAGACTACTGCCCAAGGACCCTAGTGCTATTCCTTTTGGGTTTTCCCTTGTCGTGTTTAACACCCTTTAAATACCCCTGCACCCCATAATTATAACCCACCCTTACTCCTTAAAATGCCCCAACACCCTTAAACACTAACCTATCTAAATCCTAAAAATACCCCTGTACCCCAAAAACCAAACCTAGCCCTGAACCCTATAAATACCCCTGTACCTCAAAACCCAAACATACCCCTGAACCCTAAAAATACCCCTGTACCCCAAAACCCAAACCTAGCCCTGAACCCTAAAAATCCCCCTGTACCCCAAAATCCAAACCTACCAATGAACCCTAAAGTACCCCTGTACCCCAAAACCCAAACCTAGCCCTGAACCCTAAAAATACCCCTGTACCCCAAAACCCAAACCTGGCCCTGAACCATCAAAATAACCCTGTACCCCAAAACCCAAACCTACCCCTGAACCCTAAAATACCCCTGTACCCCCAAACCCAAACCTAGCCCTGAACCCTAAAAATACCCCTGTACCCCAAAACCTAAACCTAGCCCTGAACCCTTAAAATACCCCTGTACCCCAAAACCCAAACCTAGCCCTGAACCCTAAAAATACCCCTGTACCCCAAAACCCAAACCTAGCCCTGAACCCTTAAAATACCCCTGTACCCCAAAACCCAAACCTACCCTGAACCCTAAAAATACCCCTATACCACAAAACCCAAACCTAGGCCTGAACCCTAAAATACCCCTGTACCCCAAAACCCATACCTATCCCTAAACCCTAAAACTACCCCTGTACCCCATAACCCAAAACTATATCTGAGCCCTTAAAATACACAAACACCACAAAACATATACCTCAGTACCCCAAAACATATACCCCTATACCCATACTTACCTTATCCAAACATTAAAAAAAACATGCTTTTACCATTCATGCATTTACAACGAATTTTGTTGTAAATGTATGCGTGGTAAAGCATATAAAATGTAATGCCATGAGTTATAATGGCATTGCGGAGTCATCGAATCTCGGCATCAGCTCAACATCCTGTGATTCCAGGCAAATCGCTTTGTCTCCCCATGTCTACCACAAATGAATGTGTTCTTCTGTAATGTAAATTGTGCTCATGCCATGTTGTCGCGTTCACGCTATATAATATTGCAAGGAAAAATAAAGTAGGGAAACTCGAGTTCACACACTACTGTACGCGCACTCTTAAGTGCATCAGCAGTGCACTGTGAATCGGAGCGTTTCACAGGCCTGTCACAGATAAGAAATGCTATCAAAACGAAATCCTACAAAACAATATACTACTGGCCGGCAGCAATTCATACCCGGACAACGTCGGGACGGGCTGCTAGTGTTAAATACAGCGTGTTGCTCCCCTCTCCCTTTCATGCAGCGCAGCTCAGCAGGAATGCACCGTATAATGATAAATACAGCGCGTTGCTCCCCTCTCCCTTTCATGCAGCACAGGCAGTAGGAATGCACCGTATAATGATAAATACAGTGCATTGCTCCCCTCTCCCTTTCATGCAGCGCAGCTCAGCAGGAATGCACCGTATAATGATAAATACAGCGCGTTGCTCCCCTCTCCCTTTCATGTAGCGCAGGCAGTAGGAATGCACCGTATAATGTTAAATACATCGCATTGCTGCCCTCTCACATTCATGCAGCGCAGACGGCAGGATAGCACTGTGTAATGTTAAATACAGTGCATTGCTGCCCTCTCCCTTTCATGTAGCGCAGGCAGCAGGAATGCACATTATAATTTTAAATACAGCGCATTGCTCCCCTCTCCCTTTCATGCAGCGCAGACAGCAGGAATGCACCGTATAATCTATACTAATATAATAAAGAGAGAGCCCAAACCTTTGAGGCGGGTAATCTCAGGAACCACAGCACCAATCACAACACCCAATACAGTGCTGGAAAGGGCAGTTGCAGCAGAAGGACATAGGTTATGCAGACGCCCACCATATACATTTAAAAGGTAAAAGAACCGTGCCAGGAAAGTAGTCCCTTGTGGGCGTGTCTGCGTTGTGCTGTGGGCGTGTGCTGGGGGCGTGACAAACGCTGGGGGCGTGTGGTACATTCTGTACTTCATGCCATGTATCATATCGCGTTCTGTGGGTGTGTGCTGGGGCGTCGGCGTGTGCGGGGCGCGGGATTACGGAAAAAAAAGCGAGCGTTGTGCCCAATATTTCATTGTTTTTTCTTCCCAGGTTCTGTACATTCCAGCTTCGGGTGTCCACCCTGCTCCCTTTAAATACCCCATTTCACAGAACAGAAGACCCTAGTAATTTAGGATCATGTAAAAGATAGACATCCACTAAATAGTTTGTATGTCCTTTGTCCAGCCGGGCAGGAATTTTATTTCACTGAATATTTTGAACTGATTCACGAAGTGAACATTTATATACAAGTGGGCACAACCTGTGACCCACAGAACACAAGACAAAACAAGTAAAAGCAATTTATGCAAGGGCGCACAAGGCGGTCTGTACTAGTATTGAGTATTGCAGACTAGAATTCATTGTAGCAAACCATTGTAAAAGACATTTTTGTGACTTTGTAGGAAACATATGGTGCTTTCAGGTCGACGACGTTTCGATGCAATAGAAAGATACATGCATCATCATCAGGACAAAGAATAAATCATGTTTGTCTTGAGAGCATATTCTAATTATCATAGCCTCCGCCTTGTGCGCCCTTGCATAAGTTGCTTTTACTTGTTTTGTCTTGTGCAAAACCCAAACCAAGGCCTGAACCCTAAAATACCCATGTACCCCAAAACCCATACCTATCCCTAAACCCTAAAACTACCCCTGTACCCCATAACCCAAAACTATATCTGAACCCTTAAAATACACAAACACCCCAAAACATATACCTCAGTACCCCAAAACATATACCCCTATACCCATACTTACCTTATCCAAACATTAAAAAAAACATGCTTTTACCATTCATGCATTTACAACGAATTTTGTTGTAAATGTATGCGTGGTAAAGCATATAAAATGTAATGCCATGCGTTATAATGGCATTGCGGAGTCATCGAATCTCGGCATCAGCTCAACATCCTGTGATTCCAGGCAAATCGCTTTGTCTCCCCATGTCTACCACAAATGAATGTGTTCTTCTGTAATGTAAATTGTGCTCATGCCATGTTGTCGAGTTTACGCTATATAATATTGCAAGGAAAAATAAAGTAGGGAAACTCGAGTTCACACACTACTGAACGCGCACTCTTAAAAGCATCAGCAGTGCACTGTGAATCGGAGCGTTTCACAGGCCTGTCACAGATAAGAAATGCTATCATAACGAAATCCTACAAAACAATATACTACTGGCCGGCAGCAATTCATACCCGGACAACGTCGGGACAGGCTGCCAGTGTTAAATGCAGCGCATTGCTCCCCTCTCCCTTTCATGCAGCGCGGGCAGCAGGAATGCACCGTATAATGTTAAATATAGTGCATTGCTGCCCTCTCCCTTTCATGTAGCGCAGGCAGTAGGAATGCACCATATAATGTTAAATACAGCGCGTTGCTCCCCTCTCCCTTTCATGCAGCGCGGGCAGCAGGAATGCACCGTATAATGTTAAATACAGCGCATTGCTGCCCTCTCCCTTTCATGCAGCGCCGGCAGCAGGAATGCACCGTATAATGTTAAATACAGCGGATTGCTGCCCTGTCTCTTTCATGCAGCACGGGCAGCAGGAATGCAACGTGCAAATGTTAAATACAACGCATTGCTGTCCTCTCCCTTTCATGCAGCGCGGGCAGCAGGAATGCACTGTATAATGTTAAAAACAGCGCATTGCTGCCGTGTCTCTTTCATGCAGCATGGGCAGCAGGAATGCACTGTATAATGTTAAATACAGCGCATTGCTGCCCTGTCTCTTTCATGCAGCGCGGGCTTCAGGAATGCACTGTATAATGTTAAATACAGCGCATTGCTGCCCTGTCTCTTTCATGCAGCACGGGCAGCAGGAATGCAACGTGCAAATGTTAAATACAGCGCATTGCTCCCCTCTCCTTTTCATGCAGCGCACCTCAGCAAGGTGGATTGTTGCGTTACGAGAAACATTGATAAATATGAGCCTAAATCTCTATTTGTATTTTCCTCAGTGACAGACACATTAGTGCAGACTCATCCACCTTCCAATCTACCCAGCCCCTCCCCCGTCCACGCCTGATTTATTAACTGTGCTGCATATGGCTTCAGAATGTTGACAACCCGGCCATGGGTGCTGGAAGTAGGGTGTGGGGGGCTGCAGCACCCCCAAAAATACCCATGCTGGAGTTCAGAAGGTGAACGAGCAATAAAGCGGCCTTTAAGATTCGTATGCATCTTGTCACTTTTGCTGCGACATTGGTCAAAGGCCCGGCTGGGTCTTCTGCTTTTTCTGAAACTGGTGTTTACTGATAAAGTTAGTGGCTGCAAAGTGAGAGGATTTTGTAAAGTGAACTATCTGACAATCTTGCTGGAAAGAGGAAGTGAAAGGGGAAGCTGTAGGATGTCCCTTCTAACACACAACAACTTTCAAATACCTGGAAATGAACAATGCACACATTTCAACTGAAGCAACTGTAATTCTGGAGTGTGATGGAAACAAAGGGGCAGATTTACGCTTCTTGGCGCATCCCTGCAAATCAGCAGGGATGCGCCAGAAAAGATGCGTGAAGCAAGTTTTCCCTTGCGCCACCACAGATACGCCGCATTTACAATGCAGTGCATCAAGGCGTAAGGATAAACAGATGCGTGTCGCATCTGCCGGCGTAAGGTTGGTGCACTGCTGGAGTTGTGCCGCGGGTGCAACGCAACCCCAGCACTGTTCCAACCTGGCCTATCCTCAACATGGTGCGTCACGCTTTACACCTGCTACAAGCAGGCGCAAGGTTTTGACACAGCAGCGTTGAATAAGTGACTGAGTGAAATCTTGTAGAATTCACTCAGGCACTTTTCCAAAGCATTCCTGCAACGGAACGTCCCTCTCTGCGCCAGTATGGCCACATGAAACCTGACGCAGGTTTCATGCGGCGCAGGGCTTTCCAATGTGACGCATCTCCCTAGATGTGTCACGTTGTAGACAGGGTACAAAGTGGTTCATGGTTTACGCCGTCGCTGCGTCACAGAAGTGACGCTACCGCAGCGTAAATGTGCCCCAAACATTTTATAAGCTCAAAATAATCAAGACCCTATACTGGATGAAGGGCAAATGATAAATATTCGCTTAAACCTGATTTCCACACATTATCTTTTGTGCGCTGTAGACTTTTACCTGTAAAACTGTGCGTCGATGCAAACTTAGTGGCCGTTTCAATGGAGAATGTGCGCTCTATAACAGCAGCGGATGCCTCACGGCGCTTTAGTACTATGTTTGCGACAATGTGATCCAAAATACACCACCGGCTCCATAATCCACCCTCACCAGCGGCTCCATACTCCACCATCACCACCGGCTCCATACTCCACCCTCACCACTGGTCCATACTCCACCCTAACCACCATTCCATGCTCTACCCTCACCACCGTTCCATACTCCACCCTCACCACCGGCTCCATAATCCACCCTCACCAGCGGCTCCATACTCCACCCTCACCACCGGTCCATACTCCACCCTCACCACCATTCCATGCTCTACCCTCACCACCGTTCCATACTCCACCCTCACCACCGGCTCCATAATCCACCCTCACCAGCGGCTCCATACTCCACCCTCACCACCGGTCCGTATTCCACCCTCAGCACCAGCTTTGTGGCATTACTGTCTAATGTGTGTGAGAGTGGGACAGGGTGTGGAGTTACTGTCTAATGTGTGTGAGAGTGGGACAGGGTGTGGAGTTACTGTCTAATGTGTGTGAGAGTGGGACAGGGTGTGGCAATACTGTCTAATGTGTGTGAGAGTGGGACAGGGTGTGGCGTTACTGTCTAATGAGTGTGAGAGTGGGACAGGGTGTGGCGTTACTGTCTAATGAGTGTGAGAGTGGGACAGGGTGTGTCGTTACTGTCTATTGAGTGTGAGAGTGGGGCACGGCGTGGTGTTACTGTCTAATGAGTGTGAGAGTGAGACAGGGTGTGGCGTTACTGTCTAATGAGTGTGAGAGTAGGACAGGGTGTGGTATTACTGTCTAATGAGTGTGAGAGTGGGACAGGGTGTGGTGTTACTGTCTAATGAGTGTGAGAGCAAGACAGGGTGTGGCAGTACTGTCTGATGTGTGTGAGAGTGGGACAGGGTGTGGCGTTACTGTCTAATGTGTGAGACAGTGGGACAGGGTGTGGCGTTACTGTCTAATGAGTGTGAGAGTGGAACAGGGTGTGGCGTTACTGTCTAATGTGTGAGACAGTGGGACAGGGTGTGGTGTTACTGTCTAATGTGGCGAGAGTGGGACAGGGTGTGGAGTTACTGTCTAATGAGTGTGAGATTGGGACAGGGTGTGGAGTTACTGTCTAATGTGGCGAGAGTGGGACAGGGTGTGGAGTTACTGTCTAATGAGAGTGTGAGAGTGGGACAGGGTGTGGGGTTACTGTCTAATGTGGCGAGAGTGGGACAGGGTGTGGAGTTACTGTCTAATGAGTGTGAGATTGGGACAGGGTGTGGGGTTACTGTCTGATGTGGCGAGATTGGGACAGGGTGTGGTGTTACTGTCTAATGAGTGTGAGATTGGGACAGGGTGTGGCGTTACTGTCTAATGAGTGTGAGAGTGGGACAGGGTGTGGGGTTACTGTCTGATGTGGCGAGATTGGGACAGGGTGTGGTGTTACTGTCTAATGATTTTTAGAGTGGGACAGGGTGTGATGTTACTGTCTAATGAGTGTGAGATTGGGACAGGGTGCGCCGTTACTGTCGAATGTGTGTGAGAGTGGGACAGGGTGTGGGGTTACTGTCTGATGTGGCGAGATTGGGACAGGGTGTGGTGTTACTGTCTAATGATTTTTAGAGTGGGACAGGGTGTGATGTTACTGTCTAATGAGTGTGAGATTGGGATAGGGTGTAGAGTTACTGTCTAATGAGTGTGAGAGTTGGACAGGGTGTGAAGTTACTGTCTAATGAGTGTGAGATTGGGACAGGGTTTGACGTTACTGTCTAATGAGTTTGAGATTGGGACAGGGTGTGGCGTTACTGTCTAATGTGATGAGAGTGGGACATAGTGTGGGGTTACTGTCTAATGTGATGAGAGTGGGACAGAGTGTGGGGTTACTGTCTAATGAGTGTGAGATTGGGACAGGGTGTGGAGTTAAAGTCTAATGTGGCGAGAGTGTGACAGTTTGTCGAGTTACTGTCTAATGAGTGTGAGATTGGTACAGGGTGTGGCGTTACTGTCTAATGTGTATGAGAGTGGGACAGGGTGTGGCGCTACTGTCAAATGAGAGTGTGACAGTTTGTCGAGTTACTGTCTAATGAGTGTGAGATTGGTACAGGGTGTGGCGTTACTGTCTAATGTGGTGAGAGTAGGACAGGGTGTGGAGTTACTGTCTAATGTGTATGAGAGTGGGACAGGGTGTGGCGCTACTGTCTAATGAGAGTGTGAGAGTGGGACAGGGTGTGGCGTTACTGTCTGATGTGGCAAGATTGGACAGGGTGTGGAGATACTGTCTAATGAGTGTGAAAGTGGGACAGGGTGTGGAGGTACTGTCTAATGAGCGTGAGATTGGGACAGGGTGTGGCATTACTGTCTAATGTGGTGAGAGTGGGACAGGGTGTGGAGTTACTGTCTAATGAGTGTGAGATTGGTACAGGGTGTGGCGTTACTGTCTAATGTGGTGAGAGTGGGACAGGGTGTGGCGTTACTGTCAAATGAGTGTGAGATTGGGACAGGGAGTGGCATTACTCTCTAATGTGGTGAGAGTAGGACAGGGTGTGGCGTTACTGTCTAATGTGTATGAGAGTGGAACAGGGTGTGGCGTTACTGTCTAATGAGTGTGAGAGTGGGACAGGGTGTGGCGTTACTGTCTAATGAGTGTGAGAGTGGAACAGGGTGTGACACTACTGTCTAATGAGTGTGAGAGTGGGACAGGGTGTGGCGTTTCTGTCTAATGTGTGTGAGAGTGGGACAGGGTGTGGCGTTACTGTCTAATGAGTGTGAGAGTGGGAGAGGGTGTTGAGTTACTTTCTAATGAGTGTGAGAGTGGGACAGGGTGTGGCGTTACTGTCTAATGTGGCGAGAGTGGGACAGGGTGTGGAGTTACTGTCTAATGAGTGTGAGATTGGGAAAGGGTGTGTGGCGTTACTGTCTAATGAGTGTGAGATTGGGACAGGGTGTGGAGTTACTGTCTAATGAGTGTGAGATTGGGACAGGGTGTGGAGTTACTGTCTAATGAGTGTGAGAGTGGGAGAGGGTGTGGTGTTACTGTCGAATGTGTGTGAGAGTGGGATAGGGTGTGGTGTTACTGTCTAATGAGTGTGAGATTGGGACAGGGTGTGGGGTTACTGTCTAATGAGTTTGAGATTGGGACAGGGTGTGGCGTTACTGTCTAATGTGTGTGAGAGTGGGACAGGGTGTGGCGTTACTGTCTAATGAGTGTGAGAGTGGGACAGGGTGTGGGGTTACTGTCTGATGAGGCGAGATTGGGACAGGGTGTGGCGTTACTGTCTAATGAGTTTGAGAGTGGGACAGGGTGTGATGTTACTGTCTAATGAGTGTGAGATTGGGACAATGTGTAGAGTTACTGTCTAATGAGTGTGAGAGTTGGACACGGTGTGAAATTACTGGCTTATGAGTGTGAGATTGGGACAGGGTGTGGCGTTACTGTCTAATGAGTTTGAGATTGGGACAGGGTGTGGCATTACTGTCTAATGTGGTGAGAGTTGGACAGGGTGTGGCGTTACTGTCTAATGTGATGAGAGTGGGACAGAGTGTGGCGTTACTGTCTAATGTGATGAGAGTGGGACAGAGTGTGGCGTTACTGTCTAATGTGATGAGAGTGGAACAGGATATGGCGGTACTGTCTAATGTGTGTGAGAGTGGGACAGGGTGTGGAGTTACTGTCTAATGTGTATGAGAGTGGGACAGGGTGTGGCGTTACTGTCTAATGTGTATGAGAGTGGGACACGGTGTGTAGTTACTGTCTAATGTGGCGAGAGTGGGACAGGTTGTCGAGTTACTGTCTAATGTGTGTGAGAGTGGGACAGGGTGTGGAGTTACTGTCTCATGAGTGTGAGAGTGGGACAGGGTGTGGTGTTACTGTATAATGTGTGTTATGTTATGTTATGTTATTAGGTGTTTTATTAAGCGCTCAGCTACTCAAGCAGAGTGTCCCGGCGCTGACAGACCTAACATAGCACAACCCCGGCCTCGGAGGAGAGATTAGAGACCGAAGAGCCACATTTTTAGCTCTTTCCTGAAGGAACCTAAGTCCTCGTTCTTTCTCAGAGCGAGTGGCGGAGCATTCCAGGCCCACGGCGCCAGATATTTAAAGGACCGGCCCCCGGTCCGCGCGCGCCTAATTACCGGGACTGTGGCCAATGACAGGGCAGCCGATCTTAAGGCTCTAGATGGATGGTGAAAGCCGACTCTCTTCCGCAGATAAATAGCCCCAATGCCATGAAGGGCTTTTTACACAGTGGTGAGAGCCTTGAACCTAATGCGTTGCCGGATTGGCAGCCAGTGCAAATATTTCAAAAGAGCGGTGGCATGAGACCTGCGGCCAAGGCCGAAGATTGCACGTGCTGCCGAGTTCTGCACTACCTGTAGGCGAGACAGAAGCTGTTCCGGTAGGCCAAGGTAGAGTACATTTGCATTATCCAACCTTGATCCCACCAGAGCTTGCACCGTTTTTTTCCTACGGGCAATGGAAAGGAGAGGGAGGAATTTCCTTAACATTTTTAGTAACTTGAATCACTGCCCGACCAGACCAAGAATTTGTGGTTTCAGTGAAAGACAGTTGTCCACCTTGATTCCAAGATTCTTAGCTACCGTAGAGTCAGTGGAGGGGGGATACATCCCCACAGGCCACCAGGCCTTCCAGCCAGGGTCAGGAGGGCACCCAAAGAATAGAAGCTCAGACTTGTCGGAGTTGCATTTCAACTGATTCAGTTGAAACCAGGCAAATACAGCTCCCAGGCAGTTCTTAATGCTCTCGCCATCAAAGTCCGAGTTTTTACAGCATGTGAAAAGAAGCTGAGTGTCATCGGCGTACGAGACAATCTGGGCACCTAAAGATTCTGCCAGTGCCGCGAGAGAGGACATATAGATATTAAAGAGAGTGGGGCTCAGGATCGACTCCTGAGGGACTCCCACCTCCAAAGGCGGCACTGCAGCAAAATACGGCAGGGCCCAGACTGTCTGTTGTCGGTTGGATAGAAACGACTCAAACCATCTGAACACCGTTCCCCGAACACCAATCTCCGAGAGTCTTGATAGGAGGCGGTCATGGGGAACGGTGTCAAACGCCGCCGAAAGATCTAATAACACTAACAGGGCTTTCCCTCCATTGTCAAGAACCTCCTTGATGGCCTCTGACACCTCCAACAGTGCTGATTCAGTGCTCAGATTAGCCCTGAAACCTGACTGGGTGTAGTGCAGGATCTCATGGGACTCCACAAAGTTGGACAGGACAGAGTGCACATGTTTCTCAGCCACCTTGGCTAGGACTGGAAGCAACGAAATCGGCCGATAATTGGCATGGATACTAGGATCCAGGGACAGCTTTTTTAGAAGGGGAGAACCATCGCCTGTTTCCAAGCCAACGGCACGATACCTGTTTCCTAAGACCATTTTAAGATTGAATTAACGATCGGGTTAACTTTGTATGCCATTTTGACTAGAAATTTTGCGGGGCATGGATCGAGTGGGGAACCAGATTTCCTTTTAGACAGCACTTCCACGGAGGTTTGCAGATCAATAGAGGGAAAGGTCACCAGAGTGGGCTGTCCAATGGCCACTACAGGAATGCCGGGTCCTGGGTTAAGCATACCCCCAGCCACACGAGCTGGAAAAGTTTCCTGGATGCTCGTGATCTTATTCTCAAAAAAGCTTGCCAGTTGGAGCACCCAAGGTTCCGAAAAGGAGCACTTAGGTGTGATAGCAGCCGGAGAGGTAAATTCCTTCACCACGAGGAAGATCTCTTTGCTGATGTTACTGGCCTCCTCAATTCGTCTGGCAAAGTATTCTTTTTTCCCCAGATAGATCTCCCTATGGTAGGCCCTGATACTGTTCTTATACGCCTCCTTCAGGGGTTCCAGATAGCTTACTCTCCAGGCTCTTTCAGCTTTCTTAAATAGCCTACTGCTGGAGTTAAGCGCTGGGGTGAACCATGGAGCAGAAGCGCGAGACGAGATCTTAGAGGGCCGCTCAGTCGGCGCCAGCTCCTTCAAACAGCGTGCAAGCCACATTTGAAAAAGATTAACATCTGCCTCAATATCACCCACCAACAAGCAGGGGTGGTTCAGCAGATATTGTTCAATCATGTCCGGTGATACTCTATGGAAAGCAAAGGGTGTCTGAGATGCGCGCCCTTTATCCCTAGTGGAGGAGCCCGATTTGTGCCAAATAGCAAAGGTCACCAGCATATGGTCAGACCAGAGTATTGGGAGGGGGGAGGAGACTCTAATAGGGGTGGTAGAAAAATTGTGGTCCAGCGTGTGTCCCTTGCTGTGCGTAGGTGAAGCCAAGATAGGGTAATAGGCCCAAAGGCTTAGTAGAGTATAAAGGCTTGATCGTGTCCACCGCCTCAGCTTCATCAAAATGGATATTAAAATCGCCAAGAAGAATGCAATGTTTAAACTGCATGCACAATGCCGAGATCACAGAGGAGAGTTCCTCGTGAAAAGATCCCAAAGGGCCCGGGGGTCTATAGACCAGCAATCCTGCACAGGATTGGACTGGTGTCAGTGATAAACAAAAACCCAGCGCTTCGGCCCCTTGAATATCTTCTGTTGGTATAATGGAGCATTTAAAGCGCCTGTCTATCACTAGGGCGACGCCCCCACCTCTACCCAAGCCCCGGTCTTTCCTTAACATAATGTAGTTGGGGGGCAAGGCATTGGCGATGTCCGTCCCAGACGCCTCACCAAGCCAAGTTTCTGTCAAGAAAAGACAGACAGGTTTAGAGTCAGACAGTAAGTTGAACAGGTCCTGGGAATGTTTGCTCACTGACCGAGCATTCACGAGGGCGCAGCTAAAAACATGTTTAAGGTGATCCGACCCTGATGTTGGGTCACCTGCATACCCCAACTCCCTGGTGTCTACCGGCCAGGCTTCACTAGGTGACCAGCCACAGCCGGAACAGAAGGGGTTGCCCTCACAGTTGAGGCCATGAGAAGTGCATTCACTACTGCAGGAACTTCTTAAGCTCAGAAGTTGCTCTGACGAATACCCGAATAGTGAATTTTGGGGCCGTCTCAGGAGGTCGCCAGGGCGTCCGCCCCGACCACCTCTGGGACGCTGACGGGCGCAGACGGGCTTTCCTTAGGCGCTCCTTCGGCGCGGGTCAGGCGAGTATGCTGTACGCGTCCGCTGCGCAGAGCCATCCCAGTCTAGATTTATAGTCCCGCCCGTGAGTCCGCCAACCTTCCTCACCCAAGATGGCCGCCGTACTAGTGCGTAGCCTCCCTGACCCTCAATGCCCCTCAGCTCGTAACCAGCTGAGAGGGGAGCGCCCAGATCACAATCGGCGATAGGATGTCAGGAGAAGCGGCGCGATGGTGAAGGGAGACAGGTAGGTGCTCGACTGCCCCCAGAAAAGGGGTGAGAGCAGAGCCCAATGCCTGTGAGTGAGAAGATAGAAAGGTCTCCCGGCTTTCCGCCTCAGGAGAAAGAAGTATGCAGAGAGCAAGGCAGTTCAATTAAAAAGTAATGGCACAGGCCACACACAGAGCATCTATAATTAAACACAGCACAGCTATCACAATTTTACAATTTCCAGAATGGGTAAAAAGAGTTTTAAAAAGTGCCGCTCCGCCAGGCGTCCGCACTGGAGTCGCGCTAATGTAAGTCTGATCAGAACACGGGAGGGACACTAGATTTATAGTCCCGCCCGTCAGTCCGCAAACCTTCCTCACCCAAGATGGCCGCCGTACTAGTGTGCAGCCTCCCTGACCCTCAATGCCCCTCAGCTCGTAATCAGCTGAGAGGGGAGCGCCCAGATCACAATCGGCGATAGGATGTCAGGAGAAGCGGCACGATGGTGAAGGGAGACACGTAGGTGCTTGACTGCCCCCAGAAAAGGGGTGAGAGCAGAGCCCAATGCCTGTGAGTGAGAAGATAGAAAGGTCTCCCAGCTTTTCTCCTCAGGAGAAAGAAGTATGTAGAGAGCAAGGCAGTTCAATTAAAAAGTAATGGCACGGGCCACACACAGAGCAGCTATAATTAAACTCAGCACAGCTATCACAATTTTACAATTCCCAGAATGGGTAAAAAGAGTTTTAAAAAGTGCCGCTACGCCAGGCGTCCGCACTGGAGTCGCGCTAATGTAATGTTTTGTGTGAGAGTGGGACAGGGTGTGGAGTTACTGTCTAATGAGTTTGAAAGTGGGACAGGGTGTGGAGTTACTGTTTGATGTGTGTGAGAGTGGGACAGAGTGAGGCGTTACTGTCTAATGTGAATGAGAGTGGGACAGGGTGTGGAGTTACTGTCTAATGAGTATGAGAGTGGGACAGGGTCTGGCATTACTGTCTAATGTGGCGAGAGTGGGACAGGGTGTGGAGTTACTGTCTAATGAGTGTGAGAGTGGGACAGAGTGTGGCGTTAGTGCCAGAACTGCTCACTTTGGAACTGGAGAACCTGTATCGAGCCTCAGCGTTAGCTCAATATCCACCGATTCTGGGTAAATCACTTATGGCCATATTAGCAAGGACTTGCGATAATTATCGCAAAGCGCGCTTAGCGCTGTATTTTTTTGCGCCGGCTATCACTAGTTTACATCACGGAGATAACGCGTTATTGTCAACGTTTATCTCCAAGGCGATAATAAACCAGAGATAGCAGCGATTCTCCAGCAATAACGCAGGGAATTGCAGTGATGAATTCCCATCAGTAAGGAAAAGGTCGCTAATAGGCAGGTGAGGATTCAGCCGTATAATCCACCTCCCATAGAAAACAATTGCTAAGTTAGAATTTTAGCAGGTGTTAAATTCCAGCCATAAACGCGGCTAGCTTGCGTTTTTTTTATCGCTTCGCGGGACTTGGTAATAGGCGGAAGGTGTGTTTGCGACTGCTTTCAGTCGCTTTCAAGTTGGGAACGCCTCATTTGCATGTCATTTGTGATAAACATCACTGACATGCAAAGCGGCACCCAAAACAGTCGCTTTCGCCATAAAACTGTCGCTAACAGCTGTTAGTGACAGCTTGCTGATAGGGCGATAAAAATATCCCGCTTTAGCGGCAAAAAGTGCAGCTAAAGCGGCGATACCACCCTTGCTAATATGCCCCTTAATCTTCCCTTACATACAAAAAAACAAGAATTGGCAATGCCTAGAGGTCTGTGCTAGCTGTCAATCTTTATTGGCTTTAACTATTCTTGTGTTTTTTCTATTGTGGTTCTAGAAAAATAAAATGTTGCGTAAACGTGTGGGCCCTCATCAATCTACCCCAAAAATGTATTGAAGGTAAAAATATTTTTGGGTCTGCAAACAACACACAATATTAATGTAGTCCCTGGAACTGAAGAGAACTACTTAGTGCGTGCATGTACTCTTTGTGAAAGGGTAGTGTGCTTTAACTCACAGTGAAGAAAGCCAATGGCTGAAGGGGACTGACATATTGTGGCATGATGCAGGCTAGGGTAGGTGGCAGGAGTGGCCCATGCAGGTAAGAGCGGTGGGGTGGTGGGGAGGGTGGGGGAACTCGACAGACAGCGAGGGAAGTTTAATTATTGGGGGAAAAATGATTATTTATTTAATTTTCCCTCATCGTCATCTGTCAATTTCTACCCCGCCCACCGCCCACTACTCTTAACTGCACGGGCCGCTCCTGGTAGACGGAAGAAGATTATGAAAAACACAACAATGGATGAAGTCTGGCTGAGAAACCCTATATCCAGCTAGTTGGCTTGTGTTCTCGTTTTTTTGTGCTGCTTTGTTTCATGGAGAAATGGCCAGACAGGTTGTTTTTAAATACACTCCAACACACCTAGCCGAATAATCCTAAGCGGGACGACTTTTTTTCATTTCATCATTTATACTTTATAAATATTTTGTCAAAAATCTTTCAGTATATCCAAGACAAAACAATGTTGTCACACAATTACATCATTAATACATAAAAACATTCAAGAACAAAACAAACATACACAACATCAATGTGGTACATCCATATAAACACCATATAAAGAAATATGCAACGAGGAAACGAACGTTTGACACCGGGAGAGGGGAGCTCTGCTTTCAATTGTAAATGCGATGGAGGCTTCACGAGGCGAGTGAGAAAAAACAAAGCCTCGCCCAATGCAACAAATAGCGCCACTATTGTTGGAATAATTAAAAGCTCCATTCCGCCAGGTTGGAAATATCAACTTCTAACACACGAAGTGCCGAAGAGCGGCACTTTCCCATTACTTCTACATCACCCATATCTGGAGAACTCCTTTGTATGCCCTGGAAGCATGCACAACAGTGTATGGAGAAAAGGATAACAGTGACGTCCATTTCCAGTCCACGTCCTGAGGAGAACCCCCAAATAATAGTGTGGTTCGAAACGCGTTGACCCTGAGCTGGAGCAAGAAGAAAGGGGTTTTCAGGGAATCAAGCACAGAATTTAAACTTTCCCTAGAAATTCGACCCTGTTCCAGTAATAGTTTCCAGCCCAGTAAACAAGCAGGCTTTTGCAATTTAATGTCCGTTTGTTTGTATATATGTCACTCGTGCCACTCGTTTTGCTGACTGTGTTCCTGCTTCCCCTTTCTGAGGAGCTACCGCGACTGGAGTCGCTTTCACCGCGCTTTACACCGCCGAGAGGCTGAGACCCTGAGAAGTGCTCGTGGCCGCAGAGGAGGGTGAGGCGCCGGCCCCGGGACTGCGAGGACCAGCATACACCAACTACAGCTGGTCCTCTTCCCGTGTGTAGCCGCGCCCCCTCCCAGTGCCACGCCCCCAGCTGAGCCCTTAACTTCTCGCGGCACCCGCTGCGCGGGTGCCACTCATTTTGCTGACTGTGTTCCTGCTTCCCCTTTCTGAGGAGCTACCGCGACTGGAGTCGCTTTCACCGCGCTTTACACCGCCGAGAGGCTGAGACCCTGAGAAGTGCTCGTGGCCGCAGAGGAGGGTGAGGCGCCGGCCCCGGGACTGCGAGGACCAGCATACACCAACTACAGCTGGTCCTCTTCCCGTGTGTAGCCGCGCCCCCTCCCAGTGCCACGCCCCCAGCTGAGCCCTTAACTTCTCGCGGCACCCGCTGCGCGGGTGCCACTCGTTTTGCTGACTGTGTTCCTGCTTCCCCTTTCTGAGGAGCTACCGCGACTGGAGTCGCTTTCACCGCGCTTTACACCGCCGAGAGGCTGAGACCCTGAGAAGTGCTCGTGGCCGCAGAGGAGGGTGAGGCGCCGGCCCCGGGACTGCGAGGACCAGCATACACCAACTACAGCTGGTCCTCTTCCCGTGTGTAGCCGCGCCCCCTCCCAGTGCCACGCCCCCAGCTGAGCCCTTAACTTCTCGCGGCACCCGCTGTGCGGGTGCCACTCGTTTTGCTGACTGTGTTCCTGCTTCCCCTTTCTGAGGAGCTACCGCGACTGGAGTCGCTTTCACCGCGCTTTACACCGCCGAGAGGCTGAGACCCTGAGAAGTGCTCGTGGCCGCAGAGGAGGGTGAGGCGCCGGCCCCGGGACTGCGAGGACCAGCATACACCAACTACAGCTGGTCCTCTTCCCGTGTGTAGCCGCGCCCCCTCCCAGTGCCACGCCCCTCACTCCCAGCTCCACTTCTTAATCCGACCCAGGAACGCGCCTCGCGGAACGCGCCCGGGGCGAAGACCGGGCAAAGAGCAGGCCGTTTGAGGCCGTTCGAGGACTGAGAGACTGGGCTGGGCCACACCCCCTGTAAGTAGCTACCCACATCACACAAACACTGCTACCTCTGTATTTTAGCATTATTTATTATCCCCGTAAGAACTCTATTTATTTCCGTGATTTTACAAGCGATAAAATGGTAGTTACGAGGGGGAAAAAGACTCTACCCCCAGGGAGTGTTGGAAGCCTAGTGGGCCCCATGGACGATTTTATTACAAAGGCCAACACGTTCATCGATCAAAGCATCTCCCTCATGGAAAATAGAGTCTCACTAGACCTGGAATTTGCCAAACGTTCCTCTCTGGGAAACTTAGCCCAAGCTAGAACCCCTGTGCCAAACATTAACACCAAGGCATCAGGGACTATATGTGAAGGCAGACGTAGCCTGCCAAACAATGTAGATCTCTCAGTATCGGAGCTGGCAGACTCTCCTTTGGGGTCAGAGTTAGAAAAGACACCAGAGCTACCTCCCCAATCACCCACCCAATTACCACCAACGGAGGATACTCACGCTAGAGGTAGGAGAGAAGGAGCAATTAGTAAAAACATTTCAACAAAAACAATTCCCACTATATTGCCAACAGTCCCTATCCCTTTTTCCCTCCCACCAGTACAGAAACAACTCTGCACTGCAATAGTGCACCACGATCAACAAGAAAGTGCTATTCCCATCTCACTGCTTTCACAAACTCAACCGCCCATAGAGAAGAGCTTAGTTGAGCATGACAATTCTGTTCTTATAAATAAGCTAGTCGAACATTTTAAACAACTCATATTGCCCTTGGAACAAAAACTAGCAAAGATAGAGATCCACATCTCGAAGCTCATCTCTACGCCAGAACTCAAACAGGGACCTCCCCAGCAAAAGAAAGGGGGTACAAATCCTTTTCATAATATCCTTCCGAACCCTCAGGGCACACACCTAAAACCCCCCAATCCTCCAACAATTACACCACAGCCAGTCACACCGACAGTCCCGACTCCTATCTCTTTACCGATAGCCACGCTGACTTCAACCAGTACAAACTCTAATAGCACAGCGTCAACTTCATCAAAACAAGACAATAGTAATCCGGCTCCCGCAATCGCTGCACCACAATCGGTGACCAGAAAAAACGCCTCTTCTAAGACTCCGGCGTCTAACCCCTTCTCGCAAGTGACCCAAAAAAACACGCTAAGAGGAGTTGGCGAAAACAAAACTTATTATGATCTTCCCCCTGAGGCTGCCCCTTACGTAGCGGTAATGATTGGAGTCCCCGAATTAGCCCCTAATACGGTGGAACCTCCCTGGTCCCTAAAAAACAAAGTTCACCACTGGCTACAAACAAATCGCCCTATGCCACCAAATTGCCACGGAAGGATCTCCTCCCTACGCAGGACATCATGGGTGGGGAAAGGGATCAAACAGTTCTCAGGCGACTGTATTATCATTACCTTTGAAGATCCCTGGGTGGCAGACTACATTAGTTCCTGGGACCAACCCTATGAAATCGGTGGAATCAGAATTAAGCCACTCTCCTTTTTCTATCCTTCCATTCAGAATGTAAATAATAACTTTTTCGAGGACCCAGTCCCCCCTTGGATAGAAAGATCCCAGCGCCAACCCATAGCCTATGAGACCAGACAATACGCTCCCCCTCGTCCTCGAGAGCAGGAGAATTTCTGGCACGTTACAAACTCACGTCATCATGGGCCAAATTGGGGAGAATGGGGACACCAACAGCAGAGGATGCCCCGAAGAGAACCGCCCAGATGGGATTCCTGGTTCAATATCCCGGTAGCAAATAGATATAGCTCCCTGGAAATGGTCGACTGACCACCAATAGATATAGAATACATCGATCCTACCACCCCAGCTACCCCTTTGTCAAGAAACAACATCGCGAAAAGCCCACTAACTTTGGTCCCAAAAGCCAATCTTCCCACAATACCTCTCCTATTTTGGAACGTGGCAGGTCTACGATCTAAGATTGAAGATCCCGCGGCCATGAATTTCCTTGAACAAGGCAAAATCATCTGCCTTCAAGAGACTTGGATAACCTCAGAGGCTCATCTACTGGGGTATAAAACTTACTCCTCCCCAGCTATTAGTAGTACATTGGGTAGACCTAAAGGAGGATTAATAACTTACATTGCTAACACTCTATCCCACCTAAAAGTGACCAATCTGTTTACCGATCCTAATTGTCAGATAATCTCTCTCTCCTTTGCAAAAGGAGACTCTACCATCATCCTTGTCAACTCATATAACAACCTATCGGAAAATGATTTCCTGATCTTTGTTGAAAACATGCAGGAGAGACTAGGATGCCTACTACAGCGGGAGACTACCTCCAAACCGATTCATCTTCTCTGGGGAGGCGATTTTAATCTACATCCGTGCACAAAGGGAGCCCTCCAACAGTGTGGGTTTGTGGACGAACAGGAAGTCTCATTAGCTCACTTCGTTCATAACAAACCTGGCAAAGCTATGAACAATACTCTGTCAGAGTTTGACTTAGTGATAGCTAATTCCCCAAAAGAGAAAGAACATCAGTTCGACCCAACCTACGTGGGCAGAGGCTACCAGACAACGGTGGACTATATTCTGCTCTCCCAAGGACTTACTACAATGGTTACAGATCACAAAGTGTTGCCAAACACACTTAGTGACCATTATGCCTTAAGGATAGAACTTCACCTACCTGAGCACAAATCTAAGACCCCCCATATAGCCAAAGCTCTTGCACAAGAAAGTCTGCAACTGGGAAAACATAATGGCTATTCCATAAAATGGGAGAAGATTGACCCTCAAAAACTCACAAAGAACCTAGTGAACCAGACATACTCGAATATCATCAAGTGCCTGGACCCAGTGACAAATCATGCAGAGGTCCTCTCAAATTTTGGAGAAATTTTGGCAGCGGCCAAAGAGCTGCTCACGGGGAAACCAATAAATAAACACCACAAAAAAGGATGGTTTGATCACAATTGCACGAGGGCTCTAACTGACCTAAAAACCGCCCTTCACAAAAAGCCAAGAGATGTGGGCCTCATCCAACGTCTGAGAAGGCAATATAAAAACGATCGCAGGGCTAGATTCCTACAAATGAAAGAGAAACTCTGGAAAGACCTAGATAAGAGTGCCTTTTCAAAAAACAGCAAGGATTTCTGGAGAACAGTCAGATCCCCATACCTCCTAGACAACAACTCTCCCAAGATAGAGGTGGCGATTGACGAGGGAACTTGGATAGCCCACTTTGGAAATATATTTAAAACCTATGAAAACACAGACCATCAACCAATTCATAGTAACGAGGTGCACTACCCAATCTCAATATCCTTCGACATATCGGAAATCTTGATTGCCTTGGAAAGAAGTAACACCGGAAAAGCCCCGGACCCTGATGGTGTCCCAGTTGACCTTTTCAAGTGCAATCAAGATCTTTGGGCACCTATCTTGACAAGAGTCTGTACAGTCGCAGCCAGTGAAGGCATTCTAGATTCATGGACAAGATCAATCATGGTCCCCATTTTTAAAAAAGGGGATCGCCAGGATCCGAAATGCTACCGCCCCATCTCGCTCCTGGACTCCCTTGGCAAAGTGGTGGGGAGAGTCCTCTTGGAGAGACTTCAACAGTGGAGCGAGGAAAAAGCCATCATTTCGGATCTGCAATTTGGCTTCAGAGAAGGCCTTGGGACAGTCGAGCAGGCACTTAATCTGAGTCTTATTGTGGCTAAATACATGCACGCCAAGAAATCCAAGGTCTACATGGTTTATGTAGACCGGTCTGCTGCCTTTGACTGTGTCTCACATTCCAAACTATGGGCGATCCTAAAAGAAATGGGTGTGGAATCCTCCTTGCTGGACCTCCTGAAAGAGCTGTATTCTGGGGCCTCGGCGAGAGTTCGCTTTGGAAAGTGCGGTGAGCTGACGGAGTCGTTTGGGGTAGAGCGGGGAGTTAGGCAGGGCTGCGTCCTGGCCCCCTTTCTCTTCTCACTCTACACAAACGGCCTTGAGGAAGAGATGCTGAGGGGGGCTCAGGATATCCCAAAGTCGAATCAGAGACTGATCCCAGCGCTCCTCTACGCGGATGACGCTGTCATCCTGGCCCGTACTCCTCGTGAACTCCAGCACTCACTCAATAGATACACCTCATTTATGAGCTCACTGGACCTAAAGGTTAACGTAAAAAAAACCTTTGTCATGATCGCGGGGGGGGGGCAAAGAAAGATACAAAAAACATTTTTCTTGACAACCAACCCCTCCAAATTACTACACAATATCCATATCTCGGGATCATGATAGATCACAAGTTAACATGGAAACCAGCTGTGGAGGCCAGATGCCATCTCTTTAACCGCTCAACATCAGCCTTGCAATCTTTTTCACGGAAACTGGGAAGGAGGCGCCCAGTAGAACTCCTGAGGATCTATAAAGCCAAGTGCCAAGCTATCGCGCTATACGGAGCAGGAATCTGGGGCCATACGGATGTTGGTGCCCTTCAGAAAATCGAAAATAAATTTATTAGATTTCTTCTTGCTACTCCGAAGGGCTCATCAACCTACGCCTCCCACGTGGAACTTGGTATCCCCTATCTCCAAGACCTTATCAAAATTCAACCCCTGCTATTGTGGAGGCGTATTTGGGTTTCGGACACAAATACAATAACACAACTGATTGTGACCGATACAATGTCACTCGATCATTCCCTCAGCCTTAAATGGCTACGCTACATCAGATCTTTCTTCATCGACCTCGGACTTGAAAAATACTACCTTCAACCAGAGGCGATGGCATCCCTCCCAAAAAAAGAGCACAAGGAACTTGCCCTAAGACATCTGGAGACATTAAGACTCTCTGCTGATGCTGCAAAACCATCAGTGATCCAGGCGAACATAGTCCAGCAAACTTTTGGCATTCAACATTATCTCACTCTTCAGACCAAATTATACGAGAGGATGTTACTGACCAGACTTAGACTGAACTTATTTTTTAGACTGGTCACGTTTCCGACAAACAACCCCTGGGAACAAACTTTGCCCCCATGTCCTTGCGACGGGACATCAACTCAATCAAACATCCACGTGATTATGTTCTGTAAGTTTTATCACCCTCACAGAAAACGTTGGATCCTCCCGATCTGCAGGAAGTGGGGCCTTAGACAGTGCCGACCTGCTTTTTATCGTCTGCAATCCTTAGAGTCTGAAGAACTTTGCTACTTAGTTTTAAATTTTTTAAAGTGTATCATGAATCATAGGAAAAACCTTTAGCTACATGTACAAGAATCAACATTTCTTCTGCGAAAAATATTTTTAACGTCTTCTATATGAATATATGCTTATTTCAATAACAGTATTTTTCTTTTATGTCTGCGAAATTGTTGTCTTTTATGGTTTTCCTTGCGATTAACCGAATAAAGAAAATTTATTATTATTATTGTATATATGTATTACATAAGGACTGGTGCCCCAGAATGAACTAATTTGAGGCAATGCATATTTCTTTATATGGTGTTTATATGAATGTACCACATTGATGTTGTGTATTTTTGTTTTGTTCTTGAATGTTTTTATGTATTAATGATGTAATTGTGTGACAACATTGTTTTGTCTTGGATATACTGAAAGATTTTTGACAAAATATTTATAAAGTATAAATGATGAAATGAAAAAAAGTCGTCCCGCTTCGGATTATTCGGCTAGGTGTGGTGGAGTGTATTTAAAAACAACCTGTCTGGCCATTTTTCTTGTTTAATACATTAAAGTGGTCTAGGCCAGATAGTGACAAGACCCAAGCCTTTTTTTGTGCCATTGTTTCATGGAGGCCAGAGTGTCAGCGCAGTTGGTGATCCACTTGCTGAAGTTCTGAATGTTGTGTGCCAGGATGGCTGTGGATTTTGGATTGTTCTCGTGTAGGGCGATTGACCAGTCCGCCTATGTTAGGTTGTTTCAGTGTTGGCATGCTGAGCCCACTGTGGTGGCTAGCTGGGTTGATGGATGTTGATTGTGAAACAGCCTATGGAATGGTCTGACCTGGTGATCATGATATTGTTGAAAGATGTGAAGACGAGGTTTAGGGTGTAGGGTGTTTATATAGGGACCTGTATCGATACTCCTATTTCTGACCCTTGTCCGGTTAATAAATCACTAATAGCCATACAACGGCACAGAAACCCGTTTTCAGATTAAGTCATAGCGCATGCTATCACATTAGGCAAGCACTATTCCTCCAGCCCCCCCTAGAAAGCACACAAGTTCTCAAAACAAACCAAACCTCCAGCAGACCTGGGAAATCCCCCGCAGCTATTGTTTTGATTTCGTTCGAGAACTCCTGTAAAGAATGCAAGAACGACCAGTTCTTATGACATCCTTACTGACGTATTATGTCCATCCTTACGTCAAACTCGGCACCTTTCAGGTATAAATATACCGACGCTGCCCTAAGCAAGGACACGGTGGTGATGAGCTTGGAGCAGCGCTACTTGCCGGAGAGCCCAGCTGAAGCAGGAAGCCCACGGACGCTGCCCCTCCCTTTTGACGCGCTGAGAGAGACGCTGTCTTTTCTCCTGCCGAGAAATCAAGCCTCCGACGTTTCCGGCTTGCCCTCGCGGGTAACTGGGATACCGAGTCCTGAGACAGAGATACCAGCCCTCCAGCCTTCTAAATCCCAGGTACTGAACTGACTAACCCCTTACAGAGAATTCTTGAGTCAGATTCTTGGCAAACCAAACTTAACTTAAACTGCTACTACTTACTCCCTCCCACGTATTAGGCTTAGGTCAGGTACACCAGGGTAGGCGTAGTTAGAAGCACCAGTTGAGTACGATTAGTCAATGTATATATGTATGTATATCTTTTATCCATTTTAAAGTATCATATGGCTAAGAAACCATATCAATGCCTTTACAGTATTATTTTATAATCCTGCTTTTACTGTATGCACTTTACTTAACCTTAAGTATTGCAATTGTAGCGATTCATTTCTCTTGTATGAGAAAAGAGACTGATCAATAAATAACACCTTTTATTGAACACGCCCGTCTCTTCTTTTCTCTACAATCTGGTGAAACTTTGTATGCACGTATTGACTGAGTAAAATAGTTGTCTTTTGTTTTCACGCGACTCTAGAGATATACTCTTGATTAGGGAGAGCAAAGTTGTCATGTTCTATGGTTGTCAGAAACTAAATCCCTTCTTGTCTATCCAGGGAGGGTAAACTCCTCCTTGCCTATTCGAGAAAGTTTCTAGTGAACTCTGAGCTAGCTGGCACATAAAACTTTAAGTCTAATATCGTCAGTAGAAGACCTAGTTAACCTCTGTCCTACGTCTATACTATTGAAGATATTATTCCAATGCGCAGAGCCTATTGGGAAAATAGGAACTACACTACATGGCGCCCAACGTTTGGTAAGGCGATAAATCTAACGCAAGGCATTAGAGTAACTCAGTCGTGCTTTTTCACACAGACCCTTTCTCCCATAAATACTCCAAAGACGTCTGGAGTGGGTCAAAGGTTAAATCCGCCAAACTTAGTAGGAGGAGACTCCTATGTATAGTTTTTGGTTTATTCAACGTTGAAGGATACACTGTTCCAAAATATTGTGCACCTAATCTTTGTTTCCTTGGAAACCTGATCTGCAACAAAAACCCTTCTGTCAGTAAAAATGTCAGAAACATAAGAAGAGAGGGAGACAGCTAGAATAGCAGCTCGTCTCATAGAGGATGACAATAGTCTCCTGCAGACTGACCCGGACGCAAGACTCATCCCGGTCAGCATAAGAAAAACTATAACACTTAAACTTATAGAAAATGCACTAACACCAAGAGGTGGTACAGTCATATTCGTAATTGAGGCACATGAATATCGGCAGACAGAGGTATTCTATTCATGGATAAACTTTCCAGCGGCAAACGCTGTAACAAAGGAATTCCACTATTACAAGATAGAGGAACCTCCGGATGAGTACACTCCTTTCGAGGAGGTGGAAATACCACTAAAATACCAAGAGCACCTGCTCTGGTTTAAAGGCGCCCTAAAACATAATGATCACATCACCAGGCTCGGTCCACTAGGTAGACCAGGAGCAACGTGGCCGGTTCTAGCCGGATACACACCACATCAGACATTGAAAAAATGTCAATACCAGAACTTTTAGCACAGCTAAAACAACTGATTAAAATACACAGACAATTAGTCCAATATGTAATGCGGACTTCAACAGTCCAAACAGCTTTTAAAATTCCACAGCTGACCCCTCATCAGGGGAACACAAAAAAAATCACACCACAGAACATACAGTCCTGTCTAGGTAAAGTACCCATTAAACGGGAACAAATTCCATTCTGGTTAGCACAAAAAATCCCTCAAATAGAGGCGGTATTTCCGGATACCACCCCTGTTGAGAAACAGAATTCTGACTATCTGTCTTCCAATGGGGATCGCACCACATGTGGAGGACTGTGACACTTGGGGCACAGTCTTTGCTTCCATTTATACAAAAACGCATGGTGTTCCGTCCATGGCGGTAATACCAGATGTGCTAAAACAGATTCAAAGCGAATACGGTCCAGAACCTGCCTTAACTCTGGGTATGAAATTACTGAAAGACTTCAAGCAGGTCTCGGCAATATTACTAGCCAACATAAAGGGGGAAGGAGCATCTGTGGTGATCCGCCAGAGGTTGAAAGAAACAGATATAGCAGACCAACCATTTGAACTTGCCAGAATCATAGAAAAATCATATGAAGAACTAGGAAGAGATAGTTTGGGTGGAAAACCAGTGAAACCCCAACTAACTGAAAATCCTGAAAAGGTATTTATTAAAAATAATCTAAACACTCCAAAAAAGAGCTGGGATGGAAATAAACAATCCACTCCCAAAGAAAATAATTCCAGTCCAGAGGAAGGTCTCCTTGGCGGAGAGAAAGATCTCTGGACCAAGGACACAAGTCTCCCCAAAGGGAGCTCTCTGAGAAAAGATACAATCTTAGAAATAGGGATAATATGAAGAAACCTGATAGATATCAAGATATTGATACACGTCCCTCTCGATCTTTTCAGACTTCCTCGCAGAAATCGGAAAGAAGAGGACGGTCAGAACACAGGGAAGAGCACGTCAAGTCCAAAGACAAGGAACCTGCTCATCAAAATAAAAAGTTACAATTTCCAAAGAAGAAGGTAGCCAGTATTAAAGTAATCAAACATGCCGAGGATACTGAGGACACAGCTAAAAAACGGAGAATGGGCTCAGACAATGCTAGACAGAAGTGAGCATAGCTCGCAAGATCCTGATGAATCATCTGGAGACAGTGGACACGAATGAATACATTCAGGTGGAAACTGCAGATACCAGAGTTAGCAAACCTCATAAAATATATGAAATAACATTGCGTATAGAGGGAGATAAGACTAGGAAAATAAGGGGTCTATTTTGGGATAATCTCTCCAAAGGCTATGACATCCTTCTAGCTGAAAAAGACTGGCCACCGGAGTTTGTCAGGGAGTGCCCTCTTGGCGAAGAAGTGATTATGCCTGCCTTCTCAAATTATATTCCAATTCATAAAAAAATATACACTTGCAAGAAAGTGGGCAGTAGCCCAAGCTCCTGCATTATATAAAAATCATGTGGGATGGGATGAGGACTCTCCTCCTCAAAAAATCCAGTTAAAATCTCAACCAACTGCACAGAGGTAGTACCCAATTAAGCAAGAAGCTAAAAAACAGGTCAGGGAGATCTTAGATCAACTTGAATACCAGGGGGTGATTGAAACTTGCACCTCACAAATGAACAATCCTTTGTTTCCTGTCTCCAAGCCAGATGATTCATATCGTCTAGTTTTGGACTACAGACATCTAAACTCATGTTGCAAAACTTTTGCAGTACAAAACTCACACAGTGCAGCACTAATGAATAACATAGTGCGCAAAAAATACAAAACTACATTAGACATCTCTAATGGATTCTTTTGTCAAAATATAGCACCTGAAAGCAGATATTTGACCGCTTTCTCAATAAACGGCTCGCAGAAAAATTTCTGTAGTTTGCCGCAGGGGTTCAAGAACAGCCCAGGATTATTCTCAGCGAGAGTAACAGAGTTACTACAAATATATGATGATGAGGCATTATCTTATGTCGATGACATCTATCTAACAGATTATGACTTGGATACTCACTTGAAAAGAGTGAACACCATAATACTTGGGTTCGCAGCAGAGGGTTACAAATTCAACTTCAAAAAGTCAAGAATTGCCCATTTAACAGTCCTGTTTTTAGGATATGAACTATCAAGTGAAGGTAAAAGCCTGGCTGACAATTTCCTAGAGAAATGTGCTGTAATCCAAGCAACAAGAACGCTGAAAAACTTACAATCAATTCTAGGTTTCCTGAATTTCGGAAGAACTTACATTATAAATTACGCAGAGAGGGTTAAACCTCTCTATGACCTAATAAAACCAGATTTTAAAAGAATCAATTGGACTCAAAAACACACAGAAATTTTGAGATCTTTACAAACAGACATGTTAGTTAAAACAAAACTGCAAACGCGCGATAACACACGCAACCTTGTGATTCGAGTCATCCCAGGAAGATGCGGATTCACATACCTAACCTCTAATGAGGGAGAAACGGTACCAATAGCATACAAATCACATTTGTACACAGAAGCTGAAAAAACATTCAGTATAAAGGAAAACATTGTACATGCGGTTCAAACAGCTATAGCAAAGGAAAGAGCCCAAGCTGACGGTAGACGTATTACAGTCAGAACAGCAGAATCAGCTTTTGAGGCATTAACAAGCCCATGTAATTTACCTACTATGGCATTAAATCCAGAATGGATACAATGGGAAAATTCCCTTGCTACAGACAAAGTAAAATACTATTTTGATCCGGAAATGAAAAAAAATTAAAAAATCTAGAATATAAAAGAGAATATCCTCTGCCAATCGACATTCTGCCCATACGACAGTACGCCTGTGTAATATATACAGATGGACATGCTCAACCCTCAGTTTGGGGAGAGCAAGCATATAACGCCACATGCGAGATTATAAAAGAAGTGTGGCGCGGAGATAAATTGAGACCTCTGTTTACAAAAACACACTCAGTGGAAAATAATTCAGAACAACAAACTGAAATAATAGCGTTAAAAATGGCGCTAGATAATGCCGATCGCGAATTCCCGACACTAATAGTGTGCGATTCGTATTACTGCGTGAAATCATACAATAACGATTTACAGAAATGGATTCAAAACGGTTACAAAGATGACACAGGTGCAACAATAAAGCAAAAATCGCTTTGGGAACAAGTAGTTCTTTTACAAAAAGAAATACCAAAGACTCACGTGATACACTCACTGAGTCATCAACGTGATGGCGTTCACGTTGCAGGGAATTCATTGGCTGTGACAGCCACAGCGGAAGCAACTAAACCGGCTTCCGTAGCTACAAAAAAGCGTTCAGAAAAATACATTGACGGGGAAACAATGCTGGCGGTGAAAACGTCATCAAATGGCGACTGCTCAGCGCTACCCATCAACTAACCACTCAATTATACATACATAATCGACGCAAACTCCGTTCCTTTTGCACTAATCCCTGGAGTGGGGGATAGAGTAATTCCAAACATGAACAGGAGAGGCTTGTTAATAGCAGACGCACATATGGGTGAAGGTCTTAGACACCTTAAGCTTAAGGATTCTCTGGAAGAATTAAAATCAATATACTGGTGGCCAGGTATGAGCCTGCAACATCAAATTTTTGCGAAAAACTGCCCAGACTGCAACAGAGATCGCAGTGGAGAACGTGACGGTGTATTGCCATGGCGTTTCGCTCATGATGAGATTAAGCAATAAATATAAAAAAATACCCAGTATGAATAATGCGTCATATTAACATGTAGAGACTATTTTCACTTATAATGTAGACCCCGGCATTCGGCTGACGTCTGAACTGTTATAAAAAGATTTGCGAGTCTATAATGGCATATACGCTAGGAGCATGCTACGTTCTGACCAATGCCTTTCCTTTAGCTCTCGAGCTTATGGGGGGGGGGGCATGGCCAGCATGAGCATTACCTTGCGGGACTCTTCTCACTTCCTTCCTGAGGGAAACAGGATGGTGTAAAGAAAAAACCAAGGCATAGAGCAATCTATAACGGCAAAGGTATTAGGTTCGGGAGCTGGGTGGGTCAAACTTTTAATAAGTGTCCAACGTAGTCTTAATAATCTGCCAAGAAATTCTCTGAGAGGTCTCAGTCCGTACGAACTATTGTTTGGGACTAGAATGTTAATCCAGGACCTCGATAGTCAAACTTCAGTGGTGAAAGAAAAATGCTTTGATATCAAAGATCGTTTGGCTATTTTACAGGACTTAAACGAAAAAAGAAAAGACCTGAGCAACATAAAGTTGAAACAACAGCCAACAACCACTGAAGAGAAACCACCTGTCCCAGCAAGGCCTGTCTGGATTCCAAAAATCGGGGATCTGGTCAGAGAGAAGATCGCTGTAAAGAAGGAATTTGGGCCTTCTTACAGAAAAGCAGTACCTGTCTTGTCTGTCAACGGGACAAGATCAGTAGTATTACCGCCCCTTGCTGGTAAAAAGGACAACCGAGTTGTATCCATCGACGTGGTTAAACCATAATCATGTGGCCGATAACAAGTAGCAAGCCAAGTGGACTCCCAAGAAGTAGTAGAACACCAAAGTTTGCTACAAATACAGAGGTTCAAACTGAGAGACTAATCACATTTGATAAACCTACAGTGAATCAACAAGGACTATGCAACAAAGGCATGGAACTTAAAGCTCTTGAAACCCAAATCAAAATTTTACATCAAGAAACACCAATCTACAATGATGTAACCACTGACTATGCTAATAAAACAAAGCAAATTCCTAAAGCAAAAAGGAATCCAGAAGCAATTGAAACAATTGACAGAACAGCATCTGGCTACTTCCTCAACTTCGATGATTTTTCCGAGGATCCAAGTGAACCTGAAGAACAGCCGACAACAAAAACTTTTAAAGACAAAGCAAAGGAACTCTTTCATCAACTAAAAGAAACCTATCTGATTTCTCCATGGATTGAAATTTGGGTGGCACTAGGTGTACTTGTCCTCATACTTTGGCTCATCGTGGTACTATGCTTGGGACATTTTATTGAGGGAAAATATGTCACAATGGACACAGCAAGTCAGAATATCAACTTGGTCCTGAAACCGCACAAGTCTTCACACATCGAGAAAAGAGAACTTTCTTCAGTAAACTTCACAGCCAATCCTATACTCGGTGGGGTAGCATGGGACAAAACTGATTACGAAATCTATGGTCCGGTTGAGCTCCTGAAGTATCCTCATCAATTCAAGATTTCATTAAGTGACTTTGTAAAACCAAGCACATTCGCTGATGATTGGGACTTTGAAAGTATTAATGATATGATGTCAGATCTAGTGATGTCAGCTAAATTTACAGAACATGATTATTTGCAAGGTTCATCTAATTATGACCAGATGTATTGTTTTAACCACTATGGTAACCATTATCTGCATAAATCTGCTCAACCTAGAAATGTTTTAAATTATAACCAATGGGAACATTGTGCAACTCCACCAAAAGGCAGTTCGAAAACATTTTATGATAAATACTCATACTTCTCAGGGTTCAACACAAGCAATGCAGAAACATTTTATTTTAAATTGTTAAATAGGACAGGAATGAAAACCATGCTTACAAACACAAAATTAATCTATTCAGAGACATTTTTTGAAAAAATGAAAACATTCGGTTTTGATTTCTGGAACAATAATATTGAAACGAAAACAATCTGGGGTACAAGAGATTGGCAAGTGCAAGGTATAGAATAATTATTTAGAGCCTGCATGATCCCAGAACAAATTATATCCTTGAATGATACAATTCAACAGACAACCTGTCTTGGCCTAGCCAAAATTAAAGACTTAAACAAACCGTCTATTCCAAAACCAACACCTGACAGTAATGACACTACAGATGGTGAGATAGACGTATCCCATATTTTGAACCAAAACAGAACACAACCTGATTGGAAAAAATGGTTGATCTGGCCGACAGACACAAATAACTGTCAAGATAGATTCCTGAACAAAATACAGGGGTTTACATTGACCAGGCCAGACCCTAGATACTCCCAGAGACAACATCCAAGGATACATTAAGTCAACATGGAACTTACCTTATACACACACATGTTATAGCAATAAAGGACAGAGTGTATTTCTTAGTGGTAATAATTGTGAAAAATCACTAAGTGGTATACTTCTGTGTCAGGGTATAAGTTTGCATGGGGCCTGTGAAGGGACTTCAAATAACCTTTCATGTCACCAGCTCGGCACACCTGCAGCACAAATAGAACCATTCTTTAAAAGACTTTTTAACGGGAGTTACATTCTAATCGTAGATCACAGATGTTGTGGTTTACTGCCAGGAACACCTTATCTCATAAGCGTGAGCTCCAGGGTCACTTGCTGTGAAAGAGTATTGTTTCCGAATGACACTACAGACAGGGAGGGAAAAATTTGGCCCAGTTTGAAAATCTCTTCTATCTGAATTGTTACTAGAATGAAGACTGTGCTCCTACAGACGCCAACCCATTTGACGTCATCAAAAGAAACGTTTGATCTCCAAGTTGCAAGGACAACGGGTGAGATACATGCATTGTTATCAACAAATGGCCCCCTACACTTCGCAGAAATGCTAAACGAAATCTTAAATATTTCTGATACAAGTGGTATCGCAAGTGTATTTAAGACAGTTTTTTCGGGACTGTTAACACCATTCAAAGCAGTCCTGAGTATTTTTCCTAATTTCGTCCATTCCATCTTTGGCGGACTTCCACTCCTGTTGGGACTCGTAGCAGGCATTTTATTTTTGCTACTCCTGCTTCGTTATGGCAAGCCATGTCACAGACAAGACTCCAGCAACTATGGAAGAAACGATCCTAGCTATACGCTACCGGGACCGCATAACTAAAGTCCTTGGACTAGCCCGGCTAAGAGATCTGAATATGACCTGGTTTCTTTCGTTCAGACCCATGTGGCAGAATTGTGTTATGCCTGTATTGAGGTGCATGCTATGCGGCGAAGAATGCGTGTTGGACACCTGTCTTACACTACAATCAGAAGTACCATTGGATGCAGATACTTTGTTGAGTCCAGTAAAAGCTCATGCATTGTGCTGTCCCCAGCGGCTACCTATCCTGATGACGGCATTCGTGGAAACTTCACCACTACGATTGAAGGGTAGTGAAGTACAGGATGAAAGCAGCATCAACCAGGTACGACCTTCTGTAAGCAATGCTGATCGAAACATCACTGAAAGCGAACATGCGCATGACTGCATGGTAGCGACATTTTCCAACCTAGTCGAACTTTCACCAGAAGCGGTAGACTGTTTTTTCGAGAGTCTGTCTGAAATGATGTTTTCACCAGAACAGAGAGAGTTACTTTAAGCAATTGTGCACACAGCGTTCCCTGAACTCTACATTTGGCCTTCAGCTTTAAAAACAAAGCTACTGAGAACTTTTTTCCTTCTTCCCCTGAAAACGAAAACTTTTTTCTAAATCCAAAATATTTACCTTTTTGGCACTTATCTTCTGCTTAAAGTAAAACTATTTCTAGAGAACAGAGCTTCTATTTTTAGGAAACTCTAGAGACATTACGTTACCTCAACCTCTAGCTTATTTACAAGTAATTGTATTTATATGTGATGAAGTGGTCTCGCACCTTTTCTTCTGTATTAAGAGCCATTTCATGTGTAATTTTCGTGAATCATTCATGCTGATTTAAAATATGCATCCGGTTTTTGAATGATTACACTGCTTAAATGCATACAGTACCTATACTCATTTTCGTGTATTTCGCAATACCATTTTTCAAATGCAAACAAAAAAAAATTTATTTTGGGGTGGTTCGGTATACACATGCAATATTAGTTATGTTTACTATTGCTTAGGTTAATAAATATGTACATAAATTCGTGGAGTGGGTGTAGTGTGTTTATATAGGGACCTGTATCGATACTCCTATTTCTGACCCTTGTCCGGTTAATAAATCACTAATAGCCATACAACGGCACAGAAACCCGTTTTCAGATTAAGTCATAGCGCATGCTATCACATTAGGCAAGCACTATTCCTCCAGCCCCCCCAAGAAAGCACACCGAGTTCTCAAAACAAACCAAACCTCCATCAGACCTGGGAAATCCCCCGCAGCTATTGTTTTGATTTCGTTCGAGAACTCCTGTAAAGAATGTAAGAACGACCAGTTCTTATGACATCCTTACTGACGTATTATGTCCATCCTTACGTCAAACTCGGCACCTTTCAGGTATAAATATACCGACGCTGCCCTAAGCAAGGACACGGTGGTGATGAGCTTGGAGCAGCGCTACTTGCCGGAGAGCCCAGCTGAAGCAGGAAGCCCACGGACGCTGCCCCTCCCTTTTGACGCGCTGAGAGAGACGCTGTCTTTTCTCCTGCCGAGAAATCAAGCCTCCGACGTTTCCGGCTTGCCCTCGCGGGTAACTGGGATACCGAGTCCTGAGACAGAGATACCAGCCCTCCAGCCTTCTAAATCCCAGGTACTGAACTGACTAACCCCTTACAGAGAATTCTTGAGTCAGATTCTTGGCAAACCAAACTTAACTTAAACTGCTACTACTTACTCCCTCCCACGTATTAGCCTTAGGTCAGGTACACCGGGGTAGGCGTAGTTAGAAGCACCAGTTGAGTACGATTAGTCAATGTATATATGTATGTATATCTTTTATCCATTTTAAAGTATCATATGGCTAAGAAACCATATCAATGCTTTTACAGTATTATTTTATAATCCTGCTTTTACTGCATGCACTTTACTTAACCTTAAGTATTGCAATTGTAGCGATTCATTTCTCTTGTATGAGAAAAGAGACTGATCAATAAATAACACCTTTTATTGAACACGCCCGTCTCTTCTTTTCTCTACAATCTGGTGAAACTAAGTATGCACGTATTGACTGAGTAAAATAGTTGTCTTTTGTTTTCACATGACTCTAGAGATATACTCTTGATTAGGGAGAGCAAAGTTGTCATGTTCTATGGTTGTCAGAATCTAAATCCCTTCTTGTCTATCCAGGGAGGTTAAACTCCTCCTTGCCTATTCGAGAAAGTTTCTAGTGAACTCTGAGCTAGCTGGCACATAAAACTTTAAGTCTAATATCGTCAGAAGAAGACCTAGTTAACCTCTGTCCTACGTCTATACTATTGAAGATATTATTCCAATGCGCAGAGCCTATTGGGAAAATAGGAACTACACTACAAGGGGGTGTCCAGCAGTGGGGTGGGTTCCATGACGTGTTCGGTTAGTCTCAGGTTTCTGAGGTTTTCAAGAAGGGTGGCTGAGTTGGGGTTGGTCTAGTCTCCAAGATGTAAATTGAGGTCTCCTAGGAGGATGAAAGCGCTGGCATTGAGCACTGGGGGAGGGATGAATTCTGTGATGATGGTTGTAAAGTTAGCTAGAAGGCCCGGGGGTAGGAGAAGCAGTATATTAGGGTTCCACCCAGTGTGCAATTTGCTGTGATTTGGAAATTGAAGTGTTCCATGTAGTTTGTTCTGGTTTTGGTGGAGCTGGTGCCGATGAAGGTCTCTTTGTAGACAGTGGTGATTCCTCCTTCAGGCCTGTTTTGGCGGTCTTGCCTGGTGATCTTGTATCCGGTGGGGATGGTGGTGGCGATCTCTGGCATTAAAGCTGTAGTCATCCATGTTTCTGTGAGGAAGAGGAGGTCTGGGCGGAGTCTTCTAGTAGAACCCAGATCTCCGTGGTGTGCTTGCTGAGTGAGCGGTTGTTGAGGAGTATGCATGCTTCTGGTGTGGGGGTAGATGTTCGAATGTGTTTGGGGTGGGTTGGGTGTGGTGGGTATGTTCTTGGTAGGTGTTGCGGGAGCAGTGGTGCAAGTGAAGCGGCAGAGGGAGCAAGTGAAGGTTCTTTCCTTGTTGTGTGATGTTACACACCAGCAGAGGGTGGCTAGATATCCGGGGTTCAAGGCACAAAGGAGAGAGGACGGTTAATGGTGGGTTGGAGGGGACAAGGGTTTCTGGTGCTGGGCACCGACCAGCACAGATGGGCTTGCCTTTGGTGCGCCAACTGCACGTGTCCTCACTGCCATTGTCATTAAGTAGGTCCTGGGAGGGGGAAGAAGCACGGTGGACGGAGCTGAGTTGAAGCACAACTGCATTTCAAGAGAGAGGTGGAAAGGAGCTGGGAGAGGAGGGAGAGGGTTCAGGCAGGGCAGAAGGGCGGGAAAGGGGTGTAGAGAAGATGGAGAGACAGCAAAGGTCTGAAGGAAGATGAGAAATGCCACACAGAGGCAAAAAGAGAAATGGAAACAGTACAGAAAAGTCACAGTAAGAGTAAGAAAAGACTGGGGAAATAGGCACAAAAAGTGAGTAAAAGGCACAAAACATTTCAGTGAGAGTTAGAGAGTAGGCACAAAGGGTGAGAGAAAAGGCACAAGGAGCGAGGGATAGTGCACAGAAAAATTGCAGTAATAGTGAAAAAAAAGATAGGAAGAGTGCCAAAAGAGGTGCCAAAAGTCACATAGAGAGAGAGAAAGAGAGAAAGAGGATAAAGTGAGAGAGTCAGAGGAAGAGACTTGAAGCGGGTGCCCTTGAGGCACTGGAACTGGGTCCACAAGAGCCTTGAGGAGTTGGAGGATGGGTCTCAGGTAACACCGTACGGGGGCTGGGCCTCTGCACCTGCTCAAAGTTCAGGGGGACATTGCGTGAGATCAGCAGGCAATTAATTGTGTGTGCATGTGTTTTCCGCCTGAATTCACTTGTGATCAGCAGGTCATCACATATGATTAGTGGGACATTGCACGTAATCAGGAGGACATCACGTGTAATCAGCCTGACATGATGTGTGTGATCAGTGGTTTATCACATGTAATCAGCAGGACATTAAGTGGGATTAGCAGGATGTCGGACTTGAACAAAAAATCAGTGAAACTCTGCTCCATAACTTTGTTCTGTCTCACCCCAACAAATAAAACAGAAACCTCACATACCTTTGGTAAAACAACAAATAACTCTATCTTTACGTGCTAAAATGCATATAGTCATCTCACAAAAGTGAAAATGAAAATATAGCAAACAGTGAGAGAGGTGATGATTTTGGGGTCCTCCCTATCCCGGGGAGACAACAAAGCAGATGCCTTGAGCACGAAGAGCAAATAATGCTGAACGATTCGGTGGTGGTCCCATCCTCCTAGGAACACCCCAAGCCCAGTTATGTGCAAAAATACAACCCCAACCAAAGGCCCTGCAAAGCATTATGGGACGATATTGTAGAGTGCAATGAATATTATAGTATCCAATATCAAAACATTTTTCAAGCGGCAGCGGCTCTCCGGACTCAGTATCGTCGGCGTAGAAGACGATGTTGATGTCATTCAAGATGGGCGGAGAGCTGCTTGTTAATTTCTTGCTCCAGGATGGCAGGAGAGAGATGGGCCTGTAGTTGCTGAGGTCTTTCTTTTGCTTGGTGATCCTTGGGTAGAAGGTGTTCCCATAGTCCAACTTGCTGGTGACGAGAGCGTGAAAGACAGTTTTTCTTTTGCTGTCTAGGAGCCATTTGAAGATCTTTCTAGGTATCTTCAGTGTGTGGAAGCAGGATGCAATGAGTGTATTAACCTGTCAGGTCATGTCCAGCTTACTGTCTGATAGACCTGGCACCTTAGCGTGGATCTCCATTCCATATTTTGCTGTTGCCTCATGTGTTTTTGCTGGTTATAGATGCTTTGGGCACTGTGCCACTGCTGTACAGTGCCACAGTGCAAGTGCTCCCTATCGTAAATTGATGTATGGATTAGTGAATCCATGATTGGCTGGTTTGGTTTACTTGTCAGACCCTAGTACAGTGCACTGAGTGTGCCCAGGGATTGTAAATCAAATGCTGCTGGTGGGCTTGCAGCACTGGTTTGCCACCCACAGACGCAGCCTGTAAAATGTGTCTGGCATTGCAGAGCCTGTGTGCAGTCTGGTACTGTCATTTTGACTGGGCAAGTGCACCCACTTGGCAGCCCGTAAATCATCCCTTTTCTGCATATTAGTCACCCCTATGGTAGGCCCAAGGGCAGGGTGCATTAAAGGTAAACGGTAGGACATTCCCTGGTGTGTGTGGCATGTCCTATTAGTGAATTACAGCCATTTTCGTTTTTCACAATTGCAAGGCTACCTGTTCCCCATAGGCCAGAATGGGTAGCTTGATTATAACATCTTATAATGGGTAGCTTGATTATAACATCTTATAATCCTAACTGACTCAGAGAACTAGGTAGAAATTCGAGTTTAGTATGCCTGAACTCAGAATGATAACATACATCTTTTAGTGAAGTTGGTTTTTACAATTCTGTGTTTGAAAATACCACTTTTAGAAAGTAGGTATTTTCTTGCCTAACAATCCAAGCCTGCCTCTGCTAGGTTGTGTATTCCTTGTCTGGAGTTTGAGTGACAGGGGATGGGGTATTCCAGGAGACAGGGTGAGTCAGCACAGGGCTGAATAGAGAGATATGCATGTAGATGGGTGGGAGGGGTTGCATCTGGGCCCTGAATAGGGCTGGGAATTCCCTCCACAATCCTGGCTCCACCTCCTGTGGTGCGTCTGATGTCCCTGGCCTACACTGTGAAAGGAAAGAAGGAATCTTGTCAACAAAGTGCTCCAGGACTGACCAGAACTGGTTCGTATTAGGCAAAGACCTCTCTGCCTTCAGAGAACAAAGGAAAAATTTGTATAAAAGAGGGGACCCAAACCCCAGAACTTTAGAGCACTTTTTGGGAAACAAGAACCTTTGCTGAGGAGAGGAACAAGAGAAACTGAGGAGGAGACTATCCCTAAGCTGGGTGCTGTTTGTGAGATTAGCCTGCAGTGGTTGCCTGACTGCAAAAGAAATAATAAAGAGCTTGCCTCCTGCTGAAGTCTCAGGGACAACAGACTTCACCAACCAGCTCCCTTGCCTTTCCTTGCTGGGAATTGAAGTGCCTGCTATTTAGCTGTGCCTTCTGAGAGACTGTGTGCTGCTGGGAGCTGGAAGCTTGACTCAAAAGGAAGAAGCGTGTCGCTGCCGCAGGCGTTGTCGTTGCATCACCGGAGAAAAGTGTAGCCGTCGCAGCAGACGCAGTTGCATCACCGGAGAAGCGTACCGTCGCTGTCACCATCGCATCACCCGAAGCGCCTCGCATCACCGGAGAAGAGTGTCGCCATCGCAGCAGACGCCGTCGCATCACCGGAGAAGGGTGTCGCAGGGCTTGTCGGTGCACAGAAGATTGAGTCGCCGCATGGCCGTCAGGCGTGCACGCATCGTTGTCGCATCAAGAAGACGCCATTCTTTTTCATTGCACAGGATGTTCATCGCATCATAGCGCTGCTGCTCACATCGCCCCAGAAGCGCAGTAAGAAACCGACGCATCACTGTTTTTGCGTGTAAGGAACTGACGCATCACCTTCCCGACAACACTTTTATTGTATAGCGTTAGGCATCCAAAGGTACATTGAACTCAAAGTGTTGCATTTTACATCTAAAGAGAAGTAAGCTATTTCTACAATTTTTAAAGTACAGTATTGTGGATATTTGTCGTTTGTGGTCTTGTGTTAAGTCTATATAAAAATACTTATGTTATACAACTTGTGTGGTGTTCTTTCATATTGTTGTCACTGTATTGCTGTATGTGTTCACAAATGCTTTACACACTGCCTCTGAGATAAGCCTGTCTGCTCGTGCCAAGCTACCAAGGGGGTGAGCAGGGGTTATTTTAGGAGTGTAGCCCCTTACCCTGACTAGACGCAAGGGTCCATATTTGGTCAAAGGTACCCACCTCTGCCAACTAGAGATCTGTGATACTGAAAATTCTGGACCCGTGTCATAAACATCGTCGTATCAAGACGATTTTGGTTTCAGCAGACCGAGAATGACTAGTATACTATTCACAAGCATTTTCGTCATATTCGAGTGACGAAAACACCCTGGAATCAGAGTTTCCGTCCTGAACCCTCGGGTTCTATTTTGTGAACGGCAGCCATTTTGTGATTGCCCTCACATAGGCCGATGACTAAGGCCAAAAATGAGTCTGAAGGACACGTACACCTTTGCTGACTTCTGTGTGACCTGGGCAAGCTGACTCCACTGCCTGAAGCCAAACCTGCCCGGCCAGTTCCTTTCCCAGTGGCCAATCGAGATTAGCATCAAGGCACAGCATACCATAAACCTTTCATCGCATACAAACCATGCCTAATCTTACACACACCTGTCTCTGTTTCTTACTTTATGGCTTGCTTTACGAGGAGGAGGTGCCCGTTTTTATTAGGGGTGCGCCGATATCTGATGGAAAATGCTGGGTCTTGCCGGATAATTTATTGTGGGCTGGACAAACTGAAAATAAGCTTGTCATCATGATTCTGCTTTTTCTTTGTAGTGAAAATATGTGAATGGTCAACTGTAAAATAAGGAATGTTTGCCTAAAGCATAATATTTTGTATAAAAAGGGAAGGCTGGCTTTGTAAGATTGACAGTCTCCTGCGAATATACACCGTGTTGTACTTCTAGGATACCTGTTACTGGCTGCAGCCAATAAATTCGATCTTTGACTTCACCAAGTAGACTCTGTGTTTCTGTAGTCTGAAACAGGAAGGACTCGAAGTCTTAGGGTGTGTTCCCTGGCACCGCTGGGTTCTGAAAAACGCAGTACTTCAGTTGGCGCCCAACGCGGGGCGATTTCAGCGGTACCGGTCCAAGCCAGAGGTTCGTGAGGAGCTTCATGTGAAAATTCTGGAGGAAGGCCGCTACTTCATCGACCCCTGTATGTCGACGTGGTCCGAAAGTCTTTGCTGCGAGGTTCCCCGCTTCCCGACGGCTACGAAGGACTGCTGCCCTGACTATCGCCCTGTTTTGGACCCTTGATGATTGGTAGAGCGAAACGATAGACGAGTCTTCTGGTGACGTCATTGATATTTCAATTAAGTATGAGTGGAGCGTCTCCCAGTCCTTAGTTTGGTTCTTAGTTTGGGTATCCCCTTGGGATCTTTGATTTGGAACTTGCAAGTACCAAAGCCGAGGGACTCGTGTATTCACGAGACTATCGTATTCGATAATCCTTTGAAGTTTGAAGCTAGACTAGAGAGCGAAGATGCCTGGTCTTAGCAGACTTGGAAATTTGTTTTGTCTTGGTTGTAATAAGGATTCCCGATTGGAGGACTCGTGTCCGGTTCCTCCGATTGGAACTCCAACCTATGAACTGTATATGAAACATGGCGTAGGCCCCATCACATATAATGAAGTATGGATCCGATACACCAGGAAAGATGGTGTTTTTAAATGGCCCCAATATGGTAGCTTTGACACAGAGATTTTAGATAATATGGAGTTTAAACTTTCCAAGAAGAAAGCCCGGCCGGCGATGTTTGACTCTTTCCGCCTATGGCGAAAGGAAGCCAAACAGAAAGAAATTAAATTAGCAAACAGAAATAAGAGAGAAAGGGGTATCTCGATAATGCAAGCTGCTACGCAGTTTAAAGATAATGAAGAAGAACAGGCAAGTGAGCAGTTGCACAGGCAACGTAAAATGGCGATTGATAAATGCTATCCAGTTTTGCCGCCTCTTCAGCAAAATGCAGGAAAAGAACTTGAAAAAGATCCTTTAATGTCACACTTATTGAGTTCGCCACCCCCTTATGCGCAGAGTGCTACAGCACCTCCGCAACCTTTAGTTGCGCAACCCCCGGTTGTTTTGCCTCAGGTTCTTCCACAGCCGCCAGCTCCTCTTCAGTTGGCTCCTATTCCTTTGGCGCAGCCTCCTCAAGTGCCGCCGATTTTGCTACCTGCTCCGTCTGTATTTCCTACGACCTTGCCTACTGCATCGACTGCCTCTTCTGGTATTCCTCCTGATACTGCCTCTGCGTCTGCCTCTGCGTCTGCCTTACCTCACTCTGTTTTTCCTCCTGTTCTTTCGTCGACTTCTCCTTTTGTTCGACAGAGAATGACTGATACCGTTGTTAACCTTCTATCTCCTTTCTTTGGGGCAGCAAGTATGACCCCTGTTTCAACACGCAAACAGTTGCGCAGTCAATTGCCTGATTCTAGAGAGCGGGAGATATTGGATCATTTGGCACATAAATGGGTTACAGACCCCACAAGATATGAGTTAGAGTCTGTTATGGATGTCTTCCATCAATGGGAAGCATCGAAGCAGAGATATGTTTTTGAGAAAATGTGTGCTTTTCTTTGTGAGGAATTGGAGGACAATGATTTGGAATCCAATCCGCCTGATTTGTGCCGTGTACGGTTCGAGTTTGCAAAGGGCACGATTGTGGGTTCCGATGTTGAGAAAGCAGTTGGGACATTATTATCGTTTAGGAATGAGGAGGGTATTTCTCGATCGTTGTTTGAGCCTGATTCCTCTGTTAAGAAGAAGGTGAGACAATATCCCATGAGAGAAGTTCCTCCAGTATGGAAGGAAGAAGTAGCCGCTGGTCTGAATAATAACCCCCCAGCTATACCGGCTCATTTTCAGCGTGTTTGGGTGCATATTCCATGGAAGCGCGCTGAAGTATTGGCTCTTAAACAGACATTACTTGACCCCCGTAAAAATCCTGCAGGGTACTACAAGGAATTATCACAAACTGCAGACTCATGCATTATGAATTTAGCCGACATAGACATGTTGTTTGGAAATGTGGTTCCACAGCTTTTATGGGGATTGATTCGACATACTGATCATGCGCAAGAGTTAGGTGACACATGGGTTAATATTGCTGCTGCAGATTGCCGACAAGTTGGTGGTGCAAAACCCGAGCCTTTAGTTGCAGGACTCCCTGGTAGGATTGTTACTTACATGAAAACTTTAATGCCTGCTATGCAAGTGAATTGGGACAAATTGTCTGCGTGTAAGCAGAAGAAAGATGAAACAGTGTCTGATTTCTTCACCAGGTTTGAAGAGACGTTTATTGACCACAGTGGTCAAGATATGAGCACAGAAGGTGGTCAACGGTTGTTCGTCCACAAGTTTGTGCACAATTTACTTCCCGAGTTGTGTAAGAATTTAAAAGACTCGGAGAGTTCTTGGGCCGTTTCCTCTTCAGCACAGATATTGGCTACTGCACAGTACTACGAAAATAGGGATAAAGATGAGAAGGATAGAGCAGACAAGAAAACTAAAGAATTGAAAACGAAGGTTCTTTTACAACACGCATATCCGCCACGTGGTGGTCAGAGTAACTATCAGCAACCTCAACAGTTTCAGAGAAACTCGCAAAGGTTCGAGTTTTCTCAACCACGTGTTCTTGTAGGTCCCAATCAGTGTTCATATTGTAAAGAAGAGGGTCATTTCAAGTATAGTTGTCCTATTTTGTTACAGCGTATGAATGGTGCTTCTGGTGCAAGAGGTCGAGGTGTTCAACAAGCTCCTAGAGGTAGAGGCCGTGGAAATTTCCCCCAGAATGCACGTTCCTTTCCGCCTCAAAATTCAATAAATAGTTTTGATCAACAGAATAATGCATCTGTTAGGACGACTCAGTACTATGCTGACGACTACTATGTCGAAGGTGAGAATATGGAAGGTAATGATTGCTAGGACAGCCATAGACAAAGAGAGGGAGTTGTTTCAGTTCCAGTAGATCAGAGTGGACCTTATGTTGAGGTGATTACATCAGGTGTGTCAGAACCTTTTCTGTTGGATACTGGTGCTACAAAGAATTCTATTATGCACTCAAAACTCCCTGGCGCACCTTTGTCTGGCGAAATGAATGTTTCAGTAGGTTTTTATGGCGCCCCGGTTAGGAACCCGATTTCTAGTCCTATGTCCCTTTCTGTTGGACCTTGTGAATTCGAAGCACCCCTTATTTTGACAACAGGTTGTGGTGAGAACTTGTTAGGATTGGATCTGTTGAAAATATTGTATGCGACAGTGTATTGTTCTCCTTCGGGAGTACAACTTACACTGGGTAAGAAAGTGGTCTCCCCAATGTATTTGTCGAAGGATAAACTTCCGACAGAATTGTCGTTTCTTCCCGATGTTCTTTGGGCTACTGGTCCTAATGATGTGGGTCTTTTGGAAATACCGCCATATGTTGTGAAATTGAAAGCCAGTGTTAAAATGCCACGCATTCCCCAATATAAGATCTCTAGTGAAGGTGAAAAGGCGTTGCTAGCGATTATTTATGATTTGATTGAAAAAGATGTAATTGAAGAGACAAGAGGCAGCGTTTGCAATAGTCCTGTTCTGCCTGTTTTGAAATGTACTGACCCTTCTCAGCCACCTGTTTACAGGTTTGTGATTGATCTTAGAGAGGTCAATAAAATAGTTGTGCCACAGTTTCCAGTTGTCCCTGATATCACTGCCCTATTGACTATGATTCCAGCTTCTGCCACTTGGCTTCTCAGTGATTGACTTGAAGAATGCTTTCTTCAGCATCCCGATTGCCGAGGAGAGTAGAGATATTTTTGGCTTCAGTTTAGGAGGCTGAAGTTCCCCTTCAAACGCGCTCCTCAAGGCTACTGTGAAAGTCCATCGATATATAGTCAGGCTTTAAAAACACAGCTTGATACGATTGTTTTACCTGATGGCGCTACCCTTATTCAGTACGTCGACGATTTGCTAGTCGCTGCAGATACTGAGAAGATTTGTAAAGAAGCCACGTTGTCGTTGTTGCATCATTTGTCTGATTTGCATCACAAAGTGTCTCTTTCAAAATTGCAATATTGTCGACAAGAAGTGACCTAATTAGGTCATCTCTTATCGAAGGAGGGAAGGAAACTGACCCCAGAAAGAATTCAGGCAATCGCAAAATTGAGTGTGCCAAGGACACAGAGAGAAGTGCATGCTTTCTTGGGCATTACATCATACTGCAGACAATGGATACCGAATTTTTCTTTGTTGGCCAAACCTTTGGTGGCATTAACTTGTAAAGATACAGCGAATCCCATTCCGTGGTCTGAAGAGTGTCAGAAAAGTTTTTCCGAATTGCGTGATGCATTGTGTTCGGCTCCTGTGTTGGGTACCCCCGACTACAGTAAGCCCTTTACACTGTATGTCCATGAGAAAGAAGGTTGTGCATTGTCAGTGCTGACACAGTCTTTCGGAGACAAGCAGCGTCCATGCGCGTATTTTTCGTCGACTTTGGACCCGGTAGCTAAAGCATTGCCGAGTTGTTTGAGAGTCACGGCAGCAGCAGCTGTTTCTATTCGACAGTCTGCTGGTTTGGTGATGAATAATACGTTGATTGTGATGGTTCCACATGCAGTGGACACCTTGTTAAACAGGACCAAGACACAGCACTTAAGTAGTGCTCGATTGTCAGGTTACGAGTTGACACTGTTAGCGAGTCATGTACACATAAAGAGATGCAACACGTTGAATCCAGCTACGTTGTTGCCGATTGTAGGAGAGACAGATGCTTCTGAACAGCATGATTGTTTTCTCAGGACAGAAGAAGAAACGAAAGGGAGAGTAGATCTTAAAGACACTCCTCTTGTGAAGTGTGATGGTACCTTATGGGTGGATGGTTCATGCTTCAAGCTTCCGAATGGTGATATTACTGCAGCATATGCTGTCACGACTTTGCATACGATTGTTGAAACTGCACGTATCCCACATAATTCAGCTCAAGCAGCAGAGTTGATTGCACTTACGAGAGCGTGTGTGTTGTCGAAAGGAATGAAAGTGACCATATATACCGACAGCCAGTATGCGTTTGGTGTGGCTCATAGTTTTGGACGATTGTGGAAAGAGCGTGGGTTTCTGATGTCGCATGGAGCTAAGATACAGCATGGTCAGTTGGTGAATGAGCTTCTTGAGTCACTGACTTTGCCATTACAAGTTGTGATTGTGAAATGCAGTGCACACAAGAAGGTTACTGATGATGTTGGTCGTGGCAATGCATTTGCTGACGAAGTCGCAAAAGAAACAGCAAAGGATGTGATGAATCAAATGTATGTTGCAGGCCCTGCAAGATGGGTTGGTGACGTTGGAATGTGTGAAGATACGATAGAGAGTGTGAAGTCAATTCAAGCTGAAGCTACAGAGAAAGAGTTGAGTGTGTGGAGAGAGAGTACGGGTAAATTGGATACAAATGGTTCTTGGGTTGAATTGTCAGAGCATCAGCGATGGTTGCTACCCGATGCGTATGTGCTTGCAGTGGTTACAATGGCCCATGGAATGGCTCATATCAGTGTGAAAGGAATTTGTAAGTTGTTGGCTCCAGTATGGCAAAATGCTGGAATTCCTAAGTGCAAAAACAACAAGTGATGGACTGAGTGTGGATCAATGTCACACACTCCCCCAGTCAAAAGATCTGGGCCCAAATCCATCGTTTTTTTGCACTCCACACCACCCTGGGTTAGACAATGGCGATATGCAAATCAGCTCTGACCCTGTTGCCTCATGGGAACAGTCCAGTCCGAACTACAAAAGCCATGTCCTTCCCAGAACGGAATCAAGCATCCGAGGACCGGACCGGTTTCGAGGTAACACCTCTCTTCAGCCCGGCTAGCTTGACTCCAAGTGGTGTGGAGTGCCTGGGACCCACGTCTGGGCATCCTCAGCGCACTTAGGGCGGCAATTGCAAAAACAACAAGTGATGGACTGAGTGTGGATCAATGTCACACACTCCCCCAGTCAAAAGATCTGGGCCCAAATCCATCGTTTTTTTGCACTCCACACCACCCTGGGTTAGACAATGGCGATATGCAAATCAGCTCTGACCCTGTTGCCTCATGGGAACAGTCCAGTCCGAACTACAAAAGCCATGTCCTTCCCAGAACGGAATCAAGCATCCGAGGACCGGACCGGTTACGAGGTAACACCTCTCTTCAGCCCGGCTAGCTTGACTCCAAGTGGTGTGGAGTGCCTGGGACCCACGTCTGGGCATCCCCAGCGCACTTAGGGCGGCAATTGCAAAAACAACAAGTGATGGACTGAGTGTGGATCAATGTCACACACTCCCCGAGTCAAAAGATCTGGGCCCAAATCCATCGTTTTTTTGCACTCCACACCACCCTGGGTTAGACAATGGCGATATGCAAATCAGCTCTGACCCTGTTGCCTCATGGGAACAGTCCAGTCCGAACTACAAAAGCCATGTCCTTCCCAGAACGGAATCAAGCATCCGAGGACCGGACCGGTTTCGAGGTAACACCTCTCTTCAGCCCGGCTAGCTTGACTCCAAGTGGTGTGGAGTGCCTGGGACCCACGTCTGGGCATCCCCAGCGCACTTAGGGCGGCAATTGCAAAAACAACAAGTGATGGACTGAGTGTGGATCAATGTCACACACTCCCCCAGTCAAAAGATCTGGGCCCAAATCCATCGTTTTTTTGCACTCCACACCACCCTGGGTTAGACAATGGCGATATGCAAATCAGCTCTGACCCTGTTGCCTCATGGGAACAGTCCAGTCCGAACTACAAAAGCCATGTCCTTCCCAGAACGGAATCAAGCATCCGAGGACCGGACCGGTTTCGAGGTAACACCTCTCTTCAGCCCGGCTAGCTTGACTCCAAGTGGTGTGGAGTGCCTGGGACCCACGTCTGGGCATCCCCAGCGCACTTAGGGCGGCAATTGCAAAAACAACAAGTGATGGACTGAGTGTGGATCAATGTCACACACTCCCCCAGTCAAAAGATCTGGGCCCAAATCCATCGTTTTTTTGCACTCCACACCACCCTGGGTTAGACAATGGCGATATGCAAATCAGCTCTGACCCTGTTGCCTCATGGGAACAGTCCAGTCCGAACTACAAAAGCAATGTCCTTCCCAGAACGGAATCAAGCATCCGAGGACCGGACCGGTTTTGAGGTAACACCTCTCTTCAGCCCGGCTAGCTTGACTCCAAGTGGTGTGGAGTGCCTGGGACCCACGTCTGGGCATCCCCAGCGCACTTAGGGCGGCAATTGCAAAAACAACAAGTGATGGACTGAGTGTGGATCAATGTCACACACTCCCCCAGTCAAAAGATCTGGGCCCAAATCCATCGTTTTTTTGCACTCCACACCACCCTGGGTTAGACAATGGTGATATGCAAATCAGCTCTGACCCTGTTGCCTCATGGGAACAGTCCAGTCCGAACTACAAAAGCCATGTCCTTCCCAGAACGGAATCAAGCATCCGAGGACCGGACCGGTTTCTAAGATGGGTTGGTGACGTTGGAATGTGTGAAGATACGATAGAGAGTGTGAAGTCAATTCAAGCTGAAGCTACAGAGAAAGAGTTGAGTGTGTGGAGAGAGAGTACGGGTAAATTGGATACAAATGGTTGTTGGGTTGAATTGTCAGAGCATCAGCGATGGTTGCTACCCGATGCGTATGTGCTTGCAGTGGTTACAATGGCCCATGGAATGGCTCATATCAGTGTGAAAGGAATTTGTAAGTTGTTGGCTCCAGTATGGCAAAATGCTGGAATTCCTAAGTGTGCAGAGAATGTGGTCAAGAATTGCATGGTATGTCTGAAATACAATCCTCGTAGGGGAACCCCAACTCCAGCTGGTCATTTTGCGCCTCCAACGTACCCGTTCGAGGTTTTGCAGCTAGATTTCATCCACATGGAAAGGTGCAACAATTTGAAATACGTACTCGTTGTTGTTTGTGCCTTTTCAAGATGGGTAGAAGCATATCCCTTGAAAGACAACACTGCCTTATCCACAGCTAAAGCCCTTGTCAAAGGATTTTTCCCTAGGTTTGGAATGCAGAGAATGGTCTGGAGTGATAATGGGAGTGAATTCGTGGGTCGAGTGATGAAGAAAGTATGTGAAGGGCTAGGTATCCAGCAAAAATTCCACGCTGCAAATCACCCCCAATCAGCTGGACTAGTAGAATGCTACAATGGCACACTAAAACTTAAACTGGCCAAGATACAAGCAAGCTCTGGCCTAAAATGGCCCGATGCTTTACCTTTAGCACTCCTATCAACAAGAATGACTGTGCATTTGCGAGTGGGACTTAGTCCTTATGAAATTGTGTTCGGCCGCCCGGCCAACATATGGGGAGTGTCAAGGCCAACAAAATTCAGTGAGATCGAACACCCTGTACTGCTTGATTATTTATATGAATTGACAGCTAAATTGCGTGTTTTACACCAACAGGTTCACGATACTCTGCCTCAGGTGTCTGAAGCTCCAGGACATCCTATCGATCCTGGATCATGGGTGCTGGTCAAGAACTTCCAGCGGACAAAGAATGACCAGCCCCGTTGGACCGGCCCCCACCTAGTCCTTCTCTCAACAAGATCAGCCGTTCGAGTGGAAGGAAAACAGAACTGGATCCACGGCGTACACTGCAAGAGGGTCCCTTTGCCTCTACCGTACGACCGGTGGGTCCAGGAGGGTATCGCTGACTCCGAGACTGAGACTGTGCCTCGTTTTCTGCCTTTCAGCGATGCACGTGTAAAAGGAACAACATCTGAACGAGAAAGTGACAATCTTTTGCAAGAAACTGTGCCACCGTCAATTCGATTGGACACTACAGAGCCTGAACTCTTGTTCCAGAACCAGACAGTACCTGGAAAAAAACGTTATAATCTGAGGCCGAGAACTATGGACAAATAAAAAAAAATCTTTTTTCTTTGCTTTTTTTGAAAGTGCAGCTCTCTCATCTGAGAAACTTTTTTATTTTTGTTTTTCGAACCACCATCCGGGTTCAGCTGTAGGGTCGCGGTTGCCGAAGTCTTTGGAGTGCAGCCGAAGACGTTAGGTCGACGGTTCTGGTTGGTCTAAGGGAGTTACCCTGGACTGACAGAAGCATTCCTTAGCATAGAACACCCTACCATCGCGAGCAGCAATTAGAGAGGATGGAGTTTTTCGAGATGGAGAGACCTGCCAAAGAGATGAACTTTAAAGCCAAAATTTGTACAATGATGACCAAGAAACGCTTTTTGATATTATACATTTTTATGTTGTTTAGTGTAATGATGTCTTTTATAGGATATCTTTTATTCTCTTTTCAAGTGACATTTGCACCCACTACATCGCCCATACCTCCTCCTTCTACTGTTTCCTCACATTCTTTTCACCCTCTTCCTGAACATGAATCCGCTAGGAGATTAGAGTTTATCAATAACTCCTTCGTTCAGCTTTTGCACCAACACCAATTAGTAGTGAACACAACTAACTGTTGGGTGTGTGGTCTTATGCCTCACACTACGGATAAAGGTATCCCTTATCTGGTCCTGCCTTTCAGCCATAATGGTTCTGTGTGGGCATACAGAACGATGTTCATCTACGCACATGAAGTCAACCCCCTACGTTCTGTGAAAGATAATCCTAAGAATAGGGCTCTAGTTAAGGGTATAGTAGATATGATTAGGGAAACTATTTCCTATGAGACTATCCCGAGAGATGAGACACTAGCGTATATTGGATGGAACGTGACCGGATATGGAGTTATTCTGAGCGAGAACCAGCGAGCAAAGAGATCCTCCCCGATTTGGATTGTACCCCATCAGGGTCACCTATGTCTGCAAGGTAATGGCAAGAATCCCAGAGCTCAGTTAGGGAAGAGTATCTGTACCGAGACGTATGTTTTTGCGTCTCAGACTTCCCCTTCGTTTCTAGCAGCTAGGGGTACCTATTTCATCTGTCATGATAGAGCCTATACATGGTTGCCCCCTGACTTCTCGGGCACATGTTTTGTTTCGTTCCTGTTACCTCCCACCTACACAGCCGCGGCAGATTACCATAAGACAAGGATAGTTAGAGGTGTCTTCAGTAAAGAAGACACTGCAGGACAAGAATTTGGAGATTTCGTGAAGGGTTTTCTGCCGTTTTGGGGACCTATGGTTAACAGCAGGAACATAAGGCAATTGACAAGGGTGGTTGAATCCACTGTAGTTGAAACCGCCGGTGCCCTTAGTAATTTGACTGCTGAGCTCCAGTCCGATCGCCTTATGACTCTTCAGAACAGGGTCGCGTTAGACGTCATACTTGCAGACCGAGGTGGGGTATGTAAAGTGATCCAATTAAGTTGCTGTGTTTTCATTCCAGATAACACTCCGACAGTGTACCAGGCCATTTCCAAACTGCATAAGATCTCCGAATCTATTCACGTGGATAAAGGAGATTGGTCATTGATGGGGTGGTTCTGGGAACTGATATCCGCCTGGGGATGGAAAATTCTGATAGTCATTGGGATGATCTTAGCCATTCTTTTCCTGTTCTGTCTGTGCGTACAGTGTGCTCCTGCAATATGTGGCCTCTGTGCTACATCGTGTGTAAGGAAACCTGTATCAAGGGACGAGCTAAGTAATAGGATGATGCTACAGCAACATCTCAATGACTTTATGAATATAGACCTGGACTCAGATTAGCGTGAGTATAGGTTATTGCCTATGTAAGGGCAAAAGGAGGGTCTGTGGTACTGAAAAATCTGGACCCGTGTCATAAACATCGTCGTATCATGACGATTTTGGTTTCAGCAGACCGAGAATGACTAGTATACTATTCACAAGCATTTTCGTCATATTCGAGTGACGAAAACACCCTGGAATCAGAGTTTCCGTCCTGAACCCTCGGGTTCCATTTTGTGAACGGCAGCCATTTTGTGATTGCCCTCACATAGGCCGATGACTAAGGCCAAAAACGAGTCTGATGGACACGTACACCTTTGCTGACTTCTGTGTGACCTGGGCAAGCTGACTCCACTGCCTGAAGCCAAACCTGCCCGGCCAGTTCCTTTCCCAGTGGCCGATCGAGATTAGCATCAAGGCACAGCATACCATAAACCTTTCATCACATACAAACCATGCCTAATCTTACACACACCTGTCTCTGTTTCTTACTTTATGGCTTGCTTTACGAGGAGGAGGTGCACGTTTTTATTAGGGGTCCGCCGATATCTGATGGAAAATGCTGGGTCTTGCCGGATAATTTATTGTGGGCTGGAAAAACTGAAAATAAGCTTGTCATCATGATTCTGCTTTTTCTTTGTAGTGAAAATATGTGAATGGTCAACTGTAAAATAAGGAATGTTTGCCTAAAGCATAATATTTTGTATAAAAAGGGAAGGCTGGCTTTGTAAGATTGAGCAGTCTCCTGAGAGTATACACCGTGTTGTACTTCTAGGATACCTGTTACTGGCTGCAGCCAATAAATTCGAGCTTTGACTTCACCAAGAAGACTCTGTGTTTCTGTAGTCTGAAACAGGAAGGACTCGAAGTCTTAGGGTGTGTTCCCTGGCACCGCTGGGTTCTGAAAAACCCAGTACTTCAGATCCCAAATCTAACATTGTCGATGATTATTCCGAGGTATAGGGCGTTGGTGCTGGGTGTGGGTGCAGGACCTAGTTTGGCCGACCACCAGTTGGAGTCTCATGGTGAGGTGGTCTTGCCAAAGATCAGTACTTGTCAGTTTTGAGCTTGAGGCAGTGGCTTTCATACAGTTAGTGACTTCAGACATGCAGGCAGTGAACTTGTTTCTTGTGTTGGGAGTCTTGTCAGAGAGGGAGAATATGAGTTGTGTATCTTCAGCATAGAAAAGGATGTTGATGTCATGTGAACAAATAACGTTGGCCAGAGGGATCTTGTAAGCAGTGGGCGCTGGCATGAATTGTGGGCAGAATCAGGAGGCACGGGGAAGAGATAGAGGACAAGATGCAGTCGATGCAGCATGAAGGGTGGTGAGAAGCTGAAGGTATAAGGGAGGGAAAGACAAGTTGCAGTTGATGCAGCATGGAGGGATGTGAGTCACAGAGTAGGAGACAAAGGACAAGATGCAGTGGATGGCTGCAGGTAGGTGGCAGAACCAGGAGGCAAAGTGGCGGAGACAAAGGGCAAGATGCATTGATCGGCAGCAGGAAAGATAGAGAGAACCAGACAGCACAGTGGAGGAGGCAGAGGACAAGATGCAGCGGTTGCCAGTAAGAAGGGCGGTGAGAACCAGGAGACAGGGGGGAGGAGACAAAGGCAAGATGAAGCGAACGCCGGCAAGAAGGATGGTGAGAACCAGGAGGCAGAGGGGAGGAGACAAAGGACACGATTCAGTGGATGTAGCAGGAAGGGAGGTAGAACCTGGAGAGGGGTGCAGAGGACAAGAAGATGCATTGGACAGCAGCAGGAAATGTGGCAGAACCGGGTGGCACAGTGGAGGAGGCAGAGGACAAGATGCAGTGAACGCCGGCAAGGAGAGTGGGGAGAACCAAGAGGTAGAGGAGAGGAGACAAAGGACACAATTCAGTGGATGTAGCAGGAAGGGAGGTATAACCAGGAGGCACAGGTGAGGCGATAAAGGACAAGATGCAGTGGATGCAGATGGTAAAACCTGGAGGGGGGTGCAGAGGACAAGAAGATGCTGTGGATGGAAGCCGGAAGGGTAGAGGGATCCAGTAGGACCAGGAGAGGGGACAAAGGACACAATGCTGTGGCCTGCAGCAGGAAGGGTGGTGAGAACCAGGAGGCACAGGGAAGGAGACAGAGGACAAGATACAGTGGACATCAGCTGAAAGGGAGGTATAGGCAGGAGGCAGAGGGGAGGAGACAAAGGTCAAGATGCCATGGATGCAGCATCAAGGCTGGCAGAACTAGGAGGCAGAGGTGAGGATACAGAGAACAAGATGCTGTGGACAGCAGCAGGAAGGGAGAGGATGATAGAACCAGGAGGAGAAGGGAGGAGACAGAGGACAATATGCAGTGAATGGCAGCAGGAAGGTAGGTAGAACCAGGAAGTACAGGGGAGGAGGGTGAGGTTAAGACACAAGAGGAGGCTGCAGAGGGAAGACATAAGGGCTAGGAGCCATTATGGAGAAAAAAACTGAGACTTTGCAAGACACCCAGGATAAGGAGAACATGATTTTGACTTTTGATGGTTACGATAAAGTTTTATTCACATCAGCTGACACTGATCCATGTAAACCACCCACCTGCGAAATTATGATTGATGTAATGCTGGTTGAGTCGGGTTCATCGTTTTCATTAGTATTGTTGGCTTTTTTCAAGGAACAATGGAAAAACAGAGAATTAAAAGATAACAATATAAATGCCTATGGTTACGGGTAAATGATTATTTGCATTCTAGGTTACTTTGTGGAATCTATTTCATTTTTGCCTCACACTATTCTAGGAAAGACATATGTAGTTGAGAACGGTCAACATGTTTTGGGCTAGAGACACCAAGAAAACCTTGGACCTTTTCTTGATCCATCATCTGATTTCTCACTATATTGTATGGTCAGTCACAAAGGAAAGCATTGTGGTATTTCCCAGATGAAGGATGAAATCAGAAAAGAGTTGGGATTGTTAGGGGATTCACTCATGAGATTAAACTTAAAGATGATGCATCTCCTGTTAAACATAGGATTAGAGATGTATTTCTTAGCGTCAGTAGAGATTAGTCCAGAACTGTAAGCTGATGGGGTAATTGAACCAGGTGATTCCATTTTAGTGGGTTTCTCCCATTGTGTTGGTAACACAAATCTGGATCCTTCAGGTTATGTGCTGATTTCAGGTCTCTGAACAAACAAATCAAATTATTGTTGACTGCCATCTCCTGTCTAAAATTCGGAAGCTGGTAGCGCAGTTGGAGGGTGTAAAATGTTTTACGTCCTTAGACCTCACATCTGCTTATTACCAGATCGAACTGGAAGAATGTTGCTGACATCTGACTAAATTTATCACTCCTGATTGGGCTTTTAGGTATGTACGCATGTCCTTCTGATTAGCATCAGCTGCATCTATTTTCCAGAAACTGATGTTCACACTGTTCAAGGGCATCCAGGGGGTTATGGCTTTTCAAGACAATATTTTTGTTTTTAGCTGATTCTATTGATTTGCATAACTCATGATTGTCAGAGGTGTAACATAATTTTCAAGAAAAGATAATTACATTGCACATGGAGAAGTGTAAATTTCTTACTCAGGAGTTTGAGTATCTTGGTCATACCATCTCTGGTAAAGGAATTTCCCCTAACCTGAGTTTGATTGAAGCAACTGAAAAGGTGCCCACACCCACTGACAAGGACCAACCTTACATGGGATTGCGTACGTTTTATTCCAGCTTCGTATGCAGATTTTCTCACTTAGCTTCACCTTTAAAGGAGTTGCTTAAAAGGTGTGAAGTACAATTGGACAAAAGTACATCAGGATGCTTTTGATAAGCTGCAGTGTTTCATAGTCAATGCACTACCCCTATTTCCTTTTGATCAAAAATTGAGATTTTATCTTTATATTGATGCTAGTGCTGAAGTTCTTGGGCTGTGCTCAATCAAAGGCTCCAAGGTGTGGAAACACGTTGTATTTGTTCCACGACCCCCCACCCCGTTCTGTTCCTTTGCTCAGATTTTCCCAGCAGGCCTTGGGACAAACTTGCACTGGACATTTTAGGACCATGTAGAACGTTTTTCAAGGTGCGAAGTGTATGCATTTGGCCTCATGCATTTTTTTCCAGGTGGGCAGAGATAAAATGGGTACCACTGATACCCCCAGAGAGTGTTTCCACAAAGGAGGCTTGCCATCTATTATAGTGATGGATAATGGCAAACAATTTACTTCTTTGAAGTTTCATAAGAAACTGAAATTTTAGATTTGAAGATATCTCTTTATGCACCTAACACAAAGGGCCTCATAGTAAGGTTTATCTGATAGAGACATCTCGCTGCTGATTCCTTACCTTTGAATTTCCCAGGAGTCATATTGGATCCGGAAGACTTTTGCTCGAGCAAAACCCTGGCATGCCAGTAAGTGCACATCGGCTGGCTGTGTGTGACATCGTCAGCACCATCCATGACAGAAGTTACGTCTGCCTCACCTATAAAGGTGCCACCTCGGCGAGCTGACATCAGTTATTTCCTTTCCACCTGTGAAGAGAGCTATCTTCTTTCACTTTTTGACAGTCTTTTTCAACATTTTGTTGATGAATTTGGTGTGCAGGTTTTTTTACAAACATGTCAAAGAAGATTTCTGGATTCAAACCATGCGGTGCCTGCCATCACGCCATGTCACTGACGGATCTGCACTTGATTTCCACCAGATGGTTGAATAAGCTTCCGTTCGATCTGAGAAATGCCCCGACTTGTTTTCCTTTAGGAAAGACCTAAAGACTTGGCTCTTCTGCATGTAACCTGGAGTTGCTCTGAACTGTTGTTCAGCTAATCAGTCATCTGATGTAGTTCCCTCAAGTGCCATATAAATATTTAAAATAAATAATAAAATAAAATAACATTTTCTCTGATGCCTAGAGCGTAACTGCAACTCAAAGTGATGCTCTGACTGCCGGCCATGGCTCTGAAAGCTTTGAGGGAGTGGTCCATAAAGCTGCTTGCATCTCAGCGCACGGCACCACGCCGTTTGCCCCGGAGGTCTTGTTCTCAGTCCCAGTCGAGAAGAAGATTTGGGCACTGCTCAGGGCATCCCAAGTCCTTCCCCTCCTACTTAAATTCATTGGGTCGGTCAGGTAAGAGGCTTAAGAAACACAAGAAGATGAAGCGTGCTTCAACTTCTCCCCATCTGTCTGCCGACGTGATGGAGGAGTCTCAACGCACTAGGCCTCTGTCTGCAGAAACTGTGCCTGGGTCGGCTCCGTGCTTCCCTGCCTTTCCAGGAGCTGGAGCAACCCAAGCCAAGCTTAAAGAATATATGACACCATGTGCCTCATATTTGACAGTTTTTGTCAGTTTGCAACATATTCCTGGATACTGCTACCTTCCCAAACAAGTGGAAGAGAGCCTCGATTAAACCTCTCTTACAGAAAACGTCTGCAGACCCAGCAGAGATGAAAAAATTATAGGCCGATATCTCTGCTGCCCTGTTGTTCGAAAGTCATGGAGAAGATGATCAATAAACAACTTGCTGATTATCTAGAAAAACACCAATTGCTGGACCCTGCCCAATAAGGATTTCGCACTGGTTACAGAATGGAGGCGGCCTTAATCGAAGTCACGGACAGCATTAGGATGTCCTTAGATAAAGGGATCCCCACCATGCTAATGCTTCTTGATCTCTCCGGGGCCTTCGACACCATATCACATAACATCCTGCTTTGCAGATTGCAGGACATAGGTGTCGGAGGTCTAGCATTGGCTTGGCTCCAGAGCTTCCTGACAGAGAGATCACTTGTGTCATCAATCACCCCACTTGATAAGGGAGTATACCTCAAGGGTCCATCCTAAGCCCCTCTCTGTTCAACATATACGTGGCCCCGTTGTCCGCCATCATATGAGCAATGGCTTTGACACCATCTCTTATGCGGTTGACATGCTGGTGATCATTCCTTTCGAGTCAGACACTGCTGTCACCAGAGCCAAGTTCAGAACCTGTATGTTAAACATAGCGGAATGGATGGGGGACAATTTCCTCCAACTGAATGCTTATAAAACTGAGATTGTCCTGTTCGGGAAGGCAGAGGACCTTTGGACACCGGACTGGTGGCCCACAGAGCTTGGGGAACCCCCTTTCCCCTACAAAGCAGGTCAGGAATCTGGGAGTTCTGTTGGACAGCAAACTGTCATCCGAAGACCACATAAAATCACTTTCTGGCCCTTGCTTCGGAATCCTGAAGATGCTGAAAAAGGTATTTCCTTGGATCCCCCTGGGTACAAGAAAGACTCTGATTCAGGCGCTTTTTGTAAGCAGGCTGGACTATGGTAATGCCCTACTGGTCGGAGCCAAGGAAGAACTGTTCACTAGGCTCCAAGTGCTGCAAAATACTACAGCAAGAATGGTCTTGAACAAACCCAGACGTTCCCCCTCGTGACCCTTGCTCCAAGCCCTACAATGGTTGCCCGTTAAAAAAACAGCAGTTTTCAAACTTCTAACACTGGTTTTTAAGACAACTTGAGACCTGGGGCCAGCTTACTTAAGGAAGAAGACAAGGCCATATGTCCCTAATTGCCTCCTCAGGTTAAGTAATAAAAACCTGTTAGTGCCTGGCAAGATTAATAAATCTACAATGGGAGGGCGTGCATTTTCCTATCTGGCCCCCTTTCACTGGAACAGGTTGCCCGAAGAGATACGTCTCTGTACCTCTCTGGGACACTTCAAAAAAAGCCTAAAAACCTGGATGGTTTAATGGTTTGAATTTGCTCCTGGTCCCTGTCAGTGTCATGCCTAGGTGCCGAGAGATCCCCCCGGGGATGATACGACGCTCCATACAAATGTTAAATAAATAAATACATTTGGGTGACCTGACCCTGACCCTCCCAGCTCTCTTTTGGATCCGGTGGCAAAGAGAGGGCTCCATTGGCTTGGTAGACTCAGACCGGCGCTGGTCATGCCAATGTGTCCTTTCCCTGGAGGAGGCCCCCGCGCTGAGACTCCAGCCCGGATAACCCGGAGCTTGATCGGCGCCTACCGATACCGATTCTGGTGCCGACAGCACCCTTGGGTCCCCAGCCCTATTTTGAAGTGCTAGGAATGGAGGCAGATTGGGAGGGGCCACTGGAGCCTTTTACAAGACCAGTCTGAGCATGAATAGGCTGGTGTGAGGAAGTGGGTGAGGCTGGTGGAATACATACCTCTCCAGATTCTGGCCTACTTTCTCCCCCTACCATGGCTACGTTGGAAGAAGATTCATATGCTATGGTGGGAGAAGGGCAGCTGAGGCCCTGGACCTTCAGCTCCCTTCCGTAGAAGTCAAGATGACCATCTTGACAGAGGTCCTGCAGCCGGGTGTCTCTTCCTCGGAACCTCTCCTGCCTTTCAACGATGCCTTGACTGATGCCCTTCTTGGAATCTGGTCCAATCCCAGCATAGAGGCTCCTGTGAATAAGACAATCATTCTCCACCATCGCCCTGCACCGGGTGACCCAAAATTCCTCACCAACCACCCTACCCCCAAGAGCTTGGTGGTCCAGACCTCTACCTCACAAGGCACATTCCCTTCCGCACCCCCGACAAGGAATCCAAGAGGCTAAATAGTTGGAGCAAGATATGTTTTTCTTACGCCAGCCTTGCATTGTGGGCGGTGAACACCACATGCCTATTGGTCTGTTACTCCCACTCCTTCTGGGAAATGGTAGCGTAAGTGTTGCCACAGGTCCTGGAGGAGGATCGGACCATTCTCCAACAAGCAGTATCATTAGGGAAGAATGTGGCAAAGATCACCATTCGCTGTGGGCTTGACTCCACCAACTCACTGAGCAGAGCGATGTCATCGATGGTGGCTGTTCTACGTCACGCCTGGCTGGAAATTTCTGGCTTTTTTGAGGATATCCAAGCTTCCCTTCTGGGCATGCCCTTTGATGGCACCCTTCTATTTGGAGACAAGGCAGACATGGCCCTGGAGCGCTTTAAGGACTCACGGGCTACTGTCTAGTCCTTGTGTGAAGATCGATAGAATGTAGGTATAGATAAGCGGCGTTCATTTATGATCGCCACAGCCACTGTTGAGAGCAAAGTAAAGATGTAAATGTAAATGTAAATGTATTGCGACTTATATAGCGCACATATCACCCGAAGGCATCAAGGCGCTTGCCTTGGGAACCCGTCCTGGCTTTTTCCTGTGAGATAACCCCTACTGGGTATCCCCAGGGTGAAAGCCAGGCATCCCGCAGCTGGTGGGCCGCCGTAGTGGAGATTAAGCAACTATTGCCCAGAGTTGCAGCGTAGGGCCCCATGGTCAGAGAGGCACCGAGGCGAGATTTATCGAGCCCGCTGACATTGTTTCCGTACCCTGCCGTGTCGGGAATCAAACCCTGGTCCCGGGCCGACCTCTGCTTCTGGGTCTGCCGCCTCTAACCAGTGAGCCACACTTCTCCACAGATCATGAAACAGTGCCAGTGCCACCTTGCCTAAACAGAACCTTTGCGTGCGCGTAAGCAGCAACCATTTTAGATATCGCAGCCATTTAATTCCCTGCTAGTCACCTATGATTCACCCTGACATCGCAATCATCCCCAGCATCCTGGCCAAGACTGAACACACGTACTAGGGTCGTAAAACCTTGTCAGCCTGACAATGCCCCGGAGGCACTTCCCGCGCCAAACCCACTTGACCCTTCATCCTTCATGCACAGGCAAGCCCCCTTTTATAACCTCCTTCCTTGCACCTGGCCACTCAGTCCGGTCCCAGGCACTAACCGACCCCTGCAGACATAGTTTATTGCCCCCACACGGCAGGACTTGCAGCACTAACAAAGAAGTCTGATCTAATCCCTAGCGTGACCCCTTTGATCTGACCGATCCCACATGTTTTAGGTCCTGTCGGAATGTCCAGCTGCGAGGTATCGATCATCTGTGAGATCCTGGTGGGGGGACATTTGCGACTTTATTTGTGTGGGAAGTAGCTTAAGGTGGGGATTCCAAGGATGTTTCACTTTGCAATAAACGGATGCCAGGAATGTTTGAACATGCAATAAACCAACAAGAGAAATGTATAAAAGGCCATGCCACAGAGATGTAGGCAGAACACCTCCTGACGATAGCCCCGGTGTCTGAGGCGACGTGTTCTCCTCCTGGAGTAATAAACCTGTTCTTCATTTTCCACTCGCCAGCGCCTGCCTCTTTATTTTGAAAACTAATATTAAGGTAAATTAGAGGTGGTTTGCACCAAGCGGCATCGAAAGTCTTGGGAGTCACACCTGCTTTTTACACTTGGGCCTCTCAGTGGCCACCCATCCCCCGTCTCCCGGTTGACTGTCACTCCTTTCATGGCCTTGAAGGGGATTTCAGCTGCACCAGCCATATCCCAATCACAAGACCGCACAAGTTCAGCAACCTCTGCACAGCTGTGGGTGCAGCTCCTTTTGACCACCTGGGTCAGGCGGCCAGAGGTCGGGTCAGTCCACTCCTCCCCCTGCAGCCTCCAAACTTTCCTCGTCTGACAATTCAAGATCATGGGCAGCCACTTGGTGGCAGGATCAGACATCACCTCCACTACTGGCAAAACATCACGACGGACAGGTGGGTTCTTAAGATAGTCCAAAGGAGCTGCTCCCTCCCCCTTTGAGACTACCTCTGCATCCATGCCTCCAATTTATTGGCGGCTGATGGAGGACCACCCGAACTAGCTTTGAGAGGAAGTCAGGACTCTCTTGGACAAGGACACCATAGAAAGGGATCCAGCACCAGAAGTACATGGTAGTTGCTATTCCTGCTACTTTCTGGTGTCGAAACAGGACAAGGGTCTTTATCCTATCCTAAATCTACGAGCCCGCAACTACTTCCTCAAAAAGGAAAAGTTCAAGATGGCCACTCTTGCTCAGGTTTTGTCTGCCCTAGACCCCAGTGACTGGATGGTAGCGTTGGACTTCAAGGACGCCTATTTTCACATCCCTGTCCCGCCTGATCATCAGCGTTACCTGGTGTTCAGGGTAGGCCACAAGCCCTGGGCTCTGCTCTGGGCATTCTTAAAGGGTACCTTTCGGCCCTGTTTGCCTTCTTGAGACCGCCAGACCAACTCTCTTTATTTAAATCCCCTATTGTAAATTGATTTCTTAAGGGGCTTGTACATAGGTTCTCACATGCCCCTTCATCATGCCTCAGTGGAACCTTAATTTGGGTTTCACATTCCTGATATGTGCTCTGTTTGAACCTCTGCACAACTTCCCGCTTCGTCTGCTTACCATCAAATCAGTCTTTTTAGTGACAATAATTTCCATCAGGAGAGTGAGTGCATCGCAGGCTCTGTCAGCCAAGCCTCCTTACTTGACCATTTTCCCTTTTAAGTTGGTGTTTTGCATTAGTGCCTCTTTCTTAACAAAAGTGATAACACCATTCCACGAAGGGCAATCAGTTACCATGCCCACTTTCTATGCTCCTCCGCAACCCTCTAAAGAGGAGGAACGACTCCACCGTCGGGACCCAAAATTAGTGTTGTTGTTCTACTGTGACCGCTCTAAAGAGTTCCGGGTAGATGACCAACTCTTCGTAGGGTACGTTGGATTAGAGAAAGGTTGTGCGGTGTAAAAGAGGACTATCTTGCGATGGGTCGTCCTCTACATCAACATTTGCTGTGCTCTGGTTAGAAGGCAGCCTCATAAACGCTTGAGGGCTCAATCCACCAGAGCTAAGGCTGTTACCACGGCATTGCAACATTTGCCAGGCAGCAACATGGCATCATTGCCCACGTTTACCGAACACTACTGCCTGGACAGTCAAGTAAGATAGGATGGACTTTTTGGCTGCTCTGTCCTCAAGGACTTCCTGCTCTAACCTTGTCCACAGTTCCTTCTCCTGAGATGGTATTGCCTGGGTATCTATTCAAAAGTAAGGAATCTGCGGCTAGAGGTCTCTATTAGATGGACAAGTTACTGACCTTAGGTAACGCCTTATTTGGTAGAAACATGATCCTGTTGCAGATTCCTTACTGACCCACCCATCCTCCCCACACTGCAGACAGGTTCTTAAGGTGAGGGCTGATCCTTTTCAGGGTCCTTGTTGTTCTAAACATACCACTGTCAGCGCACTTCATGGCTCCAAACTCCTGTTGTGCAAAGTAACTGACATCAGCGATCCGAGGTGGCGCCTATATAGGTGGTGTGGACGTCACTTCCAACCACACCAACAACATCACATAGAGCCGACCAAGGCCTCCTACCGACCCACAAGGGTATTGCTTGAGGTAACGTCTTCTGGATCCATCCTGACGCCTACGAAATTCAAAGGTATGAAATCTGCAGCTAGATCATGACTCTACCAGATAAGGTGGGACCAAAGGTAAGTAACTTGTCCAACAGAGTTGTTGTTGAAGCTGTGCAGGTGGCTTTAGCCAATGTTAAGGAGTTTGTTGTGGAAAACATATGGACTTATCATTTTTTTCCCAACTTATGCACAGGATTCTCACCATTTTCCATGCTTAAGGTACAGGTACCAAGGACTTCACTCATTCCTTTTTGTATTAAGCAAGATTTACCCATTTTTGATCTCATTTTGGTTTAGCTGGTTAGGTTTCTGTCAGAAGGAAGTCTAAAGCTGGGATGAGCGATAAAGTTAGTTTGAATCATACTAAGGTCAGGTTGGAGGTGGGAGTTTCCATCAAAATTAAACTTCTGTTTCACGTCAAAAAGGGTGAGTCCAAATTTTCCAAAACTTTTAAAATTATTAGAGTTAGAGAGTCTTTGCTCAAACTTAACCATGGCTCTTGGTGGAGTATGTACAGGCTTGCCAAGCTGGAGGGGTGCCTGCTGAATAGAGATGGTTATACCAATGTTGATATAGAAGAAGGTGAGAGATGTTTTGACGCTGATAATGCTGATTTTGGTTCACAATTCTCTTCTTTTACAGATTCTAATGTCAAATTATCACTTGAAACTTTATATCCTGTTGCATGTGAGTAATCTCACTCATTGTGTGATGAAGGGGATTTGTTGGATGTAAATGATAGTAATGGAAAGGAGGAAGGTAGGGGCATATTAACAAGGACTTTATCTCCGCTTTCTTGGCTTTAAACAACAGGGTGCTAACATGCAAAATCGCATGTTAGCACCCTTTTTCACCACGCTTCCCCTTGCATCACTAATGAGATGCAAAGTGGGCGTTCCAGACCGAAATAATAGGAAAAATGTCGCTAAGCAACATTTCTCCTATTATCAATCTTCACGCTAACCCTGTTAGAGACAAAAGAAGAAGCGCTAACCACGGTTAACTCTGCTTTTTTACGTCTGCTAATTTTCAGACTTAGCCATGTAATTCAATGGGAGGTGGATTACATGGCTAGTTCCACCATGGGCTATCGACAAGGTTATCCCTATCCTTGTAGTTTTATCATTGCATTACCAGCGATCACCTCCCAAAATGCCGATATTTCTGGATTTTTTATCGCCTAGGCGGTTAGCGTTGTTAATAATGTGATAACCAGGCGTTATTATCTAGCGATAGCGGGCGTTAACCCTTAGCGTTAATTTTTCCTGTTCCTTGTCAATATGCCCCATAATGTTTCCAATGAAGTGGAGGGGGAGATTACCATCTCATCCCGCCAAAGTAGTGATTCACTATCTATTAAGGAAGCAAATAATATGGACTTCTGTCTCAAGAGAGACATTACAACAACCAAAAGATTAAGGGCCTTATTTACAAGGAATTAACGCAGAGTGGTACCTCAAGCCATTTGGCTATGCCAAGCTGCATTTATTCGGAAGCAAAGGTATGCATCATATCTACAACAATATGACAGATTCCTTTGCTCTCCCCTGCCCTGGGGCTCAATTAGCTGCCATGTGTGGATGCAGGCACCCTTGCACCATGGTGCAAGGGTGCCTGTGTCACAGGGACAAATGTTTTTGTGGAGAAAGGGACACCCTCCATTTCCTCTCCCTATGTGTGCTGCAGAATGCAGCATGCATAGAAAGAGGGAAAAAAAAGAGGAAAAATTTAAACACTTCTCCTCGTTGTGCCTTCCTGCACCTCCCTTGGGGAGGCATAGCATTTGGACGCATTTCCAGGTTCACGATTTCTCGAAAATCTGGAAATGTGGCAGAAGGCATGGGTGTTGCGTGGGAACACCCACAGCAACACCCATGGCACGCCCCTTTCATGCAAAATGTTGTGTGTAAAAAGGCCATATTCAGAAGGACGCAAAAAGCCATGCAGGGTGGCTTAATATGTCCTTGTAAATATGGGGCAGCAGGTTGCGTCGCCGGTTCATCACAAAAAGTGACGCAACGGCTGTGCAAGCGAATTGTAAATAAGCCCCTAAATGATTTTATTTGAGGTTAATGTTGTTTTAAATGTAGAATGCTTTGAAAATTATTATTATTATTTTGGTTTATTTTCTGATCCTTCTGTATTTTGCTTAATAGTTTACCTCCTACTTTAGGCGTCGAAGGAGAAGCGTCCAATCAGCGCAAAGTCCTAGATGCATGGGTTCTGCTGGGTCAGCAGAGAAAAGTCACTTCCAAGGGCAGAGGACTGGGTTGGCACCACTTGGCAAGGCAGGACTCACAGATGGCAGAATCCAGGTGCTGTTGCAGGGCTGTAGGAAGTCTTTGAGGACCCTGAAACTTCAGAACAGGGGCAAGCCAGGAAACCCTTGGATTTACTCAGGGTTAAAGTGAGATTATTCCAGTCCTTTACTCAGCAGGGCGGAGGGTGGGTAGCAAGCAGCAAGCAACAGGCAGCACATCGGAGCAGAAAATAAGTTCTTCCAGAGCAGAAGTCCAGCAGAGTAGCAGTCCTTGTAGCAGCACAGCAGTCCTTCTTCCTGACAGGGTTCTTCACAGGACCAGTAGGGTTCTGTCTTGGTAGGGTCAGAGACCTAGGGCCTCATTAATTAGTTTTTGCTGTATGCAAAAGAAAAGGGCAGGAATGCGCTGTATCTATCAGATATGATGCATTCCTGTCCTTTTTCCCTGCGGTAGCTCACAGTGGGCTGCCATGCGCCAACGCAGGCACCTTTGCACCATGGTGCAAGGGGGCCTGCATTGCTGGGATGATTATTTTTGTACACGAAGGAAAACCTTCCTGTACAAAAACAATCACAAGAGGCTTTTTCCTCTTTCTAAGTGTGCTGCAGAATGCAGCACACATAAAAAAAGGAAAAATCAAGGCGAAATAAAGATATTTATCCTCGTTGTAGCTCCCTAACTATGCCTCCCCTGGGGAGGCGTACATTTTTGGCACTGCCTTAGAATTACGATTTCTCGTAAATCTGGAGCAGTGTCAAAAAGCCATGGATGCTGCTGGGAACGCCCCAGCAATACCCATTTCACGCCCCTTTAACACAAAAAACTACATTAAACAGAACAATATTTACAAGGCAACATTAAGCAAAGTGGCTTAGTGCTGCCTGGGAAATATGGAGCAGACTCCTGCGCCACCGGAGCGTCACAAAAAGCGATGTACCGGTGGTGCAAGGGGCTAATAAAAAAAGCCCCCTAATACGTATACCGAGTTGTGCCATTGTAGTGGGGATGACTTCAAAGAAGGGTCTTTGAAGTGCACAGACATCCTTTCTGCCCACCCCTGGCTCCAGACTATCAGTAGGGGGTATTCAGCCCTTTGGGTAGAAAGAGGACACTGCCTATTCAGGTGTATCAGCTCCCCCACCCTTCCTGTCCAGGAAAAACCATCAGAATGCAGATGAGAATTCAAACACACCTAACCATCCTGTGTTTGTGGCTGTTTAGAGGGAATGCACAAAGTGTAGTTGTCACCCACTCCCAGATGTATTGGAGACAGGCCGCAGGCAAGTAGCAGTAAGAGCAGAGAAATGTCCACTTACTAAAAGTGCCATTTCTAAAACATTAATTTTAAATCCAACTTATCAGTATAGTTGATTTATCATTACCATTCCAAAGATATGAAACATGATTCTACCACTCCTTTCTAATCAGGAATTATACCCAATGTTAACCTATGCGCGGAGTATGCCTCACAGTAGCGAAAAATCAAATTTGGGTATTTGTCGCTATCAGGATATGCAAAACGTAACAGTACATGTTCTACCTTTTACTTACAAAGCACACTCCCCTATGGGCTATCTAGGGCCCACCTTAGGGGTGACTTATGTATAATAAAAGGGGTGTTTTGGCTTGGCAAATGGTTTTAAATGCCATGTCGAAGTGGCAGTACTGCACACACAGCCCTTGCAGCGGCAGGTCTAAAACATGTTTGAAAGGCAGCTTGTGTGGGTGCTGCAATCAGTGCTGCAGGCTCGCTACTTGCATTTAATTTACAGGCCCTGGGTATATGGTATACCTCTCAACAAAGGATTTATAAGTAAATGAAATATGACAACTGTGTATATACCAATGCTACCATGTTTAAGGGCGAAGCACATGCCACTTTAGCACTGGTCAGCAGTGGAAAAGTGCTCCGAATCCTAAGGCCAACAAAAAGAATCAGCAATAAGAAGAGGTAAGCAAGCAACATTTTTAGGGAAAAACCACCCTAAGGATGACAGGTCTAACATACCCCCTCCCACTGTTCCTTCAAGGCAGAACTGCAACCTTTTGGGCTATTATGAGACAGCTGGTCCTTTCACCCCACACACATCACCTATGGCCTGATGCAGCATTCAAACACTCATCCTTCGGCTTCTAAAGCAGCACCTGCAGCAACCTAAGAATGATGAAACTGCGGAATACATCCTTGAGTCACTTGGCATGGTTCACAGAGGAGGGTCAAACACTTGTGTACAAAGGTTTTTGTTTTATTTCAGGACAAGTATTTTCAGTGAGACCCTGCAACAGTGGACAAGTTCTCGATTCTCTAGTCAGGGTGTAGGGAAGGGGATGTGAGCACTGACAGTGTGACTTCATTACATCCTCCACGCAGGATGACGGCAGACCTTACAGTACAACCTTACCCTACTGGCCCGGACTTTATCACAAGCCTCTCATCAGCCTCCAGGTGAGGGAAGGTGAGTCCTTATAATGAGATGCCAGCCCTGGTCTCAAGCCTCTCGTCAGTCTCCAGGTGAAATGAAGGTGAGTCCTTATAATGAGATCCTAGCCCTGTTCTCCAGCTTCCTGTCAGCCTCCAGGTGAGGGAAGGTGAGTCCTTATGATGAGATCCCAGCCCTGTTCTCAAGCCTTCCATCAGTTAGGCGAGGGAAGGTGAGTCCTTATAATGGTATCCCAGCTCTGTCGTCAAGCCTCCCCTCAGCCTCCAGGTGAGTACTTATAATGAGATCCCAGCCCTGTTTTCAAGCCTCCCGTCAGCCTCCAGGTAAGGGCAGGTGAGTCCTTATAATAAGATCGCAACCCTGTTCTCAAGACTCCTTTCATCCTACAGGTGAGGTAAGGTGAGTCCTTATTATGAGATCCCAGCACTGGTCTCAAGCTGTCGTCAGCCTCTAGGTGAGGGAAGGTGAGTCCTTATAATGAGATCCCAGCCCTGTTCTCAAGATTCTCGTCACTCTCCAGGGAAGGGGAGTCCTTATAATGAGATCCCAACCCTCTTCTAAAGCCTCTCGTCAGTCAGGTGAGGGAAGGTGAGTCCTTATAATGAGATCCCAGCCCTGTTCTCAAGCTTCTCGTCACTCTCCAGGTGAGGGAAGGTGAGTCCTTATAATGAGATCCCAGCCCTGTTCTCTAGCTCCCGTCAGTCTCCAGGTGAGGGAAGGTTAGTCCTTATAATGAGATCCCAGCCCTGTTCTCTAGCTCCCGTCAGTCTCCAGGTGAGGAAAGGTGAGTCCTTATAATGAGATCCTAGCCCTGTTCTCTAGCTCCCGTCAGTCTCCAGGTGAGGGAAGGTGAGTCCTTATAATGAGATCCTAGCCCTGTTCTCTAGCTCCCGTCAGTTTCCAGGTGAGGGAAGGTGAGGCCTTATAATGAGATCCCAGCCCTGTTCTCAAGCTTCTCGTCACTCTCCAGGGATGGAGAGTCGTTATAATGAGATCCCAGCCCTCTTCTAAAGCCTCTCGTCAGTCAGGTGAGGGAAGGTGAGTCCTTATAATGAGATCCCAGCCCTGTTCTCAAGCTTCTCGTCACTCTCCAGGGAAGGAGAGTCGTTATAATGAGATCCCAGCCCTCTTCTAAAGCCTCTCGTCAGTCAGGTGAGGGAAGGTGAGTCCTATAATGAGATCCTAGCCCTGTTCTCTAGCTCCCGTCAGTCTCCAGGTGAGGGAAGGTGAGTCCTTATTATGAGATCCCAGCACTGGTCTCAAGCCTCCCGTCAGCCTCCAGGTGAGGGAAGGTGAGTCCTTATAATGAGATGCCATCCCTGTTCTCAAGCTGTCGTCAGCCTCTAGGTGAGGGAAGGTGAGTCCTTATAATGAGATCCCAGCCCTGTTCTCAAGCTTCTCGTCACTCTCCAGGGAAGGGGAGTCCTTATAATGAGATCCCAGCCCTCTTCTAAAGCCTCTCGTCAGTCAAGTGAGGGAAGGTGAGTCCTTATAATGAGATCCCAGCCCTGTTCTAAAGCTTCTCGTCACTCTCCAGGTGAGGGAAGGTGAGTCCTTATAATGAGATCCTAACCCTGCTCTCTAGCTCCGGTCAGTCTCCAGGTGAGGGAAGGTTAGTCCTTATAATGAGATCCCAGCCCTGTTCTCTAGCTCCCGTCAGTCTCCAGGTGAGGGAAGGTGAGTCCTTATAATGAGATCCTAGCCCTGTTCTCTAGCTCCCGTCAGTCTCCAGCTGAGGGAAGGTGAGTCTTTATAATGAGATCCTAGCCCTGTTCTCTAGCTCCCGTCAGTCTCCAGGTGAGGGAAGGTGAGTCCTTATAATGAGATCCTAGCCCTGTTCTCTAGCTCCCGTCAGTCTCCAGCCGAGGGAAGGTGAGTCTTTATAATGAGATCCTAGCCCTGTTCTCTAGCTCCTGTCAGTCTCCAGGTGAGGGAAGGTGAGTCCTTATAATGAGATCCTAGCCCTGTTCTCTAGCTCCCGTCAGTCTCCCGCTGAGGGAAGGTGAGTCCTTATAATGAGATCCTAGCCCTGTTCTCTAGCTCCCGTCAGTCTCCAGCTGAGGGAAGGTGAGTCTTTATAATGAGATCCTAGCCCTGTTCTCTAGCTCCTGTCAGTTTCCAGGTGAGGGAAGGTGAGTCCTTATAATGAGATCCCAGCCCTGTTCTTAAACCTCTCATCAGCCTTCGGGTGATGTAAGGGGAGTCCTGTAAGGCTCCTCGCATTAAAGGGCCAATTTGTGGATTCCTCCCAGGGACGCCACTAGGACCCCTGCGTAATTTACATATCCTTTTCTTTCCAGAATGCATCTGTGCAGGATAATCATCCATATTCATTGCTATTATCACACGGGACATCTTCCCAGTTAGAATCTCCCCGGTACCATCGCCGGCATGCGAGGCGCTGCACTTTGCCATTAAATTGAATGCGTCACACAATTTTAAGGGAGTGCTTATCTACAGGCCACCAGGACCTCGCTCAGAATTTCTCTCCACCTTTACCTCCTGGTTGGAACCCCTAGCCATTGAGGATTCCTTTATGGCATTAGGAGACATAAACTTCCATCTGGACAGGACAGATGAGGCGGATACACAAACGCTATTAGCAGAATGTAACACACTGGGCTTAAACCAGTACATAAAAGCTCCAACACATGACGCAGGACACACCCTGGACGCTATCTTTTCTAACATCAGTGAGCTGGAGGTATCTAAAATTCTGCCGCTCACATGGACAGATCACCATGCTATTTTGTGTCACCTACCGTTTAAACGACCCAAACCGGATAAACAGGCCCATTATCAAAATAAATTCAGAGTATGGAAGGACATCGACGACGAAACCTTCAAGATTTCCTTATCCAAGACTTGTCCGAATATTCAGTCTGACCCCACTGAAGCAGTGGGGCAGTATCTCAACTGGGTAGGCAATGCGGTAGACATGCACGCTCCACTAAAAACCATATCAAAAAACAGAAAGGTGCCTTCAGCACCGTGGTACTCAAAAACCCTCAGAAAGCAAAAACAGATCTGTAGAAACAAGGAAAGAACCTGGCGCAAGACATACGACAACTTAAGCAAAGCCCAGTATAAAGATGAACTCACCATCTATAAAAAAATGATTCAGGAGGTAAAAAAGGACTACTTCGAGCAGCAAATTAATAAATCAAAAAATTCGAGTCGACAACTGTTTGAAGTAGTTAAGACTCTGGCAGGGAAGGTGGTAGATCTGAACCCTCCTCACACTCAGGAATTCTGCAATAATCTAGCAGGTTTCTTTTTTTCAAAAGTAAACGATATATATGCAGAATTCTCGGTTACTCCATCAAGCACCAGCATACATCCTAAATCATCAAAAAATAGCTTGGATTGTTCGTTTACTCGATTTAGGGATATGACGAATCAGGAAATAGGAGATCTCATGAGACTGGTAAAAACAGGCTCATCCTTAGATCCCTGCCCCCCTAAAATCCTCATTCCAGTAATTGATGTGGTGAGCAAAGTCATTACTCCCATCTGTAACGCCATGTTCCAATCTGGGATTTTCCCAGATAAGTTAAAAAACACTCTGCTGAAACCCCTATTGAAAAAAACTGGTCTTGATAAAACAACTCTCAAAAACTACAGACCCATTGCCAGCCTGCCCTACCTGGCTAAAATAGTGGAAAGAGCAATGAATATTCAACTAGCTGAATATATCGAACAAAATGACCTCCTGGATGAGTCGCAGTTTGGGTTCCGGAAACTTCATGGAACGGAGACTGCCCTCATTAAGGCCGCCGATGATATCAGAACCATTAGGGACCAAGGAGGAACAGCTATACTGGTCCTGCTGGATCTCTCGGCGGCCTTCGACACGGTCAATCATGCTGTCCTGATTGACCGTGTCGAGGATATGGGCATTTGCTCAAAGGCCAAGGAGCTTCTGGCTTCATTCCTGTCCAATAGAACGCAGGCAGTGACATTGGGCGCATTTCAATCCCCTGAGCTCGCCCTCCCATGTGGCGTCCCGCAAGGCTCATCCCTAAGTCCGACACTCTTCAACATCTATGTGTCGGACTTAGCAAGGGTGATTAAGAACTACCGGATGAGCCTTACCTCTTACGCCGACGACACCCAGCTGGTGATCGCAATTAAGAACAATGGTGAGGAGGTTGCCGCCAGATTCCAAGAAGGCATGCTTGCCATCAAGGAATGGATGTCTGAGAACTGCTTGCGCCTCAACTCGGAGAAAACCGAGGTAATGATCTTTGGAAATCTATCGCCGCAGTGGTCCACTCTTTGGTGGCCGACACCTCTCGGAGCCCCCCCAGAACCAGTGAAAAAGGTCAGGAATTTAGGAATTATATTTGACGACAATCTTAATTTTTCCAACCATGCCAACCAGGTTGCGTCGTCTGCTTTCTACAAGCTTAAGATCATTAGAAAAATCCTGCCCTATCTCCCTGAGAGTGCTAGGAAAACAGTGGTGAGCTCCTTAGTACTCTCATCACTTGATTACTGTAACGGACTGTTTGTAAATTCCCAGGCACGGGTGGTGGCCAAACTGCAGCTCATACAAAACGCTGCCGCAAGGCTACTAGCTGGCATTCCTAAGTTTCAGTCCACCAAGCAAGCGATAAGAAACTTCCACTGGTTAACAGTGAGAAATCGCATTAGATTCAAGACCTTGTGTCTCACCTATAAAGCCCTCAAGGGTCTTGGACCAGCATTTCTCAAACAGAAACTCTGTTACTATCTACCAAAAAGATCCTTACGCTCCGAACAGAGACACCTACTGGTAGTACCACGCACCAGGACGGTGACATGGGGCGATAGAAGCTTTACCAACGCTGCTGCCAAACTCTGGAACATGCTTCCAAAGGAAATAAAACTGTCACCCTCGTTACTTCAATTTAGAAAATTGGTAAAAACCTGGTTATTCGACCAATAATCTGTTCAGTACAATACGTTTTAAGGTAGATACATCTTCAATTTGGGATTTTCAGCAAAGTTATAGCGCCAAGACACCCACGGGTATACGCTGCGCTTTATAAATTTTTAAAATAAATTTAAAATAAATAAATTTATTTACGCTGAAGCTCAGAAATAAAATATTTAAAAAAACAATACAACAATAAACTTTGGCTGTACTGATCTTTATTCAAAGATGCAAATCGCCAAGGTAACAACAACCGAATTATTGTCAACCTCCTCGGATATTATTCAAAAACATATTTTATTTTTCATTTTTCAAAAATCCTTTTGTATTTTACATAGTATCATGAATCAACGATTTTTGACGTTATACCACAAGACCAACAAAACGATTTACCACAAATTTAATAACTCCAAATAAGTACTTAAAAAATTAACAACATTCAAAGACGACTTACTCACATACGCAACATAAAACAAAGAACATATACACTGAATGGTCTTTTTCACAATTTTTTTACATTGATTAATCAAACTTGAGAAACCAAGAACAACAGTGTGAATGCTTTAACGGAAACATTTCTGCACTATGCCAATTTATGGACATGCATTTCATAATTCTCTTAACCATGCAGAAAAGACATCTTATCAATGATCCCACTTGTTTTATAATCACAAAGAAGGGGGTTGTTTGATAATCACAACAAAAGAAGGTCGACGCGTTTTGAACCCCGTAAGTTGTAAGCTGGGGCTTCTCTTCAGGACCAAACACTATTTAGCGAAATGAGCCGATTTCGCATCTAGACTGAATCAATAGCTGACTAAAAAAAGTATTAGTCTTGTATAATGTCAAAAATCGTTGATTCATGATACTATGTAAAATACAAAAGGATTTTTGAAAAATGAAAAATAAAAATATATTTTTGAATAATATTTGAGGAGGTTGACGATAATTTGGTTGTTGTTAACTTGCTGATTTGCATCTTTGAATAAGGATCAGTACCGGCAAGGTTCATTGTTGTATTTTGATTAATGGCTCAGCCTTGCTAATTAGAGCCAGACCCTGTTTTGTTAGAAGCTCAGAAATAGGCAGTTAAAGCACAGTGCTGCTCACAAGAAGATTTCAACCACAAAACCTGTGAAATCTAAAGTAGGATCCTACAATTCATAACTACTTTAATGTGTTTGAGTTTAATATATTTGGAAATGATAAATGTTCTTTCATTTTGTTTTCACTGGTATCTCATCATCTCAATACCAGTTTTTCATCCCTTTAACTGTGTGTGATGTTATGCATTCTCTATTTACTGGATATTACATCATAACTTTCCTATAACTGCTGGTGATGTCATGCATTGACCATTCCCTCTTTATAGCATCCCAAATGTATCTTGCCTGCTTCTCATACAAAGTGGTAATGATCAGTTATCTGTCTGACATAACCCCATCCCTTTGACTGACTGTGATGGCATACAGTGATTATTCCATATCTATGACATCACACCTCACTTGCATACTGTGATGTCATATATTCACTAATCCGTGTCTATGACATCACACCATCTCACTGACAGACTGTGATGTCATACATTGATTATTGCTTTTTATGATAACACGCCATCTCATTGTTTTATTGTGATGTTCTACATTGACTATTCCCGGCCTATGAGATCACACGATCCCATTGATTAATCCCTGTCAATGACATCACGCCACCCCATTGAGTGGCTGTGATATCATATATTGATTATTCCCTATATATCACCACACCTTCTCATTGACTAGCAGTGATGTCTTCCATTGACTATTCCCTGGCTTTGGCATCTTACTTGGCTGGTTGTGATGTCATATACTAATTAATCTCTTTGTATGACATCATGTCATCCATTGAGTGACTATTATGTCATAAAGTGATGAATTCCAGTCTGTGACATCACACCATCCCATTGAGTGACTATGAAGTCACAGGAAATTAATATTCAACACCACAAACGGTCCATGGAATGTCAATAAAGACATCAAACTTTTTAGTGGCACCTCCTAGACCAGTCTTTTCTTATTACATAATTTGATATATGATTTTAGGGAGAGGAAACAGATCCTAAGACGAATCAAAAAAGGAATTAGGTGAGGAGGAAAAAAGCATGCTGCCTGTCGCAGAACCTTCTTGCTTACTTCAATGCAGTTGTGACTCAGTACCTTGCTCTGCACCATTACTGGTCAGGAGAAGAGTCTCCGAGTTTAAGATCCTCCATGTTGTTGTGAACCTCTTCCCTCATGACCAACATCAAACCCACACCAATCTGCAAACCCTTCCAAAGTATGCTAAATGTTCACCCTCAAATGAGATGCCGCTACCACTGACTCATGTAAGCCCTAGTACTCAATCGTACCCCCTGGTAGTCAATCCAAGACCCATCAGTTGTTATTGGCATAGTCCAGGTCCTCGAACTGTGTTTTGTACCGGTCTGTTTGTACCGAGGCATAGAGGGGGTGTTGAGCCTCCACGGCCCGCGGGCAGCTCTCTTCTGTTTCCCAGGGTCCTGCCCAGGGGCAGTGGGCTGCGGCGCCCCATTCAGCAGAGTCACCACGTCTGCGTACTGGATGCCGGAGTCAGTCATCTGCTGGACCGCTGCTGGTTTCATCACCTTCAGATTGGCGTAGCACATCTTCTGCAATGAGAGAGTTTTGAGGACCATGAAGGCTTCTCAATGCTCCACAGAAGAGACACAACCACATTCATTCAACACAAATTTACTACATGATAAATTCATATCAGGGGACACAAAAGAGAATGGTGCTCCTCTTAAGAGTACACAATACATACCATTCCCTCTCCTTCAGTCATATCCTTGTTCTATTATCACCTGCCACCTCCTCATCAAGGTGTGGGCAGCATTATTTTATCAATTACCTTGCCATAGCGTCCTCTATTTACTACTCACACAGGTCTTGCCTTTTTAAGATTACTTTTCATTGAATAGCTAATATTTAAATATTTCTGACTTATCCAAACCCTATAACTAAATATAATTAACACTGCCCCTCGTTTAATGTTATTACATGTTTTTACTTATTTAAATGCTTTTAAATTTTATTTTTAATACCTGAATCTAATGCTAAAGCTATGTTGTATCTCTAGAAATCTCTTCCACAAAGCAATTTGCACCCCCATCTTGATTTTAAGTTATTAAATTCATGTAAAAATTATTTTACATGTTTAAATTAATTTAATTTAATTGGGGGACCCATATTTTGACCCTAATGCTAATCATAACCTTAACCGATGTTTAATGACTTAGGGCCATATTTAGAGTTTGGTGAACTGTTTCCTCCATCACAAAAGTGGTGCTTAAGTGGACACCTTTCTGCACAAAAACAATCCTTAGAGTAATTTCCCTCTTTCAATGGGTGCTCCGTTACTCTAGATTCATCAAGCCAGGCAGGGCCACGCAAGGTGGCCTTGGGTGACTTGATATATCTGATTTAGTAGTTGTGTCACTCTTGCGCCCCCTTGCGTGGCGGCGCAACTCAATGATCAATCTGCCTCATGTGTTTTGGTCGCGTTCAACAACTTTTTTATTTTTAAACAAACTCCCAAAGTGGGAGCTTCTTTTTGAAAAACAAAAAAAGGACCTAATGTCATGGTTATTGTTGTATTTAACTGTCCATGGTGGTCCAGGACAGGGTACTCACGTGACAGTCGCCCCATCCAAAATAGGTCTCTATGACCTGGACAGGGCACCAGGTCAAATGCTTCAACCAGCAGAGCCAGCAAGGGTCACTGGTGGAAACCCTGTGAACTTAACCAGCTTGGTGCATTTATGGCCATTTACCTACTGAGGCATCTCTCTGGAGTATATCTATTTAGGCTCCTTTGTAAGGGCACAGGGTCCATGCCCTGAAGGGCCTTAAAGACGATACACAACACTTGGACTCTATAAAGTCTATTTATAAGATATTCCGGTGCCCCAAGTAACAGCGAGTTACAATAATTGACTTGCTTTAGGGAATGTATTGTTGTATTTTAAATCCAACACCTTCCTTACTGTTGCACAGACTGGAGTTGGAATAGTAAAATATACTATTCCAAAGTCCAGCACTTCCTTAAGGCAAGTCGTTGTAACAACTTGCGTTGTAATGGAACATGTGGTAACTACACGTTTGTTGTATTGCCAGCATTGTAAAGGCATGCGTTGTAAAAGCATGCATGAATACATCATACAGCCAGGCTGCACACTAATTGAGATTTAGCTTGAGCTGGCAGCAGTGGGAAAACCTTCCTAAGACTACACAGAAGCACAAAGCAGGTCCCTAATACTTTAATGACATGGTTCTCCAGGGATAGTTTTTACATCAAAAGTGACCCCAAGGTTGCGGACCGTGTCAGGAAGAAGCAGCTATTGCTCAGTTGGAAGCGGCCAGACATTAGAGGAGAGTGTCATGGGGACATTGTTTGCAGAACAGCATAAGAATTCAGTTTTCCCCCATTAAAATTGAGGGAATTTGTATTCAACCAGTTAACAATGTCTATCACAAGGTTATCGAAGGAGTCAACGACATCTTGCAGGTTATTATTGATTGACAGCGTGACTGCGTGTGGTCAGCACTGTTAACTAGCCTGATATGGGCTTTGATAAGGGTGATGAGAGGCCTCGTATAAATATTAAAGAGGATAGAATGAGTGCCGAACCCTGTGGAACTCTATGTTGGATAGTTTTGAAAGCAGAACGATATGGGGGTAGGGCAACCAACCTGGCACCTAAATGAAAGATAGGAGCTTATCCACTTCAATACGGTCCCACCACCTCCAAAAGTGGCTAGTCTATTCAGGCGGGTTTAGTGGTTGACCTATCAAAGGTGGCCGACAGATCGAGCAGTATTGGCAGCTGTCCACCTTCAACTGGATTTCGTCCAGGGCAAGGAGTAGGGTCAACCAGTCCCATACCCTGGCCTAAAACCAAGCTGGGTATGCTCAGACGTGAGTCCCCTGCTCACTTTGCAACTGGATTCAAGCACGCCGGGCTGAAGACGGCTGCAATGCCAGAAACCGGTCCTCGGAAGCTTGTTTCCGGTCCAGGGAAGGGATGGCTTGGCAGTTCGGGCGGGACTGTTCCCCTGAGGCACAGGGTCAGACTGATTTGCATATAGCCATGTCTGAACTGGGGTGGCAGAATGGGGTAAAGAACGGTGATGGATTAAACCCAGATCAGTTGACTGGGGGTGAGTGCTTGTATTGTCAACGCTCCGTCCATCACCACCTTTGGTTTTGCTTTGTTCGCCATAAGTTGGCAGGGTATGCTCAGACGTGAGTCCCTTGCTCACTTTGCCACTTGATTCAAGCAAGCCGGGCTGAAGACGGCTGCAATGCCAGAAACCGGTCCTCGGAAGCTTTTTTCCGGTCCAGGGAAGGCATGGCTTGGCAGTTCGGGCTGGACTGTTCCCATGAGGCACAGGGTCAGACTGATTTGCATATAGCCATGTCTGAACTGGGGTGGCAGATTGGGCTAAAGAACGGTGATGGATTAAACCCAGATCAGTTGACTAGGGGCGAGTGCTTGTATTGTCAACGCTACGTCCATCACCACCTTTGGTTTTACTCACCCGTAAGGGCCTCAAGGCGCTGGTCGTGCTGGGTGCAGGATCATTCTAAGAGCCAGGTCTGGAAGACCTTCTTGAATTGGTTCAGTGATGCAGATTGCCTGAGGTGGAGGGGCAGGGTGTTCCAGGTCTTGGCGGTGAGGTAGGAGAACAAACTTCCTCCGGTTCTGGTCCTGTGGATCCTGGGATGGAGACTAGGGCGAGTTGGGTGGAGCAGACTTGTCTGGCAGGAGGGTGGAATCCGAGGCAGTGGTTCAGGTATGCTGGTCCTTCGTCTGTAGAGCTTGGTAGGCATGAGTGAGAAACGTGTTTCTCTTGTTGACTGGGAGCCAGTGGAGTTGTCAAAGGTGTTGACTGATGTGGCTGCGGCGGGGATGTCGAGGACCAGTCTGGCTGCGGTGTTTTGAATGTTCTGTAGTTTCTTGAGTTGTTTCTGGGTGACGCCGACGTAGAGTACCTTGCCGTAGTCAAGTCTGCTGGTGGTGAGTGCATGGGTGATCGTCTTTCTGGATTCTGTGGTGATCCATCTAAATGTCTTTAAAAGCATGCACTGCGTGTGGAATCAGGCTGAGGAAACTGCGTTGATGTGGCAGTTCATTGTGAGCAATGAGTCCAGAATGATGCTGAGGTTGCGTGCCTGGCCCGTCTGGGTGGCGGGGAATCCCAGAGCATCTGGCCGCCAGGAGTCATCCCAGCCTGAAGGAGTTGGTCTCAGGATGAGTACTTCGTCTTGTCCAAGTTGAGCATGAGGTAGCTGTCTTTTATCCAGGTAGCAACAGCCTTCATTCCACTGTGGAAGTTGGTTCTGGCGGTTGTGGGTTCCTTGGTGAGAGAGGATCAGCTGGGTGTCGTCGGCGTAGGAGACGATGTGGAGTCCGTAGCTTCTGACACTGGCCATAAGAGGGCCATGTAGATGTTGAAGAAGGAGGGGCTCAGGAGGGAATCCTGGGACACTCCACAGCTGATCTCTCTGTGTTCTGAGTTAGAGAGTGGTAGTCTAACTCGCTGAGTCTGGCCGGTGAGGAAGGAGTGGATCCAGTCCAGTGCCTTGTCATTGATGTCGACGTCATGGAGTCTCGTGGGTAAGGTGCGTTGGGAGACAGTGTCAAAGGCGGCCAAGAAGTCTAGTAGGATGAGGGCTTTGGTCTCGCCCCGGTCGAGGAGGGAACGGATGGCGGCGAGGATTGTGGTCTCTGTGCTGTGGTTGCTTCGGAAGCCGGATTGGAAGGTGTCCAGAAGGTGATTAACTTTGATGAACTTGGAGAGTTGGCCAATGATAGCCTTCTTGATGACCTTGGCTGGGAAAGGAAGGAGGGAAATGGGTCTGAAGTTCTTGACGTCCTTCAGGTAAAAGGACGGCTTCTTCAGCAGGGAGTTGATCTTGACGTGTTTCCAGTCGTTGGGGAAGGTGACGGTTTCGATGGAGCAGTTGATGGTGTGGCAAAGCTGGGGGGCCATGGTGGTGTCTTCTCTGTGGAAGATGTGGTATGGGGAAGGATTCGTCAGGGCTCCTGAGTTGGTGCTCTTCATGGTCTTGAGTCTGTTGTGAGCAGGCTCCAGCAGAGCACGGTCTGTTGGGGTGCAGTGTGGTTGTTTTCTATGGTGCCGGGTCTAGGGTGTCCAAGCTGTTGTGGATCTTCCTGATCTTGTGGTGCAAGAAGGTGCTGAGTTTGTCGGCGAGGTCTTGGGAGGGAGGAACGTCTGTGGTCTCGCTGTTGGGCCTGGCAAACTCCTTAATGATGGCAAAGAGTTTTTTGCTGTTGTGTGTGTTGGCATTGATTCTGTCTAGAAGGTCCATTTTCTTTGTGTTTTTGAGGAGGAGGTGGTGTACGTTGACAGCAGATTTGAAGGCTGCATGAGTTTCTGGGGTTTTGTTGTTCCTCCATCTCTTCTCAAGTCGTCTACAGGTGCTCCTGGACTCGTGGACCTGGCTTTCTTGGAAGGTTGCTTGCATGGTCTTTTCTTGAGGGGTGCCAGGGTGATTGGCGCAGTTGGAGATCCATCGGTGGAGGCCATGTGATGTAGTGTTGGAACCCATTGGTGTAGGTGGAGTGGTTGTGCTGAGGGATTTGACGAGTAGTTCTTCGGTGGCCTTGATCCAGCTGGGATAGGGGGCGATGAGGGTGGTGATGTACATTGGATGTGACGAAGGCGAGATGAACGCAGTGGTGGTCGGTCCAGGAGAGTTTGGTGGTGTGGCTGTAGCTGATGTTCCTGCTGGCGAGGAGGATGGGGATGAGTGTGTGTCCAGCTGTGTGGGTTGGTGCAGTAACTAGCTGGTCGAGACCAATGTTGTTGAGGTTCTCCAGAAGGCAGGTGGTGTTCTTGTCCCTGGGGTTGTCCATGTGGTCATTGAGTTCTCTGAGTAAGATTTAGACAGTGGATGCAAGAGACTGGTGTGCAATGAGGTCTATGATGGTGTAGGTGAAGAGTGGTCAGGCCGGGGGGCCTGCAGATTAGGGTGCCACGACAGGAGGCATTGGGTTTGGTCCAGATCTGGAAGTGGAGGTGTTCCATGGTCATCTTTGGGTCATTAGAGTGCGTGGTCAGTCGGAGTGTGCTCTTGTGGATGATGGTGATGCCTCCTCCTGAGCGGTCGGGTCAGTATTTACGGGTGATTTTGTAACCGTCGGGGATGGCGATGTCCAGTCCAGAGCAGGGGTTAGTACAGGTTTCTGTGAAGAAAGCGATGTCAGGAGAGGTGGCATTGAATAGGTCCCAAATTTTGGTGGCATGTTTGTGGAGGGATCACATGTTGAGGAGGATGCAGTTGAGCCGGACAGGTGCGCTGTTGGTCGGCTGGACAACGAGAGGACCTGGCGTGTTGATGTGGGTGAAGGTGTGGTTGCAGTTCCGGCAGGCAAAGGGTCCATGGGCCTTCTTCACTAATGCAAGATGACAGGCAGTGTGGCGTCCAGGGTTGAGGGCGAGGAGGGTGCTGGCGTCATAGTGGTGCAATGTCTGAGAAGCAGGGTCCCTGGCGCTGGGTGCGGTCCAGGTGTGGACGGGCACAGACAGGGTTGCCTTTGGCAAGCCGTGTCTGCCATTAAGTAGTGCTGTGGGGGCTGGACAGCTGGGAGGTGGAAATGAACACTGGAGAGGTGTCTGGTAATGGGGGATCGCAGTGGCAGGGGTGACAAGGGAGAAAAAGCAGGAGGAAAAGGTAAAGGGAAGCAGAAATAAAAAGAGAGAGAGAAACACAGAAAGAGAGACAGAAAAAGCTGAAAGAGAGCCAGATGGGCCGTCAAGCAGCAGAGCGGTGATGCTCTACCACTGGACCATCATGGATGAGGCACAGGCAGGTGCCTGTGGTTGGAGGAGGGCCTCAAACTCTTGACCTTTGGGTCAGCAGCAGCAGATGGGGACAGCAGCAGCTACCAGACGGTGCTGCACTGTGGAAGGAGCAAGTCCACTAAAAGATAGTGTACCGCACTTTCACCGTGCCACCATTAAGTCTTGTTGCGGGTGGGCTGGACAGCTGGAAGGTGGGAAAACCCAGAGGCTGGAAAGGACACTGGAGGATGGCATGGCTGTGGGGGATCGCAGAGGCGAAGAGAGAGAAAAAATAGGAGTAAAAGGAAAAGGAAAGAAAACAAGCCAAAGGCAGATGCAAAAATAAAAAGAGAGAGAAACGCAGAAAGAGAGACAGAGAAAGCGGAAAGAAAGACAGAAGAGCAGTCAAGCAGCAGAGCGGTGACGCTTTACCAGTGGACCACCGGGGTTTTGGCACAGGTAGGAGCCTGCGGTTGGAGAAGGGCCTCGAATTCATGACTTCTGGGTCAGCAGCAGATGGGGCCAGCAGCAGTCACCAGACGGTGCTGCGCAGTGGAAATGCAAGTCCACTAAAGGATAGTGATCTTCTATGCTCTATTAGGAATGGCCATGATAGCAGCGGCATAGTAGTCGGCCTTTACTTTGCATACAACTGTTTTATATTCATTCAGAGAGTTCTTTAAACATTTTTTGTCCTTTTCTGAATAAGACCTTAGCCACTGCCTTCAAGTTTTTTACAGACTTGTTTTAACTCTTTAAAAGATGTGCCATATTATGGGGCAGAGGGTCGGCGAGGCGTTTTTAGATTAGTGAGGGGTATTTCTTTATCTAGTGTTGCTAAGAAATCCTACTCGAGGGCAGAGCAATTGTTCTCTGCTGTGTTCCTAGAGTTAAAGGTATTAGAAAGGCTGAAAACCTGCCCATATGTTCGCCTAGTACCTGCCCATATGTGCGGATAGTACCTGTCCATATGTTCGCCTAGTGAGTGTAAGCCAGGCCCTACCTTTCCTTGTTATGGCTGAGCCCGTCTTTGGAGTGTGAGGTTATTTTATATTGAGGAGGAAGGCTAATAATTCTAGGTCGGTCCATTACAAAGCTAAGATCTCTTTTACTTGGATTGACCCATCAGGTGAAAAAATAGGATCAAGGGTATGACCACCCCTGTGGGTGGGGCCTTGCACTAACTGCTGCAGTCCCAGAATTCCTTTGCTTCACATTTGATTTCCAGAGATACTGCTTCTTCTTATACTTGCTCTTGTTTTCTACTATCCCTGACTAAGACGACTGTTTAGGAATCAGAAAGAATAAAGGAGACGAACTATCTTTTTCAATCTGAAGCAATTAAGAGCCCTCCCTGGATTAGGGTATCAGATGCAGTCTTAGACGGAACAGTCAAGGATACAGTGATGTGCATTCTGAACTGTGCTCGAATAAATATTCAGCCAAATAAATGAGCCCTTTTTCTTAAGACCCCATTCCTAGTTTCCATAACTTCTGACTGAAGATAGAGTGATGGGGCGTGGCTTGGACAGCAATGAGGACGGGCGCCTGAGTCCGTTACTCCCACCAACCCGAGGAAAAAAACGCGAATAAATGAGCGAAACGATCAACTGTGAGACCTGAAAACCACATACAAAGACGTCGGAATATTGGGGGCACAAACAGGCAAGCGAACTGGACCGAGCGAGACATAAGAGGAGCAAGAAGATGGTGCCGCACCGAAGCTGAGTCCGCGGGCAAAGGAGACCAGGCGGGAGAGGGAGAACTGTAGCAGAGACACTCCGCACTCAGACCCCCAACACCCCGGTGCCGCCGCCCAAACCAGCCAAGTAAGTGCAAGCGGAGGCAGTAGGCAGTAACGGCAAGCGCCAGAGGGGTTAGAACAAGTTTGCGAGGAAACGAAACTGAAAGCGAACACAGGCAGCAGACATTTTGGCTGTAACACACGCCAATGCAGAGGCCCTAGTCAGCTATAAGCACAGGCAGGAGGGCTGACGGTCCGGCACAGATGAGCGGCGTACAAGCAGCCGAATGCACAACAGCCCCCTGTTGCGACTAGCTACCATCCAGCAGCCAAACAGCCATGCAGCCAAGCAGCCAAGCAACCAGGTGTGGCCGAGCTGAAGCGAGAAGGGAGCGAAACCGGACATGCTACAGGGAGGGGGAAACACCCGGCTATGGAGGCACACTCACGGGGAGTGCGAAGCCAGCGACCCAACTGGCCTAACCCCCCACACGAAATCGGAAGTGAAGCACCATAACACAGAAGGGGGCAGTATTTTGGGGACACCAGGCACCGGAGAAATGAGTACGCAGCCCAACCTAGCGATAAAGCACACGGCAGCGGAGATAGCACGCCGCAAGATCGCCCAGGGCACGAGAAGGTCAGACAAGGGGAGACCACAAACAGTGAACAGCAAGACCGTCTGGGAAGCCCCGATGAGACACGAAACAAAACAGAAAGCCCTGGTTAAGGGAGCGGCCATTTTGGACACACCGTGCGATTGAGAAATCAAACCTAATCAACCCAAAGGCCAGTCAAGACCTGGGGAAGGGGCAGAGAAAGTCATAAGCAAATGACACAGCGCACATCTGTCCAGGCAAACCTCCCACAGCAGACATAGACCCAAGCCAGGCCAGACCTCGCAGCGACAATTATCGAACAGCAGGCCCAGCCCACAGCAGGACCACACAGTTTTATACAATACATCGCAAGGCAGGCCCCGAAGGGAACGATACAAGGCAGCACACCAGGGCCTCTTGCCAGCACCCAAAGGCGGAGCTGGCGGGTGCAAAAACCAGAACAAGGTCCATCCGGGAACCAAGCAGATACAGACTCGACCGCCAACACACAAGGAAGAGCCTACCAGGCTCGGTAGGAGAACAGCCCAGCTCAGCAGTAGTAGCACAGCGGAAAGGCGGTAGGCTAGAAAGTTACCTAGCCAGAAGGGGTTTCAGCGAAATGGCAAACCAAGAAGACAAAGGTGCCAGCGAAGTCAAGAAATATAAAAACAACCCTCCAGACTCACCCCTAAAGCTGAGAAACGATATAACTCTGGACATGATCCTCAGGAAAGTCCACGAAGGGAACGAAGTTGCAAATTCCACCAAACAATCGATAACATGCAGCTAGAGCTAGCAGCTAGAAGGGCGGATCAACACTAAACAAACAGCAGGATGGACACTGTCGAAATGCGAATCAGCGACATCGAGGATGTCAACACACAGTCAAACAAGGCACTGCTTTCAGTCTCCAAAGCCACCAATATCCTCCAGAAGCAGCTGGCTGAGCAAGACGACCGCACCAGAAGAGGGAACATAAGGCTGCTTGGAATTTCGGAAGGCGAAGAGGACAGTCAGGATCCTGCTCAGCCCTCCTAGAAGAGCTTATCCCACAAATTACGGGGCTCAAGTTCGACAGACAATTTGAGCTGGACAAAGCATATCAAGTACCTGTGATGAAACTCCAAAATGGTCGGGGCCCGCACCCAATCATATGCAAACCCCTAAGGTCGCAGCAAACAGAGGCTATCCTTACAGTTGCAAGGAAAAATCAGACCTTAAAATGGAAGGACAACAAAATAATAATCACACAAGACTTCCTACGTTAAACCGTGGACACGAGGAAAGGCTTCCTGGCACTGAGAGAAAGAATGAGGAAGGACAGCATCACTTTTAGCTTCGCAGGCCCGGCAAAACTGAGAATCATGGTCAAAGGGCGTACCCTTGTCTTCGATGACCCGGACGAACTAAGAAGACACCTCCGCGGTCCTCCTCCAGAGGATATGGAAGCCCAACCCTCGGGTACGGCAAAGAGAAGAGCTTCGCTGGACAACACAGGGCCACTCCAGCCCAGGTCACTAATGCGGACACAAGGAAAGGTCAACCATGGGAAACAACAATCGTACCTCAAGCAACCGCCCTACCACAGCTTTACCTCAAACTTTGGACTGCTACCCGGAAAAGTGAGACACCTCAGTCCCGGGGTGGGACCTAACACTACCTTATTGCACCGACTCTACCTCAGGGTAGGCCACTCTACCTCACCCACCCAGGGACAGGGGAAACTGCAACAATGTAGAGACTTTTTCGTATGTGGACCACAAGTATATCCTTTACTAGTGATCATTATGCAAGCGCCTGAGGCCGAGATTTATGAGGGGGAAGAGGGTATGCAGGGTAATCTAACCCTTGTCTGCCACTTAGATCTGCTCACTTCGAATACCTCGGGGGAGGGATGGGGGAGGGAACTTTGCTGGTGCACACCCATATTTCAAAACGCGGGGGGAGAGGGGGAGGGAGGGCGGGGGGCAGGGGAGGCGGGAGGGTGTCTCAGTACAGATTATACACATCTATTTTGTCTTTCTCTAACTTTCACCTTCTTAACGGATATGCATACTCGGTCAGCAAGACTATCGGAGCAGCCCATCTGGTAACATAAGGATGCACCATCGGAGGGCGGGGCGGATACAACTGCAGGGGGGGCCTATTCCCCAAGGAGAACACCAAAAAAGAGCGACAATAATCACAAACCATGACACAACATAAGCATTCCCAGCTACTCTCAGATCTAAAAGTAATCTCACTTAACGTTAAAGGGTTCAACCACCCGATCAAAAGAAGGAAAGTAATCGACTACTTAACAAAACTTAAAAGTGATGTGTGCGTGCTTCAGGAAACGAAACTATCTGAAGAGGACGCACAACGTCTGAAGGCGAATTGGATAGGCCTAACCCTCTGCTCGCCAGCTGTGCACAAAAAGAGAGGTGTAATAAACTAATAATCAAGAAAGCTAGACTAACCCTACACGAGTATTATGCAGGTGAGGATGGGAGATTGCTAATAACTAGTCTCAAACATGGGGAGGAAACAGTACATATCGCCAATATTTACGGCCCTAACACAGAGGACGAGTCCTTCTGGAGAGAGGCAGAGAACAAACTCAGCAATCTCCCCCAGGACGAGCTCCTGATAGTAGCCGGAGATCTCAATCAGGTTCTGGCTCAAGCCATAGATAGACACCCACAAAGAGCCAGCCACCAAACTCAGGGACAACACACCCTTAAGAATCTGTGAGCCAAGCTCCACCTCGAAGACCCATGGAGACTCCAACACCCAGACGCTAGAGACTACACTTTTTACTCTCACCCTCATAACTCGTACAGCAGAATAGACTACATCCTTATCTCAGCCACACACACTCACCTCATAGAGCATACAGAGATCGCGCCGAGAGCAGTGTCAGATCACTCCCTCATCAGCCTAACACTTAGCGGACCCCATAACGAACAAATAAGCCATAGATGGAGATTCAACAGCGACATCATTAGGAACCCAGCGAATGCAGTTGCCATGGAGGAGGCCATTAAAGATTACCTAGAATTCAACGACAAGCCAGGCACAGACAAAGGAGTACTCTGGGGTGCCATGAAAGCCACAATCATGGGCAAAATAATAAGCATCAAGTCTAGAATGAACAGGGATAGAAATAAAACACTACTGGAACTAGAGGGGCAGATCAAAGACATGGAGATGCACCATAGCGCCAATCTAGCCGACAAAAACACACTGACGGCCCTAACGAGGAAAAAATACGACCTTAATAAACTATTAAGCGAGAGGGTTGGCACCTGGATAAACAGATACAAAGCCATAAACCTCTGTTCAGCGAATAAAGCAGGTAAAGCCCTTGCCTCATACCTTAAAAAGTAAGCAGAGGCAACACGCCATTGCGGCAATGACAGACTCTAACAAGACATCCCAAACAGCCAATAAGGGTCTTTAAAGACTTCTATGAGGAGGTGTACAAAGAAGACAAAGACCTTAACTCGGATGGGGGAGCTGCTCTCCTGGACAAGCTGAACCTACCCAAGCTAACAGAGGCACAACGTGCATCCCTAGAGCCAGACATAACAGGAGCAGCGATAGACATGGCAGTGGCTGCCCTAAAGGATAACAAGGCACCTGGCCCGGACGGCTACACAGCAAAATTCTACAAATGCTTCCTCCCCCTAATTAAGAACACAATGAAAGAGGTTTTCGCACACTGTATCAAAAAAGGGAAGATGACAAATTCAATGGTGGAGGCCAACATAATAGTGATCTCCAAATAAGGAAAAGACACACACTTCCCGCAAAACTACTGCCTTGTCTCTCTAATTAACGTAGATTGCAAGATCCACGCGAAAATACTAGCAGGGAGACTCAACGCGCAGCTCCCAAGCCTCATCCACAAGACGCAGGTGGGCTACCTTAAAAACAGGCTATCCCAAGACAATACCAGACTCCTATACAACATAATAAACCACGCCTCTGCCAACACAAAACCAGCGGGTATGATCGCGCTGGACGCAGAAAAGGCTTTTGATAGAGTTTCATGGCCCTTCCTTGACCAGTGCATGCAAAAGTTCGGTCTAGGTGACAACTATAGGACAATGGTGATGGCACTATACAAAGATCCTAATGCCCGGGTAGTAATAAATGGGGGCACATCAGAGCCCCTTTGTCTGGAAAGGGGAACCAGACAAGGCTGCCCACTTTCCCCGGCACTTTTCCTACTGACCTTAGAACCCTTGCTGACCATGATCAGGAACAACACCGGGATAAAAAGGTATGCCGGTCAAGGGCAACACGGTCAAACTAGCTGCATATGCAGATGAAGTACTCATCATGACAGAGGACCCAGAGCCCTCTATAGAAGCACTAATGAACAGCATCGAAGAATATGCAAAGGTTTCCGGATACAAGCTCAATAGAAGCAAGTCCGAATGTAAGCCACTCAATGTTCACACCACTAAGGACGTGCTGGGGTCTCAGGACTACACTGGCAAAGAGGCGCCCTAAAATACCTAGGTATCTATTTCGACAGGGACCTCAAGTCAACACTTGATCACAACGAAAAATCAATAATAAATAAGATAAAAGAGAGGCTAGACACATGGTCCCCCAAGTATGTCAGCTGGTGGGGCAGGGTAGAAACAATAAAAATGATTATAACCCCCATGGTTAACTACTTACTGAGCATGCTCCCACTAATAGTCATGGAAGACTTTCACAAAAAGTTAAACATCATGACAAATAAGTTCCTCTGGAGACGTAAGAAAGCCAGGATAAGCCTCCTGAAACTAATGCTGAGCAAAGACCTAGGGGGGCTGGACGTCACAAAATTTAAGACTTTCCAGACAGCCTGCCTAGCCAGACAAGGCATATACTGGCTTACGCCAGACCAGGGTTATACACCGGCTTGGCTGGAGCTAGAGTGAGCAATGTTAAGTGGCCTTAACCCAGCGGCTCTCCTCACTGCAAACAAACACCCAGAAGCGGGCAACATAATTCTCAAGAACACCAAAAACGCCCTCCTATATGTAGACATAAGAATGGAAAGGAGCATTAGGAACACAAAATGGGAATTCATTTGGTTCAACACCAAAATAAAATACAAAGACAGTATACTTACCTTAGCCTCATGGTCTCAGTGGGGAATCTCTACCCCATCCCACCCAGAGGAACACGATTCCCCGACCACTTTTGCCAGCCTATAACATGTGTACGACCTTCCTGACAAAGAACTATATAACTTTCTTAAAATAAAGGCAGCAATCACTAAAGCAGGCCTGAGCAAGGAGATCCCAACAATCCATCAATACATGGCCAACCTCAACAAAATTGGGCACCAAACGTCACACCTATATAAACTCCTAAGCGCAAAGACAACAAGATTAAATAGGAAGACCATAGATTACTGGGAAATGCTGCACGCCGGTCATTTTAGCGAGAGAGAAAGGGGACACCTCAGGTCATCAGCAAGCAGGAACAAAGTCACCACTACGGGAGCACAAACCAAATTCTGGCTCCTACATAGAGCGTACTGGACCCCGGCGCGCCTAGCGGCTGTCGGGCTCAGAAACAACAATATATGTTGGAACTGCCAGAAACAAAGGGGAGACTTAGCACACATTATCATCCACTGCCCTAAAGTAAAGACATTTTGGGGGAAGGTAAGAGATTTCATCTATAACGTAATGGGGTACACACCACAACTAGACATCCTCAACACAGCCACCGCTTTCATGGCCCCAGAGATACACTCTAATAACGACCTACTCCTCACAGCGGCAACTAAGAATATCCTTTCTAACTGGAAGGACACAGGGAAAGCCACTTTCAAAGTCTGGTTCAACTGGGTCACCTTCCTAAGGGGAGCAGACAACATAACACAAAAACGCACTTCCCAAGACGGCCCAGACAACCAGATGTGGCATTCCCTGGACAAATACCTTGACTCGCAAAAACTGCAGTGAACACACCACACAGCCATCCCTCCCGCCTCTGACCCCCCCCCCGGTGCCGCCCGTCTCTATGCTCTGAAGTCAAAGCCACCAACCACTAACTAAACTCGTGTCCGTTTTCCCTCTTCCTCTCTCCTTTTCCTCCCTTCTCTCCTACTTACCTCTATACACTGTCTCTTCCGGCTTACGAAGGCAACGCACAGGAACGCTAAAATGCTGCCAAGGATATAAGTCGATTATGTATAAGCATCACTCAAGCGTCTCAGCATAGCCAGTATTTATCATCAGTTATGTCCGACGCAACAACAAGACCAGTATTGCCTTCGTTTTGTTTTACTCTGTACTGTGATTGTCAAAAATTTCTTTCTAATAAAATCTTTTGAAATCAAAAAAAATAAGATAGAGTGATGTGCATTCTGAACTGTGCTCGAATAATTATTCAGCCAAATAAATGAGCCCTTTTTCTTAAGACCCCATTCCTAGTTTCCATAACTTCTGAATGAAGAGTCAGTGAAATCCAAGCATATCTAGCTTCAGAGCTTTATTTACACACAAGCTAAGTCTGCCAGTTCCATCTAAACAGGGGTCATGTGCTTATTTAAAATATAATTCGGGGGGTTGTAACTAGGGGGTGGGTGGGGCTGCAGCACCCACAGGTAACCTTTGAGGGCTAAGCTGGATTTCAGCCATGAAGAGGGCCTTACAGTTCATTTTCACGCAAAGTAGTAAGCCCCAGCCAGCGCGCTCCACGATAAATCCTCCATAAATGAGAGACGAACATCACAACATTGCTCGAGTCATAGAAGACAGTGTTTGTAAACTGAGACTACCCTCACTAAAGGAACAATCTGTTGGCGCGTAAAATCTATTTACTTGCTGGACAACAATGACACTCTTGTGATACCACTTCGGATCACCTTTTAAAATTTCTACCAAACCCACACAAACTACAACCAGTGCTGGTAACACTACCCTAGCTGCTTGCTAGTTCTATGCAAACCACGATTATCCTATCCCTGAAATGTTGATGTGCATATCCTTGATTGTGGGATCCTCTGCTACAGTCTACTGGTGTCCTTTCTCTATATATATATTTTGCATCCTGAAGAAGACCCTCTTCTAAATAATTGTTATTGAGGTCGAAATATCAACAGGCAACTATTACAGTGGTCTGTTTTTAAATTGATATAGTATATCAAGACTCCAAATGGAAGTGTTTGCTTTAACATCCTGAATGTCCTTATCCGTCACATGTAAAGACTTGCATCATGTATTGCACTTGCGCACTATTCAGTCACCTTATCACTATCACTGCGCCATCATACTTTAGGAGCACCTTGTTATAAGATTGATTTGAGAAATTGAATTCTTGTTAATAACGAGACATTTTCATTATGAAATACCAATAAAATTATACACTAAATTAAAAAGCCTTATTAGTGAGGGTTTTTCTATACCTATTGCCATGGAAGTCAAGGGCTACACTTCTGCCATAAGGACCAATTATGCCTTTATTAGTTGTCCTGCCCAGATACCAGGGTTACTGGGTTGCCCCTTATTTTTAAATATTTAGCTTCCTATGATAGACTCCTTCCATTTCTCCCATTGTGGAGATCTGTGTTTTCCTGTCATTCCTGTACCTAGGGATGCTCGTGCATGGTACATAACTGTGAAAATGGGGTTGTTAGACTATGGAATTTTTTTGACACACTTGTAAAGTAAAATATTAGCTTAATTTGTGTAATTTCAAGTTATATCAGTCCATCCAGAAAACCACCTCACAGCAAGCGGAAGGTCGTCCCTCTTCCCTCCCCCTCCCCTGTGACCTCCTCTCCTATTCCTCCCCTTCACAGTATGCCCCCTCCCACATCACTTCAGCCTTACCGCTAGCTAATACGCTCCTCGTCCAATCTGCACCATCCCGGTACTCCAAACTCCTCTCCTCCCCCATATTCCTTCCCATCAACCCCCTTTTTAGTCCACCTCTCCTCCAACCTTCTCCCACAGTGAACTTTCCCTACGCTCCCCTTATCCCTGCCTCCATCCCTCCTTTCCACCCCCTCCTTCCCTCATTATTCACCCCGATTTCTCCACAATCCCACTGCATCTCTCTCCTCCCTCCCACTCCTCCAGCAAGGCTGTGCTACTCCCTTTCCCCCCTTGGTAACCCTTTCCATTTCCCTCCCTCGAGCCCAGCAGAACCACTTCCTTTCCTCAACTTCCCTTTCTCTCAACCCCCTCAATCTGCCAGATGCCCATTCCTTCACAGCCACCTCTACTAGCTGACAGGACCTCCACAACCACCTCACCTCTTTTCCTCCCAAACCTCCGACATTCCCATGACTCCACACAGTGCTCCCCTCTCCTTCTACCCTACCGCTGTTTTCCGCACCCATCTCCCTCTAAATTTGTCCTTAATTCCTCTCCTTCTTGCAATACCAACAAAGACAACTCTCCCTTCAACTCCCGCTCTCAACCTCCACCTTTCTCCACTTGTGAACCCTATACCCCAACTCACCTCCTGTCCCCCCACCTCTCCCTGCCTTCCACCACTAATTCCGCCCCCCCCCCCCTGTTTCCATCGAGCCACCCAACCTTCCGTGCTCTGCCTTACCCTCTCTGGAAAATAAGCTAGGCTCTCTTATCACCTCCATCTCCCAGCTTACAGCTGCCATTTCACTTTTAAGCTCTAAGATTTCCACCCTTCCATGCACCTCTACTCCTTCCCAACTTCCCACGAGATGCACCTCGCCCCCTCACCCCAATACAGCCAAGCTCAACCTGTCGTCTGCAAACTTCGTTAACTCCCACAAGCCCTTTTTTTTTTTTTGGGGAGTTTTATATAGCGCGAACTAGAACCGAACCGAATCAGTTATCAGAGCGCTTTACATAGAACCAGTTACGTTACATGAGGACACACTTTCATTTTTTTAGGCACGGGGAGATTAAGTGATTTGCCCAGAATCACAGGGGGTTATTGACGTTGTTACCGAGACTCGAACCCAGATCCCCAGGTCCGAGGTCGAGCGCCTCAGCCGTTAGGCCAACCCCTCTCCAACCCTTGAACACCACCTTTCTACAACCTGCATCCCCTAGCAACCCTACTATCTATACTATTCCGACCATCTCCTCTGTCAGAACCAAGCATCCACCTAAACCCTCCCGAGCACCCCCCGCATAAGTACAATATCCTGATCACCTTCAGAGCCCAAGTGCCCCGTCACCAAAACAGTCTTGACAGAGCTGCGCTGTCTGCTCCACAACTGCATATCTGCAGTAAAACACAAACTTGAAATCTCCGATACCATCACCCATCACATTATTGACATGCTCTTCCTCACAGAGACCTGGTTCAAAGATACCTCTCACTCTATGTTTGATCTCCTATTACCCACAGACTATTCTATATTTAGGAATGACAGAACTGACAACACGGGGGAGGTGTTGCCGTCATCTTTAGAAACTCCCTACAACTTAAGGCTTCTCCTATCAGCTCCTCCCACACCTTTGAATGCCTTTCTCTTGAGCTATCTCCTGGTTCCGTGATGCTAAAAATATTGATGTCGGTCCCCTCTGTGAATCAGCTTTGTTATCACTTCCAAGGCTAGACCCGAACCTAGATGTTGACGAACTCACCTCCCAATGCCTCACTGTTCTTGCAGCCGAAATCAATAACGTTGCTCCACTCAAAAGCAAAAGGATAAGGCCCACTCCCTCAGCACCTTGGTTCAACAAATCCCTCTATGAAGAAAGGAAGCAGCTAAGATTCCTGGAGAAACAATGGAGGCAAGTGCCCTTCACCGATAATTTGGCCACGCTTCGCTCAGCAAGATCCAAGTACCACAAGCACATCTTCCTTGGGAAAGCGGCGCACTTCAAAACCCTCTTTGACTCAGCCAAAAATAGACCCAAAAAACTATTCGATCTCATCAAGACTCCTAACTGCTCTCCCCCAACCTCCAAGTTGGAGGATTCTACAAAGAGAGCAGCGGATTTCGATATATTTTACGATGAAAAAGTGAAATCACTTGTGGATCAGGTCGCTCATCCTACCCCTCCAGAGGAGCGCAAATCTTTAGCCATTTGGCAGAACTTTGACCCCATATCTGAAGATGCCCTTCTCAAGTGCATCCGCGAAACAAAGCCCTCCAACCATTATCTGGACCCCATCCCCAGTGCCATTGCCATTGACTTCTATACCCTTTCCCTTTCCTATTGGACCACTCTGGTCAACCTCTCCCTCTATCAAGGCTCCCTTCCTGTCTCCTTCAAAACTGGGCAGGTCACGCCTCTGCTTAAAAAACCCACTGCTGATGTGACTGACCTCAACAACTTCCGCCCCATCACTAACCTACCCTTTCCTGCGAAGATCACAGAAAGATGTGTAGCGAAACAACTCTCTCGTCATATCAAGGACAATGATCTTCTTGACAATTGTCAGTCCGGCTTCATCCAAAACTGCAGCACTGAAACAGCCCTACTGCAAGTGGTTGTTGACGCGCTGAGGATACTCGATTCGGCGGGGTCCTGTCTTCTAATTCTCCTTGACCTTTCTGCAGCCTTTGACACTGTCAATCACAACACCCTCCTCAATACTCTTCACCAGAGAATGTGCATGGAGGGCACTGTGCAAAAAATGGTTTGCTTTCTTCCTCTCTGACAGATCCCTAATGATCCAAATAGCGAACAGTCTTTCACCTCCTGTGGCGGTAGGTTAAGGTGTTCATCAAGGCTCTATACTTGCACCCACATTGTTCAATCTCTATTTAGAACCACTGGGAAATCTCCTAAGTAAATCCGGGATCCACTATCATCTCTATGCAGACGACACTCAAATCTACCTCAAGGTTGCCTCCACTCACGATCTCTCCATCCTAAGCTCTACTCTCGACTCCATTCAAAACTGGATGTCAACTCATCAACTGGTTCTGAATCCCTCCAAAACTGAATTCCTCCTCTTCTCCTCCTCACTCTCTCCTCTCCCGGTTCAAACATGGATGGATCAGATGAAACTACTTAACAATAAACCCATCATTGTCGACAGCGTAAAATCCCTTGGTGTCCTACTCGACAAAAAACTCAATCTAATCTCCCACATCAATTCCATTGCAAATTCTGCTCGATACCAACTGCGACTTCTTTGGGGAATACGGCGCTTCTTCCCGGAGCAGGACCTTTTAACCCTGGTGCAATCGCTGGTCCTCTCCGGACTGGACTACTGCAATTCTTTTCTTACTGGCCTCCCCAAATCCCACTTGTCCCCCCTTAAATCTGTTTTCAATTCAGCAGCTCATTTCATTTATGGGGCCAAAAGAAACGACCACATCACACCGATGTCATCCACCCTCCGCTGGCTTTCCATCGAGGCTAAAGCTATCTACAACTCTGCCTGCATCACCCACAAAGCCTTCACTCTCCTCCCCTCGCTACCTGGCGAATAAACTGAAACTCTCTGGAGGCTATAGACCATGGGTACTCACAAACTTTCTCTCGGGGGCCAAATTTACAGTGTGGTTTGTTTCCGAGGGCCGCACCGGTGGGGGCGGGGTCAGTAGGGCAGGGGGCGGGGCTAGATCAACAAAAAAAACTATGACCATGAGGTTGATCACAGGTCCCTGCAGCGGATGCCTTCTTCGACTGCGCCACCACACCCGGCATACACACATCTATCTCTCTCCCTCGCTCCCTCTCTCCCTCCCTCCCTCTCTCGCTCTGTCTCCCTCCATCCCTCTCTCGCTCCCTCTCTCTCCCTCCCTCACTCTCCCTCCCGAGCTCCCTCTTTCTCTCCATCCCTCACTACCTCCCTCCCTCCCTCCCTCCCTCCCTCTCTCTCCCTCCCTCTCGCTCTCTCCCTCCATCCCTCTCTCCCTCCCTCTCTCGCTTCCTCTCTCGCTCCCTCTCTCGCTGCCTCTCTCCCTCCCTTGATCCCTCTCTCTCTCCCTTACTCCCTCGCTCCCTCCCTGTCTGTCTATCTGTCTCTCTCACTCCCTCTCTCTCTAACTCCCTCTCTCCCTCACTCCCTCTCTCCCTCACTCCCTCTCTCGCTCCCTCTCTCCTTCTCTCCCTCCCTCCCTCCCTCCCTCCCTCTGTCCCTCCCTCCCTCCCTCCCTCTCTCCCTCCCTCTGTCTTCCTCCCTCTGTCTGTCTCTCTCTCTCTCTCACTACCTCCCACTCCCTCCCCCCCTCACTCCCACCCTCACTCCCTGCCCTCACTCCCCCGCCCTCACTCCCTCGCCCACATTCCCTCACCAACACTCCCTCGCCCACACTCCCTCCGTCGCCCTTACTCCCTCCGTCGCCCTCACTCCCTCTGTCGCCCTCACTCCCTCTGTCGCCCTCACTCCCTCCGTCGCCCTCACTACCTCTATTACCCCCACTCCCTCCGTCACCCTTACTCCCTCCGTCACCCTCACTCCCTCCATCACCCTCACTCCCTCCATCGTCCTCCTCTGTCGCCGCCCTCCCTCTGTCTCCATTTTTCTGTCTCCCTTTCCCTGTGTCCCTTTCTCTGTGTCCCTCTCCCTCCCTTTCCCTCTACCCTCTCTCTCCCTCTCTCTCCCTCCCTTTCCCTCTCTCCCTCTGTCTCCCTCTCTTTCCATCCCTCCCTCTGTCTCTGTCCCTCGACCTCCCTCTGTCACCCTCTGTCATCTCACCCTGCCTGTGTGTCAGCCCCGGGTGAGACAGCTTCCTGGCACACACAGCCGCACCCAAGCACTTCACGGGTTGTTAAGGCCATTTGCATGCTAATGAGGCTTTGTTGTATTGCACCTCTTCTTAGGCCCCTGCAGCTCCACTCTGGCTAAGTGAGAATCGCCCGCCCCTGACCCCCACAGAGCAGCAGAGACTCTCAGAGTGCTGCAACTACATTTACATTTACATTTACTATGAGTACCCATGCTCTAGACCATCACGTAACGCGGAAATTCTACTGCTTGAACCTCCCACTTTCAAGAAGGAAAGATCGATGGCCCAATCCTTTTCAGGCGACGTGGTGAGAATCTGGAACTCCCTTCCGACTCAGCTCCGGACCACCGCCTCCTCCCAGGCCTTCAAAATGGACCTCAAAGTTCTCTTCCTCCAAAGACACTTCCAAAAGTAATTCACGTCCTCTCTATTATATGAAGGAAGACCTCCCATTACTGAAAATTCTATTCTCCATGACTATGGAAGTGCCTTCCCAGTGTGTTCTTGTAGTTGGAGTGTTTGCCATTTTTTGCAGTATTATCCTTGTACCTGTGTTTGGAACTCTTTTGTAACATGCACACAACAATTTTCTCTTGTAACACACTGTTTGCTACCTCTCACATTTTGTTTGTCTTTGATACATGCACAAGTGCCACCATTGCCTACGTAACGTTTGTTCTTGTGCCTGAGTGTCTAGCATATATTGCAGTATTATACCTCTAATTGTACTTTGTTTTCTCTTGTAACCAGCATACTTGTCACTTTTTCCTCCTGTGCACTGTTTGCTACCTCATGTATTTTGTTTGCTCACAATTGTCACTTTTACCTCATGTAACTTAATGTTTGCTTTTATAATCTGTTCACGTGTAATGTTCTCCTCATGTATCAGTTCTGTTCCTATTGTGAAGCGTTCTGATGCCTTCGGGTAAAGTCCGTGCTATATAAAAACACATAAATAAATAATTGCAACAGTACCACAATGGGCTAAATGTACAGCTACATATGTGAAAAATTACTCCATATGTGTCACCACACTTCATGCCTCATTTTTATTTTTTAAATACTAAATCAGAAGGTTGATGTTCATGCTTTACCTCCCTATTTAGCAAAGGGTTTATTTTGGAGTTAAATATTGTTTTTATTTTTGCTATACTTTACCACACAGTTGGGATGAAGAACTCTGCATGGTAGAGTATAGGAAAAATAAAAAAGTTTAAGTCAAATATCAAATATTAATATAAATATATTGTATACATTTATTTTATATGTAGAACAAAATAGAAAAGCTACAGCACAAGTAACTTAATTACAAGAAATATATAAAATTAAATTGCAATTATTTTCTGAAGTTTAAATTAAAACATTAATTTCCACCTAAAGAAAAATATTTTTTATTATGCAATACTAACTATTAAAAGTGACGTAAAGAATTAATTGAAATGAAATGAATTATATTTTCCTAAAAAATATTATTTTAATTGTTCAAACCAAAATAAGGTAAACATGTTCTATTTTTATATATGTTTACCATTACATTAGTTATATTTTAAACTATTTTTAAAAAAAATATTAATTAAATGTAATGTTATTTCCCATAAGGTTTTATTTTAATTCCCTACCTCCATTATTTTTTGGGGAGGGTTTTCAACACCAGTGGTAAGCCATTTTGGTTCTTAACTTACTGCCGTGTTTTTTCATAGTAACGTCCGCTTGGTTTGGGTTTATAGCCTAAAGTAGTAAACTTACTCAAAAGTGTAAGTCACCTTTGTGAATCAGGCTCTGTATTTCTGAAGGCCTCACTTGTCTTGGCTCAGTCCTCAGGATGGGAGTTACATTTGATGTGGTCAATGTTTCAGAATGAGACAATTTGTAAAACTGCACAAACCGCATATTTCTTCAGAAAAAGAAAGAGAGAGACAAGACAGGGGCAGATCGTCCTCTGAGAGACAATCAAATAACGCTAGGATTATTCATTGGCCTTAGAAAGCTCACGTCAGTGGCCAATATCCCGACTATCAAAATGTTCCCGCATCACTGATATAATGTGCAGGGAAGTCTATATCTGTAGCAGAAGCAGGCCCCCCGAAAGTGCGGCCAGTCACAAGGGCAGAAGTACCTGCATCCTACAGATGTGGCTCTCAGTCACAGCTGTGGCATAGGTAAAGTGGGGGGCTGGAGGGGACGAGGGGACGAAGTAATAAAAAAACATACCTGACGACACCGGCCACCTCGGTGCTCTTCTCCGGCTCTCCTCTAGGCAGTCACTAGGGCACAAGCTACCCACCCAATCCCAGCACTGCTCCCAGTAGCATGAGAGCAACACCAAGATTAGTCTGAGCGGCCCGGTTCGCCACTCAGAAAAAGCCTTGGGGTCTGTGCTGTTTCTCCAACCTGGCTGTGCAGCAAAGCTGGGTTGGAGAAACATAAGTGCGCATGTCTGTTTGGCCAGACTAAGATTCACACTTTACAGTACCCATCACTTCTCCCCATGGTCCAGCCCCGCACCGCCCTACAATGACATCGGGTTAGTAAGTCAGCGGAAAATAAAATGATAATATTGTTTTATTATCATTTTATTTTTCTCTGACTGACTTTGACAAGTGAGGCTATGCTCCTCCGCCATTAGAGAGGAGCCGCCCCTTAGTCTGGAAGTACAACAAACCCATTCACATGGTGCTTGTTTGGGTCACAGAAGTCACCCGCCTCCCTCCCTTAAAGTCCCTGCTTGTAATCTATTCACAGATGAGGGGTGAATCGAATGCTTGTTCCTATGGTAGCCATGTTTCTCTTAGTCCCACAGATGCCCCCTCTCAGCACTGGCACCTGTTTATCAGTTTTCAATGTCCAGCCCTCCCCGACCCCTACTTAATGGTGGCCGCTGCGGGGACAGGCAAGAAAGACCACTGACTCATTGTCAGTGAAATTGCTCTCCCACCTGCGCAGCTCCACCATTAAGTGAGGCCTACCCCTGCACTCTCGAGTGTTGGTGATCGAGGCCCTCCTCCACCCGCAGGTTTCCCTGCGCCTCATCCCTGGTGGTCCAGTGGACCTCTGTCTCCTTCCTCTCGCTCTGCTTTTTCACTCGTTTTCACTCGTTTTTCTACCCTCTTTGATTTTTCACCTTTCTGCACTTTTCTGCTTCTCTGCTCTTTTCTGCTTTATTTCTGATTATTTTCCCTTTTCCTTTATTCCTTATTTCCTCCCTTTACCTTTACCCTCCGCTGCTGCCCCCACGGCCCCTCCCCACCAGCATGACCAGTGCGACTGGCCCAATCCAGCTCCCCTCCCTGCTCCCGGCTGTCCAGCCCTCCCTGACCCCTACTTAATGGGCACGGCAAAGGCAAGCCCGTCTGCGCCCGTCCGCGACCAGCGCCATGAACCCTGGACCTCCGCACCACCAACGCTATGACCCAGCAGCACTCCACGCACTGCCAGGAACTCAGACCCAGCACAACCCAACCGTAAGAACACACCCAAACCGAAGACCCTGCAATACATCCTCCTCAACGTCCGATCCCTCAACAAACACGCCACCGAAATCTGGGACCTCCTCGACAGCACCAGCCCGGATGTAGCATCCTGCACCGAAACCTGGACCAACACCACCTCGGGACTGGACATTGCCACCGCCATTTCCCAAGGATACAAGATCTCCAGGACGGACCACCACACCCGCCCAGGAGGAGGAATCGCCATCGTCCACAAATCCACCCTTCGCCTGAGCACACTCCTCAACGAGCCCACAGACATGATGGAACACCTAAACTTCAGGATACTGACCTGCCCCACCACCACCCTCCGAGGAACCCTCATCTACCGACTCCCTGGACCCCACGGACCGTTCACCAACTCCATCACAGACATTATTTCCCTGCATGCATTCGCTTCCACCAGCTACATCCTGTTGGGAGACCTCAACTTCCAACTCAACAACCAACTGGACCCCAACACCGAATTCCTCCTGGACAACCTCCACATTGGACTCTACCAAATCATGACCGAACCCACGCACTCAGCAGGACATACCCTCGACCCCCTCTTCGCAACAGGAACCTCTATCACCTTCAGCCACACCACCGAAGTCCCATGGACTGACCACTGATGCGTCCACTTCACCTTCAGAACACCCACCATCCACAGACACCAGCACCTGCTCCCACGAAGAAACTGGACCAGAATCACCGACGACCAGCTCACCTCTCACTCAGCAACTCCACCCCAACCATCGCAGAAAACGACGACCCCAACACCGCAGCCCGAACCCTGCACAGATGGATCTGTGACAGCACCAACACCATAACCCCCCTCAAGCAAAACAACAACACCCACGCCAAGAAAGCCAGATGGTTTACCACTGAACTTCGAGAGTCCAGACGCTACTGCTGCTGCCTCAAAATAGCCTGGAGGAACACCAAATCCACAGAAGCACACAACAACTTCAGAGCCGCCACCAACACTCACCACCGACTCATCAGAATAACGAGGAAAAAAGCGATTGAAGACAGAATCTCCACACACGCACACAACAACAAAGAACTCTTCAACATCATCAAGGAGTTCGCCCAACCCACAAGCTAGTCTACTGACATCCCTCCCTCCCAAAACCTCTGCGATAAACTCAGCACCTTATTTCACCACAAAATCAAGAGCATCTATGACAAGTTCGACAAAGACAACCAACACACTGAAACCCCACCAACCACCCCGACACCGTGAAGCCAGCGATTGACAACTGAAAAACCCTCACCACCGAAGACACACTTAAGACGATGAAATCAATCCACTTCGGGGCCCCGCAGACCCCTGCCCGCACCACATCTTCAACAGAGCTGCTGACACCATCGCACCCTTGCTCCGCCACACCATCAACCGCTCCCTGGCGACCGCCTTGTTCCCCGACGACTGGAAACACGCTGAGGTCAAAGCCTTTCTGACGAAACCCTTGGCAGACGTCACCGACCTCAAAAACTACAGACCCATCTCCCTGCTCCCGTTCCCAACGAAAGTCATTGAGAAAGCCATCAACAGCCAACTCGCCACATTCATCGAAGAGCACAACATCCTCAACTTCTCCCAATCTGGCTCCAGAAAAAAACACAGTACAGAAACTGCCCTCCTCGCCACAACAGAAGACATCCGCATCTTACTGGACAAAGGAGAAACAATAGCCCTCATCCTCCTCGACCTCTCAGCGGCTTTCGACACAGTCTCCCATCGCACCCTAATACGCAGACTCCATGACGCAGGGATCCAGGACAAGGTCCTCGACTGGACAAGGTCCTCGACTGGTTCCGCTCCTTCCTCTCTGGCAGAACTCAGCGGGTCAGACTTCCCCCTTTTCTCTCGGACCCTACACCAACCACCTGCGAAGTCCCTCAGGGGTCCTCCCTCAGCCCCACGCTCTTCAACGTCTAATGGCTCCGCTCGCCCTTATCATCAGAATCTACGGCCTCAACATTGTGTCATACGCAGACAACACCCAACTCATCCTCTCCCTATCCAACGAACCCAACCCCGCCAGACACAACTTTTGAGAAGGCATGGAAGCCATCGCCAAATGCATGAAAAACAGCTGCCTACAACTAAACACCAACAAGACAGAAGTACTCATCATGGGCTCAAACCCCGACGCCTGGAACGACACCTGGTGGCCCCCCGCCCTCGGAAACCCGCCCACCCCCATGGACCAAGCACACAACATAGGAATCGTCCTGGACTCCAAGCTCATAATGGACCACCAGATCAACTCCGTCTCACCCTCCTGCTACCACACCCTCCGCCTCCTACGCAAGACCTAAAAATGGATCCTTTTGTAAATAACAGGGAGAGGCCCTACTATCCAAGGTACAGGGTGCCCAATATAGTAACAATAGAAAAAGTATTCCCTTGGACTAACTACCAACCTGTGAGCCATATTCAACCATACATCAGGTAATATCCTTTCATAAATGTATACTTTTGACACGCATAATTATAAAAATACACAAATTTATATAAAAATGACATACATTTATTTAATGTACATTAACAATGACCAATAATACAATTCTTTAAAAAACAGCAAACACTGTCCACAATTCATAAAAACATTTCATATGACAAATCCATCAACAAAATAAAGAGACAACACCAGGTGACATATTAAAATCATCACTAAACCGTTAATTCAATTGAATCTATATTGCAGTCATGTCATAAAGAAAATCCTTTGACTCAATAGTTCCTGGAATTTAACACCCCAGCAGCGTAGAAGCGTTTCGGTGTGCAAACAAATAGAGCCCCACCTACATGAGGACTTTTCACAATAACTGTCTTTTTATGAGGAACTAGCTGCCCGTCCCGACGTTGTCCGGGTATGAAATGTTATGTGTGTAATGTTTGTAATAGTAAATGTTAATTTATAGTAAGATTTCACGGTATACCACATTTTTGGTCTCATTTGAATCTGGCCATAGAATAAATTGATTTTGCACATTGCTGCCTACCTTCAGTGTCTGCTGGAGCTGTTGGAGCGTGAATGTCGTGGTGACTGAATTGCGCGTTTGTGCCCGCCTTTTTTTTTCTTCCCTGCAGCCAGTTCAGAGAAATGTTGATTTCCTAAAACAGTCAAGTTTTGTTTTGTTTGTTTAATTGTGTACTCCGTATGGCAAGTGCCGTCAATGCGGCGCCCGTTGGTGTTTTGATACGGCCGTGTGAGAAGTGATCAGAACGCCAATGCGTAGCGTGAATGTGCGCGCACATTGGTGGCGAAATCTGCGCCCCTTGTTATGTTTATTTTAGTGCAGCCCCCTCTGACAACGTGAATGTACGCGCATATTGCTGGCGAAAGGCGCGCCCCTTTTTATGTTAATTTTGGTGCAGCCCCCTCTGACAACGATGACGCCCACAAAGGCTGCGCCGCAGTATATGTGATTAATGGCACCTGAATGGCAAATGCGGCGCAGCTTGGTGTTTGTAGACGGACATGTGAGACACAAAGGTGGATCGTGAATGTGCACGCACATTATTTGTGAAAGGCGCGCTACTGAAGTACGCGGCCATTTTTTGTTTCATTTGTGGCATGGCCCTATGACAACGTTGTGTGGCACGCCCCTCTAACAACGCTGTTGTGCCACGCCATTTGTGTCACGCCCCTCTGACAACGCTGTTGTGCCACGCCCCTCTGTTACTGCTGCACGCCCACAAAGGAATAATGTAGTGCAGTTTGACACGCCCATGCCAACGCCCTAGTGTACTTTGACACGCCCACACCAACGCCCACAAGGGACTACTTTACCCCTAAGGTTGTTTGACCTTTGTAATGTATATGGTGGCCAGCTGTATAGCCTATGTCCATCTGCTGCATCCCCCCTTTACAGTGCTGTATTGGGTGTTGTGATTGGTGCGTACTTCTGGAGTTTACCCGCCTCAAAGGTTTCAGTTCTCTCTTTATAATAGTAGTATAGATAGAAGATATAGATATAGATAGCACATAAACATGTGTGCCTTAGAAAATGGATATAAAAGGCAGAGCTTAATGTCCGTGTGATTTTCACTTTAGTCTCTGCTAAATGGGCGTTGTGTTGTCTGATTTAGTGTGAATATGTATTGGCGGACACGTTTCCTTACATAAGGGAAAAGGCCATGCTGAACAACGTCAGAGCCTATCATCAAATGGACACAATAACGTTTTTATTGGTAAAAACACCCTCGATAATTTGTCTACGTCCAAAGATTAAAATCTGTGATGTAGGTCCCTTGTTGTTTGGGTTTGTAAGGTCTCTTAGCATATTATTATGTATGCAAATGACGTCTTATTTTTCATATCTGATGTTATCCTTCGTAATTTCTTCAAACCCAGTTTCAAACGATGCCTCTCGTATTCCCTTGCATCCAACGCCCTGGTCACCAGCCGACTTGACTACGGCAACACACTCTACACCGGAATAAACACAAACCACAAAGACTGGTCCTTAACCTGCCAAGACACTGCCACATCTCCCAGCACCTGCACACACTCCGCTGGCTCACCATCGAGCCTAGAGTCACCATCAAGATATTCACCCACGCAACAAGGCCCTCCACGACACCGGAACACTCCCAGGATGCTTGCTTCCAGTCCAGGGAAGACATGGCTTGGCATTTCGGGCTGGACTGTTCCCATGAGGCACAGGGTCAGACTGATTTGCATATGGCAATGTCTGAACTGGGTTGGTGGAGTGAGCTAAAGAATGATGATGGATTAAACCCAGATCAGTTGACTGGGGGTGAGTGTTTGATTTGCTCAAATGCTCCGTCCATCATCCCCCTTTGGTATTGCTTTGTTCGCCCTAAGTTGGCAGGGTATGCCCAGACGTGGGTCCCTTGCTCACTGTGCCACTGGATTCAAGCTAGCCTGGTCGATGACGGCTGATTAGCCAGAAACAGGTCCCAGGATGCTTGTTTCCGGTCCAGGGAAGACATGGCTTGGAATTTCGGGCTGGACTGTTCCCATGAGGCACAGGGTCAGACTGATTTGCAGATGGCAATGTCTGAACTGGGTTGGTGGAGTGAGCTAAAGAATGATGATGGATTAAACCCAGATCAGTTGACTGGGGGTGAGTGTTTGATTTGCTCAAACGCTCCGTCCATCATCCCCCTTTGTTATCGCTTTGTTCGCCCTAAGTTGCCTGGGTTGCCCAGACATGGGTCCCTTGCCCACTTTGCCACTGGATTCAAGCTAGCCTGGCTGATGACGGCTGATTAGCCAGAAACCGGTCCCAGGATGCTTGTTTCCGGTCCAGGAAAGACATGGCTGGGCCCGTCGGGCTGGACTGTTCCCATGAGGCACAGGGTCAGACTGATTTGCATATGGCCATGTCTGAACTGGGGAGGTGGAGTGAGCTAAAGAATGATGATGGATTAAACCCAGATCAGTTGACTGGGGGTGAGTGTTTGCAATGTTCAACACTCCGTCCATCATCCCCTTTGGTATCGCTTTGTTCGCCCTAAGTTGGCAGGGTATACCCAGACGTGGGTCCCTTGCTCACTTTGCCACTGGATTCAAGATAGCCTGGCTGATGAGGGGTATAAACCCAAAACCGGTCCCAGGGTGCTTGTTTCCGGTCCAGGGAAGACATGGCTTGACAGTTCGGGCTGGACTTTTCCCATGAGGCACAGGGTCAGACTGATTTGCATATGGCCATATCTGAACTGGGCTGGTGGAGTGAGATAAAGAATGATGATGGATTAAACCAAGATCAGTTGACTGGGGGTGAGTGTTTGATTTGCTCAAACGCTCCGTACATCACCCCCCTTTGGTATCGCTTTGATCTAATTAAGGGTGTGGCGTAAAAACACGTAAGCTAAAAATGTGTGCTTAGCATAGTGTGCCGCCCAACCGTTATTGTGCTGCCTCTGTCATTGCATCCAGATATATAATACAATAAGTAGCATTATACCTACAACAAGCCAGGACTATTGACTTTGTTAATGGTTGTTAGTTGCATAGGATAAATAAGCAATAACTACAGCTTCGTTGAATATATTGAAAATGCCTGAGTTCTGAAATGATCAGACTGAAAAAACTATAAAAAGTCCTCTGAAGTTACACCAAAGGCTTTCACCAGTTGCACTGCTGCAGAGTTGAGATTTTTGTTTTACCCTGAGTGTGAGGGCAAAAATTAAGAGCCTGATAGGGACCTGTCTCAGCACCGGCTTTTAAAAATTCAGCATCAGCAGGACCCAGCCCACTTAAAGCCCTGGGCTTGCTGCATGCTTTTTGTTAATAGAGCAAGGCTGCGGGCAGATTGTGTGCATTTTCGAAAGTATACACGTTAATTGCAGCAATTAACATAAATACTTTAAAAAATGCACACAATCATCCTGCAGCCACGCTCTATTAACAAAAAGCATGCAGTAAGTCCAAAAGCAGGAGGTGTGCTTTCAGAATCAATACATATATTAGCGATTGCAAAAGCACACGTCATGTTTTTAGGCTTGCTGCATGTCTTTTGTTAATAGCGGGCGGCAGATTGCGTGCCTTTTGGAAAGTTTTCATGTTAATTCCAGAGCACGACATACTAATACATGGGGCTGCATTTATCATGAAAACTTTCAATAAGGCACACAATCTGCCACGCTCTATTAACAGCAAGCCTAAAAGAACAACGTGTGTTTACACATCGTTCTTTTCTGCTGGCTGCATTTATTTTCTTAATAGAGCACGGCTGCGAGCTTATTATGGGCTATCGTGAAAATATTTATGTTAATTGCAGCACCGTCATGCGCTGCACTTAGATGCCAAGGTTTCAGATTGCTTATGTGTGACATTTTCATAATTTCAATGTAATTATGAGTGACATTCAAAGACTATGAGTGACACTTTCACGCACACAAAATCATGCAATGAAGACGAGGGGAACATATAAATGTCAGAAATTATACCCATTTGAGCAACGAGATGCATAGGATGACTTTTTGGGCTTTTTTTTTAAACTCGTTTAACTCTGCTCTTAACATTCACCCTGCTCGGTACACTTCAACAAATAATAAAGCCTCCGCCTTTTCCGAACAGCTCCTTAGTGCCCACACCGTCATCCGCTCCCCCCAACATGTCACATTTTGTCCATATAATGATCACACTGGACACATTGTTTATGGGTAAGAACTGCTGCAGGTTTATTTTCATACAACAAATTACGACGTTTGTGGGTTATTTTACGGGCGATCCAAGGCGGCAGCCCCTGGCTGCCCCGCCTGCCTAACGAGCCAGCCAGCACGGTGGGTCCACGCCCGGATAGTGCAGCACCTTTGTAGATCACTCCTCTGGACGACCACGTGATCTTGACTTATACTCCCGCCCCTTTCCGGGCTGAGCGGTATGGCACACCCCCGGTTGGTTTATGCCCCCCAACCGCCCGAAGGACTAACGAGGCGCCGTCGTGGTTTTCCCAGAACCTCTTGCGGCTCCAGGTCCTTGGCTCAGGCACCCTTACTGTACCCTTACTGTACCAGTCTGCCGCAGGGGTACCCTTACTGTACCCGTCTGCCTCCAGATCGCCCTGTAACTCCGCCTGCAACACAAGAAAAAACGTTAAAACAAGGATAGGGTGGGTGCAGCGCGGCAGGCGGGTTGCAATAGTCCCAGTCAAGGACTAACGCAAAAAGAGGCCGATCTGGGGGTGACCGGGGCATAAGTACCCGCACCCCCATGCACCACGCGCCCTCCCCCAAAAGTGCGTCCAATGCGGTCCCCGGGGAGGGCAGGAATGCTCAAAGGGGGCCTCCCCCCTCGCCCTGGGAAGGGGGGAGGGGGGGGCTGCGACTAGTGGCCACTAAGGGAGATGCCCTGCTGATGTCCCCCTGCGTGGGACGCGGGCAGCGGCATAGTGCCCACACCGTCATCCGCTCCCCCCAACATGTCACATTTTATCCATATAATGATCACACTGGACACATTGTTTATGGGTAAGAACTTCTGCAGGTTTATTTTCATAAAACAAAGTATGACGTTTGTGGGTTATCTTACGGGCGATCCAAGGCGGCAGCCCTTCGCTGCCCCGCCTGCCTAATGAGCCAGCCAGCACGGTGGGTCGACGCCCGGACAGTGCAGCACCTTTGTAGATCACTCCTCCGGATGACCACGTGATCTTGACTTATACTCCTGCCCCTTTCCGGACGGAGCGGTATGGCACACCCCCGGTTGGTCAGGCCCCCCAACCGCCCGAAGGACAACCGGGGCGCTGTCGCGGTTTTCCCAGAACCACTTGCGGCTCCAGGCCCTTGGCTCAGGCACCCTTGCTGTGCCAGGCAGAGGTACCCTTACTGTACCAGTCTGCCGCAGAGGTACCCTTACTGTACCCGTCTGCCTCCAGATCACCCTGTAACTCTGCCACAGCTCTGGATGAGGCTACCGTCGATGACAGAGCCCCCCCACCTCAGAGTTCCCAATTTGCATCCTGCAGCTTCAAGTGCCGCGTGCACATCAAGGAGACCATATTTATCCTGATTTGAACAGGTGCACACCATCTACACTTCAAGAAATAATGAAGGCTCCGCCTTTTCCGACCAGCCCCTTTCTCACCACTCTAGTGCCTTACATGATCACACGTGGACCCACTTAATGTGATCCCATGCGTAGTGCGCCGGCCCACCTCAAACACACGAGGAACTGATCTTGACACTTCTTTTCAGAGTGGGATAACACGCAGTGCCCACTGGCGTAACGAAAAGTGAGGGGGCCTCCCTGCACGGTACTTAGGGGAGCCCCCTCCGAGCTCAATCAGGAGCTCTCCGGCCAGAGTGCAGTGCCGAGGGGGCCCCTTGGAGCTAGGGGCCCCCCGCACTGCGTGGCTGCAGGGGCCTGTGTTACGCCCCTGGCAGTGCCCGCTCACATGAGCAGGCGTTACTCGGGCGGGGCCTCTTGGCTCCTCCCTTATAATTATTAATGATGCTTCAGTCTTGGAGCAATCACGTCAAGGTCTCTCTCCCAGGTGGGACCCTGCCCAAACAGCATGTGTGTGAAGCAACCCCAACTGACGCAGGAACACATTGTGGACCTGGGCTGGCCATCTGTGTTGCTAACAATGACCTACCTTCAAACCTTGACTTGTGACTGGGACTGGGCCCTTGGCTCCTCCCTTGTAATTAATAATGATGCTGCTTAATAACATCACTCCAGGTGCTCTCTCCCATGTGGGTCTGAGACCTGGACCAAACAGGATGTGTGAGCCCCCAACACACTGGTGCCTAGTTTTGCCAGGCAGGCAGGCAAAAAAACAGAGCACTGAGATTGACAGCCAAATCAATCTGGAGAACACCATCTCAGGACTCTGGGACTCTCTCTGTGACACGAGTGACGTCACCCGGCCCAACAGCAGTGATCATGTGATAGGCCTCAATGCAACAGTTAGTCACGGACCCACCTGTGTCTCGGTGATGGAGCACCCACTAAGTAACTCAGACAGCAAGCAGCTGCAGAAGCGCCATGATCGCGTGCTCCTAGGCATTGGTATTTAATTTGTGTTAACACTGACAAACACTCTGGGGTAGCAAATGGCTGGTAAACAACTGTCTACTTCCAACTGAATGATCTTTAAAGGCAGCGTGACTCAATTAACATAAATATTTTAACAATGGGCCACAATCAGCCCGCAGCCGTGCTCCATTAAGAAAAGAAATGCATCAAGTCCAAAAGAACGACGTGTACAGCACACGTAGTGCTTTTGGACTTGCTGTATTTCTTCTCTTAAAGGAGCGCGGCTGCGGGCTGATTGAAGGCCATTATGAAAATATTCCTGTTAATTGCAGCGCATCACGGTGCTGCAATTAACAGGAATATTTTCACAATGGTCCACAAACAACCCTCAGCCGCCCTTCCTTAAGAAGGAACAACAGCAGCAAGTACAGGAGCCAAGGCGACCAGGAAATTAGCATTTTTCGCACTGCTCCCTTTCTAAAAGTGGCGGCTCGAATGCTTTCCTGGAATGTGCTGTGGATGTGCGCTCCACACACAGCACTGCACGCTCGGGGGATCAGACGTGCGCGCGCGTTACTCGGAACACTACTCTGGGCACCCTCACAGGATGAGTCAGCCGTTAGACCTGCTAGCTCTACCATGCCACTGCCACCCCCCTGTATTCTACAGTGTGGTAGGTAGTTTCTGGCAACCACTATACATGACCACCCTGATTCCTCAGGTTTCAAGAAAGCGGCACAGTATCTTTAGCTCAGTCACTCGTGCTTGCTTTCTTTCTATATATAGAATGACGATTGTTAGTTAGTTTAGGTTATTGTTAATTAATTGCAATTTTACAATGTTAGGAAAAATAAAAATATCATGAAAGAAATCAATTTTACCATTATTGTTAAAATCACTAATTGTGTTAAAAGCATGTTTACATATCTACATTTATAGGGAAGCGACAAAGGACAATTTCCTCATATAATAGATAAGAACGTTTTTGTACATAAGACTTAAAAGTATGATCACATAAATATATGCCATTATTGTTTCCACTGCTCTCATAAATTTCACAAATATACAATTAAATTCCATATCAAATGGGTTAAGACATGCTATCACCGCTTGTGATAGCATGTCTTAAACCACTACCGTGAATGACGATTGGAAAGGTTTCAATAATTATTTACTGGTCAAGCGTCAGTCTAGTATGAAACATGTTAGCGGTGTAGGAATCTGGCTCTGTATATACTTGACCCAGGCCACCTGTCAGGTCGCTCCTTGGTTCGTGCACCGCATTGTCTTCTCTGCCATCGGTAATTGCGTCCTGCTCTGCTAATTGCACTGTATTTTGCACTTTTGTGATTGCCTGTTTACCTGTATTTGCACCGTTGTCTTTTGTCCTTGGCCACCCGTCCCCCCCCTTCGCTTCCGGCTGCTGAATTCCCTGCGGCCCCGTCCACCGGCTCTCCCATTTGCAACACCACTCCCGCCTCCCAGCTGCTCCTCCCTCCCACATCCCCTCATATGAAGGCCGCGCAGTAGCCCCGTGCAGCGGGGGCACAGCTGGCGCGCCGCATCGCGCCTAAGGCAAGCCCGTCTGCGCCTATCCGTGCCTGGACCGCGCCCAGCACCAGGACCCCTGGCCCACGCAAACGTCACAATGCCCATCTCCGCTATGACTCCAGCACCCTCCAAGCACTCAACGCCGGACTGCCTGGCTGCCCCGAAGCACACACAAGGACCCTTCTTCTGCCTGAACTGCAGCTTCACCAGCCTCCGCCCCGCCAACCCACCTACCAAAGAACCTAACTACCTCAGATACATCCTACTTAACACCCGCTCCGCCGCAAACACGCCGTCGAACTCTGGGACCCACTTGACTCTGGCTGAACGACTCCTCGGCACCCGACATCACCATAGCCATCCCAGAAGGCTACAAGATCACCGGCAAGGACCTCACCAACGGAGTAGGAGGAGGAATAGCCATCGTCCACAGGAACACCCTCAGAGTCTCGACCAGCACAGACGACACCCTCAGCATCGCCAAACACCTGCACTTCCAGATCCACACTGACCCCAACACCACCATCAGAGGAACCCTCGTCTACAGACCCCACAGATCCTGACCACAGTTCAGCAACGCCATCGCCGACTTCGTCAGCACACGCGCCCTCGCCTCCATTGAGTACATCCTCCTCGGGGGACCTGAACTTCCACCTCGAGAACAACAACGACTCTAACTCTTCCACCCTGATCGCCAACCTCGCCAACCTCGAAGTCAGACAACTCGTCACAACACCCACCCACTCCGCCGTCCACACGCTTGACCCCATCTTCTCCGCAAACGCCCACATCTCCTTCAACCACACCACCGAACTCCATGGGACAGACCACCGCTGCATCCACTTCACCTTCTGGAATCCCTCCACACACCACCGCACCCAACAGATGCCTCGCTGCTGCTGGAGCAAAGTCACCAAAGACCAGCTAACCACCACCCTCGCCCGGAGCCCAACTGCAGGCCCGACCGACCCCAATGTCGCCGCCCGCAACCTCAGACAGTGGATCGATGACTGCGTCAACACCCTCACCCGCTGGTCCAAATCTCTCATAATACCATTGACGGACATCACACACCCACACCCGACGGAGTTCCCAATAGAGTGGCAATCAGATCCAGTAAAATATCTCGGGGTCTGGTATCACCAGAATCCAGAAGTAGTGATCCGCACAAATGATGGCAGGGTGATTAATGTAATGGAAGACAAAATAGGGCATTGGATTCAATTACCGTTATCATTGGCTGATTGCCTGGCCATTGTCAAGATGGTAATTTTGCCAAAATGTTGATATCTTTTCAATATTATCCCTATTACTCCCCCAACTGCAGTTTTTTGAAGATTATCAGCAATGGTGATTCGCCTGATATGGGAGGGCAAACAGGCCCGCATTGAGCTGCGTGCTCTTGCACTAACCTACTCACGTGGAGGGTTTCAAGTACCGGATTTTCTGCTTTATTTTTTATGTGCACAAGCGCAATAGCGCATTTTTGGTATCATCCAGTCCCTTTTCTCACTCATGTGGCAATTGAAGAGGGAGATGCGTTCCCAATCCCGTTAAACGCTATCATAACTCATGGCCGGCCCCCTCTTAATGATCGAGATATAAATTCTATAGATACAACAAACACTGCTTGGCGTAAAATGGGTAGACTAGCGCATAAACTACCATTATATGCCCCTGCACTGCCACTACATCATCACCCAGAATTATCGGTTAATCAGGAAGAAGTGGACACGGGTCTGCTGAAACAAGTGGGCATCAATACCATGGGGGAATTATACGATAATAGCACATTTAAAGCACCTAATGCTCTGAAGTACATTAGTAATCAGAATTTAATGTGTAGATTCACATATCATAGATTACAGGGAGCGGTCAAGAAATTATACCCCTCGTATCCCACGGAGCCACCACAGCTGACAGCATTACAATGGATGCTTACTACTCCTAGTAACACGCACATGGTATCCAAACTGTACATCAAACTACAGGATGACATAGCGGACACCACGCACAATGCCTTAAGAAAATGGAATGCTGTACTAGATGACCCACTAACAGAGGAGGAATGGGCTACTTCGTGTTCCCTAACTGGTACGCTAATACCCAATGGAAATTTACGTATGTTGCACTATAAGTATCTTCACCAAACCTACTACACCCCAGCTAGGCTTTGCAGATATGGTCTACGCACAGATTCAAAATGTCAACGCTGCAAAGCCGAAATAGCAGAGTTTATACACCTTGCATGGTCCTGCACAGCAGTAAATGATTCTTGGGTAAAAGTAATACAGATGCTGGGTGCCATGGTGGGTATTAACGTTGTATGCACTATCCGCACCTGCTTGCTAGGCCTTATACGTGATGTGCGCGCTACTAAGCGCACATTTTGCATAATTGCTTTGCTTATAGCTAAGCGTAGAATTTCGATGTGCTGGGGCAGTAGAGATATCCCAAAGATTAGACAGTGGATTCAGGATATGACATATTGTAAAGATACTCTGAAAACTTACGAGGAGGAGCTGCTTAGTGGTTCCAAGCCTAGAGACTACTGGAAGCATTTTACTGAATATTTGCAAACGGACCAAGTTTATTAATTGTGCATAACAACTGTACTGTAGCAAGTGTATTGATAGGTAACATTGTAAAATCGCAGCAACTGGATGATGGATGTTGTTGTACAATGGTCTGTATGTTTTTCGAAGGTTTGGACATTGTATGTCTTTGAAAATGCTAATAAAAATTAAAAAAATTTAAAAACACCCTCGCCCCGCTCAAGAAACCCTCCAACAGCCACACCAGAAAGAAAGCCAGCTAGTTCACTGAAGACCTCCAGACCTCCATGCAAACCTGCCAAAAGCTAGAGAAGAACTGGATTGGTTAAACGAACACCAGAAAGCTACGCAGCCCACAAGAACGCCACCCGCAGACACCACCACCTAATCAGATCCGCCAAAAGGCCTCCTTCAAAGACTGCCTAGACAACAACGCACACAACAGCAAAGATCTCTTCAACATCATGAAGGAACTCTCCAACCCCAGCTTCAACACCAACGTCATCTCGCCTTCGCAAGACCTGTGCGACTCGCTGGCCACCTTCTTCCGCCGCAAGTTCACAGACATCCACGACAGCTTTGATGCCGCGACCGCCCCAGCAACACCGAGACCTCCACCCCCACGGCCACCACCCACAAAAACTGCCTGCTCTCCTGGACCAACATCAACGACAACAACACCATCAAGATCATGAACACTGTCCACTCCGGATCCCCGTCAGACCCATGCCCACACCCCATCTCCAGAAAGCCATCAACAGCAACCTTACCGGAGAGTTGGAAGCACGTCGAGATCAACGCCTTACTCAAGAAACCCAAGGCGGACCCGTAGGACCTCAATAACTTTCGTCCCATCTCCCTGCTCCCGTTCCCGGCGAAGGTCATCTAGAAGGCCGTCAACAATCAACTGACCAGCTTACTCGAGGAGGACAACATCCTGGACACGTCCCAGTTCGGGTTCCGCAGCAACCACAGCACCGAAACTGCCCTCATCGTCGCCACCGATGACATCAGGACCCTGCTAGACAACGTAGAAACCGCGGCCCTCATCCTCCTGGACCTGTCAGCCGCCTTCGACACGGTCTGCCACAGCACACTACGAACACGCCTCCACGATGCCGGGATCCAAGAGAAAGCCCTAGACTGCACCAACTCCTTCCTCTCTGCAAGAGCGTCCGCCTCCCTCCCTTCTGCTCCAAAGCCACCAAGATCATCTGCGGCGTACCCCAGGGATCATCCCTCAGTCCAACACTGTTCAACATCTACATGGCACCGCTCGCCCACGGCGCCCGACTGCACAACCTCAACATCATCTCTTACGCTAATGACACCCAGCTGATTTTCTCCCTCACCAAGGACCCCCACACCGCCAAAACCAACCTCCACAAAGGAATGAAGGCCGTCGCCGACTGGATGAGAAACAGCCGACTGAAGCTGAACTCGGACAAAACAGAGGTCCTCATCCTCGGATCCTCCCCCCGGCATGGGATGACTCCTGGTGGGGATGTATGACATTACAACGCATGCTTTTACCACGCATGCCTTTACAACGCGGTATTTACAACGAATACCTTTACAACGCATAGTGCTTTGGGGCGCTGGATAGTGAATAGTTTAATTTACTATTCCAACTCCAGTCCCCATGGATAGTAGGGAAGGTGTTGGATAGTAAATTAAATCTATTCCCTATCCTAGAGCGCCCCCCAGCGCAATGCGTTGTAATGGTTTGCATTGTAAAAGTTGCGTCGTAAAGGCACTGCGTGGTAAAAGTTGCGTTGTAAAGGATGTTTCCCCCCTGGTGGCCGACCACACTAGGAACAGCGCCAACACCCACTGACCAACACCCACTGACCACGCACGCAACCTAGGGGTCATCCTCGACTCCACCCTCTCCATGACGAAGCAGGTCAACACCGTCTCTTCCTCTTGCTTCAACACTCTCTGCCTGCTCCGCAGGATCTACAAGTGGATCCCCCACCATAACAAGAAGGACGGTCACCCAGGCCCTCGTCAGCAGCAGACTGGAATACGGAAACGCCCTATTCACAGGAACCTCGGACAAACTCCTGAAATCGCTACAACGCATCCAGAATGCTTCCGCGCGCCTGATCATTGACATCCCTCGCCACAGCCACATCACACCCCACCTGAGAGACCTGCACTGGCTCCCCGTCAACAAGAGAATAACCTTCAAGCTCCTCACCCATGCACACAAAGCACTCCACAACACTGGACCAACGTACCTCAACAGCCGACTCAGCTTCTACACCCCCACCTGCCAGCTCTGCCCTGCTGACCACGCCCTCACCACTGTCCCCCACATCCGTAGAGTGGCCACCGCCAGTGGGAGGGGGGCATAAGCCTTTCCCTGGTTGGC